>NC_091455.1:60995237-61620237 GCF_027789765.1 Dendropsophus ebraccatus
TACCACTTGTTGGATTCCTTATGGGGTGTAGTTTCCAGAATGGGGTCACTTGTGGGGGGTTTCTACTGTCCTGGCAGCACAGGAGCTTTAATTGCAACATGGCCTCCATCCTCTATTCCAGCCTCTAAATGGCGCTCTGTCCCTTTGGTAGCTTGCCCTGTGCCCATATGGCACATTATATCCACATGTGGGGTATTTTCTTCTCAGGGGAAATTACCCTACACGTTTTGTGTTCATTTTTTTTTTAACCCCTTGTGGGAAAGGAAAAAATCTAGGCTAGACCAACATTTAGTGTAAAAAATGTTTAATTTTTACACTAAATCATTGATCTTGTCTTGATTTTTTCATTTTCACAAGGGGTTAAAAGATAAAAAAAAAAAACACAATGTGTAGAGCAATTTCCCCTGAGTCCGTAAATACCCCACATGTGGACATAAAGCGCCATGTGGGCGCAGGGCAAGCCTCCAAAGGGAAGGAGCGCCATTTGGATTTTGGAGGCTGGATGTGGCCAGAATGGATTATGAACGCCATGTCGCATTTACAGAGCCCTCGTGCTGCCAAAACACTGTAAACCCCCCACAAGTGACCCCATTCTGGAAACTACACCCCTCAAGGAATCTAACAAGGGGTGCAGTGAGGATATGGACCCCTTGATGACGGCCACATTTGTGCCGTGAAAGTAAAATAAATGAAAATTTTCCCTTTCACGTCACATTGTTCCACATTTGTGCAAGTCACCAGTGGGGTCCATATGCTCACTGCACCCCTTGATAGATTCCTTGAGGGGTGTAGTTTCCAGAATGGGGTCACTTGTGAGGGGTTTCCAGTGTTTTGGCAGCACGAGGGCTCTGTAAATGTGACATAACCCTTGAAATCCATTCCAGTAAAATCCAGCTTGCAAAGGCCAATGGGCGCTCCCTCCCTTTGGAGGCTTGTCCTGCGCCCGCTTGGCACTTTATGTCCACATGTGGGGTATTTCTGTACTCGGGAGAAACTGCGCTACACGTTTGTTTTTTTTTTTTTTTTTTTATCCCCTTGTAAAAATGAAAATTGAAGGCTAGAACAACATTTTAGTGTAAAAAATAGAATTTTTCCTTTTTTACACCACATTGTTCTGAAAATCTGTGAAGCACCTGTGGGGTCCAAATGCTCACCGCACCCCTTGTTACATTCCTTGAGGGGTGCAGTTTTCTAAATGGTGTCCCTTTTTTAGGTTTTGGCATCCCAGAGCCTCTGCCAACCTGAAGTGGTACAGTCAAAAATGACCAAATATAACGGAGGCGTTGAAATTCACTAGGCGCTCCCTTATATCTGAGGCTTGTGGTTGCGTCAAATAGCGCAATAGGGCCACATATGGGGTATTTCTATAAACTGCAGTAACGGAGCAATCAATATTGGGGTGCATTTCTCTGCTAATAGGTTTATCATTATGAAAGATATTGGATTACAATAAAATCTCTGCACAGAAAATTTTCAAATTTCTTCCACAGCTTTTATTTCTGTGACTCCCCTAAAGGGTTAAAAATCTTTCTGGATATGCTTTTGCAGACTTTGGGGGGTGCAGTTTCTGAAATGGGGTGCTTTGTGGGGCTTTCTAACATACAGTCCCCTCAAATACACTTTAAACCTAAACAGGTCCCTAAAAATATCTGATTTTGACATTTTACTGAAAATTTGGAAAATTGCTGCTAATGTTTTAAGCTTCCTATTGTCTAAAAAAATGAAATATAGTTTAATAAAAGCTACCAACATAAAGTAGACATGTTGCTAATGCTATTTAATATATAATTTACGTGGCATAACCATTTTCTGTATAAGCAGAAAGGTTTCAAAGTTGGAAAAATTCATTTTTTCACATTATTTTGGTGTTTTTCATAAAGATTTGTTATGAGTATCGACTCCATTTTACCAGAAATGTAAAGTACCATATGTCACGAGAAAACAATCTCAGAATCAGCCAGATAGGTAAAAGCATCCCGAAGTTATTAATGAATAAAGTGACACAGGTCATATTCATAAAATTTGCTGCAGTCCTTAAGGCCATTTCAGGCTCTGTCCTTAAGGGGTTAAGGGTAACCTTGTATGAGATGGGATTGTACACTTAACTGACTCACCTCTGTTAGGATCTCTGAGGCATACAAAATGTATTCAGGGCATTTAGGATCTGGCTATACCACATGTACAATTTAAAAATTCAAAATCACTTAGCACCTGCAGAGAATATAAAATAAACATGCACACTGCCATGGCTGCATTGCAAATACACAAAAAATACAGCAGCCACTGAGTGTAGTTCACTGAGAGCTGCTGTGTTTATCCTGTGTCCCCATGTTAAATACTGGCACAGTGGAGATATGTGCCAGCCCTGCGAAATGTACTTCTGGCAATCAGGGAAATAAAACACTAAATATCTATTTAATTTTATTTCTCAAAAAGCCAAGAGAGATTTTGTTATTTGTTATTATTTCAGTGGCTGGATGGGATGCAGAAAATTTTGGTCCACATGTTTGATATAACCACTAAGCCAACTAATACATAGTGCAAAATATGGAGTAGACCAGGGGTAGGGAACCTTTGTTTTCCAGCTGTTGCAAAACTACAACTCCCATAATGTTTGGCTTTGTCTGTCCAGGCATGATGGGAGTTGTAGTTTTGCAACAGCTGGAGAGCCAAGGTTCCGTACCCCTGGCTTATGAAGATGTGCTAGATTTTTAAACAGCCCAAGCCTCCGTTATAAATCTGATACATTATTACACTGTCTGAACTAATTTTACACTTAGAATTAGTTTTTATTTATTTCCCCCATTTTTTCTTACTTTATCCGAGATGTAAAAATGTGTTTTTTATCCTAGGACACCAATAACCATGATGTGAATGCAGCGAGCGTATTTCTTCAGGATTACATCCCTTTAATAAATATCCTGAGGTGTAAAGTTTCACACTAATTGAATAATGCCGATATGTGCAGAGCAAGCGGAGAATGGATATTTCATGTAAATGCTCAATTAATACCAAGACTGTAAAGACAATGAGAATTACAGAGCATAAATACAGATTACACCCGGATATAAGTTCACTTGTACCCAAGAAACAGTAATTAATAATGCATATAATGCTATCAATGTATGATGTTACATAGCTACTGTAAATAACAAAAAGGAGCACAGCAGAATAATCAGAACTGTTTATATCACTTTTGTTTTAACCATTTCACCCCTTGGGAGCTTTTCCCTGTAAATTACCAGACACAGATGAGCAATTCTAAGTACAAGTGGGTTCAAGGCCAAGGCAACAAAACATCAGCATAGGCAAAGACAGCCTAACATATCATTTATCTATGGATTGTTTATAGAAGGAGAAATATTCCTCAATGGGCGAGTGTGGCACATACATATACTCTACATAGGATTATGAGATTTGCTGGCCACCTCCTTGGCTATATAATCACCTACTATTTATTTGAGTACATATTCACAGCAGCGCCACTAGATACTTTTTACTGTTCCATTGTAACCTAACCACACATCACATATATCCTATGCCTTCTGTTCAATTGATTTGCTTACTCACAATTGCATTTCTTCTGTACAAATCGAATTTTACACGCTGTTCTATACGTAGACAGGCGAATACGATCCAGATCTTGAGCCCCTAGTAAGAAAAGAAATGAATCACATTAGACGGCTATAACCTTAGACAAGTACATGATGGGCTTCCATTTGACACAGATTTGGTTTGAGATAGAGCTTAAAGGTAATCTGACCCGAGGTGCTGACATTGTGATACAGATGACAGTGCCCTAGTAGACACAGTACCTTTTGTACAGTATATCTGTCTGTTGAGAAGACAGCATAATCTTTATTTTCTTATAGTAAAGAAGAGTCAAAGAGGAGTTGTGGTGTAGCGTTTGTGCTGTGCTCTGGCACATCTCACCACTCCTCCTTCATCTTCTCTCCAGTGCACGCATTTCAACAGCCATGGGCGTCCTGCACCTTCAACTTTTGCAGCTGCAGTAGGGAAACCTTATCTTATGCTGGGCTGTATAGCTTGAAATATAACCAGTAGGAAAAGGGAGATTGTGATCCCGCTGTATAGAGCTCTAGTGACATCACATCTGGACTTACTGTGTCCAGTTCTGAAGAGCTCACCTAAAAAAGATACCGATAAAATAAAACGGGTCCGAAGACGGGCTACAAAAATGGCAGACGATCTGAAGCATATCATAAAATATATCAGTAAAGACTTCTAAACCTTTATAGTCTGGAGGAAAGAAGGGAAAAGAGGGGATGATCAAAACCTTTAAATATGTTAAAGGACTAAAAAAGGTTCAAGAGGGAATTTAATAACAAAATGAACACAAGAACAAAAGGACGCAATCTGAGATTAGTTGGGGGAAGGGTCTGAAAACAGAAGAAAATATTACTTTACTGAAAGAGTACTAGATGCTTGGAACACACTTCCAGCAGATTTGGTAGGTAAAGGCCCTATTACATGGGCCAATCTGGGGTTGCAAGCGAGCGTCAACCTGTCAGATCAGCGCTCGTTTGCTCCTCGTTCCCCGCTCACTGTCGGCGCTATTACACGCACTGACAGTTACCGGGTAAGAGGGGGGTCGCGGGGAGCTGCGGGAGGGGCTCCCCAGACAATCTTTAGATTGTCCAGGGAGCCCATAGGGTATAGCGGCATTTTTCTTTTCACATAAAGGGACGGCCAGCAGACCATCGTTATCATTCTAAATTTTTTCCCTCAGGATGTTGGAGGGGGTGTGGGGAGGAGGGAACACTTATTCACACCTTTTGGAATTGTCCACATTTAGATGAGTTTTGGAAAGAGGTGTGGAGAATAACTTCCAGTCTTACAACATATCCTTTGCCTTTTACACCAGCCTTGTTTTTATTACATCTGTCAGATATTCCAATGGGGAGTTATCGGCGCTCATTGGTCCGTCATCTGATTAATGCGGCTAAAGTTTGTATTCCAATGCTATGGAAGAGTGAGGAGGTTCCATCCGTTAAAATGTGGTTAAATGAGGTTGAAAAAATATATAAAATGGAAGACCTTACCTCACAATTACGAGAAAAGAATAATAGATTTCTAGATACCTGGTATTCCTGGTGTCAATATAAGGAATCCACCGAATATAAAAGGATAATGGACATTTAGAGAGGAGAGGAGGGATGGAGGGGTTGGGGTGTTTTGTTGGGTGTGTGTGTGTGGGTTTTTTTCTTCTTCCTCTTAGGGGGTGAGTGGGTTTACATGTCTTTGTATAATTGTGTGTGTGGGGGGGGTGGGGGTGGCTCTATTTATTTTATGTAATTATGTAAAAATTTAATAAAGGAGTGAATTAAAAAAAAAAAAAAAAGAGAAAGACAAGGATCAGCCGACATTGTGAATGTAGGCTTATCATTGCCTTTTAACAGGAGCTATTACACCAGTCGATTATTGGCCAAATACGGCTGATAATTGCTTGGTGTAAATCTTAAATCTACAATAACTGAATAACAAAATGCCTGGTTAAAACATATAGCTATCCTAAGATAGTAAAAAAAAAATTCTCAACTGAGGTAATTGGCTACAGCCGCTCAATGCCCCATCTTCCCAGGTATAAGGGTTCACGATGCAGGACACGCATGGCTCTTCACATCAATGGCACAAGTGCAAATTTTAATGGAATTATTATTCAAAGACAAGAGGAAGAGGGAAGAAGTGGTAAGGCATGTTAAAGCACAGCACAAACAATAAACAACTCCTCTTTAAATCTTCTTTACTATGAAAAAATAAAGATTGTGCTCCATGGCTATACAAAAGGTACTAGGTAGAGATGAGCGAACCTGGAGCATGCTCGAGTCCATCTGAACCTGAACTTTCGGCATTTGATTAGCGGTGGCTGCTGAAGTTGGATAAAGCCCTAAGGCTATGTGGAAAACATGGATATAGTCATTGGCTGTATCCATGTTTTCCAGACAACCTTAGAGCTTTATCCAAGTTCAGCAGCCCCAGCTAATCAAATACCGAACGTTCGGGTTCGGATGGACTCTAACCCGAACCCGGTTGGCTCATCTCTAGTACTATTTCTACTAGGGCACTGTCATCTGTATCACACTGTCAGCGCTTCTGGTCAGGTCTGAGTGCTAACAGATTCCCTTTAGGGTATGTTCAAACTGAATAAAATCAACAGAATTCCTTCATTGTGTAGACATATACAGGCTCAGTGTTGGACACTTGGTGGCAGGGCATGGTCACATGCTCCTTCATGTCGGCCATCTTAAGGACAGATTCATCACAGAGCAGGACAGCCCAGCCTAGAAGAGGGGTGCCTGATTTAGATCTATTACGTACACAGGGAGCTGCTGTCAGTAAGTATAATGAGTACAGTTACTAATACTGTATACTGAGCAATTTTACTATAAAGTGACCAACCCTTTTAAGTCTAGTGTATAATAGCATGCCTGCTAAGAAAAGAGGCCACAGCACTTGCATGAGCACCGTATCCTTTAATCAGCTGATTTCAGGGGGTTCCAGGAGTCAGATTTATCTTAAGGATGGGCCACCAATAAAGAAAATCTAATTAAAAGGGTTTCCAGGACTTCTACAGTGATTGTCTTCTCCCTAAAGGGGAAGTCCGGCGAAAGTTTTTATTGCAGTATTGTATTGCCCCCCAAAAGTTATACAAATTACCAATATACACTTATTACGGGAAATGCTTATAAAGGTCTTTTTTTCCCTGCTCTTACCACTGCGTCAAGGCTTCACATCCTGGATAACATGATGATGTGATGACCTGACTCCCAGAGCTGTGCGGACTGTGGCTGCTGGAGAGGATAATGGCAGGGGGATGTTCAGTGTCCCTCCAGTGCCCTGTGTCCCTCAGTGTCCCCCTGCCATTATCCTCTCCAGCAGCCACAGCCCGCAGAGCTCTGGGAGTCGGGTCGTGACATCATTTTATCCAGGAAGTGAAGCCTTGATGCAGTAGTAAGTACAGGGAAAAAGCACTTTATGTGCATTTCCAGTAATAAGTGTATTTTGGTGATTTGTATAACTTTTGGGGGGCAATACAATACTTTAATAAATTTTTTTGCTGGACTTCTCCTTTAAGGATAGGTCATCAAAATCAGATCAGTGGAGTGCCAACAGTCTGAGCTTTGGTGCCTGTATACACATAGACTAGAGCTGAAAGCAGAAGGCTCCATACATTCACACCAATAGGAGCTGAGGTGCAGTAACTCGGCATATCCTATACATAACATATAGAGCTATTTGCTTCCAGCTCTGCTTTCTGACGCAGCTCAGGCAAACAGCTGATCTGTAGGGGCACCTGGTGTAAAACATCCACTGATCATGGCCTACAAGTAGCCAAACTCACTACAGTAGTGGCTTGTAATTTGGACCTGTACTGCATGCCTCTGTGATAGCATACAAGGCCTCATGATGTGTTTGATAGCTATATGAATCTGCCTTGGCCTACAGAGAGCAAAGTTTTTTTCAGCTAATAATCACAGACACAAATTCTCCCTTACAGAAACTTGAATATGGTAATCACTTTCATTTTCTACCTTCCTTTCTTTTGTTCCCACTCATTGCTGTACATTACAGAGGCCATTATTCTCCAATTATGAGTATTGTCTTAGGAGTTATTGTGCTAAAAAAGAGCGCCTGTAATCAATGAGACAGCATTTCCTTCCATTATGCATAATACTTGTGAGAATATAAAGGATTGTGGACTGAGGAGTAGATTATCAGTGTAACATTGGGTCACAGAGCTCTCGAGGGACACTGTTATGATCAGAGCTCTTCTGCGAGGGAGAACACATTATCCACTTTTTACAATACCTTATTGTTAGAAGTGTCCGTAGACTGTGAACTGATCATAGTTTGTCTCATTGTTGGGACCCCCCAGTGGTCAGCTATTAACGGTGCAGAAAATAAGCAGCAAGTGCTTTCTATATTCTTGCAGCATCACTAAAGGAATAATAACAATGTGATGTCCAATGGGCCTGTTGTGCTAACCACTACTGGACAACTTTGGAAGAAAAGCTGCTCAGAGAAAATAAGCACCTCACAAGCCAATAAATTATCTACAGAGTTTTAGAGATATCTGCGGACAGACTTAAGGTCCCCATACACCTTAGACTTTAGATGTTCGAAGCTACTGATGCACTTTATCAAATGTTACCAAAAGGATCAGCGCCTTTTATAAAACTTGACTAAGTCAACAAGAGGAATATATAATTCCTAGTGAGTTCGTTATCAAACATTTGTTATTTGCAATTTTCTATTGCCCATTACCTTTATTGAATGGTTTATCCAGCACTTAAAAACATACAGTGCTACCCTTATTTAAAACATAATAAATATCTTGCTTAAGGGCCCTATTCCACCGGACGATTATCGTTTGCATAATCGTTAACGATTAACGATCTCAAACGACCGCTATTGCGAAAGACCTGAAAACGTTCACTCATTTCCATGGAACGATAATCATTACTTATGATCGTAATTGCGATCATTTTTCTCCGCTATTTATTCGCTATTGCGTTCGTATCTATTGCGAACAACTGAACGATGTCTTATTCAATGCGAACGATTTGCGAACGTTCTGCGAACGAGCAATGATAAATATAGGTCCAGGTCTTATAAATCGATCAACGATTTCTCGTTCGGTCGTTAATCGTTACCTGCATTTCAAAACGAACGATTATCGTTTAGATTCGAACGATTTAACGATAATCTGAATGATAATTGTCCGGTGGAATAGGGCCCTAACTCTTCACACTGCCCCAGTGTCCACCTTTGGTGTCTCCGGGTCCCCAATTGACCAGTGATTGGCTGAATGGGCTATCACTGCTGAGACAAGTTCATCTGCAGAAGTGATCAGCCGGTGACATGGAGACGCCAGGGGAGTGTGGAGAGGTAAGGATAAGATGTTACGAATGTTTTATATTAGGGCCGCACTGTAACAAAAGGGGATAACCCCTGTAATAGATGCCATCACGAAAAATCTATTTAAGGCTAGGTTCACACTGCGTTTTCAGCATCCGTTTAACGCATCCGTTTTTTGCAAAAACGCATGAAAAACGGATTGCAAAAAACGGATTCATTTGTGTGCATCCGTTTTTCCATTGACTTCCATTATAAAAAAAACGGATCCGTTTTTTTTGGCGGACCCAAAACGGACCAAAAAACGTTGCTGACCCTATTTTTCTGGACGTTAAAAAAAACGGATCCGTTAAACGGATGCTGAAAACGCAGTGTGAACCTAGCCTAACACAACTTGGCCTGAAAATATGTTTTATGTTAAAGGGCTTATCCAGGATTAGAGAAACATAGCTGTTTTCCTCCAGAAACAGCACTACCCTTGTTCACATTTTGTTTGTGATACTGCATCTCAGCTTCACTGAATTGAATGGAGCCAAGCTGTAATACCACATGTTGCCTCAGGACAGGTGTGGCACTTCAGGCTGCTCATCACTGCAGAACACCAGATGAGGATGAAGATGCAGTGAGAGGGCATATTGGTGCACTGAGGTGTAAAATACTGGCCCCCAACGCACTTGATTACCTAATTAGCATATCAATAAAGAGAACGTTTTAACAAAGACAATCGGGGAGATTTATTAAACATGGTGTAAAGTGAAACTGGCTGAGTTGCCCCTAGCAACCAATCAGATTCCACCTTTCATTCCTCACAGACTCTTTGGAAAATGAAAGGTGGAATCTGATTGGTTGCTAGGGGCAACTGAGCCAGTTTCACTTTACACCATGTTTGATAAATCTCCCCCATTGTCGTGGATGAATTAAACAGCAGCGGATTAGGAATCAGTGTACCCTGCCCTATAAGAACATAACAGCAGATACAATTATTCTAACCTCTTTCTAATCTAATTTTTTTTAGAGTTTAAAGAAGACGGGGGTCAGCACGTGACAGGTAATGTATAGCGCACCATTCACAGACATAACATACATTACAAGGTTGTATAACTTTGTAATGTGTGTTATTCTGTGAATAATTCTTTACCGCCGCACTACCCCTTTAAAAAAAAATTATTGGTTTGAAAGTGCATTTCACCAAATACTGCTTTGTTTACATTATGTTTTATTGCTCTTACAGAAAGACAGAGGAAAATATTGCAATGGAATATTTGGTTTCAGGCAAGTTTCCAATGTTTTTTAATTTTTTTTTTTAACAGAATATCATAAGCTACAGAACAACTGAATTTAAAAGGATTTCCTTTAAGTAAACCTGACAACTGTTTCAAAAATGCCCAAATTTCAGGAAGCGTGAAAAAGAATCACAGTAAAAAAAAAAAGGGAATAGCTGTGGAAACAACCCCCCATGTTATACATGTTATACCATGTTATTGCTGGCACTTAAAGACCGTGGGGAGAATTTACCAAGAACGCCAGTCAAAAATAAAGCCTGCGGCCCCTTGCACCCTGCCAAGGGGCAGAGGAGCACAGCAGGGCAGGGAGGAGGTGTGGGCTGGCACATCACCCATAATGTGAGCGGGACTGACGTCAGGGAAAAGGCACAGATGGCAAAAAATCTGCAACCATTCCTGGTATACGCTAGGGTGCAGGATGATGAATCCCCCTCTACGAGCGTTTCAGAGTAAATAGTTACGGCACTGTCTCTGATTCACACTGCCCGTCGTTCGAACAACATGAAACAACTGTCAGGTTCCCTTTAAATGCAATGGCTTCAAGACCAAAAGTTATCCCCTTTCTAAAGGAGAGAAAGCTTACCAGTCTGACCACTGTGACTACAAGCATTCCAAAAATAGAGGAAAAATGTCCCCGACTGAATGACATGAAGCTTGTGTGCATGGCCAGTGTTCCATTTGTTCTTTATGAAGCTTCCAAACCTAGATCTTCTGTGGCTTGGGGATAACTTTCGATCTTGGGGTAACCCCTTTAAGACTGGAGTTTTAAACATCAGTATTGGTAAACCTCCCCCATAGTTTCAGGCTACAGGATGAAGCTAACAATTGGAAGCTGCCCAAAAGTCTGAAGTCCCAGTATGGCCGCCTCATCACAATCTTCACAGAAATGTTTCCCACTATGCTCCTTCAGTCATTCTAGTAACGGGACTACAAAAATGTCAAAAGTAATATATGCTACTCACGCATTTCTGCAAACAACTGCCTTCTGTCGGCCATGTTATTCCCCCTTTTCCCACAGTCTTCAATCATTCTGTAAAAGAACAATATCAAGATGAGACATGAGGAGATGAAAGAGGGAACAGTAAAGATATTTATTGCGTGATATTAAACTTCTAAAGATTCATTTATTTTTAGAGCAAGATTCCACACATTTACATAACAAAAGGTCTCCACATAATTTCTAAATTTATTAGGCTATTAAAAAGATTTGTCAATCCTGTGTGTGTCAGAATGGCGACATATTCCGCGTGTATGTAATTAGGTAAAGGCGCTAATTACGACAAATTAAGCAATTACCTAAAAACGTCATATTTATTAGCATTACACTTACAGAAGGTTACTGCAACGGCACATACAGTATTATTATACAAGGGAGATACATTACATAATATGAATTGTTAAATTCCACTTTGAAAATGTCACGTACTAAGGGGTTTAGGAAGCTGAGCTCTTATAGGGTTTGGCAGGGCTCTCACACTGGAAGGGGCTATATAACCTTACAAAGGAGGAAAAAGCAGATCAACAAAGTGTCTTTTACAAAAGTGAGGTTTTGCAGGGTCTGAAAGAATCTATTTTAACTACTTAGTCCTGAGGGGCCATTATCTTGCAAGTCAGGAACAAAATTCATTGGTGATCAGTTTTACTATGTTATAGGCAGCTAAGCAGTCTTCCGTGCAAGGATTCTGCAGACAGCAGCGAAGATTTAAGCGTAATTAAATTCTGGTACCATAAAAATATTTAAAGGGGGGATGTCCCTCAAAAAACTAAATCAAATATATTATAATAGTATGTATGAAAATAGATATTTCATCAATAGCAATCTGTTACATTGATAGATTGTCTCTTGTCGTTCCTTGTTCTGCTAATTTTTGGGCCAACTATCTGGTGGACCCACACATTCCATTGCTGCCATTCTCACCAGGCACACTAATAACTTTGTCCATTTGTATACCTTACACTTTCTTTTTGCACTTTTGCCTGGCTTCATATTCACATCTTCATAACATAGTTTATATATTTTATTGTGATATTGCTATAGTCTTTCAGCGTGGACTATATTGACGGTAAACAATGCAATAAAAGTGCATATATTTACAAAGAAAGCACAGAATTCTTCCCAGGGGTTTTTCCCTCATGTATTAAAAAATATATTTTCTAATGTATTTCATATGTATTAAAGGGATTTTCTAATATTTGTCTGATATGGATAGTCCCATCTCTATGACTATCAAGTGAGACAGGTGCAGAATCCAGATGCACGGGGGGGCAACATTCACATCATTTAATAATAAATTTAGTTTGGAAACCCGTATTCTTCCCATACTATGTTTAGCATCTTAAGAAAAAAAAAATAGTGGCTCACTTTCACACAGATACGTGCAGACATTAAACATACATTATCATCACCTATTACATAATGAATATCTTCTAAACAGCTGACAGACACCACATCCTTGATTCTTCACCAGGAGGCATCAAACATAGAAAGAGGTTTAAGTAAAGTAGGAACCTATCTTTGGATACTTTGTCTCCATGGTACTTTTCACTTGGCCTTATTAAATGTCTATTCCAGGAGAAACCATTTATCACCCACCCACTGCATACAATTTCACGGGAGTTACAGAAACAGATGAGCACTCTCAGTAGCAATCGGTAGTTGTCCCAGAAGCTGGACCATCACAGATTCATCTTTTATCAGCTATCCACTAAACAGGCAATAAATGTATATTACCAGCTTTAAAGGTATTTTTAACCATTTCTATGTTGTATTTTTCCAATTTATTCTCCTCTTGGCAATCACCATATAGGTACAAGATGTACCTGTGTGCAACGCAACATATTTCTGATGACAATTCTGATTGGGTTCATCTCATAGTTCAGTATTTTATCAGTATACAGAGTAAAAACCATAGTTATAACAACATATGTTAGATACATCAAACAACAAAGGTCCTTATACCTGACAACAGAACAGCCCCGTCCAATCTGAATTCCACATGCATTGCCATATTGGAAGATGGCATAATAATCTCCCCACAGAGAAAGCTCAGAACCTGGTATGTTCAAGGGACCGCGATTATAAGTTTTCTATTCAAATATAGAAGAAATTCTTAAAGGAATCATGTTTCATGCATTCTGATTTGCTGCAGAAGCTTAAAGCTAATCCCAGCACTTGGCAACTATTCGCTTATTAATATTATTCCGAGTTCATACAGCTCGCACACAAGATAAGTCTAAGCTCACAGAAAAAAAAGTAATATTTTTTTTTACACTGCCAACCTTAATTAAAGCGTAACTGTCATGTTTTTTTTATTGCAGAAATCAGTAGTATAAGCGATTTTAAGAAACTCTGTAATAGGTTTCATCAGCCAAAAAAGCCTCCTTCTGTACTCAAGAAGCAATCTCCCAGCCTTCCCCCTGACTTCTTATCTGTGCATTATCAGGCAAACACGTCTTCATTACAGAGAAGCCAGTGAAGACGGGATCTGCTCTCTCCATTCTAAGCCTATGAAGGGGGGAGGGGCTGAGGGAGATGAGGGAGCAGGAGGAGGTGACATGAAGGTCAGCTGTTTGTAGACTCTCTGGGCACCTAAACCGCTAAATTCAGGTGTCAGAAAGGTCCGTGCTTATCTATGAACTTACTGAGAGAAGATTGCAGGGTGTTGTGTTGTGCAGGACTGCTCCGTGCTCAGTCACTCCTAACAGCCCCTCCCCTCTCCATAGCCACATGATGGAGACAGAAATCCTGCTTCATTTGATGTGAGGGGGGAGGCTGGGAGATTGCTTTTTCACTACAGAAGGAAACTCTTTTAGTACATAAAACCTATTACAGAGTTTCTTAAAATCGCTTGTACTGTTGATATTTAATGTTTTCTGAAAAATGGCCCTGAAAAGACAGTTACGCTTTAAACAATTCCTGTAAATTTGTTCCCCCCCCCTCCCCCCCTCCCCAAAGCCTAAAGCCTATGTCAATAATTTATGGACCACCCAAGTCGATTACAATGATTACACGTGTAAAAACTACACAATCTTTTTAATCTAAGATTTATAAAAGTCAAACACGGAACAGTGCAATTGTAAAAAAGGGATTCACTTGTAATTATTATATTATTATGCTGTCACATTCTATCCCGTATAGACCAGTGTGTCACTGTACAGAGCGGCCACTCCCCGCACATCCCTGCCTAGGTTTACTTTCTTAATTAGCAATTCCCTTTATTTACCCTCAGAAGCCATCAGCAGATTTTACACTTTCCTATGGCTTCTTTCTGCTGACAGACAGTGCAAAGGAACTGCAGGGAATAGGAACAAACCATAACACAGTACTAGGTTATTATCAGGACTCTCCTGCAGCTAAAGTAACAGATTCAAATAGCAACGTCACATACATAGCAAATATTGATATTATCCGAAAGACTAATAACAAGAAAGATTATACAGGCACTGAACTCAACAAACTGTGCATTAGTATAAGCAAATGAAAAAAATAAGATATCTTATTACACAAAAATATATTTTTTCTCCTCTTAGGCCAGATTCACACGTGCTGGATCCGCAAAGATTTCGCAGCAAATCTGCTTGGATCCCTGTCTGTTAGTTTCTATGAGAATCCATACTCGCAGTGGGATTGTCATCCCGCTGCAAGTATGTAAGTGACAGCTCCCTTAACTCCCCATCGGACGGAGCATACATTACCTTCTCCACGCTCCGGCTTGCTTCGGGACCTCCCGGCTCGACGTCCCGCTCAGTCAATGAGTGCACTGCCCCGCCGCAGCCACTGATTGGCTGAGCGAGATGTCCAGACGCCAGGAGCCCCGAAGGAAACCGGAGCGTGAAATCTGCTGTGGATTTGGTATGTGTGAATCTGGCCTTATAAGTCACCTTTACTCCCCTGCACTGATCATTAAAGGGGTTATCCAGCGCTACAAAAACATGGCCACTTTTCCCCCTACTGTCTCCAATTCAGGTGCAGTTTGCAATTAAGCTCCATTTACTTCAATGGAACTGAGTTTCAAAACCCCACCCAAACTGGACACAACAGTAGGGGGAAAGTGGCCATGTTTTTGTAGCTCTGGATAACCCCTTGAAGGAACTACATAGAGTAGTGAGTAGCTGGAGTGGCAGAGAAAGACAGGACTGCAGCTTATAGTAAGCCTTCTATCTCTCTCATTCTTATCTCTTTCATTATAATGTCCACCAAACTGCTGCTGGAAACCTGAAGACGTCGAAGGAACCTCTCATGTCTCATAAGTACTCTATGTGTACATTGGGGAAAATTTTTTTAGGTGTTAAAGGAGACCTGTCACCCCCCCCACCGGGGTGACAGGCTCCCGACCCCCAGTTAGATCCCCTTATACGTACCTCATCCCGCTGCCGGAGTCAGTCCCGGGACGGAGATATCCAGGTGAGAAGCCGGCGCGTGCGCTCTGGAGAGAGGTCCGGCGTCCATAGAGAATGAATGGAGCTGTGCGTGCGCTGCAGAGATGAGTCCGGCTCCATTCATTCTCTATGGACGCTGGACCTCTCTCCAGAGCGCCCGCGCCAGCTTCTGACCTGGATATCTCCATCCCGGGACCGGCTCCGGCAGCGGGACTGGGCGGGATGAGGTAAATATAAGGGGATCTAACTGGGGGTCGGGAGCCTGTCACCCCGGCACGGGGGGTGACAGGTCCTCTTTAAGTGTGACTCTTCTAATAAGGATTGGTGTATATTTTGTTCCTACAGTATATCTTGTGACCGACATTAAAATGTAGCACTGCTATAGTGAATGTATCTAAGTCACCAAAAAAGTAGTAAAAATTGCGCAAGCATATTCACCTGATTGACCAGACGCATGGCTGCACCAATGATAAATTGGACGCTATTCCTAGATTATGGGAACTTTTGGGTGAATACGCAAAACAGGCCTGTCGAATACTGGTTCATAAATAGAACTTAGACCAAAAAAATCGGTAAAAACCCCCACAATTATTCACCTAAAAATAGGCACAAAGCCCTTGCTAAATTTTCTTCCATTGTGTTTTTTGGCTCAAAAACATCAAAATTTTTGTGTTTTTGCAGAGAGCATAAAGCACAAAGGCAGATGTCCCTACTCCTTGCAATGCTCCTTCTTTCGGCTAGGATCTCACTACGTAAAAACAACGGCCATATTTCATAACAAAGGCCATTTTTGTGCAAACAACGGCCATTGTTATGAAATACGGCCGTTGTTTTGACAAAGTGTGAACTTAGCCTTAAAATGTAAAAAATGTATGACCAAGTGTAGAGCACCTGATAAAATTCAGGCTCAGTTGTGTGCCCCAATCTGAACTAAGAAGTACAAAAAAAAATGATCAGCATGCAGGATGGCTGGTGTGCGTTACTTCCTTACGAAGTCACCAAAATGGCAGCTTAAAATGATAAACGGGAAGGGGAGGGTAGGTTATATCTGCACAGTCACTTTGAACGTACTATGGATTGTATGTGAAATGTACGTAAATACCAGCTTTTTCTAATCTCCTTGCTGTGTTTAGTATCGGCTAGCACAGAAGGCTATCTCAGTTGTCTTTGGCAAGTTATTCCAGACAGCATTTCCACTAAACAAATAATGTCAACTAAAATAACATTTTCATGCATACGGCTGAAGAAAATGCTGACTTACAGCTCAAAAGAAGGGGCCCTAAATAGCTATGAATAATGCTCCTCTCATCCTCACTGCGCAGGAAACAAGGGGAAATGCTTAATTCATGGGAATCAGAAATGCTTTTATGAATTATTTAAGCCTCTTGCAAGTCAATGTGATTTCCACATTCTTTCTCAGATATCCATGCACGTGTTGCACTCAGACACAAGTCAATGCAGCACAGATGTATAATGCAATCAGCAAGGAGGTGTGAGAAGGACAGGCCCACGTAGAACATGCAACCTTAACCATCATAAAGGCATAGGTATCTAAGAACTCTCCCACTGATCAACAAGTTTACTGAACTGCAGGTGAACTCTCAGGGGTCAGTCACACATTTGTAGAATTCCGTCCATACAAAGACAATGTTCTTTGGACTGGACCTGGGAGCTTTCAGCATCATGATTAATTATACTATGATGCTATTATAAGCGTACTGACACAGCTGTGCAGCTGTGTCAGTACACTAGCAGGAACTTTTAAACAGCTTAGGAACTACCTAGCAGCACTTTTTAAGTGCTGCACGAAAAAACTCTGATCCTTGGGCAAAAATTATTAGTAGGAGCATGGACAGGTTATAGCTAAAAGGGTTTTACTGGGCAGAAATTTTTTGTTATGCCTCTGGGTGCAGTAAAAATAGAATGTCGTACTCACCTGCCCTGTGCCAGCCTCTGTTCCATGCTGCTCTCCACATATTCCTTTGACATTTCAGTTGTGCAGGAAATGTCCAATCACTGTGTGAGTCAAATTTGCATCCATTGATTGGATGAGCAGTAGGGACTGGGCACCATTGGACTGGCAGTGGTAGGGCACCTGGAGGCATTTTTCATGTCTGGAAAGCACTTTTAGTCCATGTTCACACATTCTATGAACAACGGCCGTTGTTTGGCACTCAGAAACAATGGCCGTTGTTGCCCAACAGCCGGAAACAATTGACATGTCAATTGTTTCCATGGCTGATGTTAAATACACTATGGGGGAGATTTATCAAAGGGTGTAAAATTTAGACTGGTGCAAACTGCCCACAGCAACCAATCACAGCTCAGCTTTTCTTTCAGCACTGCCTAAAGCTGAGCTGTGATTGGTTGCTGTGGGTAGTTTGCACCAGTCTAAATTTTACACCCTTTGATAAATCTCCCCCTATGTAAACTATGGTCGTTTTTTTGCACACATGCAACACATTTTTCTATGACAAGAACAGCCGTTGTTTTAATTGCAAACAACAACCGTTTTTGCCACAAAATAATATGTTGTGTCAACATAGCCTTAAAGGATTTTCTCTAAAGATATTTATTGCATTAAAGGGCACACCTCTGATAACTGTAATATAATGAGCCATACATCACATGACCAGGACAGGATTTTAATCCCTAGAAATAAACAGTTTCTATTGAATGGCTGCAAATCTAGGAAATTATATGGAAATAAATTATGTAACTTTATTAAAGTATGATTAACCAAAACAATGTATATCTTCAGTGGTTAGTGCAAAAACCCAAATGACCATCACTGCAAAAGTACTGCAATGAACTTTTAACATGTCTGAACACAGCCTTATACATATTTGTCACTGTAACTATTAAAAAAAAAAAACCTAAAGCCTCCCTGTACTTAGCTGCTGTATGTTCTGCAGGAAGTGGTGTATTCTTTCCAGTCTGACAGAATGCTCTCTGCTGCCACCTCTGTCTGAGGCAGAAACTGTCCAGTGCCGAAGATGCTATCTATGGGGATTTGTTATTGCTCTGGACAATATTCATGGCAATAAGCCACATCAAAAATAATGCAATATAATTCTTTAAGCTCACATACAATGTTATTTTTTAAGTTTTATGAGCATATTTAATATGGTGGGAGGTCTCTAATGTGGATAAGACAGCCTCACAAGCCTTGTGTATTGCC
Organism: Dendropsophus ebraccatus; assembly: GCF_027789765.1. Lineage (NCBI taxonomy): Eukaryota > Metazoa > Chordata > Amphibia > Anura > Hylidae > Dendropsophus > Dendropsophus ebraccatus. The sequence goes on from NC_091455.1 coordinate 61,013,958, forward strand.
CTTGGCAGGATAACACAAACTCTTCTATTTGGCTGTGGAGAATTTGAGCAAAGAAATAAGCAATATGAACAACAAAATGAAGCCACTGTTCTCTTGTGACAAGTGTGTCATTTAACCCCATTACTGTCAGACACTCTACACGCTGCAGTGACCCACCACGCTGACTGTGACGTGAACATTCCCCAAATCAAAGTGGCAAACAGCTAATAGAAATTTATGGTTACTTAATAGCTGTTTTTTTGAATTACGTCTGGAAAACATTTACAAAATGCAGCAATCTGTCAGCATTCAGCATGGCAAGAGACTGCCTGGGGCACAGTAATTAATGAACATATTCTGATAGCAGCCATGAAATTACAGAGTGTGAGTCATCATTTATTTGTTCATACTCCCAACAGCTGAATAACATTGGCAATTATTGTCGACGAATTATTGTGTGTGTAACTGAGCAGTAGCGGGCAGAGTGGCAGATGGATGGCATCTCAGATAATGTGGCCAAACTAATATTTTCCCAGCAGCTACACACCCAGTGCACTGACTTGGGTATCATGAGATCAAAATTTTAACCCCTTAAGGTCAAAGCCAATTTTCCTCAAGTCGTTACGATTACAACGATATATAACATGTATAACTTTTATATTATCTGATGGCCTGTAAAAAATGCAAACCATTGTTAACAAACATATGTTCCTTAAAATCGCTCTATTCGCAGACTTATAGCGCTTTTATCCTTTGGTCTATGGGGCTGTGTGAGGTGTAATTTTTTGCTCCATGATGCGTTTTCTATCGGTACCTTGATTGCGCATATACGACTTTTTGATCACTTTTTATTACATTTTTTTCTGGATTTGATGCGACCAAAAATGCGCAATTTTGCACTTTGGAATTTTTTTGCGCTGACGCCGTTTACCGTGCGAGATCAGGAATGTGATTAATAGTTCGGGCGATTACGCGCGCGGCGATACCAAACATGTTTATTTATTTATTTATATTTATAAAATGGGAAAAGGGGGGTGATTTGGACTTTTAATAGGGGAGGGGATTTTTTTATTAATAAAAAAAACATTTTTACTTTACTTTTTACTTTAACTAGTAGTCCCCCTGGGGGACTTGTATATAAACAGCAAAGATCTCTCATAGAGATCAATGCTGTGTATATACACAGCAAAGATCGATCAGATCGGTGATAGATTGCTATGGCCTGCTGCAGGCCATAGCAATCTATTGCCGAGCCGGGATCAGCGTCATTCCGACGCTGAGGCCCGGCACGGGCAGAAGAACGGATCTCCCCCCCCGCGATCGCATTGCGGGGGGGAGATCCGTCCCACTAGACACCAGGGATGCACGGAGGAAAGCCTTTAAGTGCAGCTGTCAGGTTTGACAGCTGCACTTAGAGGCTTAATTAGCCGGCGCGGCAACGGGACCCGCGCAGGCTAATAGAGGCACTGCCCGGCTGCACATGTCAGCCGGGATCAGCGCCGTTCAGAGCGGGGTCCTGGCGGGACCCCTCTCTGAACACCCCGCGCAGCACCATGACATATGAGATACGTCATGGGTCGCTAAGGGGTTGATCAGTTCTTGGGGCTATTTAGTTTAGAAAAAAAAAAGACATCTTGGGGCGATCTGATCACAATGTACAAATATATGAATGGACAGAACAGAGATCTTTCTAGTCATCTTTTTACTCCTAGATCTGTAACCATGACAAGGGGGCATCCTCTACGTCTAGAGGAAAGAAGGTTTCACCATCAGCACAGACGCGGATTCTTTACTGTAAGAGCAGTGAGACTATGGAACTCTCTGCCACATGATGTTGTCATTGCTGATTCATTTAAAAAGTTCATGGGAGGCCTGGATGCTTTTCTTAAAAAAATATATTACAAGTTATGGGCACTAGACTACATGTGGTAGGATGTTGATCCAGGGATTTATTGTGATTGCCATTGGCGGCGGGAGGGAATTTTTTTCTCCTGTGATGGAGCAATCGGCATCTGCCTCATAAGGGTTTTTGCATTTCTCTAGTCTAGAAGATCAACACAGTAGGGTTTCTGTGGGATGAACTTAATGGGCTGATTAACTACCATGTTTCCCCAAAAATAAAAACACCCTCCTAAAATAAGACACCCCAGCTACTCCACCCTCTAGCCTAAAGTAAGGTTTCCCCCGGAAAATAAGGCACCTCTACTTTAAAGAGGTACATCCTCTTTAACCTGAACCCACAGATCGAGCGGCGCCGGCACGGGGAAGTCGGTGCCGCGGTCCGTTTTTCGGACCGAGGCCAGGTTCCCGTGCACAGCGCCACGGGAACCGGCCGGGGCTCAAGCACTGGAGGTAGGCCGGCCCGCCCCAGTGGGAGGGAATTCCCTCCCCTGTATGACACTGCTCCATTCATTCTAAGCGAGTCGCGTCATGGAGGGGAGGAAATTCCCTCCCACTGGGGCGGGCCGGCCTACCTCCAGTGCTTGAGCCCCGGCCGGTTCCGATGCATAGAACGGGGCAGTGAACGAGAACCGGCCTCGGTCCGAAAAACGGACCGCGGCACCGGCATCCCCGTTCGATTCGTGGGTTCAGGTTAAAGAGGATGTACCGGGTGGTACATCCTCTTTAAACAAGGGCGCCCCACGAAAGTAAGACTTACCACCGCCTCCCAGGACTCACCTAATGCCCTTATGGACCTCCGAAACTGGCACTGCAGGTAGCCTCGTCCATGGCACCCATATCCTCCGCAAGTCCCAACACACGCCGCCGCCATGTCACGCCGATGACCCGCTGCATGTCACACCGCTGATGCACTCCTCTGCTGAGTATTCTGAGGTGGTTAGGGGAGGATGTCCTATTTCTCTCCCCTGGTTGGGCTGGGGGGGGGGGGGGGGGAGGTAGAAATAAGACATCCCCCGAAAATAAGGTGTAGTGCCTGTTTTTTGGGGGGAAAAAACATAAGGTACTGCCTTATATTCGGGGGAAACATTGTATGTTGCCGTTAGTTCTCTGTACACAGTGTATATATTTATGTATATACACACACACAAACACACCTGACTACACACATTCTCTGCCAACGTCTCATCAATGCAGTTTATTTTAGTATTTTTTGCCATTATACGAACGTTTGAATGATGTTGTTTTAATTGTATTCAAGTTTCATCTCACAATATAATTTATCTAGAGAAACTTCTGTTCTAATAACCCTGGTAAGATCAATGTGTTTGCTTAGATAGCTATCAGGCCAATAACACATTCTGTCTTCTGTGCATCCAATATTACAAGTTATGTTTATCTCTTATATGTTTACAGCGAAATTCTGAAAATATATGAAAATGAAAAATTCACACATTAGGTAAAAAATGGTTTAGGATATTCATACAATGGAGTGCACAGAACATTGTATGGAACTTAAAGGATTAAAATGGTTCACCAAGAATTCAAAACTAATGGCATATAATCAGGACGGCCAATCACCCCCCCCCCCCCTCCCCAGTGATCAAATGTTTGAAGCTATGGGTTTTTACTAGTGGCTTTGTCTGGTATGACAATTCATACAGCTTTTTTTTACTCAAACAATAACAACGCATTTAGAAGGTTTCAACACAACAAAGGTTGAAACCTTCAAAAAGCAATAGTCTGCAGTGAAATGAAATGTTCTGCAACAGCTCTGGGCCACGTCTGGTATTCTACAGACAGAGAAGCCCTGTGGTGGGAGTCTTTTCCTGTTCGGCATGATGTATCACCATCATGCCGGAAGCAGGGAAAGTGTTTGAATCTTGCATCATTTTCGGCAGGGAAAAACAATACCACAGGGCCTCCCCCTCTATAGGATTGGGAACAAGCCCTTAGAACCCAGATACAAATAGATTTTTGTTGGTTTCAGAGCTGGAGCAGTAAGCAACCCCTTTAAATGAGTTGTATGGCCAATTAACTCATTTTCAGAAATGGTGTATAAAAATAATAATGGCTCACAATGGTGTATAATAATAATAACAATGCAAAGAGATGAGTGCATCTCAAGCATGCTCTAATCCCATCGTTCAGCATTTGGATACCAGCGGCTAAAGAAGTTCGCTGCAGCCCTAGAAAGTCCTGGAAAACATGGATACAGCCTATAAAATAATAATATTAGTATTGATAGTCACCATAACAATCCCCCACTGTTCCTGCTCTGCCACTTCCAACCATCTCTGCACTTTCAGGTCTTTTTCAACATATACATGAGACCTACTACAGTCATTTACTGGCTGCAGAAGTAACGTGGGGGGGGGACCAGGAAGTGCAAAACCTAGAAGGACCCAAGAAACATGGAAATAAATACTATATCACAATCATGTAACTAAAGTCTAGTCCCTAGATTGGTTCCTCTTTATCTGTCATTTGCTTTGACATATATTATGTGTAGTTTTCTATTATCATTGGGATTTATACAAGCAGCACTGCTGTCTCCTGTATTTAGTAGGAAGGAGCACACCAACATCTGGCTCTTCCCTCTTGTGGCAGCACAATCACTTGTACCGCAGGTAACTTTGCAGGACATTGCACAGACAATGGCATCTGCACTCCAATCACAAGAACACTTCCCTGCATATTGAGCACCTCCTAGAATGTACAGATAAGGTAAAGTATCCATACACCACACTGGATAAATACATTGTTTTTCCCGTCATTTGAGTGCAGATGGCATTTAATGTGTTAGACTATACAGAGGTTATACAGAAGATGGCTTTCAGCAGTCCACCACTATCTATTGTCATGTAGCGGCGCTAGTGTTTTGTGTTTATTTCGTGTTTCTGTTTGCAGGACACTAAATCGGCATCATTGCAGAGTTCAATGCAGATCACAATTAAGACAGTGTCTTAGATTAATTTTTGCACTTACAGATGTGCTATGTTTTCAGGGGATGTCTTATTTTTCCATGAAGAATTCACACTTATTGTTGAACAAAAAAAAAAAATAAAAATTAACATTGATGTTATACACATGGTCACATGACCATAGCACAATTTGCTATATACAAAGCATCGTATGCAGCGCACAGATTAGTCAAGGGAAACCCCGCAATCACCACCTTTTATAACACCCGATGAATACGCTAATTGTTATGGCACAGAATGGCCCTCCAAACCCTCTATCTGCAACCTCTGAATTAATGGACAATGCGGTAGCCAAAATTATTTCTATTAATTGAACTGTATTAGAAGAACTAATGCTATGTTTACACGAAACGATAATTTGCCCGATCAAACGATTAACGATGTTGGAGTAACAATTTTTTTTCATAACGATCAGCGTTTAGACGGTACGCATTATCATTTGGAAAATTCGTTCTACGATCGTTTTGCGATCGCTTAAGCCTATCTCACACATTGGTTAAATCGGAGAACGACTGTTCACACGGAATGATCTGCGAATTTTTTGCGATCGATCAACGACGATTTGAGAAGTTGTTGAAAGATCAAAATGAACGATTTCTCGCTCGTCGTTTGATCGTTCGCTGTGTTTACACGTACGATTATCGTTCAAATTCGATCGTTATCATGCGAATTCGCACGATAATCGTTCCGTGTAAACACAGCATAACCAGGAGGGATAATACCATAAATGTGAACATGCAGTACCAGGTCTCCATTTTATAATATCAGACTAAGCTTTCATCTGGATGGGATTCAGGGCTGCAATCCTTTAGTCAAACAGGCTAAGAATGCAAGGATTATATGTGGAGGCCGCAAAAATCACATGGATTAGATAATGTGGGAAACTTGGTAATGAGAGTTTGCAATATTTATGAATAAGGATAAATATGAGCACATGACTATATCCTACTGTGGCTTTACAGACCTGAAGAGCCACAAGGTTTATAGTGGAGGTTTATGAGATTCATTTAAGGAGCATTAAAATTAACATTTTAGACAAGCCAGTCTTTACTGTTACAGGCGGCTGTGTGACTCCCTAAGGCGCTTGGTACTACAACCATCTGCAATAATGAAAGCTGGCAGGAGCAGACCTGAGCGGGGAGCAACTACACAAAAAACTGCAAAAGAAGGGAAGCCGTCAGCTTGATCATTGTGCCTTAGGCCCAGGTTAAAGTTGTACCTTTACTAGTCGGGGAATTAAAAGGGAAATTCATAGTGGGACACCACTTTTCCTTTCCAATGACTGGGAATCTCTGGGGGAGGGGGGTTGGTCATTTAGTTAATGTAACTGCATTAATCTCTTCAGTTTGTTCACATGCGATAATCTATAGGGAGATAGACATAGCAATAGAATACCTTAACGTGGTCTGCTTCGTGCTGATTTTTTTTTTCCTATCGGAGACAGTCATTATTGTGTCCCCCAGGCGTCATCCCTGCACACAGAGATGAAGCTGACGGAGATTAGGAGCAGTCATTCACTGACCTGTCAGACATGGAGGTCACTTTTAGGTCATATCTGATGAGATGTTGAGCCAGATTACCAACACATAGTCATAAGCAAAACCAGGAGCGTTTTATTAAAGTAATAATATCAAAAGACCGGTTTCATGATGCATAAACCAGGATTTCAGCCTTCTTTCAGCTTGAGATCCATATTTTCTTAGGGTATGTGCACAATAAGCAAGAGTTGGGTTTAGCGTGAATTCTGCCACTAATCAGACTCCAATTGATTTCAATGGGATTTCTGTTACTATGTTCACACAGAACGAATTCTGCTGGAAACAATGGCACGTTAATTCATGAAAATGGTGAATCCACCAGAATACACTGCCACATTTCACACCAATAAAGCATCCAATCCACCTAATTTCTGCTTTATTTGATCATTGAAGAGGTTATCCAGCAGCTCCCCTACTTCCAAGACAAACTCATCTCCGGAGTGCAGCGGGGGAAAACGGCCTGTGACACCTCTTCTTTCTTCCTCCCTACCCTCACCTCATTAGGAACACCCCTGGGCAGGATTTCTCCTATTCATTGCTTGTCTAAACAGTGCACATGCGACACTTTGGATCGTTAAGGCACTTGTGCACTGTTCAGAGAAGCGAAGCATAGGAGAAATCCTGCCCGGGGCTTTCCTAATGACAAAAAGGGAGGTGAGGAAGAAAGGAGAGGCATTGCAGGCCTAGGGCACAGACACTCTAGGCCACGCCACATTGACTCCGCTGTTGGAGATTAAAAGATAATTTTTTTATCCTAACCAAGGCACCAGGCGCATTTTTAAAGACACGACTGGGAAGGACTTACTCTTAACAAACAGGCGGCACCAGTGGTTTAAGGAATTGGTTGGTGTATACAGTATCACTTTAAGCAGAGAAATAGGATTCCTAAACAGCGTTGTGGCCAGTGATTGACTGAGCAGGCTGTCACTTCCGAGGCAAGTTCGTCTCAGAAGAGGAGGTGCTGCAGTTAGTGGGGGACAACAGAGACACTTTAACAGGACATTGGGGGAGCACAGATGGGTTACTATAGGTTTTCCATATGACAGCTATATATTAAAAGTTGTGTATTGCCAGATGACACCTTTAAACTCAACAGGTCAACTGGGAGCACCCTGCAGTATATGTTGTCTTACCTTAAAAGATTGCCAGTGTCTGCCAGCAACAGCAGCCGGGGAGGATAAAATAAATAACATGCTCTCACCTCCCTGGCTCCAGTGCTTGTGACTGCATACAGACGATCCGGTCCCTGGGCGCTTCCTGCTTTAAGTGGGCAGACGGGACATGACTACTAAGGTCTACTAAGCCAGTCAGCAGCTGAGGCGGGACCCTGCCCTGACTGGCTGAGCGGACCTGACATGTCACGTCCCGTGTGCTCACTGACACAGACTCCTCCTTTAATAACTAACGTTGTTTTGCAACAATGGATGTTATTTGCCCTTAACTTTTTACAATGAGGGAACATAGCCTTACCTGGTTGTCATTATTTAAGATACCAAATGCAAGCCAAGTCATGACTAACCATAGTCCCTTTACTGCTAAAATCCAATAATTGTTCGGCAACCCTGGTAACAAGATCATTGATTGAGAACAGTAAATTCGTTCTTCTATTCAGTGACGCATGTGTTTCCTTATTGAGAATCTGATGAGTTAGAAAGATTAGGAGTAAACAAAACCTCACCAACCTGGCAGACAAGCTGATCAATGACTGATATTCTAGTGTACGCTACAGAATTGGCTTGAGAGAGATTTAACATGAAGGAGTCTTGAAAGCCACAGATTGCAATAGTATATGCCGATTCCAACAGGATGTGAGCCACAGAAGCTCAAAAGCAATTTCCTGGACAACACGGCTGAAAATATGACATTTACATCATTGGGGCTATGAATATAAGACTTTGAGGCCCCAATCTCCAGTAAAAAAACAGGTGACCATGTTGGCCTCTATAAGTGTATAGACATTCTACGCGGTGTCACCTTTTTCTAAGTAGCTCAGTGTTCACACAAACAAGAACTACCCATGCCATAGGTAAAATTGTAATAGGATACACAAACCGACCAGCTTCACAATGAATTGCATATTATTGGTTCTCAAAACCCAGTAGTAGGAAAGAGTAGCTTGTAGCTGAAAAACAGAAATATAAAGCACCGAACAGACATCTGCATTTAATAGTCATCATACCATATAAATGTGTTACATTCCACCCTTCTGAATCCAGACGACAGCTAGCCTGTGATGCAATAGAATGTGTAAAGACGTGGGTCAGTTAAGTACTTCTAGCTCACTGAAGGAGACATTTCCTTTCATCTGTCTTCTGCCACTATTTCACAATATGAGCCTGCCTGGAGTTGGGTATTAAAAACTAAATGCTCCTGTGTCTAATAGGTCTATTCCACCAACAGATCTGACAACAGATTATCTGCCAAAGATTTGAAGCCAAACCCAGGAACAGACTATAATCAGAGAACAGGTCATATAGGAAAGACTGGATTTCTCCTCTTTTCAAATCCACTACTGGGTTTGGCTTCAAATCTTTGGCAGATAATCTGTTGTCAGATCTGTTGGTGGAATAGGACCTTAAGATATCGTTCATACATACATTTTTACAGGCTGTCCTGCACCACAACAAAAGTCACGCCACTTTCTAACTTTCTACTGTATTAAAGGAGAAGTCCGGCTGTGGCTGCTGGAGAGGATGATGGCAGAGGGATGCTCAGTGTCCCTCCAGTGCCCTGTGTCCCTCAGTGTCCCCCTGATATCATCCTCTCCAGCAGCCACAGCCCGCACAGCTCTGCGGGTCGGGGCGTGACATCACCATGTTATCCAAGAAGTGACATCACCATGTTATCCAGAAAGTGAAGCCTTGATGCAGTAGTAAGTGCAGGGAAAAAAAAGCACTTTATAAGCATTTCCCATAATAAGTGTATATTGGGGATTTGTATAACTTTTGGAGGGCAATACAATACTTTAATAAAAGATTTCTCCGGACTTCTTCTTTGAGGGTCCCTTTACACAGAGTGATTTATCTGACAGATTTTCAAAGCTAAAGCCAGGAACAGACTATAAACAGGGAACAGGTCATAAAGGAAAGACTGAGAATTCTCCTCTTTTCACATCCATTCCTGGCTTTGGCTTCAAAAATGTAATAGACAACACATGTCTGTGGTATTGCACAAAAAAAACTTTTGACATTTGTCGTAGAAATCTGTGACTGTCCCATTTCTATGAATGAGGTTAGGATAAATCCATGTGCACCCTGCTGAGACAAACCTGTTCAGACTACAACAAATCTGCTGCATATAACTATACTCGCCATAAAAAAACAATGCTGTACATGATCATTTTTACGTATACCTCTGACAAATACAATAAATGCAAGGTGAACATAGCCTTATTCAGGTTCCTAGTTGTATGCGTTCTTTATTTTTTAATGCAACCTTCCTCCAAACAGATGCACTGCAGTCAAGGATGAGAACCTTTTCTGTTTTTATGCTAAAAAATTACACATGTTTATTATGAATAAATTATAGTTTCCCCATAGGTATACCACAAAAACAGGCTAATATTTAAGAGGCTACTTATGATACTGACCCTTGTAAGTGTGTGAGACAGGCAGATTAGAAGAGGTGAACCCTCATGAGGACAGGGATTGGTGTGTGTGTGTGTGTGTGTGTGTGTGTGTGTGCGTGCGTGCGTGCGTGCGTGCGTGTGTGCGTTACATAAAGTGTGCTGCTATATAAATATAAGTGACAAATGCCACAAAATTCTCAAAATATTTCTCTTTTTAAAAAAAATGTAACTAAATAAATAATACAGCAATAACTGATTTGGAGGATCCATCATAAAGAACATAACAACATCCAAGTCCGACATCAAAAGAGGAGCACATCTAAGTTCTGTAAACTTCTACACAACAGTGAATTCTACAGGAAAGGCAAGGGTTAATACCGCAGCTCTGCAGCTACAGATAGAAGTGAATCCGCACAATGACCACACTGGCCTGACGGGATATTTTCATGCAGCAAAACTCCTTTTCACTCCTCTCAAATATACGGAAACACGGGGAACTTCTACATGGTAGGAAAACAGTAATCTTTAACTTCAATGAAAGAAGAAAAAAACAAACTTGGTTCTGTCTGTGAGAATGATCACAGCGCAGCAATTTAATACACCTTATCATGTGGTCTGTTGCTATAGCAATCCTGAATCCAGCAGCTCCCGTACAGGCAAATGACAAAGGGTCTCCCCCCTCCCTTTCTCTCTGGTGCAAGGTAATCCGTCGTTGCCTCTTCCAAAGAAGCAGACCTACATCACCTTGCCCTCTGCTATGTACAAGGAGTTTGGCCTTGCATTTTAATGTTTATCTGCAAAAAGTACTATACCAAGCTACAAAAGGAATACAATTTACCCTGTGCTACCAGGTAACTATACAAAGCAGAGTCCTCCCTCCTACTCCTACACTTCAGCTTGGTGGATAGAAAGCGAGAGATAAAAGCTAAAGTATTTTCTCTAGAAGATAGTAATGTTACTAGATGCGGCGGAGCAGACCTTGTCATTTAGCACAGTTACTGTACATAAAAAGAAAATGTACTGCATCCCCCAAGGAGTAAAATAAAGCTCTGAAATCTGTAAAGAAAGGTTAGCTCAGAAAGGAGAAGTTAGAGTAAAAGCGATGTTATAATGTTTAGAATCCTGTCCTTAAATCAGAAAACAAACGCCTGCGTGTATTCCTCCAGCAATGTTAATTGAAGACTGTGGACACCATTTGTTTTATATGTACTTACAATAGAAGAGAAAGAAAAAAAAAACACCTCACAAAAATTACCTCCTTAGGTCTTCATTGAAAATTTTGCTTAGTTTCTCTACAGGTGCACGATGCAGTGTGACGTTCTCAGTGACATCCATTAAAAGGGGTACTCCAGCAAGAGTCTTTTTTGTTTAAATCTACTTAGAATAAAAGAAGATTGTGGCAGAAAAAGACCACTGGGTCCACCTAGTCTGCCCTTTCAGTAAAAAGATATTTTTTCACATTGCAACTGACCTTTCCCCCAACTAACCTCTCACTGTGTCCTCTTGTTCTTGAGCTCAGTTTATTACTAAAAACACATTTCCTTCCTGAACCTTATTTAGTCCTTTAACATACTTAAAGGTTTCAATCATGTCCCCCCTTTGCCTTCTTTCCTCCAGACTATACAGATTCAAATCCTTAAAGGGGTAGTGCGGCGCTAAAAAATTATTTTAAACAGTTATGCTCAGCCAATCGCGGCTGAGCAGCTGATGACTTCTGGTTATACGGGCTAGGGTGGAGGGACACGGGGAAGGGGGCGATTCACAGACATAACATACATTACAAAGTTGTATAACTTTGTAATGTGTGTTATTCTGTGAATAATTTTTTAGCGCCGCACTACTCCTTTAAGTCTTTCCTTATTGTCAGAAAGCCCTTACTTGTGTCAGAAAGTTATACAGATTTGTAATTAACTTTTATTTAAAAATTTCCAGTGTTCCAAAAGTTGTCAGCTGTTGTATGTCCTGCGGGAAGTGGTGTTGTCTTTTAAGTCTGACACACTGCTCTCTGCTGCCACCTCTGTCCGAGACAGGAACTATCCAGAGCAGCAGAGGTTTTCTATAAGGATTTGTTACTGCTCTGGACAGTTCCGGTCTCAGACAGAGATGTCAGCAGAGAGCACTGTGTCAGGCTGAAAAGAAAACACCACCTCCTGCAGGACATACAGCAGCTGATAAGTATGGGAAGACTTGAGATAAATAGAAGTAAATTACAAATCGGTATAGCTTTCTGAAACCAGTTGATCTGAAAGGGAAAAAAAAGAAAAAAGAACATCACACCGCAGCATGCACATGAAAACTGAGAAGCTATGGAAGAAAAACAAAAGCTAACTCTTTAATAAAGACCACCTGTGGAGAAAACATTTTTCCCTATAAAAATACATTTTAAATAATTTTATCTGCACCAAGTAATTTTTTGCCTTTGATTCCACATTGAAAAACAAGAGATTACCTCCAATGAATTACAAAGGGGCTAATCCAGAGGTTTCCATGTTTCTGCTGTGCCCCTGGGCTGAAATGCCTCTCCCCTGTGATGGCAGAACACCCTGCATGTGCTGTCAATGGGGATTGTGGTACACACGCAGCAAGTCTGGAGGTCTTATTCTCAATCCGCCAGACTCACTAGGTGTATATTACAATGCCCATTAACCTATCCCTGATACGCTAACATAAGTACAGGGCAGGGGCAGATTAACTTTACCATAGGCCCCGGGCAGTTCACCAAGCCTGCCCCTCCATCCCACTGTAACTATGGCAACACTAGCGTGGCATTCATAGTACAGGATAAATAATGCCATGATGCCCTGATTTGTACAAAATTGCAGTAAAAAGCATTTTTTTTGTAAATCATGGCGGAACTGTAGACAGGAGACAATATACTACTGAAAGTATAAGTCTTTTTGGGTGGCCATGGGCAGCGGGCTACCACCCGAAATGGACCTATTATAATCCACTACTGGTACAGGGTCATGCTAGACCTGCAATCCTCCTGACTTGTCAATAAAGACGACAGAGTCTTATCTGCCTACAGAATAATAAACGCTCCATGCAGCTCCTGCATGACTATGCGCGGAGATCAGGAGAAATTTTGTCATGTTGAAGTAGCTCCACCAAGTGACGGGAAGACACTCGGTGTCCTATATTATTAGACATTACATTCAGCCCTGTGGCGATGTCATTAATTGCTCAGATTTCTAAGGGCTCAAGTACATGGAAATGCTGCATGCACAGAGCCTGGACATCAGTGATTTACAGCTACTTAACACAGAGCCTATGCATGTATGGAATAACTCCATATATACTGAGTACAAAGGAACATGCCGCAATGTTCTTGTGCAGAAAATGACAGGAGAAAACGCTATATGAAATCTGACATATATGAAGGCGGTACAGCAGAAGGCTCTCGCATCTCTATTAATAGTTTTCATAAACCAGCACAATAATAATGGTTGCATGAGCTCTAATTTATTGTAAACTAAAATCCTGCACCCATTAGCTAGTGTAATAAAATTGATGGCCTATCCTCTGAATAGGCCATCAATATTCAATTGAAAAAGATTCTGATCCAGGGGGAGGGGGCCAATGCCAGGAGTCACATTTTTCAGTTTTCTACATTTCTCTCTAGAGAATTACAAGAGCAATGTCCATAGAGATGCTTGCCACTGGGAATAGTATACTCATGGGTGCAGGACTAGGCAGGGAATAGCAAAGCATGATCAACACGGTAGAAGAGCTAGTGGGGTTGCAGAAGTTGAAACTGCAACTGGGATCTAGGGGTGTTATATGAAGAATATGATTTTAGGATATCCAAATGCTTAATGATTGAAGCTGTTTTAGATCCTGAAATCATACAGAACTAGAATTCAGGTAAATTGTATTCAGGTAAATTACAATAATTCAGTTTTTTTTCTTTATTTAATGTATTAAATAAAAATGCTAATATTTTTCATTTTATAATTCTTCTGCACCTCCTGTTAAACTATAGCTACACATATATACACATACATATGTAAATTACCTATGTGCAGTGCATGGAATATGCACACTATAAACCACATCAGAGGCAGACTCCTAGGGTTCAGACCTTCCACCTTGCCATCTGAAGCCTGGATAAGGTCAGGGTGTGCAGAGACAAAGCAGATAACTTTCAATCAATGCCCTGTCTACACAAATGAAAAATGTTCACGTAGAAAGAGCTGCTGATACATCATTCACATCAACACCTGGGGCTTAGGGAGTTACCAGTCACAAAGTGCATTATGTCTGAAACATGGAGTGTTACATGCATGTTACATGCAGAAAGACACATCCATCAACTTCATCCTCCTGCAGTTTATGTACATACAAATGCACATAGGGATGAATAGTGTGTTAACATCTAGACCTTGATGCAAAATTTTGTGTACCCATGTCACAAAAAGTTGCATCGCATTTTACACAGATTCATGAATCAGATGGGCTAAAAAGAAAAATGTAATTAATGCGCCTATGGGTACATTCACACGCTGCGGATCTGTTGCATATTTTCTTGATATTGATGCAGAAACACTGCATATTTTTGTAACAGAATACTGCCACGGCCACAAGAGTGGCTGGAAGAGCATGGAGCCAATGGTTCCTTGCTCTGTCAGCGCTCTTCTTAAATTTAAGCACTTCTAAAGGAGCACTTAAAGTTTCATTATAAGCGCCTATTAGGAGTGCTTATAGTTAAAAGCATATGGGGGCTGACCTCCCTGAGCCAAATTCACACTGCCTCATTAGCATACCCCCTCAGCCTCATATCCACACACCCGAGTCTGATTCATGTTGCCTTACCTCATTTTGACACCCCCCTCCCCCAGTCTGATTCAGACACCCTCAGCCCCATATTCATAGTGTGCTAAGCCCGATTCTTACCCCCTCAGCTGGATTCACACCCCTCCATCAACCTCTGATTCACACATTTCTGAGCTGAATAAATGCCCCTGTAGCCTCCTATTCACAACTCCGCAAAACCTGTTTCACTTTCCCTTATTCTCAAATTTACATTAAATAAAATTCCCACCAACATGACTTGTTGGGAAAACGTGCAGATATCAGTGATTCAAATACCACAATATTTATTGAAAGGACAACTCCCACGAAATTTTTTTTTAGCTTATTTAACACACATTACAAAGTTATATAACTTTGTAATGTGGTTAAATACCCGGTCTGGCCCCCTTCCCCCACTTTCGGACCCCCGACCCCCCCGCCCGGAAGTTAAAGAATATATACATTACCTATTACGATCGTCACGGTCCTCTTCTCCCGGGCGGCATCTGGTGACGACGACGTCAGAGCCGGGGGGGCGGTCCGGGTCTTCTTCCTCCTCGGCGTCTTCATAGAGAGTGAATGGGACGGAAAAGGCTGCTGGTGCACATGCGCACCAGCAGCCTTTTCATTGGCTGGAGCGCATCACATGGCTTCCAGCTTCGTCAGCCCTGATTGGCTGAGGTTGCTGGAAGCCATGTGATGCGCTCCAGCCAATGAAAAGGCTGCCGGTGTGCAAGCGCACTGGCAGCCTTTTCCATCCCCAGGACCCGGAAATCAGAGACATCGCTGGACGGCGGTGACGGTGAGGCGGACGGCGGGCGAATGGAGTGGCGATCGTCACCGGAGGAATGGTGAGTATGGTGTCTGTGTTTTTTTTTTTTTTTGGGGGGGGGGTCCCGCGGGAGTTGTCCTTTAACTTTGCCAAAGTTCTTCTTTAAATTGACAACAATGTATAGCTGCATTCCTAGGAATTAATCCAGGCATTATGAAAAACACAGCATCACTGGGGATTACAACAAATTTACAGAGGTGACTAAACCACCAACAATTACAATGACCAACAAAAGTATTTTTTACTGACCATCAAACCCAGAACATAAACTGTGTATCCACCAAGACCTTAACAACAAAAGTTAATTGAAGCATCATGTACCTAGTGCTAAACAGTACTGTAAGGGGGTATTCACATGCTCCGTGCACGTACACTGTTCTACAGACTGGAATACAAAACTCCTGGCATTCTCATTCATTATGATGCCGGGAACTGTAAAACTCTGTGTGTTAGTTAATACAGTAACACAAAGATTTCAAGGATAAGTCCGGTGAAAATTTTTATTAAAGGATTGTATTTGCGCCCCCCCCCCCCCTCAAAAGTTCTACAAATCACCAATATACACTTATTACGGGAAATGCTTATAAAGTGTTTTTTCCCTGCACTTACTACTGCATCGAGGCTTCACTTCCTGGATAACATGGTGATGTCACAACCGGGAGAGGATGATAGCAGGGGGACGCTGAGGGACACAGGCCACTGGAGGGACACTGAGCATCTCTCTGCCATCATCCTCTCCAGCAGCCACAGCCCGCACAGCTCTGGGAGTCGGGTCGTGACATCACCATTTTATTCAGGAAGGAAGTAAAGCCTTGATGCAGTAGTAAGTGCAGGGAAAAGCACTTTATAAGCATTTCCCGTAATAAGTGTATATTGGTAATTTGTATAACTTTTGGGGGGCAATACAATACATAAATAAATTTTTTTACCGGACTTCTCCTTTAAAGAGTTTCTGAGCTCTCGGCCTCATAATGAATGAATCTGTACTCCATTCAGTAGCACATAGTCCGTATTTATGAACTATACATGAAACATATGAATGCCCCCTAACATTATCAATTTTAAAGATATTTTACCCAAATGCCAAAACCATGTAGAAAGCCAGAAAAAAAACTGCTCCTGAGAACATAGCACAGCAGGTAGGTCTGGTAAAAGAGACCACACACTACCAATACACTAATATGTTGTGTCAATGACAACAAGACAATTAGACTCATTGGGGGAGATTTATCAAACATGGTGTAAAGTGAAACTGGCTCAGTCAATTATTCACAGAATAACACACATTACAAAGTTATACAACTTTTTAATGTATGTTATGTCTGTGAATCGCCCCCTTCCCCGTGTCCCACCACCCCCGCCCGTGTACCCGGAAGTGTGTGGTGCATTATACATTACCTGATCCGTGTCGAGGCCGTCCTCCATCTTGTGCCAAACATCATCTTCGGACGGACGGCCAATCGCGGCTGAGCACAGTTATGATGCTGCGGTGGGGGGAACGGCGGCAGCGATTCGGCCGTACGTCCGAAGATGACGTTTGGCACAAGATGGCGGACGGCCTCGACACGGATCAGGTAATGTATAATGCACCACACACTTCCGGGTACACGGGCGGCGGTGGTGGGACATGGGGAAGGGGGCGATTCACAGACATAACATACATTACAAAGTTGTATAACTTTGTAATGTGTGTTATTCTGTGAATAATTTTTTTGCGCCGCACTACCCCTTTAATATGATAGGCTGACTTATCCATTATATACACCAGGCCAAAGGTGACAAGTGTTTGTTTGTTCATCTGCAGTTGGGAAGGCGGCCACATGGCTTATACCCAACGCTGAATATGACAGGAAATTAGTTCTTGCATTTAGGTTTAGATTACCTCTGTGTTTTACTGTAACAGATGGCTCTATTCATAGCTAAGAACAAAAAATTCATTATTTTCTGCTAATACAGATGCCAGAGCTTTTATTAGTTAATATGTTAGTACATATTACACAAATTATATATAGACATAAACACATAAATGTAGCAAATACACAGTGAAACCTCTGAAAAAATAACATCTCTTTGAGAAGACCACCTCCTTATCCAGACCAGCCTCTTCTGCAACACTGGCGGACTGTGATGGTAAGACAACTCGGTCAGGGTAGTGGCCACCATGGCTCACTGATGTGCTTAGAGAGTGAAGAGGACTGGGTGCTAGAATAGCTCTTTACTCTTTATCCCATAAGACCTGCAATTTTGGAGATGCTCTGACCCTGCCATCTAGCCATCAAAATCTGGGCCCTGTAACAGTCACTCAGCTCCTTAGGGCCCTATTCCACCGAACGATTATCGTTCAGATTATCGTTAAATCGTTCGAATCTAAACGATAATCGTTCGGTTGAAATGTAGTTAACGATTAACGACCGAACGGGAAATCGTTGATCGCTTTATAAGACCTGTACCTATTTTTATCGCTGCTCGTTCGCAAATCGTTCACATTGAATAAGACATCGTTCGGTCGTTTGCAATAGATACGAACGCAATAGCGAATAAATAGCGAAGAAAAACGATCCCAATTACGATCAGAAGTAACGATTATCGTTCCATGGAAATGAGTGAACGTTTTCAGGTCTTTCGCAATAGCAGTCTTTTGAGATCGTTAATCGTTAACGATTATGCAAACGATAATCGTCCGGTGGAATAGGGCCCTTACACTTGCCCCTTTTTTTTCTTATTTCAACACATGAACTAAGAAATTACTGTTCACTTGGCTATGGGGGCCTATAAATGCATTTAACATATACACTCGGAGCCTCCGCATAAAAATATACACTCCAAAACACAGTACTACATACATACATACTCCTAATTCTCCATTCTGAAAATATACCTGGCATCCAAACAAAGTGCAGCCCGAACTGATGAGTGAAATGTAACACTGAGACTTAAACAACACGTGGGGTGGGGATAAATTCCGGTACTGACTGAAGAGAAAGCTATTTATATTTGTACGGTTGATAAATATAACTAACAGGCACCAGCTGAGGTCCTGATGTTATACACATAACCTACAACTACTCTGTAAGACTAGATGCCATTCACCGCACTACAGAGGTGTAGCTTATTAGTAATGAATTAGAGGTTCTGATCTACTAATATAGACAGATCAGGAAAAGAGTATATATCAGTACATTTCAAATGAAGAGCACTAGAGACTCTACATGATGTTTTTGGCACATGTTCATAAGATGAATTAGCTAAAAACAAGAGACAACACAATAAAAAATCTTTTTCAGATGTCTCCTATTAGTTATATTATTAGTTAATTAGATTATTTTCGGAACTTTACATTATGTTCTATCATTACTTGTGCATGTTTTTTCTTATTTATAGAATTTTATAGCACAGGAAAACTGTAAATTTAATCTGTGCCGCACCCTCCAAGGGCATGGCCACACATGATGTAAAATGCTGCGAATAGTCTACATAAAGGTTTGGTGCAAAAAAATCCACAGTATTTCTGTCAAGTGTGGTCTCACTTTTTAGACTCATGATTCCCCCCCTTCTCTAAGGTTATGCTCTCCAATTGCAGTCACTACATGCAACTGAAACCACACCTCCATGCGATTAACCATTCCAATCAATCCTGTCAACATTGCATGGCCTATGGAGAATGCAAGGTTGCATAATTTTGAGTGCCTATCTGTATGTATGTATGTATGCATGCATGCATGCATGCAGTAGCACAGCCTTTGGGCTCATGCACACTGAGCAATAGACAAGGAATTTCTGCTTGAAATTCCTCTTCTATTCTGCTCTGGCAAAATAGGAGCAGAAAAGGAGCTGAATTTAAGCGGAATTTGAGCTGAATTCAAGCAGAATGCAAGTGGAATTTAACCCCTTAGCGACCCATGACGTATCTGATACGTCATGGTGCCGCGGGGAATGTTCAGAGCGGGGTCCCGCCGGGACCCCGCTCTGAACGGCGCTGATCCTGGCTGACATGTGCCTCTATTAGCTGGCGGGGGTCCCATTGCTGTGACGGCTAATTAAGCCTCTAAGTGCAGCTTTCAGGTTTGATCCGTGCATCCCTGGTGTCTAGTGGGACGGATCTAGTGGGACGGGGGGGGGACGGGACGGGAGGGGAGAGATCCGTTCTTCTGCCAGTGCCGGGCCTAAGCGTCGGAATGACGCTGATCCCGGCTCGGCAATAGATTGCTATGGCCTGCAGCAATCTATCACCGATCTATCCCCCGGGGGGACTTCTAGTTAAAGTAAAAATAAAAGTAAAAATGGTTTTTTATTAATAAAAAAATCCCCATCCCTATTAAAAGTCCAAATCACCCCCCTTTTCCCATTTTATAAACAAACATATTTATTATCGCCGTGCGCGTAATCGCCCCAACTATTAATTAATCACATTCCTGATCTCGCACGGTAAACAGCGTAAGCGCACAAAAATCCCAAAGTGCAAAATTGCGCATTTTTGGTCGCATCAAATCAAGAAAAAATTTTATAAAAAGTGATCAAAAAGTCGTATATGCGCAATCAAGGTACCGATAGAAAGTAAACATCATGGCGCAAAAAAATGACACCTCACACAGCCCCATAGACCAAAGGATAAAAGCGCTATAAGCCTGGGAATGGAGCAATTTTAAGGAACATATATTTATTAACAATGGTTTGAATTTTTTACAGGCCATCAGATAATATAAAAGTTATACATGTTACATATCGTTGT
Organism: Dendropsophus ebraccatus; assembly: GCF_027789765.1. Lineage (NCBI taxonomy): Eukaryota > Metazoa > Chordata > Amphibia > Anura > Hylidae > Dendropsophus > Dendropsophus ebraccatus. Next base: position 61,034,278 of record NC_091455.1, read on the forward strand.
AATCGTAATGACTTGAGGAACATGGATAACAAGTTAGTTTTACCATAGGGCAAACGGCGTAAATGCAAAACTCCCCGAAATCAAAACAAATTCCTTTTTTTTTTCAATTTGACAGCGCAAATGATTTTTTTCCGGTTTCGCAGCATATTTTATTGAAAAATAACACCTGTTATTGCAAAGTACAATTGGTTTCGCAAAAAATACGGGCTCATGTGGGTCTCTAGGTGAAAAATGCAAGCGCTATGGACTTTTAAACATAAAGTGGAAAAAGCAAAAGTGCAAAAACGAAAATTGGCATTGACCTTAAGCAGAATTGAAGTCCTATTGAATTCTATAGGATTCCTCTTGCAGAATCCGCCCAAAGAAGTGACATGTCACTTCTTTGGAAAGAGGGTATATGCACACTGAGCAATTCTCGAGGAATTGAATCAGAAAGTTTTCAGGCAGAATTCAAGCAGAATTTAAGCCCCCCATTGACTTCTATAGGATTAATCTCGCAGATCTACAGCAGAAAATTCTGCTCCGAAATTCTGCAGTGTGAAAAAACAGAGCAGAAAACCCATTGAACACAATGGGACTTTGCTCTGTACATATTTTACGGGAGGAATTTCAAGCTGAAATTCCTCTTCAATTCCTTACATAATTCCTCGCCTTTTCCTCAGTGTGCACATACCCAGAAAGCGGATCTGCAGCAGACAATTCTGCTCGAAAATTCTGCAGTGTGAACAACAAAGCGGAAATCCCATTAAACACAATGGAACATTGCTCTGTTTATGTTTTACAGGAGAAATTTCAAGAAGAAATTAAGAGCAGATTCCTCTTCAATTCCTCGTCTATTGCTCAGTGTGCATGAGCCCTTATGTTGGGCACTATACCAATCATCACACCATGCGGACAAGGCCTTTAGAAAATACGTGTTTAATGGTTTAATTTAGTTCCCTCTCATTTTAGAAGAATTCTCAGTGTCTTATACGAGTGCTAAAGTTTATTTAATGAAGCTCCAAGTAGCACTGATGTAAGTCAGTGGTATGAAAGTTTAGCAGGTTATACAATGGACCATATGCCATGTACTGTGTTTGAGCCAGAAAAATCTGTAAAAATTCACTAAAAAGGAAGAGCAGAGAGATCATAAACCTTATATATTGCAGGCAGACCTGTGCAATCGTCCGTGCGTTGTCTTATTAGTTTAAAGCCGGGACCAACCACAAGTTGTGTGAAAGAGTATACAATTCTGCTTAATAAAAACTTATACATTATAGACCCAGGGTGGCCATATGTTACCCAATTGGCTTCTACCTCCCAAATGCCTTGTCACGTAAATTTCAACAAAGTTATACGAATGGCAGGTGGTAAATGACATGGTTCACAGAAGGTAGTTTCATCAGCCATCCCTGTGTGAGACTATAACGTTGGTCCCTGATAATCATTTTCATACCAGAGTGGTCTTCAAACTTTGGCTCTCCAGCTGCACAGCTGCAGAAACTAGTTTAATATGACAAGCTTGTGTAAATTGAAAAGCATCCATTTATTCTGTCTGCCTTTAAGGACCAGACATTTGTAGGTGTTAGTGATCTGTGTTGAGGCAGTGGATCCACCTAACCACCTGGACAGTTACGGATACACACCTGTAGTTGTGGGTCTGCAGCGACGGACAGCACTACGGATGTGTAAATCAGGCCTAAGCTCACAGTGAGGACCCATTAGGTGATTAGTAGTACTAAGGGACATGTTTTTGTACACCAATAGAGATGAGCAAACCAGGTTCGGGTCGATTCGAACCCGAACGTTCGGTATTTGATTAGTGGTGGCTGCTGAACTTGGATAAAGCTCTAAGGTTGTCTGGAAAACATGGATACAGTCAATGACTATATTCATGTTTTCCAGATAGCCTTAGGGCTTTATCCAAGTTCTGCAGCCACTGCTAATCAAATGCCGAAAGTTTGGGTTCGGATAGACTCGAGCATGCTCCAGGTTCGCTCAACACCAATTGTCTGATCTTACGGCAAACATTAGTGTTTGGGTTTTTTTTAGGTTTTCCAGGGAAATGTTATTGATGGCCTATCTATAGGATTAGCTATTATCAGCTGATGGGTGGGTGCTGACACTTGGACTTCTGATGATCAACTGTTTGGCCGAGCCTTGGCACCCAGATGTACACAACGTATGGAGTAAGCTTTGACACCATGCACTGTATAGTGTGGCCGCAGATCTACTGCAGTGCAGCTTCTATTCACTTCAATGGGTGCTTCACTGCAGTAACCCTGTAACAAAACTACACAATGTACAATGCGGAGATAGGGTTCGGGGTGGTGGATTTTCACTGCCTGGCCTGCAGTCTGGCTGCAGCCTACTCATCTCCGTTCATGTGTATGGGGAGGACAGGAGATAACTGTTCAGCTGACAGTTATTGAAGGTGAATAGGCACCTGTAGTGGATCTCTAGTCAGTCCTTCATGATGTTAAGTTGTGGGCAAAACAGTGAAGTCACAGGAATTCTCCTACAGAATACTAATACAGAGTAGCAAACATTGACAATCCATTTGCAGCCATTGTAAATCACGGTTAAGGGCATTCATCCTACTCTAATGACACCTTTCTATTCTATTTCATTACATGGAACCCCCTCTCTCTGCTGGTGAAGTATTAAATGGATCTACAAGGGGGCGACTACATAATGAATCCTGGAAACTCACAAGAGAGTTGCATAATTGTAGAGTAGATGAAAGGATTTATTGCTAAACTATTGTTTTAGCATGATAAGCACCATTTACCATTTTGTGTTTGTATGGAATATATGGCTTTCAACCTGACACATAACAATGGGTTGGTAGTCTACTAACACGTGTGCTATAAATCATATGGGGTAAGGGATAAAAAAACATTAACCTCTTGATCTTTTTGCCACTTCTGTCCGACAATGAAGCAGATCTGAGACATGTAATTCCCATTATCACTTAGTAGAAAGTAGGAGTAAGGAGGTCTTCCAGAATCGGAGCTGGAGCCAGCCATCATTTGTAGTGGACACAAGTTGCTCTTGCTGCCAGGTTAAACACTTCTGGCACCAAGTGAAATGATTTATCTGGATTCTCTGAGCTCATAAAACACCGACTACTGACACTTCTCTTATTTGTTGAGATAGGAAAATGTATAGTATGGTACCGTGTTAGCCAGAAAAATCCATATCGTGGTAAATACTTCAAATCAAAGTATTTTAGGAGTGATACCTTTATTGGCCAACAAAAAAACTGTTAGAGCTGTGAGCTTTCGGGATTCACAAGATCCCTTCGTCAGAAGTTCTGACGAAGGGATCTTGTGAATCCCGAAAGCTCACAGCTCTAACAGTTTTTTTGTTGGCCAATAAAGGTATCACTCCTAAAATACTTTGATTTGAAGTATTTACCACGATATTGTTGAGATAGGGAAACCTCCAGACGCTTCCCCTTTGTAGCTAATGGCTACTCCTCCCTGACATGTACTCCAGTGATAACGCAAGGCAGCGATGTCAGTCTTCTGCTTCATCAATACTGGATCTGTGTCATCCTGACACTCCACTTTCCTTTACAGTATCTAATCCATAATCCCGTACTGCATAAAGGCAAGAGATTGACAGACCTTACCATGGAAAAATACAAAGAAAGAATTACACAAGGAAAGGGGTGGTAAACTATATTTCCTCCTACTAAATGCTCCATATAAACTGGAAGTACCTGCTGAAATTCAACAAAATATGGTCGGATTAGATAGTGAATCCAGCTATATAGTCTATGTTAGTGATGATAAGACACATGGTTAGATTTCTATGGTGGAGAGGGGTGAAAAGCTGGAAAATGTGGGTATGTTCTCCCCATAGAGACTTTTTTACCATACAAAATAGTGTTGCAAGCTCAGAATTTTTGAAGTCAGTGGCAGCTCCTAATGGAACGTCCATTGCAAGTGTGAACTTTACAAGGAAAAGAAAATCTACCTTGCCACAACCACTATGTGCAAATTTGGTCTTATGAGCCACTGTTTACCGTGTCAAGTTCTCCTTGACTGCATTATTGCCAATTCTTTGCACTATAAAAACAAGCATGCCTTATACTGCTCAGGATTATGAAAAACAAATCCCATTTTTTTTTGCACAAGCTTGTGGGACCGTATACACACACAACAATCAATCAATATATAAGCAGCATTGCCAATGTAATGAAAAAGCTGTTCTTCAGGATGTGTTTTTATTCCTTTTTTTCACCACTACTGCAAAAAAGCAGGAAAAATATGTCCTCCAGCTTCGACTGACTGCTAGAGATAGACTGCTGAAGAAGTTGGATACAGCCCTAAGGCTGCCTGGAAAACATGGATGCAGCCATAGGCTTTATAATGAAGTCTAAGGAAAAATGCTTCTGGAAGACCTCGGTAACGCTGGCATTATCTAGTGGTGCAAACAACAAAAAATGACTAAAAACATGGACATTATGTAAAGGATTTCTGCAAAATTGTATCCCCGAAACGATAAGCAAATGATAAGTGTATGCAGCTCTCAGCTGAGAACCCTGGCAGACATTTGTAGGCAAGCCCAACAATGGTTTCATTGTTTTCTCAGAAAACACAGCAGACTGGAAATGAAGCCAAATACCAGCTTATGCCTATACTAATACACTGTCACCTCATATGCTAAAAGAAGAAAAAAAATGCTGAAACTAAAGAGACTTTTCTTCAACAATGTCCACACTTAGTAGATGATGCAAAAGATCAGATTGAGTCCTGCTTTAGCGGGATAGAGCTTCCTTTTCATACTAATAATAGGAGCACTATAATCAGAGAAGGTATTTACATTAGTAGTATTACTATATGTCATTCTGTATCTACAAGTGGAATAATTGCTAACGAATAAGGATAAAAAAATAAGTTCAGACCTTGGTCTGGGCAGCTTTTTAGAAATAAAAATGGTGCACGCTGTTAAAAATGTGGCACATCTGTGCCAAAAACAGTCAACCGGCCAACTTTGTAAACAATATGGCTCCAAATTGTGGAGCAATGTGTACTGAATAGCCTATCTACCAGGAGGAAAAAATGGGAATAGTCTCTATGCATATTAGAAAAGAAAAAAAAGAAATTAAATGCCTGTATACGTGTTATAAGATATATGCAATATAAAGTTACTAGGGTAGTCCATTGAGAAATATTTTCACTTTTAGATAGATCCAACTAGTGGGGCCCATTGCCAATCACTAGAACCCCAATTTACCATCATGGGGAAGATCAGTTTACATAGCATGTTGGTAAAACATGCGCACTGATCTGCTATACAAACTCAAAAACAGCCAATCGTTTTTTTGGACACATCCCCATAGGTGTTATCTAGAATTAGAACACAAAGCTACTTTCTTGTAAAAACAGCCACATACCTGTCCTCAGATTGTGTGTGGTATTACAATTCAGCTCCATCCACTTAAGGCCCTATTCCACGGGCCGACAGAGAGGAGCAAACGAGCGTTGTCAGCGCTTGTTTGCTCCTCGTTCCGCGCTCGCTGCCGCCGCTATTGGCGATGTCGGCTGATCGTTACCTTCAATTCCACGTGACGATTATCGGGCGTAAAGGCCGAATACAGCCGGTAATTGTTTCGTGGAATAGGGCCTTAAATTGGAACTGTAAAACCACACCCAAACAGAGGACAAGAGTGCTGCTACTCCTGGGAAAATCAACCATGTTTTTCCAAGTGTGGATAGCCCCTTTAAAGGGGAAGTTCAGGTAGAGGTTAAAAAAATAAACTTCTGCAGAAGCATGTAGCATTACTTACCTATCCCAGTTTTGAAACTACCAAAAATCTATTTGTGTTTTTTTTTGTTCTGTATTGAGTTTCTGTCATTCCTAGTTGAGCAGTTCCCAGAATGCAATGATTTTCCTCAGATGATGATCACAGTCCCCCACCCATCACAATTAGTAAAATTAGTGCTGCACCTGCTTCTGGCCATCCAGAGATGGTGGATCACTCAGGAGATTGGGGGATCCAGCCAAGCCTCCTGTGACATCCCGCCAATCCTCCTGTGACAAACATGTCACTCCTCCAACTTATGCCAGGAACCCTGTTGATATTGCCACCATTAATGCCCTTTTTTCACACTGCAGAAGCCATTCCATATAGACTGAGCCTAGAATCCCTAAGACTGGAGTAATAAGGAATGTCACATTCTAATGCCAATCAAATCTACAGCTCAGCACTGGCAGAAAAAGGATTAACATAGTGAAAGGCTATTTGACCCATCACTAATATGAAAAACAACGCTGCAGTCAGACATCTGCCAAGCATGTATGAACACATGCTCTGGAAATGAAGAACAATGCACTGCACACTGAACACGCCAGACCTGCATCTCCGCAGCCAGCCAGGAAATATCCCTTTTCAAAGAAATGAAAAATGACAAGCTGCCATTAAAAGTTCTGTGTCTCGCCGTTTTGCTTAAAGAAAATGTTACCAGTGAAAGATGATAAAACGTATTGTTCTGCCTCAGCTGTCACTGTATGTAACGGAGACTGATGTAAGCAATTACCTAATCGCTCCTAACCGTTCAGTACTGGTATAACATGCTTATACTGCATGCTGGCAACTTTCAGAGGGATACAATGACTTTATGCCATTTATTTAAATAGTTTGGTTTCTTAGTAAACGGTTTCAATTTAGGGTAGAGGATAAGTATTCTGCTTGTAAACATTTACTCCTATCCATCCTATAACAGGGCTTTGGAATCCTGTTACCATGGGGGATTTTGAAGGGGAAGGAAGAGGCAATAATCATACACCAGTCCTCTAAATACTAGAAAGCTATTATATACACAGACAAAAACAAACATACACCACCTCAAATTTAATTCCATCTTCCAACCGTACCAATGGGAATCCAAACTTTCTGCAAGTTCGCTCATCTCTAGTCATTACATCAACATAACACACAGACTTGGGCAGGAGGGTTCAAAAGGTGAATGTTACTGCATTTTGTATTTATTTTTTTACTTATTTTATATCATATTCAGCTGCAAAGTATTTTTTTAAACCCCATAAATCCAATATTCATGTCACATACTCCAAATGCCTTTTTGGTAATGGTCTAACTTCACATTGCTTAATAGTATTACCATGAAGTCATGAAACAGTGATGGATGATAAAGGTATTGGCTAATTCAATTCTACAAATAAATGCAGAATATATAACGCAAGTAAAAGACTGCTTAGAGAAAATCCTTCAAAAGCCGAAAGGGAATGACAATGGAAAGGGAGGACACTCACAATGACTGACAGGGACATGAGAGGAGGAGGAGGGGGAGAGCCCAGGGAATATGCTGATGCAATTTCATCGGCTTGTAGGTTGAGAAGCAGATTGGGAAACCAAGGCTGCAGCCCCATGAGATCAAGTTTGACACACTTCCTGCTTTTAAATGAACAGACACTGACAGGTCTGGAGGAAAAGACACTGAACTTTAGAGAAAAATTTTCACATGTGGAATCTCTAGTAACCTGACACTTTATCTTTTTGGCTGCAGAACGCTTTTAAGCAAGTCAAGGAGTTTCTATTAATTGAAATATAAAATTCCTATACAAAGTAGAAATACGCATATTGAATGGAGAGGTGTATATTCCATCTTAACTTGTCAGAATGTTGGCCTTGGTGATGGAATTATAAAGCAATGGAAAGGATGTCGGCATTAATACAATGTATCTCCTGGAGGAAAGCTACGTTAAAGCAGACCTCCAGTGTTTTGAAACTGCTAATTCTTTGTACAGAGAAATGCTGGGGGTTGTTTTGATGCTACTAGCGATTCTATACAATTCTGGATGTTGAGAGCTTATAGGGCAGGAAAGCTGCACCAGGATCCCAAATGACATTGGAAAGAGGAAAAATGAGGGATTGGTGGTAAATGAAACAAGGAGAGGTGTGAATTCATGGCAGGCACATTCATTACGGTTGTGACGGGGCTCGTGTAACACTCAGGTGGGAGCCGCAAAGTAAAGTCTTGGATGTTATCCCTTATATGAAAATATGACCAATTCCAGGAGGCCCCTTTGTGGCTTCTTGTAACAGGCTGTTATGTGATCATACTAATGAATGACTGATATACATGGAGATGGCAGCTATTTTCTGGGCTGAACTAGCAGTCAGGATAATGTAGTCTATCATACAACTAGGTCCCTGCAGACCCTATAATTGTCTAGACAGCTAAAGAGTGGGAAGCAAAGCTTCGATCTGACAACTTCCATTGCTCCAGGCAAGATGGACAAATAGGTAGAGCAACTAAAAGGTATAACACAAGAAATATGGACCTCTAAAATAAACATATTTTAAGAGAAAATTTTGTGAAAATGTCCTTAATTTTTTTTTTACAATATCTGTGAAATCCCACTTTAAAGATGAGTGAACTATAATAACCTCTATAACTTTTCGATTTCGTTCACACTATGCATTTTTTCATTAAACAACGGCAATTGTTGTAGGTTTGCAACAATGGTCGTTGTTTAATGACGGAGGCCAATCACATTTACCCCTATGGAATCCTGGCCGCAGTATATACACACACTGTATAAACTGCTGCCAGAATTCCATATGGCTGCACAGAAAACTGCCATGTCTATTTTGTGCACCTGCTATTCAGAGAACAGGGCTGCACAAAATAGACTGTACACACAATGTAAAGTATGGCTGGGAGCTATGGCTAATGCCCCTATTCCACGAGTCGTTTGGAGGAGCAAACGAGCGCTGTTAGCGCTCGTTTGCTCCTCGTTCCCCGCTCGCTGCCGCCGCTATTCAGCGCGGGAGGGGGCGGCGGGCAGGAGGGGGCGGCGGGGAGCTGCGGGGAGCTGCCCGGGCGATCGCTGATCGTCCGGGCAGCCCATAGGACAGGGGTGGGGAACCTTTTCCATGTCGAGGGCCGGTCGGGCATTAATAAAATCATTCGAGGGCCGCATACCGTGCGCGGCAGTTAGTAGCGTGGGTTTGCAGCACCCAGGGCAAGGCAAGGTATTGTTCGCCTAGTGCCCCTGCTATTGTAGTTAATCCCCTGCCATGTCCCTGGTAGCCTAGTTAACCCCCCCAGCCATGTCCCTGGTAGCCTAGTTAACCCCCATCAGGCATGTCCCTGGTAGCCTAGTTAACCCCCATCAGTCATGCCCCTGGTAGCCTAGTTAACCCCCATCAGTCATGTCCCTGGTGGACTAGTTAACCCCCATCAGTCATGTCCCTGGTAGCCTAGTTAACCCGCATCAGTCTTGTCCCTGGTGGACTAGTTAACCCCCATCAGGCATGTCCCTGGTAGCCTAGTTAACCCCCATCAGGCATGTCCCTGGTAGCCTAGTTAACCCCCATCAGTCTTGTCCCTGGTAGCCTAGTTACCCCCCATCAGGCATGTCCCTGGTGGCCTAGTTAACCCCCATCAGGCATGTCCCTGGTAGCCTAATTAACCCACATCAGTCATGTCCCTGGTAGCCTAGTTAACCCCCCATCAGGCCTGTCCCTGGTAGCCTAGTTAACCCCCATTAGTCATGTCCCTGGTGGCCTAGTTAACCCCCAACAGTCATGTCCCTGGTGGCCTAGCTAACCCCCATCAGGCCTGTCCCTGGTGGACCAGTTAACCCCCATCAGGCATGTCCCTGGTAGCCTAGTTAACCCACATCAGTCATGTCCCTGGTAGCCTAGTTAACCCCCATCAGGCATATCCCTGATAGCCTAGTTAACCCACATCAGTCATGTCCCTGGTAGCCTAGTTAATCCCTCAGTCATGTCCCTGGTAGCCTAGTTAACCCCCCATCAGGCATGTCCCTGGTAGCCTAGTTAACCCCCCATCAGGCCTGTCCCTGGTGGCCTAGTTAACCCCCATTAGTCATGTCCCTGGTGGCCTAGTTAACCCCCAACAGTCATGTCCCTGGTGGCCTAGTTAACCCCCAACAGTCATGTCCCTGGTAGCCTAGTTAACCCCCAACAGTCATGTCCCTGGTAGCCTAGTTAACCCCCAACAGTCATGTCCCTGGTGGACCAGTTAACCCCCAACAGTCATATGCCTGGTGGACCAGTAAACACCCAACAGTCATGTCCCTGGTGGACCAGTTAACCCCCAACAGTCATGTCCCTGGTGGACCAGTTAACCCCCAACAGTCTTGTCCCTGGTGGCCTAGTTATCCCCCCCCCCCCAACAGTCATGTCCCTGGTGGACCAGTTAACCCCCAACAGTCATATGCCTGGTGGACCAGTAAACACCCAACAGTCATGTCCCTGGTGGACCAGTTAACCCCCAACAGTCTTGTCCCTAGTAGCCTAGTTATCCCCCCCCCCATCACTCATGTCCCTGGTGGACTAGTTAACCCCCATCAGTCATGTCCCTGGTAGCCTAGTTATCCCCCCCCCCCATCAGTCATGTCCCTGGTAGCCTAGTTATCCCCCCCCCCATCAGTCATGTCCCTGGTAGCCTAGTTATCCCCCCCCCCCCATCAGTCATGTCCCTGGTAGCCTATTTAACCCCCAAATAAAAAAAAAATAAACATCCCTCTCACCTTTCCTCCGTTCCCACGCAGTCCCGGTCCTCTTCTCTCCCAGGTCCTCTGTGCCGGTCTTCTCCTGCAGGCGGCGCGCGATGAAATGACGTCATCGCGCGCGGCCCGCAGGAGACTGAAGACACGCGCCGCTTTGGAGGAGGAAGGAGCCGACACAGACAGCACGGCAGCTGTCACAGAGGATGCTGTGTGCGCCGGCTCCTTCCTTCCTCCAGAGCAGCGCGTGTCACAGGGGAGCCGCGGGCCGCGGGCCGCATCGGGAGGTCTCAGGGGCCGGATGCGGCCCGCGGGCCGGAGGTTCCCCACCCCTGCCATAGGATATAGCAGCGTCTGCTGCCGATGCTCCTATTCAACGGAGCGACGGCAGCAGATCGCTGCTATATCAGTCGCTTGTTTTTCAACATGTTGAAAAACAAGCGACTGCAACGATCAGCCGACATGAACGATGTCGGCTGATCGTTGCACTCTATTCCACGGGACGAATATCGTTCGTAGCGGCCGATATCGGCCGAATACGAACGATATTGCTCCTCTAAACGACCCGTGGAATAGGGCCTTAATTGGAGTGCGGGCACACCCAATGTGCCCTCATGACAATAAAGTTGAAGTGATGGTCACCCAGCCAGTACTGCAGTATCGGCTGGGTTGAACATCTCAGCCTGTTTTGTCTTGTCTGAACATGGCCTTATACTGTGTGGAGATTTGCCATTCTATACCTTGTCATTGACCCTTAACCACATGATCAGAGTATTCCATGTGACAGCCATTTTTTATGCTCATTGCTTTTGGATTCCCTATACAGAAGTTTAGAAAAACTGAAACCTATATAAAATTACTCAAATACTAAGTTTTTGGTAAGTATTACATTGTTCTTTTCACACAAAAAAGTCACTTGTTGCTATCAATGTTCCACTACCATTTGCTGTTCTTTAATGAATAGTCATATTAGAGACCTGTGTGTGGACTGCATTCTAGTAACCAGTATAATAGCTTGCTCTTTGCTATATTGTGACCAAGACCAATATAGAGCTCTGGAGGGTGTAGGTAGTGATCTTTATCCTATAAAGGATAGAGAATAGAAGATGGAAAGGTTGTTGTGCTCATAAAACAGCAAAAATATGTGAATGCATTACTTTTGTGTAACTTTCAATATCTAAAACAGTAGATGTGATATAAAGCAAGTTTGAAATATTTTTCTCTTTTTTTTTTTTCTTTTTAGTTATCATGGAAAACACAGCACTTCCTGTTTTCTGACTCCTTTTTTTCTCAAAAAACAGGAAAACAGTCAGAAAACAGGAAGTCCTGTGTATCCCAGGCCATCTGAGTGCTCACAGAGAAGGCAGTCATGTGATTGATGGACACAGTGAGCCGTGACTCTCTGTACTGGCCGGAATTCCAGTGTTTAGTCTGTTTTTTTCAACCAGCACAAGTCAGAAAAGCTGCCTTCAGTAGACTAAACCTGAATTTCTGGTAAGTTCAGCTTTGTTTTACAGCATGATAAAAAAAAAAATATTGAATGTATATTGCATACTTGTTTTATTTCACATCTACTGTAGGTTTAGATTTTGTCATAATGTGTATGCGAGGCTTGCGCGCCTCCTCTCACCGCACCAAAGAATGGACATGTCCATTCTTCAGCGCGTAGAGACACAGAGAGAGGAGGCGCGCGAGCCTCCCATAGACTGTCATTATGAGAGAGGGGCTGGCGGGATTCCGCGGCAGAGAATTCTGCCAGTTTTGCTTCGTGTGAACAGAGCCCAAAGCTATGTAAAAACAAAGGCCATTGCTATGCAAACAACGTCCGTTATTTCTGAAAATAACGGACATTGTTTTTACATGTGTAAACATAGCTTCAGTGAATGTCACTCACTTCAAATACAGGAGAATAAGACTGTAAGCAAAATCTAGGTCACTCTCTACAAAATACAATGAAATCAGAGACAAAGAGGCAGATTTACTATTACCAGCTTACTCAAATTACAACATGCTGTTTTTAATTTCGTTTCATGTACTAATGTAGCTGATGGCCGCATAGTAATGGGACTAATAATACATATATGCTACCCTGACAGTCTCAGGATCAGTTGGTTTATTTTTCGCCACCTATTTGTACGAAGGATAAACTTAAACGGGGTTGTCCCAGATATAATTTTTTTTACATATGGCCGCAAGTGTGGTAAAACAAAAAAATTATTATTATATACCTTCAATGGACGCAGATTTTACATCAAACCAGTTACAGGTTAATTTTTTTCTCTGGAAAAACAAATGCATTAAAGAACCACTGGAAAAATCCCACAATTTGGCCCCAATAAGTGACAATTGGGCTAAGCCTATTGTGGATCAGCTGAAATATCATCAGTAGAAAACTGGCATCAGCTTCAGAAGTCTACCGTAGATTCTATGAAATATACCCACTGGAATTTGCTTATGGCAAATCCACAATGTGAGACTTGTGCAAACATAATTATAATGGAAAATTTCCCTGACATTATTCACAAAAAATCCAACAGCAGAGAATGTCCTTATTATCGTTCTGTAAGAATGTAACCACTTTTTTTTTCTTATCAACCTTAATGGTGTATTTGTATCTCAGACGTCTATATACTCATTTATACATGGTATATTAATAGATGTAGGTCCCATGACAACATCTGTTGCCACTTTCAGGCAGAGAATGGGGGAGTTACAGAAAAAGCTAAGCATACATAAGTGAAGAGAACTGATCATAAGCATGGACACTTCTCCACTCATTTATCACCTAGACGCAGGGACTGACCACCTTACCAGGCAGGGTGGGGATGGGGGACCCCTGATCTCAACATAGATGCATTCTCAGAGGTCTGAGCCACATCTATCATACATTTAGGGGGACATTTATGAAGACTAGCATACTCTTATGTGGTCTTAAATTAGGCCCTGCAGTTTCAAAGTTTGCGCGACTGTACACTAGCTCAAATTTAAACTGTTTAGGAGCTTCTGACATCTTAATTAATCATGATGCTGGGAGCTCCCAGTACAGACGTAATTCTACAGACTTGTGAATGCTTACCTCCCAAGTGTCCATCTTTTGGAGGGACAGTACCTACTTTTGACCCATGTCCCTCTTTTTGACCTAGCAATTAGATAGGCATTAATAAACTTTCTATGTTGCTCTAGAGAGTGTCTGGTTACTTACTGTATAATAGACCCAAATGTGAATATTATTCCATTATTTGGTGCACAATGGATCCTAAAAATTGTTATATTCAGATGAATCATGTGACATTAAGGTCCCTTTCACACACCATTTCACACATGCAGATGGCTCCATTAACACATCTGTAGGTGTTATGGATCTGTTTTGGGGCCATGTTCCGTGACACAAAAAATTATTAAGCCATTGTGCGTCCGTGCCACCTATCTGACAGAGTCCCTGCAAATGCGGACAGCAGCTGATGTACGAATGGGACCGTGGCAATACGTGGCAGTTCCTGGATGTGTGAATTAAAAAGTATAGAAATGTCTGTAAAAGTGTCACAAGTGTCCCTCTTTGGCCATCCAAAAAGTTGGGAGGTATATAAATGACCCCTAACTGTACTAAATAAGTAAAAAAGGGTAAAGTTATTTAAACATCCCTAGTCGTAGGCACATGCTAGTTTTCTAAGTGGAAGGAAGATAAAAACTTATTTTGTTCCTTAAAAGGAGAAGTCTGACTTTAATAAAGTATTGTATTGCCCCCCAAAAGTTATACAAATCGCCAATATACACTTATTACAGGAAATGCTTGTACAGTGCTTTTTTCCCTCTGCTATCTAGTGCAGTCTGGTCTAAGGTGGGTGGCACAATGTTCTTGATTTTACTGGGATAGTGTTTAGAAGTCAGTCGGAAAATGCTTGAATGTCATGTATTTTGTGAGACACGGCAGGGCTTAAATGCAAAATTTCATAAATCCCTTAGTCTAAAGCTCTAGCTATACATTGGCATCCAGGGATGCCTACATTTACAATGGTGTACTGCAATGGGCCCACTCACTTAAATGGCCTAAACACAGTTCACTAGTGACTATATTAAAGGGAAACTCTCTGCAGATTAGAAGCATCTCACCTGCTATGTCCCTATAGGGCAGGTGGAGGAGGAAAATAATTTTTTTTACCCTGGTCCTCAGTGCCATTTTCAGGATACTTATAGGTTTATTTTATATGCTAATAAGGTGTTTTGGTGCACTGTGGGCAGGGCTACCATCCTCAATGCACTGATCCACTTCTGCTAGCCTGTCTCTCCTAACAATTTTCATTAGGGGGGGTTGGGGGCAAGTTCTACTGGTGATACTGGTATACAGCTAGTAATAATAATCCAGTCCTCTACTGTGCTTGGCTCCAATTTTGCATGTATGACTATAGACAAGTGTCTAGATAATGGCCACCCCCTCCTGCTTCATTAGGATTTAAGGAAAACAGTGGTTCACCCATAGCAGATATACGTCAGTATTAAACTGTATTCTAACATATAGCACGTGCCATGTCTTTAGTGTATAGCAGAAGCCATGCCAGGCCGTGTTGTACGAGTAATGCCAGGTGGTGTTGTAGGAATAATGCCAGGTGGTGTTGTAGGAATAATACCAGGTGGTGTTGAGGAGTATAACCAGGAGGTGTAGGAGTTATTCCAGGAAGTGTTGCAGGAGTAATTCCAGGAAGTGTTGCAGGAGTAATGTTAGGGGGTGCTGTAAGGGTAATGCAAGGACATGATGCAAGAGTAATGCCAGGAGGTGTTGCATGAGTAATGCCAGGAGGTGTTGCATGAGTAATGCCAGGAGGTGTTGCATGAGTAATGCCAGGAGGTGTTGCATGAGTAATGCCAGGAGGTGTTGCATGAGTAATGCCAGGAGGTGTTGCATGAGTAATGCCAGGAGGTGTTGCATGAGTAATGCCAGGAGGTGTTGCATGAGTAATGCCAGAAGGTGTTGTGGGAGTAGCTTTGTGTCCCCTGACCTGGCACAAATAGTTTGATTGGTTCTGGGCACAGCTCTTATCTATTCCTGCACACAGGCTGGTCTACAATATTGCCCCCTTGCAGTGGCGTAGCTACCATAGAGGCAGGGTAGGCAGTTGCTATGGGGCGCCTGCAGGAGGGGGGCCCAGGAGAGAAGGTAAGAGCTGGTGTCTTTCTGCTTAACCCCTTATGTACTGCAGCAAGTAAGGGACGATTATCACGCGGAAAATCGTTAAATCATTCGTATTTAAGTGATAAATCGTTCTAAGTAATTGCAGACAACGATCGAAAAATCGTTTGTATGTGGTTGATCGTTGATTTAGATCTGAACCTAAAATTATCGTTAATCGTTAGCTGTAATTCCACATTCGTTTGCTCAAGTTCCATGTTTTTTCACTTATCGTTCAGTGTAATTGCACATTGACCATTGTTTTGCTGGGATCAGAAGGAGTAAACTATCATAGTAACGATAGCAATAACGATCGTAGCAACGATTGTAACTAACGATTATCGTTCTGTGTAATATGGTGAACGATTTCAGGTTAAAGATAAACAATCTCGTTTGCGATTGTTTATCGTTAGTCGTTAAAAATCATTCCCTGTAATAGGACCCTGAGTGTCCCAATGTTTACTTACATGCTGCAACCCCAAAAAAGGGTTACCAAGCAGAAGACAGAGATCTCTGCTTCACTGCACTGATAACCTCTGTTCTCCAGCTGCACAATGAAGTAGGAAAGGAAAATGTGCAGAGGTCCATGCAGAGGTCAGGGGTTATCAGTGCACCAGCAGTAAAGCAGATTATATATATATATATATATATATATATATATATATATATATATATATATATTGTAGGGATCTTCCCGGGGGATGGTGTGTTTGGACACAGTTCACAGCAGACTTGGACTTGTAAAATAACAGCTTGGCGTTTATTTGCAGCATAAACAGTCCGTCAAACAAAACACAGCAGCACCGTGGTTTAAGAATAAAACAAACAAAAAGGTCTTGCCCGTCTGGGCGCTTACTAACAGGTTTCTTCACCTATCTGACACTAGACAAACAGTGCGTCTTTCACCTGAATACCGCAGGGTATATATATGCACCAGCAGCGTCTGTATTCCTTGCTCCCAGGAGAACCAGCATGCAGGCTGTTCACCCCTGGCTGAGAGCAAACACTGGATCCTCTGCAGGGCTTTTACCTTGTCAGGCTAATTAGGGTCAGAAACACCTGACCCCTAAACCTGACCTGGATCGGGGGAAGGGAATGGCAAGTCCCACTACCAAAAACCTACCTGCCATTCCATGTAAGTCCAGGCCCGGCAATAATAAATAATAGCTCAGCAGCATAACACTGCTGAGCACAGATGCCTCCTGGACTCACCATCTCACGCTATGTATTAACCTGGGTGAGATGTACATCCCCTCGAGCACTTTACCAGTGACATGTCCACAATATATATATATGTGTGTGTTGTGTGTAGGGGGGCCCCTTAAAATTTTTTGCTATGGGGCCCCGTGAACCCTAGCTAGGCTAAAACTCCTTTTAATCTAAACTCCTTTTAATACAGCGGCCTGGGAGTCTTAGGTGCATCCACGCATGCTCCACCTGCTGTGCCAGTTCCATTTCCGTGGTATTTACATTACTTTCTGAGTTTTTTTGGTGCACCAGACACCCTCCCCTATGGCCCTCGGAAAAAATGCTTGAGTTTCCCATTGACTTTAATGAGGTTCATTACTCTAATCGAGCACTCGAGCATTTGAAAAAAAGTCAACTCTAGTAATGAGCATTCAAGCATTTTAGTACTCGTTCATCTCTAATGGGAATATATAAACCACCAGACCACTTATATGGAAAAATAAAAGTCACAAACTACTTGACATAACACTCGCTTAATGTCTTACAACAGGTGCTACTCAGTCCTAAAACGCCTTCAGAAATGACTCACACGGTAGTGATATCACTGAACTAAAAATATAATAGTCCCATAGCTACCCATTCATGACATTTCCCCGTCCCTTTACATATACCCAGGTCACTGTACTTATTATCACTGTGACATGAACACAGCGGCAGACGTCGGCTCATATCAGTGCTGCTTCTTAAGTCCTGTCCAGTGCTCCAAGGTACAGATAATTCCTTCCCGCTCCAAAAGGTATCAGGTACATTGTTTGAGTTCCCAGACACTGACCAATGTCATTACCCAATCGTTCACAATGACAATTCTTAAAAGGTAAAAATCCCAGACAAATACCAATCTATACAGAGAACATCATGTTACTCCCTACAGAAAAGTATATACACTCCAGAGATAGTTACCTGTTAGCAGAAATACAACCTGTGCATGTGTGTTCACACCCCTGGGGTTCAAAGAGTTAACCCAGTAACATATTATGTCGCCTTCTCAAACACATATGTCTTTCAAGTGGTACCAGCTATACTAGAAAGCATAAGAAAGTATCAGAACTTACCCGATAGTTTTCACCATGACTTGGAGGGGTGCTGTCTGTATTTTTAGCTCATACAAAGACAATAAACGCAGGCTCGATCAAAAGTCTCCAAAACAGAAAGAAAAAACTAAAGCGCAACAAGACCGCTGACACAGAGACAGACGAACATTGGATTTGGACTAAGGTTTTGGCTGGGGATGCTGAATATTCTGCGTCTATCTATAACTTGCCAGTGATTTGGTTTCACATACCAGTGTAGTTCTGAAGACAGATGCCTTTGCAGAGTTGGCCAATCCTCGCTCTAGTCTGTACATTCCCCTCGCCTCCCTCCCCCACTTCTCCCTGTCTTCTCTAGGATATCTAGCTAAATAATCGTTCAGCTGTCTCCAACCTATCTTACAGGATGAAAGAAGAGCTTTCCCTGATTGTCAGAGGGAGACCTGAAAAAGGAAAACAAGCCCTTTCTATTCTATTGTGAAGACACAATACAGCAGTTTACTCTGAGCTGGATTCCTGTGGACGGACAGTTACCAGGCATGGATGGTCTCCTCTGCCTGCAAACCCTATAAAGATTCACTGAAACCAGGCAATGGCACCGAGGAATGTCAATAAATCAGGAGGGCGCTTTTATGTGCTTGATGAAGAAGTGTTCCTCTACATTTCCCAACCTGAGGTTAATCAGAATAAACAGATTGTGTCAAGATGATCCTATTTTTTTTTTCTTCTTCTTTGGCTGATGAACACATCCTAACAATTCCTCCTCCCCCTGAGTAACTGCAAGTACTATCTTTCACAACTCAAATAAAGAGAAAAAAAAATAGACCGCACTATTAAGTCCAGTAAAATTCAGGAAACTTCAGTCACTGGCTGATTCATTTAGTTAGTCAAGTGGATGGTCCTGCCAAGGTATACATCGGGTCTTTTTGCAGGTCTCCTAATATATCCCTGGGATGTACAGCCTGAACATGGTGTGAACATAGCAAAAAATGTTGAAACGGGAGCTGGTAAAGTACAAACAGACCATGCACAAGCACTATTAGCTACATTCAGTCCATTATAGTTGCTGGGCCTGCTACAGTATATGTTGGCATATCTTTTTCTGGTATCTCCACTTAACTTAAAAACTTCTTTTCATGCTATATTTTTCTTATTAACATTTGTCAAACAGTCCCTGGAAAATACCTTAACAGTTGTTACATACTACACTGTATATTCTCATAGACTGTGACTGTTACAAGACAACTACGCATATAAGTTATGGTGGTACTGATTTTCACTGAAGGTATTAGTTCTCATGAAGGAAGAAAACAATCTAAAAGTAGATTACAAGGATGCAAACCAATGCTGAAAACAAAAGTGCGGACTTAGATGTTTTTTTTCACGGATCCTCTCAAAGAAATCAATGGGATCCACTATTTTCTACAAATTGTAACCTGTTTGGCATCCGTATTTCTGTAAAAAAATATGGTTGAGTTATAATGTTAGGGGAAAAAAAAGGATTTACAGAAATATGGATGTAGTACATATGCCCAATTTATCATTTTTAGTGTATTGTACAGGTGGATAGCGGGAAGAATCTATGGACTTGAAAAAAATACTGAACGTGTGCATAAAGGCCTTAGTTGCTTAGTCTGTAATATTATTTATTTATAAAGCGCCCTTAATTCCAGAACGCTATACAAGCGAAAGGGGTAACAAACAGGAACATTACAAGAAGAAAAACACATTACATGAAGGCAAGTGACAGACTGGTACATGGGGGAAGAGGACCCTCCCCGCGAGGGCTTACAATCTATAAGAGTAGACAGCTGTTTCAGGGCTCTCTCCTTATCGAGGTTCCCTTGCCAAAAAAAAAATAAAAATCATTCTGTTTTTTTGGAGGTATTTCTGGTTTGGTTAGTAAGAGATAATTTTCTTCTTTCTGCAAAAGAACTAATATGATTATATCAGTTATGGTCATATCTGAAAGGAAATCAATAGAGATGAGCTAATCTCCAGCATGAAAAAGAAGGGAGGTGTAGGTCCTCTGGTTAGAAATATAAATTAGTGGTATGAATATATAGTGAGATTTTCAGGTAACTTGGTGGTGTAGAGGGATGTTGTATAACACTGGTAGCTAGATATATAGGAATATTTTAGGTTAACCTCGATAGAAGTGCACTCTAGCAGTTGAACTCACACTCTCTTCCTTCTACTATAATCTCCAGCATGCTCTGGTTTGTCCAAACCCAAATGCTCTACATTTGATTACCGATGGCTGAAGTAGTTGGATGCAGCCCTAGGGAACCTGAAAGACATGGATACAGCCTATGGCTATATTCACATTTTCCAGACAGCCTTCAGGCCCTATTACACGGAACGATTAACGGCCATATTCGATGCCGGCTGATCGTTGCTGTTGTTTGTCTTTCAACATGTTGAAAGACAAATAACTGTGATAGCAGCGATCTGCCGCCGTTGCCCTGTGGAATAGGAGCAGCGGCAGCAGACCACCGCTATCCTCTATGGGCTGCCCAGACAATCTAGCGATCACCCGGGCAGCCAAACGGCCACAGAGCCTCAAGAACACCAAAGAGGAGAGAAAAACGCCACCCCCCAAAAAAACAGCATGTGTGTAAGGCATATAATAAACTTCCATTGACTTCTAGCTAAGATCTGTCCGCTGGCGTTTTTGCAAAAATGATTTTAAGACAGTGTGAAGCCAGCCTAATGGTGCGTTCAGACGTACAGATTTTTTGTTTCAGTTGGTTAAAAAGCCAGGAATGGATCTGAAAAGAGGAGAAATTTCAGATCAGATAAATCACACCATTATCTCTAACAATCAACAATGCATTAAAGGACAACTCCGGCTAAAAAAAATTTTGGCTTATTTAACAGACATTACAAAGTTATATAACTTTGTAATGTGGTTAAATACCCGGTCTGGCCCCCTTCCCCCACTTTCCGACCCCCCACCCCGGAAGTTAAAGAATGTATACATTACCTATTACGGTCGTCACGGTCTTCTTCTCTGGTGTCGGGTGACGTCAGAGCTGGGGGGCGGTCCGAGTCTTCTTCCTCTTCGGCGTCTTCATTGAGAGTGAATGGGAGAGAAAAGGCTGCTGGTGCACATGCGCACCAGCAGCCTTTTCATTGGCTGGAGCGCATCACATGGCTTCCAGCTTGCTCAGCCCTGATTGGCTGAGCTTGCTGGAAGCCATGTGATGCGCTCCAGCCAATGAAAAGGCTGCCGGTGCGCAAGCGCACGGGCAGCCTTTTCTCTTTCATGGACCTGGAAGCAAGAGACATCGCTGGACGGCGGAGGCAGGTGACGGTGAGGCGGACGGCGGACGAATGGAGTGGCGATCGTCACCGGAGGGATGGTGAGTATGGTGTCTGCGTGTGTCTGTGTTTTTTTTTTGGGGGGGGGGGTCCCGCCGGAGTTGTCCTTTAACCCCCTAAGCACAAGGACCTTCACTATCACATAACATTTTTGGATTTTTTTTACATCTCGCAATTCAAAACAAATGAAAGTTTTTAATCCGAACGCAAACTCTCTTCATTTGATTACCGGTGGCTGCAGCTCTGGGGAGCCCTGGAAAACATGGATCCAGCTTTTGGATGTATCCATATTTGCCCGGACTCCTAAGGGCTGCATCCAACTTCTTCAGCCACCGATAATGAAATACACAATTTGGGTTCAGACAAACCCGAACATGCTCAAGGTTCAATCATCTTTAGTGTGGTGTCCTACCATGGGTGTTACTATTATATACACCCTTCAGAAAAGTCTGTACTTATTGTATAGAGGTGGTGATGACAGTAGTACTAAAGTTTCGCCACTAGATGTCTCTGTGTTAGAGATGTGTATCCAGATGCTGCAGAGCTGAAATGTGTAAAGGGTTATTGTTTGCTTGTATGTCACATGGGTCTGCGAACCAATAGGAATCTGTTCTCCTTCTCTCCGATCATATCTCTCTTTTCTTCTTCTGTTTGCACTCTTCACTCACTCACAGCGCACGTTAGTTACGCTGAGGAAGGAAGTCACATGGGTGTAGGAGGTGCGTGATTCTTTCATGATGTACATTGTAGAGGAAGGATGCAAGCTAGACAGCTCTCTACAGTGGCCCACTCTGGGCCCTGGCCCTATGCCAGGTCCCCTACTCATGTCAGTCTTAGCTAGAACCCTGTATAGAAAGTCAGACAGGACTAAGCTAACAGTTTTCTTCTCAGTAACGCTACACAACACTATGCAGTGTTAGACCCTAACAAGAGAGAACAAGTCAGAGACAACGTCAACCCACGCCATGGACTGGAAGAGTCACAGAGCAGGACAGTATCCACAGACAGCAGTAAGCTAGGAACTGATCCGGATAGAGCAAAGTTATGTAAAGCCTAGGAACTTTATCTTGCAGCGTGGTTGTGAACAAGAAATCCTCAGCATTCCGCTCATCCAAGGTAACAAGGTCTGGGGCCTTGTGTCACCCTCTAGGATGGTTCAGCCAAATCAGGCATTAGGTGGTGTGACGACTAACAGGTCAATCCACGGGCACAAGTATTCTTCTTCTAAGTATTCTTCTACCTCATCCTCCGACATCCCGGCAGAGCACAGTACTACTTGGGTTGGGACTCTCATGACATCCTTCTCTCTGCTACTCTGCTTCTTTGTATCACTTAACACGCAACAGTGTCAGCACGACTATACCCTACCTTACGTTCCTATCGCAGAATCAGTTGCTGTATTGTCAAGTATTGGTCTACAAGTCTTATCAAGCGTATTATCAAGAGGAACATCATAATTGTGTAACCTGTTGCAAGCACACACTTTTCCAGTAAACCAGGCTTATTTATGATAACAAGACTCTGTGATCCTTGGCCTTGCTCTGACACAGCACACACCATAACCTTGGGACACTTCTCCTTTCTGTGGGTGGCGGTTACGATAGTCCGGGAGGGTCACTACACCGCTCTGGTCATCTGTGATTACACCAACCCAAGGGATCACGTAGGAGCCCGGCAGGACACTGTCCACAGGGGAAAAAGGTACAACCGGCCTCATAAAATAAAAGTAGGCGTGCCCAACCAGCACTGGCGTCACAATTTTAAGGTACGGCTGTATCTCGGCCAACCACCACAGGAGTGGCGTCACATTTCACCACCTAGCAAGTCACCGGTCAATCCTCAGACACCACATTACCAGGGGCTCACCCCACACTAGCATTTTTGTTTTACAAAACAGTGCTGCGATCGCTGTTATTCTGTCCAAGAAAAAGATGTGAACTTAGTTGACATTCTCAAAAAATTGCTACAGCAAGATCCATTGTTCACTTTGTTTTCCCTCCAAACAAATATCTGGGACCCCATTTTGGGTGTATTTAATATACACGAATAATAATATAATGTCTTAACAATGGTTCCAACATTTATATTAGCACTGTCCATTTTATTGCTTTTTAATGTATCCAGTTTACCGGTTTCTGTGCTATAATAAATGTTCTTCTGCATCAGTTACAATTGCTCAGCAGCTGACAATATAATCTCTCTGCCGCCCTAGCAATACATTCCTACAAACTCCCTCGATCCTCTGTCTGTCTCAATGAATGTGCAAAGATAACAAATGCTTTCATTTAGCTTAATTGTAGTTAGCCAATATATCTGCAATGTACCCTGGAGCTATGCAAAATCTGCACAAACCTGAAATGTGTAGTTTTCAATAATGGTGTAATAAAAAACAATAAGATAAAAGTGCACAAAATGTACAAATGTTATTAGAATTGATATAAAAAATAAAGTTATGAAAATTATCAAGCATTTCCCAATAGGCTATGAAAATGACTTCACCTAAGGAGCATCCTCAGGTCTACATAATAAATAAAACAGCCAGACGGACAGTCACATACAGATGACAGGAGCAAAGAAAAAAAAAAAAAGTGGTTCCCTGAATTGTATAAATCTTCTAGCTTCTTGTGC
The DNA here is from genome assembly GCF_027789765.1 of Dendropsophus ebraccatus. Taxonomy (NCBI): domain Eukaryota; kingdom Metazoa; phylum Chordata; class Amphibia; order Anura; family Hylidae; genus Dendropsophus; species Dendropsophus ebraccatus. Next base: position 61,058,161 of record NC_091455.1, read on the forward strand.
TTAAGCAAAATGCATTGCCTAGAGGCAGTGATTTATAACATGTGCCATTAAGTAAAGATTTTCTTCTACTAAATGGAATTGAAGAGAATTAAAGCAATACCTGTCAGAAAATCAAATCCTATAAAATACATGAATCCATTTCTTAAAATGAGGGAATATTTTCCTATTAATTCTTCATGTTAGATGCATCATTTTCTTTCTGTTTATTAAAAGCATGATCACCATAAAAAATAAAATGTCAGGGATGTCAGAGATGAAAATAGTAAACTATACACCTATCATGGGGGGAGAAAACAGCAAATAAAGGATTAAAACATGAGACGTGCCACCATCATTTACCAAAAGTAATATATATTCTTTATTGCCCGACTTTGAATGCTAGTTTCTTCATGTAAAAAGGGTTTAGAATATATTACAGTAGATCAATGCAGTGATGTCAAAGGGGTAGTGCGGCGCTCAGCAATTATTCACAGAATAACACACATTACAAAGTTATACAACTTTGTAATGTATGTTATGTCTGTGAATCGCCCCCATTCCCGTGTCCCAACACCCCCGCCCGTGTACCCGGAAGTGTGGTGCATTATACATACCTGACGCGTTTTGACCCCCGTATCCGATCTTCAGACAATGACGTCCTCTCCGACTGTCCCTAGTGCCGGCCGCCCTCTGCAGCATCATCAGATGCTCAGCCGCGATTGGCTGAGCATATCTGTGCTCAGCCAATCGCGGCTGAGCACAGTCATGACACGGCAGAGGGACAGACTGATATTCTGCAAAAGGTACAGGGAGTGGGACTGCTGAGGACTGGGGTAAAGTCATTTTCTCTGATGAATCCCCTTTCCGATTGTTTGGGACATCTGGAAAACAGCTTATTCGGAGAAGACAAGGTGAGCGCTACCACCAGTCTTGTCTCATGCCAACTGTAAAGCATCCTGAAACCATTCATGTGTGGGGTTGCTTCTCAGCCAAGGGAATCGGCTCTCTCACAGTCTTGCCTAAAAGCACAGCCATAAATAAAGAATGGTACCAGAATGTCCTCCAATAGCAGCTTCTCCCAACTGTCCAAGAGCAGTTTGACGATAAACAAAGCCTTTTCCAGCATGATGGAGCACCTTGCCATAAAGCAAAGGTGATAACTAGAGATGAGCGAACCGGGTTCGGGTTCGAGTCGATCCGAACCCGAACGATCGGCATTTGATTAGCGGGGGCTGCTGAACTCGCATAAAGCTCTAAGGTTGTCTGGAAAACATGGATACAGCCAATGACTATATCCATGTTTTCCACATAGCGTTAGGGCTTTATCCAACTTCAGCAGCCACCGCTAATCAAATGCCGAAAGTTCGGGTTCGGATGGACTCGAGCATGCTCGAGGTTCGCTCATCTCTAGTGATAACTAAATGGCTCAGGGAACAAAACATAGAGATTTTGGGTCCATGGCCTGAAAACTCCCCAGATCTTAATCCCATTGAGAACTTGTGGTCAATCATCAAGAGACTGGTGGACAAACAAAAACCAACAAATTCTGACAAAATGCAAGCATTGATTGTGCAAGAATAGACTGCTATCAGTCAGGATTTGGTCCAGAAGTTGATTTAGAGCATGCCAGGGAGAATTGCAGAGATCCTGAAGAAGGGTCAACACTGCAAATATTGACTTGCTGCATTAACTCATTCTAACTATCAATATAAGCTTTTGTTACTCATAATATGATTGCAATTATATTTCTGTATGTGATAAAAACATCTGATAAACACACTGTGAAAATATAATATTTGTGTCATTCTCAAAACTTTTGGCCATGACTGTATACATTAAAAAATCCCTTACAATTAGAAAAAGAGTAAGACAATATCTATCCAAAAAAAGGGTGAAAAACAAATGAAATAAAAAAAAATTAGGCAATGCAATACCTAATACCCAAAGCAAATGTATCATCCAAACAGGAGTCTTTAAAGACAAATTATTTTTAAGGTATTTCTGGTGATATTTATGATCTTTATGATATGGGGGAAACACATAAGAAGTAGTAAATCATATGTCAACCATGGACTGATATTTGTGTCAAAAGGACTCGTGATTTGGACACAATATATGTGGCCTACTCCCTGTCATATGGATTTACATTGAAGGTGCCATACATTACAAAGCAAGCAGGTAGGGACAGCGCTTTATGCTATATATGTATACTATTCAACTTTTAAAGAAGAAATACGTGGTTTTTAGCTATTATGAAGGAAATTTTGGAAATAAAAAATACAAGCCCTCATGCTGCTACTCGACAGAAAACAAAAACACAGTTACAGCTTTCAAACAAAATTATTGTCAATAACAACGAAACTAAGCAGCATCCTTAAAGAGGTTAAAGGCAGGTGACCAATGTTTTATACCTATTTATTTAATAGTAAAATATACAGTATACTATTGTCAGGAAATTGATGAGAATCTTCTAGGGTATTCTATTTATCACAGTCGAGCAGACATTAGCTGAATATAAGCGGTTGACCAGATGCCATCTCAGCATGTAATGTTTGCAGGACCTTGCATAGATGGACCTTAACAGTGAGAAGATGTTACATTTTTTGCCATTGTCCAATTCATGAAGAAAAAATGTGAACACAATGCCTCTGTAAAAAGCTTAGTAAAAAAATGGATCATAGAAGAGTAAATAATTTATTTTAATGGAAATTGTTAGGGTACATCACACCATTGGGATACCTTTTGAGGAGCAGCTACCATCAGTGGTGAAGTAAGTCACCATGTTTACCCATGACTGGAAAATGTTGCCTTTTGCTGTGCAAGGCAGAGGTCAACACGATGACACATCCATTACATGGTATCACGTTATTGGCCATAATGTAGTATGTTATTGGCCAGCTGTTCCAAATGCAGTGATTGTTCAGTTTGAAAAATATTATACACTAGAAAATGTACCCGTCGCTGCCCGGGTATAAAGTGTCAGTGTCCTGTATACCTGCAGGGTCGTATTTACCATCAGGCACCCATGGTCTGGTGCGTAGGGTAGCACCTTGCAGAGGGTCAGTACCCTCCCGTTCAGACTTGCCAGAAAATCTGGTGTCTTTTCGAGGGGGGTATGGGGGTATTGGTCTGGTATAGCGGTGTTATCCAGTCGCAGTATGGCGATATTGGTCAGGTCTGGTATGGCAGTGTTATTCAGTCACAGTATGGCGGTATTGGTCAGGTCTGGTGTGGCGGTGTTCTCCAGTCACAGTGTGGCGGTATTGGTCAGGTCTGGTATAGTGGTGTTATCCAGTCACAGTGTGGCGGTATTGGTCAGGTGTGGTATGGCAGTGTTATCCAGTCACAGTGTGGCGGTATTGGTCAGGTGTGGTATGGCAATGTTATCCAGTCACAGTATGGCAGTATTGGTCAGGTCTGGTATGGCAGTGTTATCCAGTCACAGTATGGCGGTATTGGTCAGGTGTGGTATGACAGTGTTATCCAGTTACAGTATGGCGGTATTGGTCAGGTGTGGTATGGCAGTGTTATCCAGTCACAGTATGGCAGTATTGGTCAGGTCTGGTATGGCAGTGTTATCCAGTCACAGTATGGCGGTATTGGTCAGGTGTGGTATGACAGTGTTATCCAGTTACAGTATGGTGGTATTGGTCAGGTCTGGTATAGCAGTTTTTTCCAGTCATAGTATGGTGGTATTGGTCAGGTGTGTTATGACAATGTTACCCAATCACACTATGGTAGTATTGGTCAGGTCTGGTGTGGCAGTGTTATCCAGTCACAGTATGGCGGTATTGGTCAGGTCTGGTATGGCAGTGTTATTCAGTCACAGTATGGCGGTATTGGTCAGGTCTGGTGTGGCGATGTTCTCCAGTCACAGTGTGGCGGTATTGGTCAGGTCTGGTATAGTGGTGTTATCCAGTCACAGTGTGGCGGTATTGGTCAGGTGTGGTATGGCAGTGTTATCCAGTCACAGTGTGGCGGTATTGGTCAGTTGTGGTATGGCAGTGTTATCCAGTCACAGTATGGCGGTATTGGTCAGGTCTGGTATGGCAGTATTATCCAGTCACAGTATGGCGGTATTGGTCAGGTGTGGTATGACAGTGTTATCCAGTTACAGTATGGCGGTATTGGTCAGGTGTGGTATGGCAGTGTTATCCAGTCACAGTATGGCAGTATTGGTCAGGTCTGGTATGGCAGTGTTATCCAGTCACAGTATGGCGGTATTGGTCAGGTGTGGTATGACAGTGTTATCCAGTTACAGTATGGCGGTATTGGTCAGGTCTGGTATAGCAGTTTTTTCCAGTCATAGTATGGTGGTATTGGTCAGGTGTGTTATGACAATGTTACCCAATCACACTATGGTAGTATTGGTCAGGTCTGGTGTGGCAGTGTTATCCAGTCACAGTATGGCGGTATTGGTCAGGTCTGGTGTGGCAGTGTTATCCAGTCACAGTATGGCGGTATTGGTCAGGTCTGGTGTGGCAGTGTTATCCAGTCACAGTATGGCGGTATTGGTCAGGTCTGGTGTGGCAGTGTTATCCAGTCACAGTATGGCGGTATTGGTCAGGTCTGGTGTGGCAGTGTTATCCAGTCACAGTATGGCGGTATTGGTCAGGTCTGGTGTGGCAGTGTTATCCAGTCACAGTATGGCGGTATTGGTCAGGTCTGGTGTGGCAGTGTTATCCAGTCACAGCATGGCGGTATTGGTCAGGTCTGGTGTGGCAGTGTTATCCAGTCACAGTATGGCGGTATTGGTCAGGTCTGGTGTGGCAGTGTTATCCAGTCACAGTATGGCGGTATTGGTCAGGTCTGGTATGGCAGTGTTATGCAGTCACAGTATGGCGGTATTGGTCAGGTCTGGTATGGAGGTGTTATCCAGTCACAGTGTGGCAGTATTGGTCAGGCGTGTTATGACAGTGTTATCCAGCACAGTATGGCGGTATTGGTCAGTTCTGGTATGGCGGTGTTATCCAGCACAGTATGGCGGTATTGGTCAGATCTGGTGTGGCAGTGTTACCCAGTCACAGTTTAGTATACCTGTCCTGTAGTGCCCTGTATATACATGTACTGTATAGATGGAGTAGGGGGTCCTGTATACCTGTATAGATGGAGTAGGGACTCCTGTATACCTGGAGTAGGGGCTCCTGTATACATGTACTGTATAGATGGAGTAGGGGGTCCTGTATATACATGTACTGTATAGATGGAGTAGGGGGTCCTGTATATACATGTACTGTATAGATGGAGTAGGGGGTCCTGTATATACATGTACTGTATAGATGGAGTAGGGGGTCCTGTATATACATGTACTGTATAGATGGAGTAGGGGGTCCTGTATATACATGTACTGTATAGTTGGAGTAGGGGGTCCTGTATATACATGTACTGTATAGATGGAGTAGGGGGCCCTGTATATATATATATATATATATATATATATATATATATATATGTACTGTATAGATGGAGTAGGGGGTCCTGTATATACATGTACTGTATAGATGGAGTAGGGGGCCCTGTATATACATGTACTGTATAGATGGAGTAGGGGGCCCTGTATATACATGTACTGTATAGATGGAGTAGGGGGTCCTGTATATACATGTACTGTATGGATGGAGTAGGGGGCCCTGTATATACATGTACTGTATAGATGGAGGAGGGGGTCCTGTATATACATGTACTGTATAGATGGAGTAGGGGGCCCTGTATACATGTACTGTATAGATGGAGTAGGGGCTCCTGTATACCTGGAGTAGGGGCTCCTGTATACATGTACTGTATAGATGGAGTAGGGGGTCCTGTATATACATGTACTGTATAGATGGAGTAGGGGGTCTACCAGTTATTACTGTGGATGTTGTGAGGCAGCTTCCCTAGCAACCATTGCTCCCTGTGAAAATGAAAGCAGTAATCCTATTGGTTGCTAAGGCTCCAACTGCCGTGTCTGCTGCAGCTAATTATATCACCTGTGTTTGCAGTGAGATTTTCCAATTCATCTCTATGGGGCGCCACTCTTCCCCCTCCCCCTCCTCTCCTGTACATCTGGCGGGGACGGGACCTTCGCTAAAACCTTCCCGGGCACCCAATGTATCTGTGTGCCAAATTTGGGGTCAAACGGTTCAGGCGTTTGGAAGTCTATTTGGGACAGACAGACTTTCATTTTTATTATATAGATATTGTACATATTACTGAAGAATAGAGATGAGCGAACCTTGAGCACGCTTGGGTTCGTCTGAACCAGAGTGTGCCACATTAGATGTTATTGCACGCAGCTCTATAGAGTCATGGAGAGCCTATGTTCACACTGCGTATGAATCCGTCCGTAGTGGGAACCGCGAATATACGCACGTAGTTTTGAGGTTGATGCGTTCGCTTGAAAGTATACGATATACGCCCGCACAGTGCACACTACGTATGAGCTTACGGCCGGAACGTATACGGCGCCGTGAAAAATGAACAAGACCATTGTTTGAGGACGGAAATGTTAACTCACGGCCGTGGATTTCCATGCGGTCCCGTACAGAGTACTTATTTCAGCCAAATTGAACTTGATTTTTCAATCAAAAAGGTTCTGTGTGGTTTACGGGGCTGGGCGAAGATTTCAAAGTAAATGACCTGGCTCAGATCGCTTCGAATCAAGCTAGGGAAGCATAACTGTACTGCGGGCGTATGTTCGCGGTTCGTACACATCCGGCCGCATGTCTATTTTTTCCACGCCCGTAGTTTCAGTCGCACATGTACGGCGGCGTACAATCTACGGAAGGATTCATATGCAGTGTGAACATAGCCTCAAGCTGTAGCCATGTTTTCCAGGCAGCCTCAGGGCTGCATCCAACTTCTTTAGCCACCGGTAGTCAAATGCCACACACTCGGGTTTAGAAAACCCAAGCCTGCTCGAAATTCGCTCATCTTCATTTTTAAGTAAGGGCCCATTCACACTGACCAATAGGTGATGAATTGAAGAGGAAAGATTTTTGTTTGAAATTCATTGCCTATTCAGCTCTGGCAAAATAGGAGCAGAATTTGAGTAGATTCAAGGTCCTATAGGATTCCTTTGTTGATTCTCTGGGTGGAAAGCGGATACGCCACGGATTATTCCATGCGGAAATTCTGCAGTGTAAACAGCAGAGCGGAAATCCCATTCAACACAATGGAACATTTCTCTGTTCAAATTTTATGGGAGGAATTTCAAGTGAAATTAGACACGGATTCTGCTGAAATTCCTCGCCTATTGCTTAGTGTGAACCAAATTGTACAATTCACTAATCTCTACTGAAGAACATTTGGGACTCTTTTCTTTCCTCTTCATAATGTTTATGCTTCAACTAAGGACAGACCATCTGGATGTATGCGGCATGGGATCAGGGCCGGTGAGTTCAGAACATCCACCCACACACACATCGCATTTACATGTTGTTAGTCCTCCTAACGTTGGCACTAATCATTGGCACATTGTATCAATATTGATATTGATATAGGTTGCTTAGTTCTGAATTGTACACCACAATCTTTAGGTGTAAACTGTGATTTATGTGAAACATGCCGTCCTGCATGCAGCTGTAAGCATGGCGCAGACCTTGCAAAAATTTAGACTTTAGATTCCCTTCTATGTGTTATTAAATATACCATGTGGCATTGCCAACTGACCATGCTTTATGTTATATCAGTAATCCTGCCAATGCCACTTATCATTAGCACTTGATAATGTATAATTCAATGCATCTAGATTAGCATGAAGTACTTATATGGCTACATTCATACATTAATAATGACTAGATTCAGTATTATATGTGTTTTAACTGAAAAGCCAATGCTGTTAACAGCGACACAGTGTTTGATAGCAGGATCCAATTTTGGCACATTAAAATTCTAGCATTATTTTAATTCGACAAGAAGGCCACTTAAACACACACATTTACACTCATTTATTTTATAACTAGCTGTTAAAGGGGATGAGTCATACCAAAAGTCTGAGAAGCTGTTAATAGCGGTTATAAAGTAATTTACAGTCTATCTACTACAAAAATACCTTTTTATCGTTTTTCACTTCTCAGCTACAGTATGCTGCCACACTACCGCAAAAGCTCCAGTCCTTCCCTGAAAAGCAGGACAGAGCACTACTTCTATGGGCTGGTCTGCAGTGAACGAAGGATCTCTATACAATGCCTTTGCTGAGGGGCAAGTAAGCGCCGTATTACATCGGCTAAATAAACGCGAGTTTACTGTGATTATTACACGGCTTGATTAACTTCCAGAAGGGCTGCACAGAGATTGTTAGCAAGGTCCGTGCAATCCTTGGTTTAAAAGTGTAATAATAAAGTTCGAATATTACCTCTCCACGCTCCCCGATGTCTTTCTGCCTTCTTCCTGCATGCTCCGGTGGAACTTCAGAGAAGTCTCTGAAGGGTCAGGCCACTACGCCAATTACTGACCGCAGCGGTGCCGTCCTGGCCAGTGACTGGCTGAGTGGCTTGTCACTTCAGAGACCACTCTAAAGTTGCACCCACAGCTGCAGGGAGAAGCAAGGATTACACCGGGGAGCGGTAAGAGGTAATGTATGAACTTTATTATTTTCTCTATAGATTCTACAGTCGTTAGCTGCGCCTCACTATAAAACATAGCAATGCGCACCCGATGGCCATTGGTTATAGGTCAGGATCTAAAGACACAATCAGCCAATGATCATTGTCTGTATTACACAGAGTGATGATCGACCTGATTGGGCAGATTATCACTCGTGAAATAGGGCCCTAACTGAGAGCGTGTATCCACCAGCACTCAGCTTAGTAGGTGGACATGTACATTGCTCTACATTGCAACCATCAGATAGTAGCATATAAAACCCCTTGGCATACCACCAGAAACAATATTTCTCTTTTTAATTGCATAAATTTATGAATATGCTACATTTTCTAAAACTTAAATGCTACTTAAAGGTTACGTTCACCATCGCAGCCTAACATTTGTCTCAATGTCTGTGAAATGAAAAATAAGACAACTTTGCAATAGGTCTTAATTATACATTTCCTATTTTTCCAACAGCTCCTAAGCATTTAATACATCTCCAGGTTAAGACACAACACTACACCCTGCATAGCCTAATCCTGCAGTCATATTTCCTTTCATTTGTCCCCCACTATATGTTAATGTACATTTGGTAGGTTAGAAAAATGCTAGAAATGCTAAAAAATGTTAGAAAAAAAAGCTACTTATTATTGCTAAATAAAGTCCTGGATAGATGATGTTATGTATGGTAATGCACTCATGAAGCAGTTTATCTACAGCAGTTGTCTCTCTTTCTGATACGTTGCAAAAGGAGTACAAGAACAGTGACAGTCCTTAACAATACTCTTCATAGTGTGACAAAGTGACAGTATTCATACATGTCCTCTATTTGCACAGAGTAGAATTGTTTTAGGTAATAGGAATTTCAGTCATCCTTCACAATATTGGAAAAGATTCTGCTGCCGTTTTGAAAGATAATTAATCCCTTCATGACCAACAATACCAACTAAGTGTATCACTATTATATAACTATTTTTATTTGTAGAATGGGAAAGGGAGGCGATTTCAACTTTTATTTGATAGGAAAGGAAAAAAAAAAAATCGATCCGGACCCTTGCAGTCACACTGCAGGGGGTTTCAATCGGTCAGTGACATGTACTGCTCTTGTCACTGACACCCTTAAATGCCACAATCACTTTAGATTGCAGAATTTAAGGGGTTTAGAGTAAACAGCAGAGCGATCACTGCTGTCCATCATTGCACCAGCTCCTGGAACTTTAATGTGTGCACTGCTGCTCACACTGAAGAAGCACCATGCACATTAAGTACCCTCTCATGTCAGGAATGTATATACAGTTGTGCTCGAAAGAATTAGAATGTGAATGATAACACAACCTTTTTTTCCCACTCATGGATAGTCATAATGACAACCAAAAACATCCAAATGACCCTGATAAAAAGTTTGCATACCACAGTTCTTAATACAGTGTATTGCTTCCTCTAACATCAATGCCAACTTAAAATCTTTTGTGGTAGTTGTGGATGAGGCTCCTTATTTTCTCAGATGGTAAAGCTGCCCATTCTTCTTGGCAAAAAGCCTCCAGTTCCTGTAAATTCCCGGGCATGAATTGCGCACTTGAACTGCGCATTACCTAAGAATGTCTGACTGCCCACAAATAACCAAAGCTTCAAAACGTGCCCTCAAAATTCATCTTTTCAAGCAGCCCCCCCCCCCCACCAAAGTGCTGCGGAATCTGTTGGCACATATAAATAAAGAAAAATATATTATTACTTTTGAGATCTCCTCAGTGTGGCTCAATGATATTGAGGTCAGGAGACTGAGATGGCCACCCCAGAACCTTTACTTTGTTCTTATATCAAAGAATTGATAATGCCAGTCACCAGTGTTCAAACTGTGATGAAAAAATGGAAAATCAGGGGCTCTGTAAAAACCAAACCCCACAGTCAGGTAGACCAACGGAAATTTCGGCCACAACTGCAGGGAAAATTGTGCGGGATGCAAAGATAAACCCACAAATAACATCAGCTGAAATACAGGACTCTCCGAAAACTAGCGGCATAGCTGTTTCAAGATGCACAATAAGGAGGTGCTTGAAGAAAAATGTGTTGCTTGGCCAAGTCGCCAGAAGGAAGCCATTAGTGCGGAAATGTCACAAAGTATCTCGCTTACAATACGCCAAACAGCACAGAGACAAGTCTCAAAACTTCTGAAACAAGGTAATTTAGAGTGATGAGCCCAAAAATCGAACAACCATAAATGTTACATTTGAGAGGTGTCAACAAAGCCTATGATGAAAGGAACATCATTCCTACTGTAAAGCACAGAGGTGGATTGCGGATGTTATTAGGGATATGTGAGCTACAAAGGCACAAAAAACTTGGTCAAAGTTAAAGGAAATATTAATGTACCAGTTATCAGCAAATATTGGAGGCAAATTTGCACTCATCAGCCTTGAAGCTGCGCATGGGACATACTTGGACGTTCCAACATGACAATGATGCAAAACACAAGGCCTGTCAATGGCTACAGCAGAACAAAGTGAATGTTCTGGAGTGGCCATCTCAGTCTCCTGACCTCAGTATCATTGAGCCACTATGGGGAGATCTCAAGCCTGCAGTTCATGCAAGACAGCCCAGGAATGTAAAGGAACTGGAGGCTTTTTGCTTTACAATCTGAGAAAATAAAGAGCCTCATTCACAACTACCAAAAGAAGACTTTAAGCAGTTATTGATGTTAGAGGGGGCAATACACGGAATTAAGAACTGGGGTATGTAAACTTTTGACCAGGGTCAGTTGAATGTTTTTGGTTGTCATGATTTAAAAAGAGAAGAGACTGTATTTTGACAATAAATGGCTTCATCCAAACACTAACCATAAGTGGGAAAAAAGTTTTTGCATTATCATTCATATTCTCTTTAAGAAAGAAAAAAGGACAAGAAAGAAAAAAAAAATTCTGCCAGGGTATGTTAACTTTTGAGCACAACTGTATACATTTCTACTGCCAGGGCATCGGCTGTAGGAATGTATATAGCTGTTTGACTGATGTAAAGGGGTTAAAAACTTGTGTTTTGTTGAATTTACCTTTTAAAGTTTTGATGAAAGCAGCCTGCTTGGTGCACAACTACTTCTAATTGGGGGTAGAGGGGCAGAGCTGGGCTGTTTGCCACTAATACACCTGGATTTCCTGCTCCTAAAGTCTCTGACCAATGACAGGGCAGCCACTATTTACAACCCCTTCTCCTTTCTGTTATACCATGACAGAGTGCTGGAGATACTGTACTACAGATGGCATGGAGGAGAAGGAAGATATTGATGCATTGGACAAGCAAGGTGCTGTGTGAGCAAAAAGGAAACCAACAACAGTAGGATTACAAAAAGCAAGGGGTTAAAAACAAGGATGCCTTATCTAGCAATGAACTGTTGATAACAATCATGGCTTAAAGGGGTAATCCAGCGCTACAAAAACATGCCCATTTTCTTACAGAGACAGCCCTGCTCTTGTCTCCAGCTTGGGTGGGGTTTTGCTGCTCAGTTTCATTGAATTGAATGGAGCTTAATTGCAAATCGCACCTAAACTGGAGACAAGAGTCGTGTTGTCTCTGAAATAAAGTTGCCATGTTTTTGTAGCACTGGATAACCCTGTAAGGGAGGTGGGAGAGGATCATGGGAAGGAAAGGGTTACATTATGTTAGTAGCTCTGGTCTTAGCAATCAACTGCTGATGAAGGGAAAGGGGAGAAAGAAATTACATTGGAGGAGGCAGAACTCAGAACACAGTGTAGACCCATCAGAGCACATTGTGGATACTCTGGAGGGGGCACACATGTTTAGGATGCTTGTTCACACAATCCAGACACTCTCTCCTGCATACTATTAGTCGTGACCACTTCCTGATCTCTCTGATGCTACAGAAACAATATACCCTAATAACCGGCATTGGACAGCAGACAGTGAGACATCAAGTGGGTGAGAATGTAGGGCTTTTCCTCTGGGCTAAGGATGCCTTTTTTTCATAAATTAAATTATTTGCAAATATGTTAGAATTCCGAGGCTGTCAAATGGAAGGAAGTTATTAGAAAAAGCAGTGACCATTTATGGCTTTTTCCCTGAAAACAGAAAAATTCAATTTCCACTGTAAACGCAAAAATCATCATAGATCTATTCTCTCTTTACAGCAAAGAAATACATTACAAAATGATATACTATAAATACATGTACAAGTGTAGAAAGCTAAACTTGGTTAAACACGGTAATGACACAATATCACCTAGCTGTCACAGGTTAGTGTATTAGTCTCCCATTTATAGATACACCTTTGGCGTGTTAATTCAGAAGACCCAAGCAGAGACGACTATTTATGGTTGCTACGCGACCGGCAACTTTCCTGATTAAAGACCTGAGTGCATCAGGGACATAAAATTATAGGCAGCTGGCACAAATTTGTGAACAGTGCCCTACTCTCTGCAATCCGTAACACATCACTAAGCAACCGAAAAATCAAAATGAACATTCAGAGAGTCATATTTTTGGGTCACATATCTTTTCAAAAACTGGGAAAAAGGGGACCAAGTTTATAAAGGAGTCAAAGAGATTGAAGAAAGATCAATGGTCCATCAGTTTTCCAATGAATCATCAACAGACCTGAAAGTGTACCAGTCAGCACGTCCGCTGACCCGATCGGCCACTAATCATTCTCTGCGGTCAGAAGATCAGGTATCCATGGCTACGAGATTGTAATGTGTGTAACCCCTATTGGATCAGAATGGTGCCTGTTCGCAGCCATGGATACTAAAACTTCCAGCCACAGAGAAGAATCGGGTCAGCAGACGTGCTGACAGATACACTTTATTAAAGGGGTATACCTATCTCAGTTTGTTAACCCCTATTCATAGGAATAATCACTGGGGGTGCGACTGCAGGGACGCAATCATAATTTTAACCAATAGGCCTGACAGATTTTCAATGGTAGATATAGGTGTGTGTGTGTGTGTGTGTTGGTGACGGACCACTTGGGCAATAGTGACACAAGTTTTCTTTAGTGTTGAGCGGAGAGGCCTAACTGTTTGGCATTGGCAACGTTCTCAACATTTGACTCCCCGTGGCTCCAGAAGTTGGATGCAGCCTTAGGCTGGGTTCACACTACGTATATTTCTGTCAGTATTGTGGTCCTCATATTGCAACCAAAACCAGGAGTGGATTAAAAACACAGAAAGGCTCTGTCCATCTCAGGGTTTTGCAGGAATTAAGTACTGTGCTAAACAGACTCTCCTTCCTAATAAAGGAGTCTATAATGGGGATTGTCCCACAGGACTGGCACTTAAGAAGGGGTCAAAAAGTGATCTACTGTGAGTAAAGTATTTAAGGGTTTTCGGATCTAAGGGATGGTATACTTGGAGTTTGTTTTTTTTTTTAATGAAAATAACGTTATAACACAGCACCAGCATGTGTTTATGAGGCATCAGTCCTGTCAGACTAATCTGATCAGTTTCTATGAGGAGGTCAGTTATAGACTGGACCAGGGGGAGGCTGTTGGTGTTGTGTATCTGGGCTTTTCAAAGGCATTTGATACTTTGCGCTTGTAAGGTTGGTCTATAACATGAGGCTGCTGGGACTAGGGGAAAATATATGTAAATGGTTAAGTAACTGGCTAACTGAAAACAGAAGGTGTTACTGATTGGGTCACAGTTACAAATGGGGTACCGCAGGGCTCAATGATGGATTCAAAACATTTTAATATGTTTATTAATGATCTTGAAGAGGGGCTACAGAGTAGAAATTTCCATATTTGCAGATGACACTAAACTGGGTAAAGTAATCACCACAGAGGAGGATAATATAATATTAAAGAGGGATTTGGAGAATCTGGAGGCTTGGGCAGAGAAATGAAATTTAATGTGGACTAATGTTAGGTTATTCACTTGGGCTGCAGAAATAATAAGTACAACACAGGGTAAATTGGCTTCCGAAAAAGACTTAGGCCTTATTCACACGTCCCATAAAATTGTTCATGGTCAAAGATCCGCGACCACAGACAATTTTAGGGCCCATTGAATCCTATGTGTGTGCAGATGGCAGCACAGATGAACCCCCCCCCCACCCCCGTCTGTCACTGGTTCCCATCTCCCCCGCTCCCATCTCTCACCCCTCCTGTCACCGGCTCCCATCTCTCACTGCTACTATCTCTCCCGCTCCTGTCACCGGCTCCCATCTCCCCAGCTCCTGTTACCACTCCAGTCTCTCCCCACTCCTGTCAGCCCCCCACTTCTCCCGAGGACAACACCAGTGCATCCAACAGACATCTAGCGTTTCTAATGGAGCGGACAAAATCACGCTCTGTGAAAAACGCTGGACATGTGAATGAGGCCTTAGGAAGGAATTTTTCTCCCAGTGATGGGGCAATTGGCATCTGCCTCTGAGGGTTTTTGTTTTCCTCTGGATCAACACAGAAGGGTTATAAGTTGAAAGAAAATTTCTTTTTTTTCAACCTTATTAACTATGTAACTATATAAGTTATGTAAATGTTTTATTTGCTTTCAGTTGTACAGAGCTCTCTCTCTATTAAGTTTGAATACATATTGTATTTGCAGTGGTTCATGTTTTATGTCCTCTTAGCATATATTTGTATACCACCACATTAGTACATTTACTGTATATTCCTTCTTACTGTGCATTGTTATATAGCTTTGGCACACACAAAGTGCTGAAAAACTGCTAGCAGTTTTTACTGCTTTTTGGCAGTTTTTCTAAAGCTTTTATCCACTTTAGTGGATATTAGTAAAGGCATTTTTAAAAAATATTATTAGTCATATGATTTTTTTTATCATGTGATTTCTATTGAAGTCTTGAAGATTTCTATTGTTTCTTTGATCGACTGCAGCATTTTTTAGGTAAAAAAAAAAATACCATGTACCAACAGTGGTGTTTTTTGTTGGCACTCTTTTTTATTTTTTTTTTATTTTTAAAAACACCAAATGTGACAGCACCCTTACAGTAAACGTTACTTTGCTTCTTGCTTCTTTATGTTAGCGAATCTGGAGCATTTAATAATATGGAACCAATAGAATTCCTTAGTCTGATGCAAACAGAAAGACCATGTGGCCACATCTAGAGCACAATGTACCTGTAAAGACAAGGCCTGTTGAGGCAATAATATGCTGACTACATAACATACAAAGGGTTGCTGTTCTGACCAGCCATGTTATCCTTTATTATGCTATCACATGCATCCCTCCTCCATTACACACTTCTCTCTGGCTGTCTTGCCTTGTCTCTTCTTCTTTTCATTAGGTTCACTTGAGTGATTAGCTTTTCCATGCATGACTTCTAGTCCCTGTAGACCTATGTAATCTTGTACAGGAAGAAACTACTGTATTCAGATGAAGTTACAGGAAAAAGGATAT
This sequence comes from Dendropsophus ebraccatus, assembly GCF_027789765.1. Lineage (NCBI taxonomy): Eukaryota > Metazoa > Chordata > Amphibia > Anura > Hylidae > Dendropsophus > Dendropsophus ebraccatus. The sequence goes on from NC_091455.1 coordinate 61,074,069, forward strand.
GCCTTCAGCTTACTTTTAAACACAGAGGGCAATTTATCATTCATTCTAGTAATGGTGTTTTTTGTGTATCTGCACTCTTTTTGCATTTTGTTGAATTTTTGTGAAATTATGTGCAAATAAAACAAACCTGAGTCAATTCTACACCTAGTCAGGAGGAGGCAGACTGCTGTGCAAAGGTTTTGTGCTATTTTAAAGATAAACTCATAAAACAGATATGCATATATCTGAGCTGCCAGTTTCTAAGTGCCTATCACACAGCAGTGCATGCATACCTTTAATGATGCTGTGTGATCAGGCATCTTCTGAAAAAAAGATTCTTCATTTTGGTCTGACAGTGTCAAAGAGGCGGGGTCTTCTCGCCCCACTCTCCGGCCACTACTGTGTCTTCATGCCGCCCCCCCCCCCCCAAGATGATTCACATACAGCTCATCTTTAAACTTGAGCCAACTGTAAATCATCCTGGAGGAGGCGGGGATGGCCTGAAGGCACACTGGTGGCCGGAGATCAGGGCGGGAGTTATCAGCGTGACAGACCTGCCACTGTGACACTGTCAACTTGAAATAAAGAAAATTTTTTCGGAAGATGCCGGATCACAGAGCATCACTCAAGCTATGTATGTAACGCTTGTGTTATAGGCATCTGGAGACTGGCAGCACGGATATATGCATACCTGTGCTGTCAGTTTCCCTTTAATTATTTTTTTTCTTTATGATTTAAATTTTTTGTTAGAGATTTTTCAAAATTTTACAAAATACACAAGCCAAAGAACCTTTCGGCTATTATACAGAGAAGGAAGAAAAACATAACGAACAGGTAAAGACACAGTCCACAAACTAATGCACATTCAGACGGAATAAATCATTCCGGGGTTACGTACATATTAGAAAGTCAAAATGGGAAATGGATAATACGACAACGCCCTACAAAGCTGGTAGGGTAGCGGCAGTTAAGCAAGGTTTAGACCTATACCCAAATATATAATGGTTATTAAATAATAATATAATAATAGGAACAGGAACAACTGGTTGTAGGCCCTTAAGGGACACCGATAACTGTACATAGTGATTGTCTAAACAAGCAATCAAGAAAGTAAGGGCTCCAAAGAGAGCGGTTACAGTTGGAGTGACCGCCACCTGTCCCACTGCATATTGAAACGGGGTAAGTTATTTATCCTAATGGCAATAGCCAATTCCATGTTGTAGTTGAATTAAACAGCTGCCCTAATCTCCGCAATAGACGGGGTACCCTTTAAATTTTTAAAACATTAGTCTAACAGAGCTAAACAGGCTGTAAAACCACTTCAGATTCAGTTAGGCACATACTTTTAGAATGCCAATGTTATAAGTGAAAAAAAAAAGTAATGGTAATAAAAGGAGTAATAAAAGGAAACAGCTCATTAGTTTACTAAAACTAGAATTTGGAGATCTAATTTGGAGATTCTGCAATTGATTGTATTGGAAGCCCTCCTTTGGGTTATATCAGTCAGGAACTTTAAAAACGCAAACCTGAAAACTAAAAAAAAAAAACACACACACAAATCCCCACACACAGTTTGTACCTAAAGTTACCCCACCTAGGGGCACTGTCTTTACCATCTATGTTCCTGCGTTGCCCAAAGTAATAATGTAAGTATAAAATACACAGAATACTTTTGGAATCTCAGGCTTATAAAATAAATCTACTAGCCATATAAATTCTTTAGTCTCCAATTTGGAATACATATATCATGTTATCTAAGACATGATCATGATTCACTGTAAAGAAGTAGTGGGATCTGAATTACATAAAAAGCATCAAAATATGTTTGCAAACAAAGTATAGTTCTAGTTCTAGTCAGTCTATAAGGAAATATAGAATGGTTGATGAATATTTTGAGAATACAGAGAGTCACCATAATAGGTAAATGTGCTAGACTGTATTCTACTCATAAGAAAAATTGATATTACAGTGGTACCTTGGTTTAAGTGTAACTTGGATTAAGAGCATTTTGCAAGAAGAGCTCACAGTTTTTCAAAATTGTGACTTGGTTAAAGAGCATTGCTTTGGTTTAAGAGCTCCATATACTGGGAGGTACGGGAGTGGGGGAGGGGCATGGCCTGCATAGCCGGGTCTACAGCACTGTACTCAGAAAGTCTTCCTCACCTTCCAAATCATAGCAGATCCACTTCAGGCTGGGGCTTGCAGGACTATGGAAATAATCTCTTTATAGCTGTATCCCATCTCACCCCAGACAGAGAACGCTGCATGCATGTGCCCACATCTGCCCTGCTCATTCCTTTATTTTCTCTGCCGTCTGTCAGCCCTTGTGTTTCCCAACCTCTCCATTCCTGTTATAATATGCCTGCACTTACACTCAGCTATACACACTGCTGCTATAATGTGCCTGCACTCACACTCAGCTATACAAACTGCTGCTAAAATGTGCCTGCACTTACACTCAGCTACACACACTGTGGCTCCAAATGTGCCTACATTCAGCCATTCGCACTGCTGTGTAGAAAAGTTTCTGTCACTGTCCTCCTGCACAGCTCTGTGATTCTCACTTCCTAATTGGTCCCTGCTGAACACACACCCCTTCCACATTGTAATGATGTGACCACACAGACCTAGCCTGTTGTACTACGCTACTGCATTATTGGGGTCCGCACCTCCATTCTGTATCTACAAACTGCTGCTGTTTTTCAATCCTTATGCACTTACTATGCATTATACTCCACATGCTGCTTGGCTATACTCTACAGTAACTTATAATATGACATATACAGCTTTCTAAATGTTTGTTTTACATGCTGTTCAGAATTAAAAAAAAACAAAAAAACTGTATTTTTGGGGTGTGGAACCATTTGTTTGCATTTTAATAATTCCTTATGGGAAAATTTACTTTGGTTTAAGAGTGAATTGGATTACAAGCACATTTCCGGAACAAATTATGCTCGTAATCCAAGGCACCACTGTATTTCCTTTTTGCTTACAGCTACAGCCATGAAAGAACAGTGGTAGGATAGATGCAAATAGAAGCAAGACAGTAAATTCTTCACCATTTGCAAATTCTATAGAGTATTAGTTAACCTTCTGGTCACCATTAGCCCTATGTGGTACAGATTTTTCAGCTCATGAACCATAAGTAAGATTGTGTTAGGATGACAGACATCATTAGTAGGTTACTTTCTTTGCTATAACCATTGTCTAGCAGAAACTGGATGATATACAGCAGTATACACTATGCTGCACAGGCAAACCAAGTATAAAAACTGAAACACCTGCTGTATACTTCCAGATGGTAAAAGTAAATCTATGATTACATACATATACAATAACCTTACTAGCCTCTCAGTACTATCCCATTTTCTTACTAGTTGCCTCATACTATGCACACTAGAACTGTCTAGAGACAATGGAAAAATAGTAAAACTGCAGATTTAGGCTGGATTCACACTACGTATATTTCAGTCAGTATTGTGGTCCTCATATTGCAACCAAAACCAGGAGTGGATTAAAAACACAGAAAGGATCTGTTCACACAATGTTGAAATTGAGTGGATGGCCGCCATTTAATGGCAAATATGTGCTGTTATCTTAAAACAACGGCTGTTGTATTGAAATAATGGCCGTTATTTACTGTTATATGGCGGCCATCCACTCAATTTCAACATTGTGTGAACAGATCCTTTCTGTGTTTTTAATCCACTCCTGGTTTTGGTTGCAATATGAGGACCACAATACTGACTGAAATATACGTAGTGTGAACCCAGCCATAATATGTATAATGAAGTAATCACTAATATGTCACAATTTCCTTCTGTCTTGTATCTAACACTCTAACCTTTATGTGCACTGCTGAAATCTCTGACACACATTCACTTTGGGGAATATAAATATGAGCTTACATACTGTTTCCTTATTATTAAAGCATGTACAGTACAATCATTTATGACCAAGCCAAACAGGAGCTTTTAAAATAACTTTATAACAGTGTGAAGCAAATTGAATTACCTAGAGAGCCATTCTCCTTTATTACTCTTAACCCTGTAATATAACCCAGGGCCCCCTTCCTGTCACTATTTGAGACTGCCAGGTATGGATGTTCTTACGAAGATGGCTGTGAGGCCTTATTCACACGTCCGTAGTTCTGTCCGCATTTACGGGTCGCACACTGAATGAGTAACTATACCCTAAGGGGCCTATTCCACGGATCGATAATCGGCCGAATCAGCCTGATTCGGCAGATTATCGCTCGGTGGAATAGAGAAAAGGATCAGCCTATGATCGTGTCATCGGCTGATCATTTATTTAGGCCCAAACCTAAAATCATCAGTCACCCACTGCGCATCGCTTCGTGGAATAGCCGTGCGCGGCGGGCAACCGACGATTTGAGAAGCAGCATACATTACCTAGCAGGGCTTCTCCTCCACTCCTTCTTTCTCCCCGGGTCCCGGGGCGCAGCATCAACTCCGGAGCGGCCTGACTGAGCTGTCAGACCACTCAGCCAATCACTGGCTGGGACCGTCGCGGCCAGTGATTGGCTGAGCAGTCTGACAACTCAGTCAGGCCGCTCCGGAGTTGATGCTGCGTTGCGGGACCCGGGGAGAAAGACGGAGCGGTGGAGAAGCCCTGCTAGGTAATGTATGCTACAAGGGCTGCAAGGACATCGGTAACGATGTCCCTGCAGCCCTCGCTAACGATTGTTGGGCCGTGGAATGGGCCCAGTAAACGAGTGCAGATCTAGCAGATCGGCTCTCGTTCACATTGTTGATTGGGGCCTGCTCGGCTCGTGGAATAGGACCCTAAAGTTGCATTCACACGTTCCATGTTTAACATTCATTACAGCGCAGCGCATATTCATACAGTTTCCCCAATCCCAGCATATTAAACATGCTGTTGAGCGATAGGGGAGGGAACTCAGTTACAGACCTTCTACGTTCGTGTTCCGTGTGAAACACGGAACGTGCGAATGCAGCCTTACTGATAGCTGGCATGTTTCATGATCTTAGAGAACAAACCATCTGAAAACATGGTGCCTAAGAACATGTTCACAAGGGCAAAACACCCAGTGTGTCTATTATTTAGGTGAATATGTTTGGTTTTTCACACAGAAATCAGCATAACTTACAAAGTGCAAACCATATGTTTAGTGTCACATACCTTTACTTACAGGCACACACTTGTAGGCTCTGGTGGGACACCAAGTAATATGAGCTATGTATGGCAGGTGGCAGCTAAGGCAATAAAACACTGAAATACAGGTTTACAAGGGAAAGGCTGCACAGTTACAAAAAGGAAGAGCAAAGTCCAGTTTTCAGTTTTGGTTGGGGGTTTGGTATCATAGATCAAATAGTATATTGTATGTTCAGAACAAAAATGTGCAGTCTCTAGTGCAAAGCCAACACATCTCATCATCCCTAGAATACCAGCTTTTCAACAGTAGGGGCTGTAAGACTGGTCTGAGTCGAGGGGAAGATGGATGGTGCTAAATACAGGGATGTTCTTGAGGAAATCTGTTTGGGTCTGTCAGTGATTTTAGACTGGGACAGTGATTCACCTTCCAACATGACAATGACCCAAAGCACACTGCTAAAGTAACACTTGAGAGGTTTAAGGGGAAAAGTGTAAATGTATTGGAATGGCCTAGTCAAAGCCCAGACCATAATCCAATTAAGAATCTGTGGTCAGACTTGAAGATTGATGTTCACAGATGAAAACCACTGAACTTGAAGGAGCTGGAGCAGTCAAAGACAGAGACCTATCCCAAAGCACTTGCAGCTATAATTGCTGCAAAAAGTGGCTCTACAATGTACTGACTTTAGGGGGGGTGAAAAGGTATGCACAATAACGTTTTCCGTTTTTTGTTCTTTTTTTGTCCTATTTGTTGTTTGCTTCACAATAAAAAGAAAACAAAAAGTTCAATGACGCAAACCCTCAAAGTCATCCATTTTTAAATCCAGGCTGTAAGGCCCCCCTTTACATGGGATTTCTGGACACATAGGATTACATAAGTGACAGACACCCTTTAGGATTTTTCCTGAACAGTGTGCGTTCTGGAAAATAGATCAGGATTTTTTAATATCCTGTCCTATTTCCTTCCAGAATTCTGGTAAGGACGCTCTCATAGAAGTCTATGTAAGTGCTGGAACTCCAGATGCTTCCTAAAGCACATGGATCAATTCCCGATTGGTTGGCAGGACAACACAGGGCCAGTGTCACCAACTGTGTCATCTGCTGGCAGCACAGGAGAACACCCCCCAGCACTACAGGTGACAGGCCAGGCAGGAGACCTCATGGGGCTGGTAACTGCACAGGGAGGGTGGCTGGCTGGTGGATGGCAGACTGCAGCTGGAGCACTTGCACCCAGGGAGCAGACTGTACACACTTCCAGCAAGGCCCAGATTATGCCCTCTAGCCTTGTAGCCCTTATGCCCTCCGCCCCCCTTCTACCTTCATGTGTGTGCTGGTCATTGATGGGATGTATCAGGAAATCCTAAAAGCAAATCCTGATAGTTTCATAAAGGTAAAAGCTGATTACTGTCAGGAAATCCTGTTTTTTTTTTTTTCCCAAGGAGCCTTTTGAGGCCTCCTGATCAGGATTTCAAGCGAATGTATACAAGGGCCAGTTCCTGGTTTATTCAGGAGCACTTACAGTTAAAGGGTTAGGTGCAGAACCCGGGGACAAAGTGGGTCCCTAAACCTTGCCCAGGCTCACTGGTTGCGGACATCAGCCCTATATATATATATGGAGCAAAGTCTAGTTTTCAACTTTGGTTGGAGGTATGTCATAACTGATAATCTCTGCCATTCCTTCTGGCCTGGTGAGACTTACTAAATTGGTGAGATTAGTGATAATGTCACAGTTCTGTGCCACAAACTAGTGCTGGACTATGAGAATTTTCCCCACAGTTGGGCTACATGCACTTAAATTTTTTTGGTCCATTTCAACTTTAAAAATTTAAATTTAAAGCGGCACTATCAGCAGATTCAGGCCAGTGAACCTGCCGATATGGGCAAGCCACTCTTTACCTGAGGATTCCCGGGCTGTACTTGTTATTGCTGTGCAGTCCGGTATAGCTGCTTTTTCTCCTAATTCCCAATGCATAGTGGGCGGGCTGGGAGGGGGCAGGCTAGACGGGACGAGCGGGTGCTCCGGGAGCATGGGGAACGCCCCAAATGCTCTGAGCACGCTAATTAGCAAATTGGGAATTAGGAGAAAACGCAGCTATAACGGGCCACACAGCAATAACAAGTACAGCCCGGGAATCCTCAGCTAAAAAGTGGCTGGCTCATATCAGCAGGTTCACTGGCCAGAACCTGCTGATAGTGCCGCTTTTACTTGCAACCAATGGTTGTGTGTGTGTGAGATGAAAATTGTAAGAAAAAAAAAAGATGCAAAATGTGGACTTTATTTGGGTTGTAAATGGCTGAAAAAGGTGCCTTTAACCTAACAGCCATAACGATAATGGCCCAGATTTATCAAAGGGTGTTAAATATATACCGGTGTAAACTTACCACAGCAACCAATCACAGCTCAGCTTTCTTTTCACGAGAGCTGAAAGCAGAGCTGTGGGCAATTTACACCAGTTTATATTTTAAACCCTTTGATAAATCTCCCCTTATGGCTGTAAAATTTTACTAAATGGGAATAATCAGCCATTTTTTCATTCAGTTCAGCAGGGGAAAAAAAAACCTTGCGGGTGCGTTCACACGTACAGGATCTGCAGCTGATCTGCAGCAGATTTAATGGCGCAAATTTGAATCTGCAGCAGATTTTATGGCTTAGATTGGATTTGCTTTGAATCTGCAACTTGAAATCTGCGCCATCAAATCTGCTGCAGATCCTGTACGTGTGAACGCACCCCTTGAAGTGTCACTCTCGTTATAACTTTCAAAATCTAAAGTCAACAGTAGATGTGAGTCTGCTATATAAATTCATTATTTTTTTGTTGATATTGTGCTATCAAGAAAAGCTATACTTACCAGAAATCCAAGTCCAGTCTCCCGAAGGCAGATTTTTAGTCTTGTGCTGATTGAAAAAAAAAACAAAAAACACACACTAAACACAAAGACTGGCCAATACAGGGCGTCACGGCTCAATATCAAATGACTGTCTTCCCTGTGTGCGCAGATGAGCTGGGAAAGACTGTTTAGAGACTTTGAAGAAAAAAAAAAGTTAGAACACAGAAAGTGATATAAAAAATAATGAATGTAAATGGCAAACTTTCTTTATATCAAATCTACTGTTGATTTACATTTTGAAAGTTATAACGACTGTGACACTAAGTTTGTGATCTGTAAACCATACATTTTTGGGCCCTTTTTTGCTAAAAAAAAAAAAAAAGACCACAACACAGTTTGAAATGCACAAAAAAAAAGAAAAGAAAAAAAGAAAATAAATTGCACATGCTAAGCACAAAATCAAAAATAACATAAAAGTGTCCTTACGTAATGTTCTCTGTGCTAACAGATATTGGCTCAACGTAACAATGTGTTTTTGGTGACAAGTTCATGCAAAAATAACTACAATGGCTTCGGTAGTTAGCTTCATTAGAACAAAAAATATTCATGAAGTTCAAACATCAAATCTAATTTAATGCACAATTACAGATGGCACATTAAGCATTTAGAAATAAGTGTACATATTACACTCAGTATAAGTTTTTATGCCTGAAGCCACACATTTTGATTCCGAGCACTAAAATTACCATTTTGACAGAGTCTTTATGAATTGTAAATAGTAATTAAACTCTCAACAAACAAAAAGGAAAATAATGAGAAAAAAAAATTGCACAGCACACAGTAGCCTTATTCAGTCATCTTCTATGTGTTCATTAAAGGGAAGAAGATCAGACACATTAATAGGCTTATAATGTAACCAGCATTTAAAATTGAAGCATCAAACTTAGCTTATTTTTTCATGTTATAAAGTGAAGGCAATATTGCTACAATCAGATATGCCATCATGTTATGATTGTCTTTGCTACTTAATGGGTTCTAATTAGGGATGAGTGAATTTACAGTACTAGTGAAGTGCCAGCTGCCTTTGAACTCTGTGCCACTCCGCTCTGGGTGTCTGGAACAGCTGGATCCAGTCCTGGGACACTTCTCCCACTTTACCAAGACTGGATCCAGCTTTTCCAATCACCCGGAGCACAGACTTTAAAGGCAGCCGACTTACAAGCCGACAGCCGAGCCTAGCAAAGTGCTTTGCTAGTACTGTAAATTCGCTCATCCCTAGTTCTAATAAGGGATGGTTTATTGCAGTGTTCCCCTCAGGGTTTTTCTTTTTATAGCGATTTATTCTTATTGAACTATTAAATGTATGCTTGGCTGTTATTTTTACCTAGGGTATTTACACCCTCCTAACCATTTTAACAAATAAAAATTTAAATGTAAATGGCAAATTTTCACAGTCTCATTAACAAAACGACATGTTTTTACTGCTGTAACTTTCTTTTTTTTTTTTTTTTTCAACTACAGAGATGAGCACTTATTTTTTGCACTATTGCCTCTAGTTTTTTTGGCACCACATTTGTGAAGATTGGATTTTTGTTTGTAATTTTTCTGGCTTGTGATGTGATTAAAAATCTGCAATTTAGAATTTTTTTGTAGTTTTTGTAGTTTGTGCTGTAGCCAATGCGGTATCAGGATGTTGTCATTGCATAACTCCATGTGGACAATTCCACATGTAGCTATACCAAATATATTTATTTTATTTGATGGAAAAGTAGGTGATTTATAGGTTTAAATTTTTTTTATACACTTTCTTATAGGGGATTATTACAGGCAATCATTCCATTACTCATACAGGTCAGTGTATAGACCGGTATTGATTATGGCATCTAAACAGTTAAAGCGTACCTGTCATAATAATTAACTTTTGACATTTCCAAAGTTTTGGGTTTCACTCAACCCATGCTGTAAATGTACATCACAGGTTGGGAAGAAGTTAAACACCCATAAAGTAAAAAAAAAAAAAAAAAAATTATATATATTACTGCATTTATAACTTGCCTAATAAAAATGTAATGTAAAACATGGGATAAATAATGTGCAAATACATCTCTTTAAGAACATAAAAATGACATTATAAAAGCTATATTAAAAATGTAAACAGCAAGCATACTAAAAAAGAATATGCCTGGAAGTGGTATAATTATAACAAGAAAATTATATGCCAGCATTCTAACACAGATACATAACATAATATCATACATAGAGGCAAATAAACACCTACAAAGTATTTGTGATAAATACAGCAACATCAATGATAACTAAAAGGTACAGAAAGACATATGCCATATCAATTTATATGAAAAGCCAGGGGACAGAAAAACCACGAGGGTGTCAATGCACAGGTGGAAAAAAATTATTTCTGGATTTTTTTTTCAAGTGGTTTGGATAGGAACATAGAAAATTATAATAAATGACACCAAAAATTGTCAGAAAGTAGGGATGGTCCGAACCCGCCGAGGTTCGGCTGAACCCGAACGCTCGGCATCAGATTCCCACTGTCTGCCCGCTCCGTGCAGCAGGCGGATACAGCGGGAGGACCGCCTGGAAAACTGGGATACAGACTATGGCTATGGCTGTATCCCAGTTTTCCAGGCGTTCCTCCCGCTGGATCTGCCCGCTGCACGGAGCGGGCAGACAGCGGTAATCATTGCGGATGGTTCGGGTCCGTACAAACCCCGTCCGAACTCGGTTCAGACCATCCCTATCAGAAAGTATGTTTAACATAAAACTTGATTTACTGATGTTTAGAGATGAGCGAACTTGCTGAAAAACGAAGAATCAGCATTTGAATTCCACTGTCTGGAGATGGTAGATACAGCCCGGACTTCCTAAGCAAAAATCTACACCAAGCCAATGCCAACTCAAAAGCAATTTACAGGTAAGCTTTTTAGGATGGAGCCTTTTCAGGAACCAACTGGAATAAGATCTTAACTGTGTGTTTCATAAAGAAAAGCTTTAACATCCTTTGTTCTGTCGCAAAATGCTTTATCCTAAATTTTTTTTTACAAAATTAACCAAACCGATGTTCTATCGATAGATTGGGAAAAGTGTCCACAATCTCGATCCATGTATTGACTGTTGAGGTAATTACAGTAATTTCCCCTGGTCTTTCACCTTTACATTACAACAGAATATTGATTTATAACCTGGTTTCCTACTGTTTAGATGTTTTTGTTGGTTTTAATTCGGCTTTTCGTTATGTACTGTAAATTTCATTTTAACAGGCAATTTCTTAAAATTTTGTTGCAACAACTGAAGGGAATTTATTAAAGTGTCACTGTCGTTAAAATTTTTATTGCAGAAATCAATAGTACAGGCGATTTTATGAAACTTTGTAATTGGGTTTATTAGCCAAAAAATGAATTTTTAATCATGAAAAAGTAGTTTGAAGCTCTCCCCATCTTTATGGTTTTCCTATGGAGAGATAAAGTAGAGGCAGCAAAACAGGACAACAAAGAGTTATTTTACATTCACATAACAGGCTCTCTCTTCTGACAGTCACCACTGACCTCTCTGACCTCTGAATAGCACTGTGAATAGCTCCCCCGCTGAGCAATCCTTTGTTCTCTGCTCTCAGCTGCCGGCTAATCTTGCTCCTTCCTCCTTCCCCCTCCCCTCTTCATAGAACAGACAGATCTTAGAGATGAAAAAAAACTGTCAAGATTTCCTGATTCAGAGCAGTGGATGAAAGAAAGGAGAGGAGGGGGGGACCTGGGAAATAGGCTTTTTACATGCAGATATTGGCATATTTGGCTAATAAACCCAATTATAAAGTTTTTAAAAAGCGCCTGGACTATTGATTTCTGCCAAAAAAAAAAAAAAAAAAATTTAACGACAGTGACTTTAACCCTTTGAGGACCAGGCCCAAAATGACCCAGTGGACCGCGCAAATTTTGATCTTAGTGTTTCCGTTTTTCCCTCCTCCCCTTCTAAGAGCTCTAGCACTTTCAGTTTTTTATCTACAAGGCCATGTAATGGCTTATTTGTTACAGGAATAGTTGTACTTTGTAATCGCGTCGTTCATTTTACCATAACATGTATGATGGAATTCCAAATATATTATTTATGAAGATATAAATAGGTGAAATCATAAAAAAGAATGCAATATGGTAACGTTTGGGGGGTTCCTGTATCTACGTAATGCACTATATGGTAAAAGCGACATGATACAATTATTCTATAGGTCAGCCCGAACACAACCATATGCAGGTTACACAGATTCTCTAATGTTATATATTTTTTTAAAATGAAATCCTTTTTTTTGGCAATTAATTATAAATAAAATGGGACTATTGTGACGCTTATAACGGTTTTATTTTTTCATCTACGGGGCTGTATGGGGTGTCATTTTTTCCGCCATGATCTCTAGTTTTTATTAATACCATATTTGTGAAGATCGGATGTTTTGATCACTTTTTATAATTTTTTTTTTAATATATAATGTAACATAAAATCGGTAATCCGCGCACTTTTTTCCCTCTTTTCGTGTACGCCGTTTACCGTTCGCAATGACGCTTGTTATATTTTAATAGATCGGACAATTACGCACGCTACTGTATATTATATGTTTATTTGTTTATTTATTTTTATATGTTTTATTTATATAATGGGAAAGGGGGGTGATTTTAACTTTTATTGGGGGAGGGGTTTTGGGGTTGTGTGTTAGTGTTTTTAACTTTTTTTTTTTTACACATTTGAAGTCCCTTTGGGGGACTTTTACATCCAGTACTTGGATTTTTACACTGATCATTGCTATGCCATAGGCATAGCATTGATCAGTGTTATCGGCGATCTGCACATTGAGCCTGCCTGTGCAGGCTTAGTGCAGCAGATCGCCGATCGGACCGCACGGAGGCAGGTAAGAGACCTCCGGCGGTCTGTTTTACCGATCGGGACCCCCGCAGTCACACTGCGGGGGTCCCGATCGGTAAGTGACAGGGGACTCCCCCTGTCACTTACACTTAAACACGGCGGTCGCGCCGTGATCGTGGCGTTTAAGGAGTTAATGACACGCGGCAGCGCGATCGCTGCAGCGTGTCATTACCGGTGAGGTCCCGGCTGCTGATTGCAGCCGGCCCCCACCTGCTATGAAGCGCGCTCCGCTCCGGAGCACGCTTCATAGCGGGAGAAACACCCAGGGCGTACAGTTACGCCCTAGGTCGTCTGGGGACAGACTTCCATGGCGTAACTATATGCCCTGGGTCGTCTAAGGGTTAACCTCTTAAGGACATATGACGTACCCGTACGTGATATGTCCTAATTAGCACTTCAAAGCGGCGCCGCACGGCGACCCTGCTTTGAAGCGCCGCGGTCCCAGGTGCTGCTTGTAGCCCGGGACCGCTGCTATTAGCGGGCACGGTCTGATCGCCGTGCCCGCTAATTAGCTAATCGGAGGCAGCTGTCAAAGTTGACAGCTGCCTCCGATTACCGGAGGCAACCTTTCCCTGGGGTCTAGTGAGCGATCTCCCTGTCTGATGCCGACCGGGGACTCATCCAAGATGGCGTCGTCCCCGACTCGGCATTCGTTTGTTTCCGGCTGCAGCAAAGATCTCAATGAGAGATCAAAGTATATATACTAGAAGTCCCCCAGGGGGGCTTCTAGTATATGTGTAAAAAAAAAAAAAAGTGTTGTTTATAGTAAAAAGCCCCCCCCCCCCCCCTTTTCCCAGGTTTTAAATAAAATTAAACAAATAAATAAATAAACAAACATGTTTGGTATCGCCGCGTGCGTAATCGCCCGAACTATTAATTAATCACATTCCTGATCTCGCACGGTAAACGGCGTCAGCGCAAAAAAATCCCAAACTGCACAATTGCGCATTTTTGGTCGCATCAAATCCAGAAAAAATTTAATAAAAAGCGATCAAAAAGTCGTATATGCGCAATAAAGGTACCGATAGAAAGAACACATCATGGCGCAAAAAATGACACCTGACACAGCCCCAAGAATAAAAGCGTTATAAGCCTGGGAATGGAGCGATTTTAAGGAACGTATATTTGTTAAGTTATAGTTAAGTATAAAGTTATACATGTTATATATCGTTTTAATCGTAACGACTTGAGGAACATGCATAACAAGTCAGTTGTACCCCAGGGCGAATGGCGTAAAAACACAGTACCCCCGAATAAAAGAAATGCGTTTTTTTTTTTTTCAATTTCACCACACATTGAATTTTTTTCTGGTTTCGTAGTGTCCTTTATGCAAAAATTCAGCTTGCCATTGCAAAGTACAATTAGTGACGCAAAAAATAAGGGCTCATGTGGGTTTCTAGGTGGAAAAATACAAGTGCTATGGCCTTTTAAACACAAGGAGGAAAAACCGAAAACGCAAAAATGAAAATTGGCCCCGTCCTTAAAGGGTTAAGACTGGTGTTTAATGCACTGGTCTTAATGCAAACTTTTTTAGTCACAATACTAATTAAAAGGGGTTATTCAGGCTTACAAAAAACATGGACATTTTCTTCCAGATACAGCATCACTCCTGTCCTCAGTTTGGCCCAGTTTACGCTGAACAAAAACAGCAGAAACGCTTCCTCCCCTCTCCACTCAATGAATTGTCATGTCACTTTGAGCAGAGAGCAGAGTACAGTAGTGGTGCTGGTTTTGCAAAAAAAGTAGCTTTAAAGCAAATGTACCACTGGGTACATCCCTTTGTGTTTTTTACATGAACAGACCTGTGCCAATGTAGGGATGTTGTTGCTGCAGTCTTTTTTTTTTTTTGGACCCGTCACCTGGTTCCTGTGCACGGAGCCAGTCTATTCCCGTGCACCAGCCTGGCATGAAGCACTGGGGGCAGGCTAGCCGACCCCCAGTGTGACAAATCTCCCCTCCGTGACGCGGCTCCATTGACACTAATGGAGCTGCATCACAGAAGGGAGGGGGTTTCGTTACACTAGGGGACACCCCCCCCCCCCAAGTGCTTAATGCTGGGCTAGTTTGTTCATGTAAAAAACAAAAAGTTGATCTTAGGCAGGGGTGTTTTTATTCCCGTAATGCTCTTAGAATATCCAATAGCTGCAGATTGTATGTCCACATAGTAACAATGACTGCAACTGGTACCAGCCCCCATGGTGTAGAGGACACAAGTGAACGTTACAGAGAAGAACAGGCAAAGCGTTTCTATAATGCTTGCCATTGGGTCTTTATACAAAAAGTTTTGCCACTGAAGGCTTAGTTGTGGTTCATACACATTCCTTTCGGTGTCTATAAATAATTTTTCACAGATCTTTTTTTTCACAATATTCTGAAACACACAGCCTTTCTCATCTGAATATGAGCACTGACAAGTAACCAAGCAGAAGCACACCGCCTGGAATAATTTACAAAGGACAGAGAAAACATTTGCTTTCTTGTGTACTACTCAGCGTGTCAGTATCAGCCTTCATCCTAGCCTGCTCTTATCCTGGTCCTCCGCTCCTCATGTTCTCCTGCCCACCCTCCTGCTATCACTGAAGCTCCATTACAAGGAGTGCATATTTTTCCATCAAGACAAAGTACAGTAGGAATCACTGACAATTTCTCATACCAAAGAGCGCTATTTCTTAGATGAATGTATATGACCGTCCCATATTTCCATGGAAACTGCTGAAGCCATTATTGGATATTAAAACATTCAATGTTTGCACTGATGTGAATGAATACAATCTGCACACAGTGCTGCAGGGAATACTGTGGCTATATAAATAACTGGAAACACAAACAATACAATGCTAGGTCCAGAAGCGTAGATAAACACTTGGAATGGCAATTTTGCCCAGTAAATAGGCAATACGATCCATATTTAAATTATTACCAAGTTCGATTTTTTTCAATTTTCCTTCCTTGTTCAAGAAATTAAGTATTTTTCCTATTAGTTGCAAAGCAAATAGACTTCTAAAAGTATAGCTTGCAGCCGCACAAGTGTCGCTACATGGCTTATGTCAATCCTCAAAAGTATTCTGTATCCAATGGTTAATTCTTCAAATGAAAAGCCACATTGCAAACAGCGCAGATTTCACGGTTATTAGAACATTAAGCTAATTTGTTAATATCTTTGTGACTTTATACATAACTTTATGGCCAATTTGCTCTCAAACACAAATGTCAATTCATGTAAAAGCAATTATGCAAAAATCTATCAACATTTATAGCAATGATCGTGATTGTAGCCGGGGAAAAACAGAGCGTTCACTGAATCCATAGAAGCCGAAGCAAAGTAGTAAAGAAGTCAATTGCTGCTCAGAAAAATTGGAAAGCTGTAAATAGGTACAAGGGATACATTTCTGATACATTAACAGCACTAAAGTAACTATAGGAAGTCAACAGGCAAAAGCATAAAGTCACCAAGAAGTCATAACAAGGAATTACTACTTCATCAAAGTGACATGAAGCTTGTAGTATTTTTTAATTCACTTCAACTGGAGCACAAAGGCAGTCAATTACAGCTTAGCCTGTCAACTCAAAACGGCAGCATGTGTCACATAAGCCAAGTGTCCCCAGTAGAGCTAAGGCTACGTTAAGTAAGGAACGATCAGTGTATGTGCATCGGATTTTAGCATAAACGTAAAAAACAGAAAAGGGCATGGTGTCTCATAAGTGCAGGAACGCTCATTAAAAGGTAGCCATTACGAATGTTTAGCAGGTAGTCTGCATAATTTTGGACAATATTCAAAGAGAAACAGATACTGATTTCACGTAGCAAAATAATCTTTATTAAATACACTTTTTAAAATAATTCATATATAAAAAAGAGAGATGACCAAACATTAAAAAAGAGAACAGCGGCCGTCCTGGAGGTATTCCTATTGTAACCACATCACATATGCTGAAATCCCTTGACCTACAACTTGCATCACAAACCAGGGGGATATATACTAAAATCTCCTGCAATAGGGTATAGTATTGCTAGTATTACAGAATAAAGTGCTAGTGCATCCAATCCATATACAAACCTACAGCTAGTTAACTAGTCTCCTATCCACCCTTCACCTAGATATTACCACCCCATCGTATCCAGGGATCCAGCCAGTCAATTTACCTTTCACAGTGTGTAATTGTATTTATCCTCCAGGACGCCACCACCCCGACGCGCGTTTCGTTGCCTTCGTCCGGGGGTGATGACGTCCCATCTATTCAGGGTATATATAGTATCATCCCACCAATCACCCTCCATTATTACTTACTTAACACCTGTGGCTAATATGGCGCATGCTCCGTCCTCCATCTCCTCACCGCAAGTGCGACTCGGCCAAACCGGAAGCAGCGTCATGGCGCCGACCACGTGACCCGGCGTAGCCGGTCACATGATCATTTGGCGTCATGACGTCGCCGTCAGTCACATGGGCCGCCCCGCACCGCAGGAAGAGTAGTTCTTCGGGCATGCGCACTTGCCACGGAACATCTATTAGAGCAAACGTGCAGATAGGATGTACAATACCCCTCATACAGTATACATGTAAGGGCTCGTTCCCACTGAGCAAAAGCAGCTGAATTTCTGCGCTGAATCAGCGCTGAAATTTCAGCCGTTAAAATAGGTGCAGAGCTAATTTCCATTGTGTTGAATGGAAATTCTGCTCTGCAGTTCACACAGTGGAATTTCCGCACTGAACTAATCCGCTTTCCGCCAGAAGAATGAACATGTTCATTCTTCCGCTAGCGGAAGCCTATACAAATCAATGGGGCTCTGATTTTCTGTTTCAGCGCGGATTCAGCGCGGAATACAAGCGTAATACAAGCGGAAATTACTCGCTGAATCAGCGCGGAAATGGGGAAAAGGGGGGGAGGAGGATTCTAGTATATGTTCTGGTATAGTCTAGTTTACTCACCAAATACTCGCTGAATTTCAGCGCTGAATGCATGCGGATTCAGCGCGGATTCCTCGAGTATTCCGCGCTGAATTTGTCAAGAGCTGATTACGAGCTGAACACTTTCCTAGCAGAATACGCAGGGATTCTGCTTGCATTCTGCTTATATTCTGCTCGGAATTCAGCGTCAGTTGATTTCAGGCGGAAATATTTCCTTGCGTAATCCGCTCCTTTTGCTCTGTGTGAACGTAGCCTAATACAGAAAAACTGGATAGTGATCATAAAGTGCATTGAGTGCTAATGTAAACAAAAAAATGTTTATGTGACTTATTGAAAAATGTGAAATAGATGGTGAATTAATTGGTAAATATCAAATTATGTGTATGTATATAAAAATATAGATATATAATAATGAATTCATATCACTATATGGATACGTTCTCTTTGTGCCTAAGTGTGTGATAAAAATATGTATCTTGTGTGACAAGTGTAAAAAGTGCATATGTGCAAAAATAGATGGGATAAAGTGCAAAGTGTATAAAAGTATTTCATCAAATTATGTACAATGATAAAGTGCAAGTCAAACGTTACAAAAAAGTAAAAAACGCATCAAGTGCCAAAAAACGCATAGTGTGAATGGAGGGAAAAAAAAAAAAAATAAAAAAATAAAAAAATTTTTGAATGAGAGGAGTTCTTCAAATCATCTTCAGCTCAATGTATATGATCACGACATCCATGCTGCAAGTTTTTGAGGGTGGGGGAAAAAACAGATTCAACACTAAAAAGAAAAAACACAAGAAAAGATAGTTAAGTTAAAAATAATCACAGCATTAAAAAAGTTTTTTTTAAAAACAAAATGGGACTTGGAGAAGAAAATCTTAGGATCTAGCACCTTAATTCAGAAACGAAGCGAAGCTCAGAACCTCATTCATACCCAGAGGATACACTGTTTTTAACTTCCAAATCCACTTGGCTTCGCATTGTGCCAGGCGAGTATTCCAATCTCCCCCCCTGGTTCCTACGTTCATCTTGTCAATGCCTCTAACTTTTAAGAGGCGGGCATCACACTCGTGGTACTTCTTAAAGTGCCGTGCCACCGGTTTCAAATTGGCATATATAGATTCACCGCGTGCAGCTTCAATGTCTCTCATGTGCTCTCGGACTCGTACCTTCAGAGCCCGGCTTGTGAGTCCAACATAAATTTTTTTACAAGGACATGTAGCATAATAGATCACGTACCTTGTGTCGCATGTAATTGTTTGTCGAATTTCGTACGTCCGTTCCCCAGATGAGTCAGTGAAGTCCGTTGCTCTTTCAATGTTTGGACATGCCACGCACTTCCCACATGGGGTGCAACCCCATTTAGGGCCTTTAGTGTTAAAAAAGTTTTTTTGCTGTCCAGGGTAGTGACTTCTCGTCAGTATGTCTTTTAGGTTTGCAGATCTTCTAGCAGTTATTGATGGTGTTTTAGGTAAGTATTTCTGTAAGATGTCATCCGAAAGTAACACATGCCAATATTTTTGCATTATATCCCTCATTTTTTGCCACTGGCCGTGGTAGTTGGTGATGTATCTCACCTGATTTTCTGCCTTCCTGGAGATGGATGTGTGGATTAACTGTTGTCTATCTGATCCTTTTGCCCTTCTATATGCTCTCTTCAATATTCGTTTACTGTACCCTCTATCCAAAAAACGTTGTCGCAATTCCTGGACAAGCGACTGAGGCCCGATTCACACATCAGTACCCTCTGTAGACGTTGACCCGCAGTTAAAGACAGGACTACAAGCGTCCAAAGTTGCATGAACCCATTCATTTCCAATCAGTGATTTGGGCCACATAATGGCTTGACAGTTTTTCGTTTTGGGCACGGATTACGGCCCCAACAGACAACCATTGTAGCTGCTTTTTTTTTTTTTTTTTTAAGTGTACCTGTCATTATAACTTTCAAAATCTATATCAACAGTAGGTGTGATATAAAGCAAGTTTGCAATTTACAATAATTTTTTTTTTGTTATCATGGAAAGCACGGCACTTCCTGTTTTCTGACTGAGAAAAAAAAACTTGTCAGAAAACAGGAAGTCCAGTGTTTCCCAGGCCATATGAGCGCTCACAGAGAAGGCGGTCATGTGACTGATGGACACATTGAGCCGTGACTCTGTGTACTGGCCAGAATTCATGTGTTTAGTCTGTTTTTTTTTTACAACCAGCACAAGTCTAAAAATCTGCCTTCAGGAGACTGGACCTGGATTTCTGGTAAGTTCAGCTTTGTTTTACAGCATGAGAAGTAAAAATAAATAAATAAATAAATAATGAATGTATATTGCAAACTTGCTTTATTTTACATCTACTGTTGATTTAGATTTTGAAAGTTATAACAGTGACACTTTAAGCATTTTTTGAGCCATAAATTACAGCCTAAACCATGACTATATTACTGTCAGTAAAAAAAAAAAAAAAAAGATATCACCACAACAGCGCCTGAAGGATTGAAGGACAGAAGTAATCTGTTACAGTAAACTTCTTAAATGTGTGGCGAGTCCCTGGCTGGCATAGATTACACATGTAATGAAGTCTCACTGGCGATGCCTTTTTAGTAATTAGAAATTATATTTCTTTGTTCCCTTATTTATGGATTTGTATGAGGTTATCCACATTTACAAAGAAAATAATAAGCTCCCAGAAAGAGCCTGGTAAAGCTTCAGAATTTCAAATTGACATTTTAATAAGACACTCCGGTGATTTTATTTCTTTATATTATATGTCACATGTACTAGAATAGCTCAGATTTTATCATTTTCTTATAAGACTATTCTGTGCGGTCACCCTGCTAACCAGAGAAGTCCACCTTCTCATCTCACATTATTTATTTGAGAGTAAATGAAGATTTAGGCACAAATTATCCTTTATTCTTGTGCAGGGAGTCATAAATCTTAAAGGTAACCTGTCACCCCCCCGTGACGGGTTAAAGGCCGCCCGACCCCCAGATACTTAGCCCATCTTGCCAAGTCCCGCTCCTGGAGCCGGTCCTGGGACGGAGATATCCTTGTTGGAAGCCCGTCATGCGCGCTGCTGGGATGAGTCCGACGCCCATGGAGAATGAATGGAGCTGTCCTTCACTATGGGCATCAGACTCCTCTATGCAGCACTCGTGGCTTTCGACAAGGATTACTCCGTCCCGGGACCGGCTCCAGGAGCGGGACTTGGCAAGATGGGGTAAGTATCCGGGGCTTAAAGACACACCCCAGGAAAAGTGATATATGAATTTTTTAAAACAATTGCCAATTGTGCCAAAGCCTAAAACATTATATTTAAATAGTAGGTGTATGACATATTTAGAGATGAGCGACCCTTGAGCACGCACGGGTTTGCCTGAACTCGAACTCTCGGCATTTGATTACTGGTGGCTAAAGACATTGAATGCAGCCCTAGGGAGTCCTGGCAAATATGGAAACAGCCTATGGCTGCCCAACTTCTTTAGCCACCGGTAATCAAATGCTGAGAGCTCGGGGTCGGACAAACCAGAACGTGCTCATGAGTCACTCATCACTAATCTTATTATGAAATGCATACATTGCAAAGCCACTTATAGGACAACTCCGGCGCTGATAAAAAAAAAAACTGAACTGAAGCTCCAGTGTCTTCATTTTTTATTCACTTCCTGGTTTGGGCTTTCCCATGATGCCCTTTGTCTCCTGTGATGTCTAACTGACTTTGTAGAACTGTTAGATGGGTTACAGCTTGCTCAGCCAATCAGAGCTGAGCAACCCGAGTCATCTGGCAAAGGGAGGCTGGCCTAACAGGGCTTAGACCCGCTTCCCTCTTGATGATGTCATTGTCACAAAATGGCTGCCACAGAGCAGCCTGGGGTCAACAGTCATTAGGTAAGAATGACTTTACTTTACTTCCTGGTGGGGGGTTGGGGGGGAAAAGATAGTGAGGAGGGGCATATAGGTGATTGAAGCATATTACAAAGTTATATAACTCTGTAATGTTTTTCAATTACTGGGAAAAAGCTTTTCTCTGGAGTACCCCTTTAAAGCAACTCTGTACCTACAATCTGACACACACACCCCCCCTCCCCCAAACCGCTTGTACCGTTGGATAGCTGCTTTTAATCCAAGATCTGTCCTGGGGTCCGTTTGGCAGGTGATGCAGTTATTGTCCTAAAATACAACTTTTAAACTTGTAGCCCTCTGTCAAATTGGCGTGGCCTAGAGCAAATGTACCATCAAGTACATCACTAAGTTTTTATATAAATAGACCGACGCAGGTCCTTTTTTTGAACCACGGCCCAGTTCAAAAAAAGGACTGCGGCATCGGCATAACTCACCAGCGCCGGGCTATTTATATAAAAATCTAGGTAAAATTAGGTAACTACATCACCCAGCAGATACTACTATGTCTATATTTAACAAAAGTGAAGCTAAAATAAATGGAAAAGTCACGTAAAAAACTGTCCACTCCATGAATCAAGAAAATGTAGAACCCCTTTAGTAGCAATAACTTGGGAAGTAATGTTTTCTGTTTTTCCTCTCTGGCACAGGCCTGAATGACCCAGAACTTCTGCTTTTATGGCAGTGGTCACAGTTGCTCAAGATAAAAAGACAAACTATAAAAGACTAGGTGGCAAAAAATCCTAGTCCATCTTTTCTGTCCCATTTTATTTTTACTCTCATCTTTGGATAGATACAGGATCCCAGGATTTATCCCAGGGTTAATAAAATACAGGGCATTTAATTAGCAGCACCTGACTGCTAAGTACCCTATTATTTCCTATGGAAACAGTATTGGTGTGTTCACACATAAAATAAAACAAAAATAAAAGGCAGGAATAGATTTGAAAAGAGGAGAAATCTCAGTCTTTCCTTTATGGCCTGTTCTCGATTTATAATTCGTTCCTGGCTTCAGCTTCAATAATTGCAATTAAAACCTGACTGTGTGAACACACCATATGGGTGTACTTATTTTTTCACACAATGCTTCTGCAGACTGGCCTAGTTTGTGTTAAATAAATTATGGAAAAGTCATGTGTTGCTTTTCATCAGACCAGATTTCTTTTTATTATCTGCAACTATAAAATTCAAAGAGGGTGTACTTTTTTTTATTTTTTATATAACTGTAAGTTCACATCTGAAGGAAGCCTACATTCATGGTGTACATCAGTATGTTATGGATACACCTCAACAGTGCTGTCATATTAACTGTCTGCTCCACATTACAAGTTATAAGTTTATAGTGCGCACTGAGCATCAAACACCCTGACAGATTGGTGGTTAAGGTGGATCTCCTTTATTCAAAGACGGCAGCCAGTTTATATACCCTGTGGGGCGTGTATACTTCTATTAAAGGGGTAGTGCAGTGGTAAAGAATTATTCACAGAATAACACACATTACAAAGTTATACAACTTTGTAATGTATGTTATGTCTGTGAATTGCCCCTTCCCCGTGGCCGACCACCCCCACCCGTGTACCCGGAAGTGTCGTGCGCTATACTCACCTGTCACGTGCCGACACCCGTCTCCGATCTTCATTCAGTGACGTCTTCTTCGGCCAGCCGGCGAACAGCTCCGTCTGTCCCGAATGCCGCCCGCCCTCTGCAGCGTCATCCAATGCTCAGCTGCGATTGGCTGAGCATAACTGTGCTCAGCCAATCGCGGCTGAGCACAGTTGTGACGCGGCGGAGGGGGACGGGCGGCAGCGACTCGGCCGTCCGTCCGAAGATGACGTTTGGCACAAAATGGCGGACGGCCCTCGACACGGATCAGGTAATGTATAATGCACCACACTTCCGGGTACACGGGTGGGGGTGGTGGGACACGGGAAGGGGGCTATTCACAGACATAACATACATTACAAAGTTGTATAACTTTGTAATGTGTGTTATTCTGTGAATAATTTTTTAGCGCCGCACTACCCCTTTAAGGTTCGTGCCAGTACTTCATTGGCTGAGGTACAAAAGGTGTTCGTTACGTAGCACTAGTGTTTACTAATGTAAGCTGTAAGGAATGTAAATATCTCTACTTGTTTAGAAGGTCAGTGCCATATTGTAATGGCTACATTAAATATAGAAACTATCACATCCCTAACAGGTATAACAATCTGCTGGTACTTATGCTGGACCCACTGATTTCTAAGGACCAAATGTAGTTTAATAGTGACTAGGTTTGTTGCATTTTTGAGAAAATGCAGCTTTTTGGGGGGCCTTCAAAAGCACAACTGGCCATACTTCTAAAATAAAGTGTATATGATTGGAAATTTAGTCCAAACTCCCTATAAGGCCAGGTTCACACTACGTGTAACACCGGCCATTCTGTGACAAGGCCGGGTAACGGCCCATGTTACTGAAGATCATGCCGGCCGGTACTGCAGTACTGGCAGGATGATCTTCATTTCTGGTGAATTCGGATGCAGGCACATCTGTGCACGCCTGCTTCCCAATTCACCGCTGCACCCAATGGAGCGTTCCTGTTCTGTGCAGCCGCTATTCAATAAGTAGCGGCAGCAGAAAACTGACACGTCTGTTTTTTCGTGCAGCCGGATGGAATCCTGGCCGGAGCATCGACTATGTGTAGACGGTCCGGACGGGATTCCATTCAATCACATACAACGTATCTTTTGTATGAATCACGCCCGTTGTTGCAAACATACGTTGTGTGAACATAGCCTAAAGGTGTGTTCACACGTACAGGATCTGCAGCAGATTTGATGGCCCAGATTTAAAGTTGCACACTCAAAGCAAAGCAAATCTGAGCCATGAAATCTGCTGCAGATCTGTTAGAGATTTAACTCTGCGCCATCAAGTCTGCTGCAGATCCTGTACGTGTGAACGCACCCTTAGAATATATTAGGTCAACTCAAATTAACAAATCTGCAGTAAGTAGGCTGCTATAGTCCCACACTATACAGCATGGGTCTCCAAACTGCGGCCCTCTAGCTGTTGGAAAACTACATTTCCCATCATGTCTGGACAGCCAAATTCGAAAGCTTTAGCTGTCCAGGCATGATGGGAGTTGTAGTTTCGCAACAGCTGGAGGGCCGCAGTTTGGAGACCCATGCTATACAGCTTACAAAAACATCTATATACTTATCTAGTATCGGTAGAGATGGATACTTGGGAACAGTATTGTTTTAGAGGGGGCTAGGCGCTATACAGTCCTATACAGCTGAATGGTGAAGGAACATGTACTACATATGTCTGACTGCTGCTCCATTCAACTGCAAACCTCTACCTCAGAAATCAAAAGCATCACCCATCCTGCACAGTAAGCTATAGTGTTGTTTATGGGAAAACCCCTTTAAGAGCCTAAAATCCAGAGAAAGCAGAAAAATAATAGAGGCAAACTGTGTGAAAATTATCACCAAGCTAAGCAAAAGCTACACTGGAACAAAGCCAAAGCTTCAACAGAAAAAGTAAAACACTAGTTTGAACTGTAACTAACATTTTCTTGAAATGCGTTTCAAACGTTCATTTACATGAGAATAGTCTGGTTTTGTATTTCCTTCTAAATAGATTTTTCCAAAAATGGGAAAGAATTTCAGCAGAGGAAAAAAGAAAAACCCTTTAAGGTCTCCTTAACATTTATTTATTTTGGTCGCCACTTGCCCTTCACTCTTGCATGTTTTACATAGGCCACGACTTTTAAAGCGTTTATGATAGGCCACATACTAGTGCACACCTGACATGTACACATCATAGTTGCTGGAGTGTTGGAGTGTACAAACACATTTCTAGTATGGGTAGGTTACAAGGCAAAAGCTATTAATTTTTTTTTTGCATTTAAAGGAGAAATTTTTTTATTAAAGTATTGTATTGCTCCCCAAAAGTTATACAAATCACCAATATACACTTATTACGGGAAATGCTTATAAAGTGCTTTTTTCCCTACACTTACTACTGCATCAAGGCTTCACTTCCTGGATAAAATGGTGATGTCAGGGCCCCAGGGAATAAAGACACAGGACAAGTGGGCCCTATGGCTAAGACCCCCCACGCTGTCCCTACCTACTTGCAGAGCAGGTCCTAAACGACCGTCCACAACTGGGCGGCGTTCCCTACGCTGCAGTAAGTGCGAAACACAAAACAAGACGAGACAAACTGACACAATAAAGAATAGTCGGCGGGCAAGGTTGGCAACAAACGGTCAGCAGAAGTACAGAGTCAGAATCCACAAGCAAAGTCAAGGTCACAAAATCTAGGTCAGAAACACTAATAAACACGAAACGGAGATACAAGGAAAAGGTACAAGGAACTATACGCAATAACAGACAGTAAACAAGGTACACGGTGAAACAGAAACCAGAGACAATAACCAGGTAACTAGAGGACAAGGCAAGGAACACTGAGGACAAGCAAGGCACACTGAGGACTAAAGGAGAACACTGAACCAAAAGACAAAGACAAGAAACAAGCAAGGGATCAGGAACTAGGAATACAGACAAACTGAGGAAAGGCAGGATCTAGCAGACAGACAAGCTGAACAACGCTATCAAGAGCACTGAGTGAAGGGAGAGGCACAGGTATAAGGGATCAGAAGTCCTGGACTCAAAGCTGATAGGTGGAGCAGGAGAAACACACAAGAAATCACAGAAAGCCAGAGGTGAGGAGACCTGTCCATCACAACACAGCAGACAACAATTAGAGAACAGACCACAGCAAGGAAATGCAGGGAGAACTAAGAAAACATGGACTAGAACACAGATGACATAAACAGAGACACAGTAAAACCAGGAACGGTTTAATGCCAAAAGCGCAGTCTTTGGCGCAGAGGTGGGATCTTCACCGCAGAGGATGGCACTGATGCCTTTTCAGGCACGATCATGACAGTACCCCCCTTTTAAGAGGGGCCTCCGGACCCTCACCAGACGAACCAGACCTGGGAGGAAACGGACATCTTACAATACATGTCTCAACATCGCTAAAATATCGTCGTCAGTCTCCCACTCATCAGAATCAGACTCCAAGAGATAGGTAACCGGTCTCCTCACACATCTCCCATAACTGCTCAAATCAATACCAGACACAGATCCAAATTCTGCCTTACATGAGGACACAGACCTTCACCAGTACCATCACCAGGATATACAGAGCCAATTTCCACCTTACATAAATTAGCAGACATGGTATCTTCGGCAGGACGCACAGAGCCAACTTCCACATTGCACGAACTTACTGACATGTTATCAGCAGGACAATGCACACCAACTTCACCCACCTGCGCGCCCAGATGACCCTCCTGGTAGTCATCTGGACGCTGATGATCTGGCCTTGCAGGATGCTTGGTACAAAAGCTGATAAAATGTCCACTGTCACCGCAGTAAAAACAGAGTCCATTCCTTCTTCTGTGTTCTTTGCGTACCAGGGAGCTTTTAACTTGGTCCAGTTTCGAAGGTTCCTCCAGGGTGACCAGAGGACGAGTTATAGAAGGCAAAGGTTTAGAGGGGACAGAGGAAGGCACATCAGTGACACAGGGGGAATCTTGGTTTGATTTATTTTTACGTTCCCTGAACATGCGATCAATGGTAATCGCCAGGGAAATGGCCTCTTCAAGGGAGCTAGGGGTGGGGTGACTGACCCAAGCATCTCTGAATGTCACATATGTGTTCAGGTCCCCTGAACACTTGTCAGGCTCCTTGAGCGTGACCACTGGGGTGGCAGGAGTGGTAGCTGGTAGCTGCTGGGCCAATAACTGAACTTGCTTGGCCAGCTCAAAAACGAGTGTAGCAAGACCCTCAAAACGGACAGATAACTCCTGTGCTGAGTCCATTACTGGCCACAGGTAAGGAGTTAAAAAATTTTTTGTATGGCTCTTGATAATGTCAGGGCCCAAGGGAATAAAGACACAGGACAAGTGGGCCCTATGGCTAAGACCCCCCACGCTGTCCCTACCTACTTGCAGAGCAGGTCCTAAACAACCGTCCGCAACTGGGCGGCGTTCCCTACGCTGCAGTAAGTGCAAAACACAGACAAGACACAGGACAGACAAACAAGGTACAATGACAGCAGACAAGGCAAAGTCACAAAGACACACAAAAGGACAGGACCAAGAAAGCAGCAAGAAACGGAGGACCAAACAAACGGAGGACAAAAGCCAGAGATGCAACCAGGTAACTGTGAAGCCAAAGCCAGAACAGTGGAGCCAAAGCCAGAGATGAAGCAAGAAGAACTGAGCACTAAGCAAGGTAAACTGAGGAGAACACTGAACCAAAAGACAAAGAAGCTAATAAACAAGCAAGGGATCAGGAAACCAGGAATACAGACAATATCACAAAGGCAGGATCTAGCAGAACAGACAAGCTGCAAAACTATCAAGAGCCCAGAGTGAAGGGAGAGGCACAGGTATAAGGGATCAGAAGTCCCGGACTCCAAGCTGATAGGTGGAGCAGGAGAAACACACAAGAAATCACAGAAAGCCAGAGGTAAGGAGACCTGTCCATCACAACACAGCAGACAACAATTAGAGAACAGACCACAGCAAGGAAATGCAGGGAGAACTAAGAAAACATGGACTAGAACACAGATGACATAAGCAGAGAACACAGTAAAACCAGGAACGGTTTAATGCCAAAAGCGCAGTCTTTGGTGCAGAGGTCGGATCTTCACCGCAGAGGGTGGCACTGATGCCTTTTCAGGCGCGATCATGACAGGTGATGTCACGACCCGACTCGCAGAGCTGTGCGGGCTGTGGCTGCTGGAGAGGATGATGGCAGGGGGATGCTCTGTGTAGGAAAATATTAAACACCATACCCACATGGCTTTTTAGTGTTTGCCATTTTTTTTCAGATCATTTTGGCATTTTTGTTTTTCTCTTAGCAGTTTTTTCCTCAAGAAATTGCAACGTTTTCTCTCCCATAGACTTCTATAGGTGGGTATAAACACCAGAAAAAAAACATTAAGGGGCACATTTATCAAGGTATGCTCCTAGTGCAAACTTGAAATAAGCCCACTGTATTATTGTATGTAAGTAAGACTATCAACTCAAGATATAGAACTTGCAATAGAAAAAACTAGACAAATGATCTACAGCTCCCTAGCTCCTCCTTCTCTCGATAGACAACGCATCATCCCCCTGATGTCACTGGAGGATTGGTTGGATCTTGTTTCTGGTCTCTAGCCCTGCCCCGAATGATGTCTGTGCAACCACAAGCCGCCCATGAATGAAACTCTTAGCACCTGAAAGGGTATGCCATAGAGTTTCACATTACTGACGGTAGATACCTTTCCTAGCACACAAATAATCCCTCGCCTCAGTCATTCCCAAGATGGCGACCCCACAACACACGTCATTTTGTGTTCAGCAATTCAGCAAGGCTGAATGCATAATTGCGGTGCAGCATTCACTTCAACAGCATTGTGGCATTGATCTGCCCATACCAAAGAGCATTCATCATAGTTATCGATCATTTGAAGAAACAAGCTCTTTATGTAAGAGGAGGAGCAAAGGGCAACCACGCATTTCATTGGAAAACGTGAGAAAAATCTGAGTGTTTTCTTTGATGCCTGCGCACATCTAGCTGTGAGCTTACTGTCCGGCGCATTTTAAGGCTTTATTTAATCATGAGGCCATACTGGTTTGCAACTGGTTACAGAAAATAGACAATATCTTTTTACTGTGTTTGCTATTCAGTGATAAATAGAGATGAGCAAACCTTGAGCAACCAGAGCATGCTGCATTAGACTACCAGTGGCTAAAGAAGTTGAATGCAGCCCTAGCGAGTCCTGGTGCTGTAAAACATGGATACAGCCTATGGCTTTATCCATGTTTTTTAAGGCAGCCTTGGGGCTGCATCCAACTTCTTCAGCCTCTGGTAATCAAATGCAGCATGCTCTGGTAGCTCAAGGTTTGCTCATCTTTAGTGATAAAGCAGTGTTCTATCTAAGTTCTATCACACCACATTTTTGCAATCTCTTTAACGTATATGTTTTATGGAAAAAACCGGATCCAACCGTATGTCATCCGTTTGGATCCGTTTTTCTATTGACTTCTATTATATAAGCGAATTGAAACGGATGCGCTTTTTTTTAACGGACACAAAAGTAGTGTTGACTACGTTTCTCTGTCCGTTAAAAGTAACCAATTAAAAACGGATATGTTGAACGGATTGCAAAAACGCAGTGTGAACCAAGCCTTAACCGTCACAATGTGCACATATGGCGAAAAATTGTACATTACGAGCCATGTGTTTCTGTGCCACCATTAGCAACTTATCTGGATGATCTTAAAGGGGTTATCCAGCGCTACAAAAACATGGCCACTTTTCCCGCTACTGTTGTCTCCAGTTCAGGTGCGGTTTGCAATTAAAGGGGTATTCCCCCCAAAATTATTTTTGCATTAATAAGTTGCCCACCCCTAGTTTTCCATCTTTCCAATATCAAGTTATTATGGATTCTGCACAGTTTAGCTGTTATCTAGATGCATTCACCCCCACGGAATGCATAGAATCATCAGCTCTCAGTCCAACCCGACAGCTCCCTGCTTCTGGCCCGCACCCTCCGAGACGGCATCACGTGTCCTCAGTCTCTTCAATGGGCTGGGTTAGCGCTTCTAACCCAGCACACTGAAGTGAGGAAGGACACTGAGATGCTCACAGCTGCAGCTGATCTCTGTCTGCGTTTCTGACAGCAGCCCCCCTCACTGTGTAACCCCATTCACCCAACCCCCCCCTGATCTCCTGATCTCACCCCACTGTGTGCCGCACCCCCGCTCGCACTGGAGCTCACCAGTAATATGTACCCCCCCAGCTTACCCGGTGGCCGCCCGCTGCGCTCCTTTCAGTGCAGCCTCCCCCAGGTCTGCCGGTGGCCGCCCGTGCCCGCGGTCTGTGTTGTCCGCCCGCGCCGCTGCCCATAGTCTGTCTTCCCCCCCCCCACACACACACAGCTCACCCGACAGCACACACACAAAGCTGCCCCGCCAGCTGTCGTAAAGCTGCCCCGCCAGCATGTAGACGTAACATGTTGCCATCAGGAAACGTACTGCTTGGAAATTGAAACCCCTTGTACATTGTGAAGCTGTGTAAAGAGAATACAGAAGGGTACCCATATTGAGCCCCAGGGATTCCTAGAGAGAGAGGGGTAGGGGAATAGAGGCATAGCCAGGAAAGGGAACACAAGAGGGAGCATGTTAGAATGTGTTATGAATGTTACACTATTGGATGGATAATAAATACATTTACACAAACCACAATTATTTTAGTCTGTTTATCCCTCCAGTGTAACACACATAACTTATGTATCAAAGAGGATTTTTAGTTCACAATGTGACACAGCTAATTGGGATCTTGTCATCACACACAAGCTGAACTGGAATGTGCAACTGAATTATTCATCTGTTATTCTCAGACTCCATCTAGTACACCTATACACTACAGTGCACTGCACATACCATCGCAGCATGGAAAGCTCACATTATTACTTACATCTACTTACATTAGATTAGGCTGGCAACGTTTGGTGTACTAAATAAAACCACCATATATGTATGCTAAATGCATTCGTTTACATACAGTATGAATTCATGAGTTGTGAAAAATTTATATAATTTTCCAAATGATGTGCGAATGATGAAGCTAAATTTGCATTGCATTTCAGACGTTCAAACAAGAATGCACCTGCACCTCCAGGTTCATGGCGATCATTTACTAAGGCGCTACATCAAACTTGGACCACAGAATTAAACACAGGATAAGCTGGCCATTATACCACCTGAATATGGCATTTTTAACCAGATTTCTGCTCTTAAGGCTTTGTATCTATTTTTCAGCTGTTCCTGAGCTAGTGTTTACAGCCTAGCCTATGATGACTCCCATACTGCACACAGAAATGGGGGAACCTATTCTTCTATCTCTGTATGGTACCCCCATAAGAAGCAGCCACAGGGAGGACATTGTAAGAGTATTCGCACGCTATGGAATTTCCGCTGAGACTTCAAGTGAATCTCGGCAGGCAGCCTCCGCTTGAAGTTCCACCCGTTCCATAGACTCAATGATATTTTCCGGCGAATTCCGTGGTGTGCACATACCCTAAAGTAGTAATGACCAGTAGAGAAGAGCGAACTTCCTGAAAGTTTGGGTATGCATGAACCTGCACAATCAGCACTCCTGGAGAGGGTAAATGCAGCATGAGGACTGCCAATGGCTGTATCCATGTTTTTCAGGCCATCTGGCTGCATCCACCTTCTCCAGGTAGCGGGATACAAATGAGCCCAAACCTAAGGCCAGTTCAATCATCTCCAGTAATGAGCAGTCTAAGTTATCACTCAAACTCTGAGGTGAGAGCTAACACAGTAAACTTTTGCAGTCTCTTAGTAGTCTCATTGCTTTGAATCTCTCCCTTCTCTCCCTGACCCTCTTTAAAAAGCAGCATGTAACGTAATTATTCAGTGTGCTGCCAAAAAGGGTACGTTTACAATATGGAAATTGGGAGGAAATTTGAGGCAGAGTCTGTGCGGCAGTCTCCGCTTGAACTTTCATCTGTCCCATAGATGTTCTGAAGCTCAATCTGCCATCCAACCAAAGAAGGAACTGAGCTCTTGTAAGATATTCTTCAAATGAAGTATTCTTATCTCAAATAAACATAGTTAAAATGACACTGTCACCCCCTTTTTGCATTATGACTACATACCTTATTTTATGTCATACATCATGGTGCTTGTTCCACTTCCACATCACTACTGTAGGCCCCATCCCTACGTGACGTCATCGGCGCATAGGCCCCGCCTCCTCAGTGGCCATTGGTGTGGGCTGCCCTAGAGGGGGTGGGGCCAGGACCTTTAGGCCGGCACTTTCCAATAGCCATTGAGGGGAGCGGGGCCTATGCGGCGATGATGCCACAGAGGGGCAGGTCCAAGGTGGTGATGTGGGTGGGGCAGTCGTGAAGCCTCGCCCAGATAGCACAATCCCCAGATGATAACGTACGATATAAAATAAGGTATGAAAACTGCAAAATTTACCCATTACACCTGTGTAGAGCACAGCTACATTCTTGCAAAAACAACACTCCTGTCCGCAGATTGAGTGTGGTATAGTTCAGTTCTATTTACTTCAAGAATCTGCAGAATCTGTCACTATATGGCACTATACTAATAAATAATATTATTATTAACTGAGGTGCAAAACCCACACCCAAACTGACTACAGGAGAGGTGTTATTTCTAAAAGACTTCAGACATGTTTTTCTAAGGCTGGATAATCCCTTTAAACTTGTAAGGTCAAGTAAATTATATTCATTTAGAAGATTTGCCCCCTTCTGATATGCTCTACCTCCTATTGTTGACAGCTCATTGGCTAAAAATGTATCAGATATATGTGAGGCATTTATAGTAAATCCTGTGTATATACCATACATACCTTTCGAAAGTGTCTCGGTTTAAAAATAAGGCTGATATTAATGATATTAATGTAATAATGTACCTGAAAACTTTAGGAGCCAAATACATTTTTACCAAATTCAAATAAGTACATAAGCTAACAAATGGGGAGGAGGGGGTGGGGGGCGACGACACACACACTTACTGTGCACAGTTTCCCGAGTCTCTGTTTAATTCCGCCCTTCCGTGCCTACGCTTTCTATACAGCCCAAGGCCCACGGTTTTGGCTGTTGGTTTTGCTCAATCACTTTTCTCTGTGGAGATATTTGTAAAACCTAGGCTATGTTCAATCACTGAGGGTTTGCCAATAGCAAATCCAATGTGAATCATTCGAACAATTGATGGCAAAAATCAAACAGTGAGACTGGGATTTCTAGCACAGATGTTCCCGGGGAACGGCATTTGGATTAGCCCTATTGTAATTTAACTGGAATAATCTAACACTTTGAGGCTGCTAACATCAATTTGTAACTATAATGCTGCGTTTACACGGAACGATAATTCGCCCAATCGTACGATTCGAAGTAACGATTTTCTTTTTATAACGTTCAGCGTTTAGATGAAACGATATATCGTACAGAAAATTCATTTTGCGATCGCTTAAGCCTATCTCGCACATAGGAAATCGGTGAACGACTGTTTACACGGAACGATCTGCGTTTTTTTTTGCGAACGACGATTATAGTACATGTTGTAAGATCAAAATGAACGATTTCTCGCTCGTCGATTGATTGTTCGCTGCGTTTACACGTACGATTATCGTTCGAATTCGATCGTTATCATGCAAATTCACACGATAATCGTTCCGTGTAAACGCAGCATAAGACACAAGTATTCTTCACAATACAAACAAAACTAGACATACACAGTGACATGCCCACAGTGCAGCCATATGGTACAACAGATCAAACGTAGTCTACATGTGCACTTCAGAGGTGGGTTTAGTAAATGTGCCAGGTGTGCAGCACTTCTGCTATTTCCTATAGCTATAGTAAAGCAGCCATTTGCAAATGCATTAGATGTGTTAGTGACCATTTTCATCCCATGCTAAAATAAATTTCTGTTACCATAAGCGGAAATATTTTATACTTTTGGTAGACCTACCAAAAAAAAATAAGAAAATCACTATTTGTTGTAGGGCATATCTAAAAGTAAGGAGGAGATCTGCTGCCAGCAATGGAAAAAATATGTTGCTACACTAATGGTCACAAGCAAACATTCCAGCAGCTGTTGACTGTCAATTGCCGGCTCATCTCGGGGGGCATTCACATGTTCCGCAATTACGGTCAGCTCCGTAATGTCAGCTGATCATGGTCTGATCATGTCTGATCATGTCAGCAGGTCTGCTGCTTGTCATTTCGTGTAATAGGAGCAGACCACCACTGCCTTAAATGGGCAGCCCAAATGATCTAAGGATCATTCGGGCAGCCCCTCCTGCTGCTCCCAGATCCTTGTCTGAGCATGTAATAGCACAGGCAGCGAGCAGGGAACGAGGGGGGAGGTCAGTAGGTTGGCGCTCGCTTCATGCTCATTATCAAGCCAAGTAAAATGACCTTTAGCCACAGCCACTAGAGATGAGGATTTACTGACTGCAGCAAATGCAGTACTGGCTGATTATGGGCTGCATCTGGATTTGCCATTGTCTAAAGCTGCTGGTAGTGCGGTGTGTAAGAGACACCTAAGGCTGTGTTCACACATGCAGCAATGCAATGAAAATCCAATATACTGTAAATGCATTATTTGATTGCAGTGTTGCATAATTTCATTGCATCAATGCATCACTTCATTGCAATAATTCATTATGTATTGCCACCCAGCCATCCTTCATTATGTAATGAAGTTCCAACGTGTGCGAACATACCCTGAGGCTATGTTCAAGCATGTATTTTTACTGCATTGCTGCATCATTTTATTGCAGTAATTAATAGCTGTCCAGCTGTCCTTTATTGCATACTGCAAAGGAACCCCAACGTTTGCAAACATACCCTAATGGTGAGTTTACACGGAGCAATTATCGTTCGAATTTTATCAATAATGATCGCATTTGAGCGATAATCGGCTCATGTAAACACAGCAAACGATCAAGCGATGAGTGAGAATTCGTTCATTGTGATCTATGAACATGTTCTCAAATCGTCGTTAGTTATTCGCTAAAAATTTGCAGATCGCTTCGTGTAAACAGTCTTTCACAGATTCATCCTAATGTGTGAGATGGGCTTAAGAGATCTTAAAACAATCGCAAAAACTACTTTAATGATTTATCTCTTCGTCTAAACGCTGATCGTTATAAAAACAAAATCATTGCTTCAAAATCAATAAACGATCAATTGGGCGAATTATCGCTTCGTGTAAACGTACCATAAGGCTTTTTTGCCACAAATTTTGCAATTGTGGTAAAATAGCATTAAAATTAATCATTAATGCCAAATAAACGCTATGTTGGAACACAGCCGCAGGGCTCTATATAATATGCACCAATCAACACATAGTGAATCAGAACTTCGCTTGGGCAGCTCCAGTATCGGACCCTAATAAAAGGAGTTGTGAGTTATAAATCAATCACCCGTGTGTGCTCTGTAGTACATACATCATGTCACTCATTGCTAATATGTTATCAGTTCACCCCCGTAGCATAGGCTTCTCGGGATCCAACATTGCTGCAGCCGTTCACATGTGACACCATACCTCTATTTGTTTTGGCAGTCTTATTTAGTAAAAGTCATCGGCTTCCAAACACAAGCAGAGGCTTATGGTAATATTGTTACATTTCTTTTACTCTGCAAGCATTTATATCACAGCATGGGTCCCTACTGAGAAGTTAAAATGAACATGCACTGAACTACCTGCTGACACCGGAGCTGCTATACATTACCTCTTCAATTGTAGTATTTAAAAGCTATTTGCCAGTATTTTATCAGATAGGGCCATATAAAAATCCAGCTGTACAGAGGTATGCCATGACCAGAACAATCCTCCCTGTGAATGTAAACAATAGATGTAACTGGTTCATCATACCTACCCTATACCATTGAGGCTAGTGATTGGATTGTCATCACTGAAGCCACATACAGAAGAACAGAGAGGCTGGATGCTGCAAGGATTAGAGGGGTAAGTATACAGTTATACATGTCTATTATATACAGTTTTCCCCATAAGACAGTATAGTATATTTTGCTGTATACTAGCAGTAAGTTATATAACACTATAGATACTTAGTTTGTTACACACTAAGCTCTTTTTAATATGTCGATTGTCTAGTGCTGATCTTCGTTAAAGGTCAGCTCCAAACTAATGTAATAAGAATACATTTTTGCATCGGTATTAGGCTATGAGATCACACGCAGTACAAACAATGGCCGTTCCGTGAGAATTCTTTAACGCTACCTACGGCAAAAATAATGATCATGATAATTAATTTCAGCAGTAGGTAACATTAACCAACGGCTGTTGTTTGTAAACCGTGTGGACATAGCCTTATGGTCGCAACTCTCGGCCTGACCGAGTCTGTCGACCTCAACTGATAGCTATCGGGCTGTGTGGTTAGTCCAGCAACTGGATGGACTATGGATGGAAAAGTGTGTGCAGGTGGTCATCCAGGCGGAGACTTGTGGCCCCAATACTGATGCAAAAATGGGTGCCTATTACACTACTGTGAAAAAAAATGTCTAAACCGCACCACGTGACATCATCTCAATATGTGGCCTTGGATGCAGATGACTGTCTGCCCTGTGACATCAGTAATATTAAACTAAGAGTGCATCATTTATGTTATCTTAAAGCTTACAGAGGTTTTACCACTTTTTCAAGCTTGGATCCAAAGCTTGTGCCCGCATCCGAATTATCTGCTCCACACAATGGAGTGTGCGGCCGGAGCCACACGCTTCATTGTGTGCACTAACAGGTTCTCTGCGGCCGCAGAAAACTGACATGTCAGTTTTTTGTGGGGCCACTGGCGTTCCTGGCCAGAGTGTATACACTTTGGCCGGGATTCCCTCTAGCTGCAGCAAATGTAAGTAAAGTATTAATCACGGCTCTGTTGCAAATCGGCAACAACCGCCGTTAATAATACTTTACTTACGTTGTGTGAACATGGCCTAAAAGAGTTGGGTAAAAATCAGGTGATTTTCTTTATAAAAGAATTGATTAAATTGAAGTGGGAAAAATCACAGTTATTTCAATAGAGGTTAAATTTATTAGTCTTTTTTTGTCTGAATTTTAGGTAATAAAAATGAACAAGATAATGCAGTTAGCTGTAAACCGTAAAAAAAAAGCCAAATGTTTACAAAAAAAGGTCTACAAATTTCAACAAAACTTTTTTCTTTCTTTCTTTTTTTTTTTTTTTACAAAAAACAGCTGTAAAATGACATTGTTTGAACATAGCTAAAAAGTGTGTAAACGTAGAACACGTTTTTTTTTTAACAAAAAACTGCTGTAAAATGACATTGTTTGAACATAGCTAAAAAGTGTGTAAACGTAGAACACAGCAATTTTGTGAAAAGCTGCAACTGCAGTTTTTTAACCCAAGACCAGAAGTTGATATAACATAATGGGAGAAAAGGCCCTATTCCACGGAACGATTATCGTCCGTATTTGGCCGATATCGTCCCGTGGAATAGAGTGCAACGATCAGCTGACATCGTTCATGTCGGCTGATCGTTGCAGTCGCTTGTTTTTCAACATGTTGAAAAACAAGCGACTGATACAGCAACGATCTGCTGCCGTCGCTCTGTTGAATAGGAGCATCGGCAGCAGACGCTGCTGTATCCTATGGGCTGCCCGGACGATCAGCGATCCCCGGGCAGCCCCCCCCCCCCCGCCCCTCCCGCACTCACCCGCTCGCTGTTGCTGCGTTGAATAGCGGCGGCAGCAAGCAGGGAAACGACCCGCGAAATAGGGCCACCTTTAACTAACTACTAGAATAGGGAGATAGGATTAAAGGGGTACTCTAGTGGAAGAAATTCTAATCAATTGATGTCAAAAAGTTGTATAGATTTGTAAATTACTTTTATTTAAAAAGTCTTCCTATACTTGGAAATCTCCATATAAAACCTCTCCTGCTGTGAACAACAGGTGGCAGCAGAGAGCACTTTGTCAGACTGAAAAGAATACACCACTTCCTGCAGGACATACAGCAGCTGATGAGTACTGGAAGACATCAGATTTTTAAAAAGAAGTAAATTACAAATCTGTATAAAAGCTCTATTACACCAAAATGATTACCAACTGATAATAGGCTATGTGGAAATCATGGATATAGTCATTGGCTGTATCCATGTTTTCCAGACAACCTTAGAGCTTTATCCAAGTTCTGCAGCCCCAGCTAATCAAATACTGAACGATCGACCCGATCTCTAGTCCTAAACTTTCTGACGTCAACTGATTTAAAAACTTTTTTTTTTTTTTTTTAAGTCCAGCAGAGATGCACAATTCACACAGCACTTTCAATAGAAACCATCATGATTTTCGGAGCTTTTTTTTTTTTTTTACAACCCCAAAACAGCTCCATCAATCTATGCCTTGCACCTTATTGCTTTACTTTATTCTGGGTGACATTATCAATACAATATTAACCTGGGCACAGCAATACCTCAGCATTTGGGTGTAATGAGCAAAATGCTACCATTGCATGTGTAAAGGAACATTTGCTCATGTCATATCTTCATGTAGAACATCAGGACCTATGGAAACTAAGGTAACGTGTCATTACAGCAATATTATATAACTGTGCAGGTAACACGACAAGCCACTGTGCACTGCCACCTCTAGTGCTGCTAGTCTCAGATATCACAGGTGACAACCCCCCTCCCACTCCGGCACAGGATGCCACTGCAAGATCTGCACCCACCATTGCTTCTCCCCTGTATACAGCCAGGGCTAATGATCAGAGACAGGACAGGATGGCCATTCCTTGTCCAGCATCAATGATATCATCCGCTGCCGGAACACATACAAATGTGTGTATAATAATGCTGCACAGAACAGAATCCATGGCAAACAGAAGCGAGTGCTGATGTAATACAAGCCTCCCATCCTCATTCTTACACTGACGTCACCTACATCAGCCTGCTGTGATGCTAGTAGTATATGCCTACACGTCTGTATACTGTACAGTGACTACACACGCAGCCTCACCAACTGTGTATAATAATGACACAAATGCATGCACATAGTAAATCTGAGCACATATAGCCTTACAGCAGCCAATACACACGTCACAGATCACACACACAGGTACCTACACATTCACAATATGATTACCTATAGAGTACAGCCTTACAGATATGTATCTACACAAATACATCACACAGTATATTCACACCATGCAGTATAATGGTTCTATATACAGCCTCATAGTGACTGCACACATATACGTACACCTCCATAATACAGTATACTGGTTCTATATACAGCATGCATCTACACATACACAGCCTCATAGTGACTGCACACACATACGTACACCTCTGTAATACAGTATACTGGTTCTATATACAGCATGCACCTACACAGCCTCATAGTGACTGCACATATATACGTACACCTCTGTAATACAGTATACTGGTGCTATATACAGCATGCACCTACACAGCCTCATAGTGACTGCACATATATACGTACACCTCCGTAATACAGTATACTAGTGCTATATACAGCATGCATCTACACATACACAGCCTCATAGTGACTGACCAAACATACCTACACACCATAATAGTGCAGCCTCATAGTGACTGCACATATATATCCATAGAGCAGTATGGTGATGCTATATACAGCCTGTAACTAAGCATTTGCAATGTATAACCTCATAGTGTCAGCACATAAGCACCTACACATCCATAATATAGTATACTGATGCTATATATAGAATGCACCTACACACACAGCCAGCACCTACAGTGCATAGCCTCATAGTGACTACACATAAACATCCACTATACAGTATACTGATGCTATATACAGCATGCACCTATACAAACAGTGCATAGTCTCCTAATTGTTACACATATGCACCTACATATCGATCACACACTATAGAGTACTGATGCTATATACAGCATGCACCTACACATACAGTACACAGCCCCAAAGTGACTACAAATATACATCCACTGTACAGTATACTGATGCTATATACATCATGCACCTAAACATACAGTGCATAGCCTCATAGTGACTACATATCCATAATATACAATATACTGATGCTATATATAGCCTACACCTACAGTGCATAGCCTCATAGTGACTGCACATATACATCCACTGTACAGTATACTGATGCTATATACAGCAGGCACCTACACATCCATAATATACAGTATACTGGTGCTATATATAGCAGACACCTACACAGAGCAGCCTGCACTTACACATCCATAATATACAGTATACCAATGCTATATAGAGCAGGCGCCTATCTATAATACAGTATAGAGCAGGCGCCTATCTATAATACAGTATAGAGCAGGCGCCTATCTATAATACAGTATAGAGCAGGCGCCTATCTATAATACAGTATAGAGCAGGCGCCTATCTATAATACAGTATAGAGCAGGCGCCTATCTATAATACAGTATAGAGCAGGCGCCTATCTATAATACAGTATAGAGCAGGCGCCTATCTATAATACAGTATAGAGCAGGCACCCACACAGAGCAGCCAGCATGGAGCAGTCAGGGTCCAGTGTCTGATGCTATATACAGTATATACTGATGCTATATACACAGAGCAGCCAGCATGTAGCAGTCAGGGTCCAGTGTCTGATGCTATATACAGTATATACTGATGCTATATACACAGAGCAGCCAGCATGTAGCAGTCAGGGTCCAGTGTCTGATGCTATATACAGTATATACTGATGCTATATACACAGAGCAGCCAGCATGGAGCAGTCAGGGTCCAGTGTCTGATGCTATATACTGTATATACACAGAGCAGCCAGCATGGAGCAGTCAGGATGCTATATACAGTATATACACAGAGCAGCCAGCATGGAGCAGTCAGGATGCTATATACAGTATATACACATAGCAGTCAGGATGCTATATACAGTATATACACAGAGCAGCCAGTGTATAGCAGTCAGGATGCTATATACAGTATACATACAGAGCAGCCAGCATGGAGCAGTCAGGATGCTATATACAGTATATACACATAGCAGTCAGGATGCTATATACAGTATATACACAGAGCAGCCAGTATATAGCAGTCAGGGTCCAGTGTCTGATGCTATATACAGTATATACACAGAGCAGCCAGCATGGAGCAGTCAGGATGCTATACACAGTATATACACAGAGCAGCCAGTATATAGCAGTCAGGGTCCAGTGTCTGATGCTATATACAGTATATACACAGAGCAGCCAGCATGGAGCAGTCAGGATGCTATATACAGTATATACACATAGCAGTCAGGATGCTATATACAGTATATACACAGAGCAGCCAGTATATAGCAGTCAGGGTCCAGTGTCTGATGCTATATACACAGAGCAGCCAGCATGGAGCAGTCAGGATGCTATATACAGTATATACACATAGCAGTCAGGATGCTATATACAGTATATACAGTATATACACAGAGCAGCCAGTATATAGCAGTCAGGGTCCAGTGTCTGACACCTATGGGGCAGCACTGAGTCACTGGGATAGGCTGGGCTGTGGAGTAATGTCTATATACGGTCTGATAATAAAGGATGTCATGCTGAGAGGGAACACTGGCAGTCCCGGGGGGGCACACCTCCAGAGCCCTGTCCTCACATACTCCCCGGTGTAGCACTGACCGTGGCTGCATTATGTACCTCCGGAGCGGCATGCCGTGCCCCCAGTGCCCATACCACATAGCAGAGAAGCGGCGCTGCAGGGGGTGGGCTGCCCCACACCAGCAGCAGCAATGTATGAGCGGCCATTCCCACACACAGGCTGCCTCCCTGCCCCCGCCGGCTCCGTGCACCTGTGAGATAACGTGCAGGAAGGTCACCGTGTGAGAAGACGCGTCCTTACCGCTCAGGGGACGCCGCAGACACCGCTCCCGGGGCATGCTGTGCTGTCTGGAGAGGACACTCAGGCTTCACGGCTCCTAATCCAGCGGCCGGGGCTCGGAGGCAGGCAGCGCCGCCAATGCTGCTGCTCTCCTCTGTTTACTTTGCCTATTGCATCGCCCTCCCCGCTGCGGTCTCTGCGTCTCCCAGCCCGGCTGCCAGAGTACGTCATGCTATGTGTAGCCTCACCTTGCTATTCACCAACGCGTCTTACGCACAGTGCGCTGCCGTCTGCCCACAGCTCTGCCTTCTCCTCACCGCCCAATGGAGAGGGCTGCTGCTCGTCGGGATCCTCCAGCATCTTCCCGGTGTCTTGTCAGCTGAGCTCACTCCTGAGGATTTCCCGGTATCACAAGACACTGTAGACAGTGCTGTGCCATCAGATGGACGGCTGGCAGCACATTGCTGTGCATCACTGTAATGGGGCTGGTTATTGCAGCTTACTGAGGAGGATGATGATAAACAATGAATATTGGATATATGACATATCCCACACCCAGGGCCGGTTTTAGACAAAATGTGGCCCTGGGCAAAGTTGAAGGTGGGGCCCCAAATGCTAAAACATTGTAGCAGCAATTTAAGGTCCCGATACTTTTTTGTCAGCGGTTGGCGCGCTGCTCGAGGTGGGGTGATCTTCTGTGACCTTAAATAAGACCCCTCTGTGCCCTATATAGTAGATAGGTCCCTCTGTGCCTCCATAGTACATATAGTCGGTATCCCTCTGTAGGTAATTCTTCTGGTAGTTACCTCCACCACCCAGTATGTAGTATCCACCAATATAGGAGGCATCTCACTGTAGGTTTTACACCTGTTAGCTAGCCCCCTGATAGTTGCCCCCTCAGCAGATAGCAGCTCCCCTGATAGTTACCCCCCCCCAGCACATAGCATCTCCCCTGTCCCCCCCCCCCCCCCCCCCCAGCACATAGCATCTCCACTGATAGTTGCCCCCTCAGCAGATAGCATCTCCACTGATAGTTAAATGCCCCCCCGCCCCCAGCACATAGCATCTCCTAGGGCTGGGGTGATGTGGGCAAAAAATAAAATCTCGTTTTTTCTTTTCTCGATTTTTTTTATTTATTTTTTGATGGGTGTAGTAGTATAGGCATAGTGGATAAGGGGTGTAGCAATAGTAGAAGCATATAAGATGAGGGGTGTAGTAGTAGATAAGGGGAGTAGCAGTTTTGGGAGTAGTAGTAGTATCAGGAGTGGAGGTAATAATAGCAATGGTAGTAGAGCAGTATTGGGGGTAGTAGTAGAGCAGTATTGGGGGTAGTAGTAGAGCAGTATTAGGGGTAGTAGTAGAGTAGTATTGGGAGTAGTAGTAGTAGAGCAGTATTGGGGGTAGTAGTAGAGCAGTATTGGGGTAGTAGTAGAGCAGTATTAGGAGTAGTATTGGGGGTAGTAGTAGGGCAGTATGGGGGTAGTAGTATAGCAGTATTGGGGGTAGTAGTAGAGCAGTATTGGGGGTAGTAGTAGAGCAGTATTAGGAGTAGTATTGGGGGTAGTAGTAGGGCAGTATGGGGGTAGTAGTAGAGCAGTATTGGGGGTAGTAGTAGAGCAGTATTAGGAGTAGTAGTAGGGCAGTATTGGGAGTAGTAGTAGAGCAGTATTAGGAGTAGTATTGGGGTAGTAGTAGGGCAGTATTTGTGGTAGTAGTAGAGCAGTATTGGGAGTAGTATTGGGGGTAGTAGTAGGGCAGTATTGGGGGTAGTAGAGCAGTATTTGGAGTAGTATTGGGGGTAATAGTAGGGCACTATTGGGGGTAGTAGTAGAGCAGTATTAGGAGTAGTATTGATGGTGGTAGTAGTAGGGCACTATTGGGGGTAGTAGTAGGGCAGTATTAGGAGTAGTATTGAGGGTAGTAGTAGAGCAGTATTAGGAGTAGTATTGGGGGTAGTAGTAGGGCAGTATGGGGGTAGTAGTAGAGCAGTATTGGGGGTAGTAGTAGAGCAGTATTGGGGGTAGTAGTAGAGCAGTATTAGGAGTAGTATTGGGGGTAGTAGTAGGGCAGTATGGGGGTAGTAGTAGAGCAGTATTGGGGGTAGTAGTAGAGCAGTATTAGGAGTAGTAGTAGGGCAGTATTGGGAGTAGTAGTAGAGCAGTATTAGGAGTAGTATTGGGGTAGTAGTAGGGCAGTATTTGTGGTAGTAGTAGAGCAGTATTGGGAGTAGTATTGGGGGTAGTAGTAGGGCAGTATTGGGGGTAGTAGTAGAGCAGTATTAGTAGTAGTAGGGCAGTATTGGGAGTAGTAGTAGAGCAGTATTAGGAGTAGTATTGGGGTAGTAGTAGGGCAGTATTTGTGGTAGTAGTAGAGCAGTATTGGGAGTAGTATTGGGGGTAGTAGTAGGGCAGTATTGG
Organism: Dendropsophus ebraccatus; assembly: GCF_027789765.1. NCBI lineage: Eukaryota > Metazoa > Chordata > Amphibia > Anura > Hylidae > Dendropsophus > Dendropsophus ebraccatus. Next base: position 61,118,623 of record NC_091455.1, read on the forward strand.
GGGTAGTAGAGCAGTATTTGGAGTAGTATTGGGGGTAATAGTAGGGCACTATTGGGGGTAGTAGTAGAGCAGTATTAGGAGTAGTATTGATGGTGGTAGTAGTAGGGCACTATTGGGGGTAGTAGTAGAGCAGTATTAGGAGTAGTATTGGGGGTAGTAGTAGGGCAGTATGGGGGTAGTAGTAGAGCAGTATTGGGGGTAGTAGTAGAGCAGTATTAGGAGTAGTAGTAGGGCAGTATTGGGAGTAGTAGTAGAGCAGTATTAGGAGTAGTATTGGGGTAGTAGTAGGGCAGTATTTGTGGTAGTAGTAGAGCAGTATTGGGAGTAGTATTGGGGGTAGTAGCAGGGCAGTATTGGGGGTAGTAGTAGAGCAGTATTAGTAGTAGTAGGGCAGTATTGGGAGTAGTAGTAGAGCAGTATTAGGAGTAGTATTGGGGTAGTAGTAGGGCAGTATTTGTGGTAGTAGTAGAGCAGTATTGGGAGTAGTATTGGGGGTAGTAGTAGGGCAGTATTGGGGGTAGTAGAGCAGTATTTGGAGTAGTATTGGGGGTAATAGTAGGGCACTATTGGGGGTAGTAGTAGAGCAGTATTAGGAGTAGTATTGATGGTGGTAGTAGTAGGGCACTATTGGGGGTAGTAGTAGAGCAGTATTAGGAGTAGTATTGGGGGTAGTAGTAGTAGGGCAGTATGGGGGTAGTAGTAGAGCAGTATTGGGGGTAGTAGTAGAGCAGTATTAGGAGTAGTAGGGCAGTATTGGGAGTAGTAGTAGAGCAGTATTAGGAGTAGTATTGGGGTAGTAGTAGGGCAGTATTTGTGGTAGTAGTAGAGCAATATTGGGAGTAGTATTGGGGGTAGTAGCAGGGCAGTATTGGGGGTAGTAGTAGAGCAGTATTAGTAGTAGTAGGGCAGTATTGGGAGTAGTAGTAGAGCAGTATTAGGAGTAGTATTGGGGTAGTAGTAGGGCAGTATTTGTGGTAGTAGTAGAGCAGTATTGGGAGTAGTATTGGGGGTAGTAGTAGGGCAGTATTGGGGGTAGTAGAGCAGTATTTGGAGTAGTATTGGGGGTAATAGTAGGGCACTATTGGGGGTAGTAGTAGAGCAGTATTAGGAGTAGTATTGATGGTGGTAGTAGTAGGGCACTATTGGGGGTAGTAGTAGGGCAGTATTAGGAGTAGTATTGGGGGTAATAGTAGAGCAGTATTAGGAGTAGTATTGGGGTAGTAGTAGGGCACTATTGGGGGTAATAGTAGGGCAGTATTAGGAGTAGTATTGGGGGTAATAGTAGAGCAGTATTAGGAGTAGTATTGGGGGTAGTAGTAGGGCAGTATTAGGAGTAGTATTGGGGGTAGTAGTAGAGCAGAGGAGAGATATGGGGGTACTTTATCATACAGGATACTGTGTGATTCAGCACCCACCTCCATCATGTACTGCTCAGGGCCTGGTGCCCATAGATACAGAGGGAGGAGGGCCCTGAACAGTATATGGTGGAAGGGGGGACTGCATCATACAAGATCCCCTGCCCCCTTCCTGTATACTGTTCGCTAGGCTAGTATATGGGGAGGGGGTTACTGTTTTATAAAGACACCCGAGGCTCCGCCCACCCGCGGCCGTAAGCACCGCCCCCTGGCCGCAAGTCCCGCCCCCAGTCTCCGTGACCCTCTAACCCCCCCCCCCTCTATTTCTTTACCTGGGCTTGCCGTTCCTCCTCTTCTGTAGGGCACAGGCAGCTCTTCAGGAGGGGCGCTCCGTCCTCACAGCTCAGCTCCTTCGTTCATTAGTGGAGCAGGGGAGCTGCTTGTGCTGCTCTGCTTCCTGCTCCACTAATGAAGGAAGGAGCTAGGGGGCCCCTGGGGGATGGGGGCCCTGGGCAAGTGCCTACTTTGCCCCCCCCTAACGCCGGCCCTGCCCACACCAGGCCAGGGCTTCACATAGAGGCTGCAGATATAGCACTCACCCATAAGATATTAGTATAAACCCATTTACAATGCCCAGGGTATACAGCAAGGAGTCCTTGCAGGGGAGATCCACACAGCACATGCCTTAGGGCCCTATTACACTGGACGATTATCCTGCGAAAAATCGTTATATCATTCGAGTTTAAACGAGTATTGCAGGCAACGATCGAAAAATCGTTCGTAAGTCATTGATCGTTGATTAATGGTGCTTTTAGACGGAGCGATAATTCGCCCAATCACACGATTAATGATTTTGAATGAACGATGTGTTTTTTATAACGATCAGCGTTTAGACGGAACGATACATCGTACGGAAAAATCGTTTTGCGATCGCTTAAGCCTATCTCACACATAGGTTAAATCGGTGAACGATTTTTTGCGAATGACAAACGACGATTTAAGAACATGTTGAAAGATCAAAATGAACGATTTCTCGCTTGTCGCTTGATCGTTCGCAGCGTTTACACGTACGATTATCGTTGGAATCCGATCGTTATCACGCAAATACGAACAATAATCGTTCCGTCTAAAAGCACCATTAGATCTGAACCTAAAATTTTCGTTAATCATTCGCTGTAATTCCACATTCGTTCACTCAAGTTCCGCATTTGTTCACTAATCGTTCAGTGTAATTGCACATTGTTCATTGTTTTTCTGGGATCAAAAGGAGTAAACAATCGTAGTAACGATTGCAATAACGATCGTAGTAATAGTCATAACTAACGACTATCGTTCTGTGTAATATAGTGAACGATTTCAGGTTAACGATAAACAATCTCGTTTTTGATCGTTTATCGTTAGTCGTTAACCGTTAAAGATCGATCCGTGTAATAGGACCCTTAAGGCTGTATTCCACAGGCCGACATTCCACGCGGCAGCAGTGAGCGGGTGAGTGCGAAAGGGGCCACGGGGAAATGCAGGGGGGCTGCCTGGGTGATTGGTAGATCGTCCGGGCAGCCCATAGAGGATAGTGGCGGTCTGCTGCCACCGCTCCTATTCCACGGAGCAACAGCAGAAATCGCTGCTATTACAGTCATTTGTCTTTCAACATGTTTGAAAGACAAACAACGCAATGATCAGCCGACAAGAATAATGTCAGCTGATCGTTGCCTTCTATTCCACGGGACGATTATTGGCCGCAACGGCTGATATCGGCCAAATACGGCCGATAATCGTTCCATGGAATAGGGCCTTTACAGTAGATGGCATTCTGCAGAATTTTCTTCTGGTGCCTATTTCCAAATAAAACGACTATACATAGGCTGATATCACTGACACTGCCATTATACAGGGGGACAAATAATTGTTCCATTACCACCACATAGTGATGGGATCCTAGCACTATACTGATATCAAATAAAAAAACACTGTCCTAGGAGCTCTTATTTACCCGATAAACAGGAAAATGCTAGCTTATTGAATCTTTCGTGCAGTCAGTAAAATAATTGTTACTGGCCACTCATTGCTCTGTCTGGACAGGAGACGTGCGGCAGATAATGATGCATTTAAATGACCGCACAAACTATACAGCCATCAGTGCTGTGGCCTGGCCGGACAATTAGCTGTGCCTTGTAGAGGTGCTGCCAACCATGGCTGATCCCATTAACTGGCACTTGTTTCCGTCTGCACATTGACCAGTTTAAGAGGACCCTAAGGGCCCTATTCCACAGTAACGATAATCGGCCGGATCGGCCCGATTCGGCCGATTATCGTTCAGTGAAATAGAGAGAACGATCAGCCGATGATCATGTCATCGGCTGATCGTTCATTTAGGGCCAGACCTAAAATCATCGTTACCCCACCGCGCATCACTACAGTTGAATAGCGGTGCACGGCGGGCGACCGACGATTTGACAAGCAGCAGCATCATACATTACCTGTCCAGGCTTCTTCTCCGCGCTGTCTTCATCCCCGAGTCCCGCACGCTCTATCTTCAGAATGGCCGGTCAGCTGACGGAGAGCTCAGCCAATCACAGGCCGGGACCGCCGCGGCCTGTGATTGGCTGAGTGTGGCCTGTCAGCTGACCGGCCACTCTGAAGATAGAGCGTGCGGGACCCGGGGATGAAGACAGCGCGGAGAAGAAGCCTGGACAGGAAATGTATGATGCTGCAAGGACATCGGTAACGATGTCCTTGCATCCCTCGCTCAACGATCATCGGGCCGTGGAATAGGCCCAGTAAACGAGCGGCGATCTAGCAGATCGCCGCTCGTTTATACTGTTGATCGGGCCCTCCTTGGCCCGTGGAATAGGACCCTTAGACTCAGCACTCCCCAAATAATGCCTCCCTTGGTCCCCTGAATAGTATGAGTGGGCAGGGGAATTGTGGGGTCAGGTAACTCCCCTTAGTAGGTAAAAGCCCCCAGTAGGTAATTTCCCCCATTAAGTAATCCCCCCTCAATTAGGTAGATAAGTAGACCGGGGGGAAGCGCCATTAGGTAGATGATATCCTCACATTAAAAAGAAATCCCCACTAAGTAGTTAACCCCAATTAAAGTGTCACTGTCGTGAATTTTTTTTTTTTTGCAGAAATCAATAGTCCAGGCGATTTTAAGAAACTTTGTAATTAGGTTTATTAGCCACAAAATGCATTTCTATCATGAAAAAGCAGTTTGAAGCTCTCCCCCCTGTCTTCATTGTTCTCCTATGGAGAGAGCTAAAGAAAAGACCAAAACAGGACAACAAAGAGTTAATCTACAAATCCCTCACCCTTATCTCCTGGGACAGTCACCACTGACCTGTCTGAGCTCAGATTACAGCTGTCACCCAGCTCCGTGCCTGTAATCCTCTGTTATCTGCTTTCTGCTGCCGGCTAACTCCCTCCTTCCTCCTCCCCCCTCCCCTCTCCCTAGAGCAGACAGGGGACGTCTCCTGCAACAAGTCACAATTTTCAGATTTTTTGCAGTGGATGGAAAAGAGGAGGGAGGGGGGGACCTGGGAAAAGGCTTTTTACATGCAGATAATGGCATATTTGGCTTATAAACCCAATTACAAAGTTTCTTAAAATCGCCTGGACTATTGATTTCTGCAAAAAAAAAAAAAAAATACGACAGTTTAAGTAAAAAAAAACCTCCCACAATTAGGAAGATTCCCCTAGTAGTTAGTTAACCCCTCCTTGATTAAATAAGTTCCCCCAGTAGTTAGTTAACTGGATGCCACCACTATTTAGTTAACCCACCTCACCAATTTAGTAAATCCCCCCAGCAGGTCCCACCAAATGAAAAATAACAAATATTCCCTTCACCTTCACTCCTCTTCTGCTCTGGGTCCGAACACCTGGAGCAATGCAGGTCTTCTCCTGCAGGCATCATGCAATGAAATGATCTATAGAAGCAGCAAGTCCCTGCTCCATATGTACATTACTTATGCTACAAAAAGTACCTAGACGTGCAGAGATTCCAGTTTACTGCTGTCGCCGTGTTTCTGTACTATGGTGAATGGTGTTGACTGATCGCAAGTCACTTTACATTGTTAGGGGCTCAAAATTTAAACACTTATGCCCACTGGCTTTGTTTCCATGGGCGCAGACCATGCAGCTGCCATGGGGCCCGTGTGACAGGGGTCCCCCCCCGGCAGGGTGTAGTCTGCCTCCATGGTATGATAGCTCGCAGCAGCACATCACCTCCCCCACCCGGACAGCTGCTGACCTGCCCCTGCCCCATACACATATGAGCACACAAGCTTCTCTCCTGGCCTCTCTCACATGAAGGTCTCCAGTCTCTGGAGGAGGCCGCAAGGACAGCAGGATCAGGTGATAGTGTTGCTGCGGGTGCTGGAGCTGTACAGCGGGATCAGGGGTCTGCACTGCGCCCCCCCCCCCCCCGATTCCGCTGTACAGCTCCAGCACCTGCAGTGATTCCATCACCCGATCCCGTCCTCATCCAGAGACCAGGGACCTCTGTGTGGGAGCGGCCAGGAGTGTGCCTGGGGTGGTAGGGGGAGGGAGTGTCACCCCCAGCTGCCCTCCTGCCCATAAATCACATATTCAAGATGGAGACCAAGCTCCGAAAGCAACATCAATGTCTTTATTAGCTTCATTAAAGGGGTTATCCAGCGCTACAAAAACATGTCCATTTTTACCCCTACTGTTGTCTCCAGTTTAGGTGGAGTTTGCAATTAAAGCGACTCTGTACCCAAAATCTGACCCACCCAAACCACTTGTACCTTTGCTGCTTTTAATCCAAGATCTGTCCTTTGGTCCGTTTGGCAGGTGATGCAGTTATTGTCCAAAAAACAACTTTTAAACTTACAACAACCCCGTGCCCTACGGGAGTATCTGTGCCCTAACTTTGCACCACCCCTCTGTCCCTCCTCCCCACCCTCTTCATCATTAGGAATGCCACTGGAACAGTCTCTCCATGCTGAACATTACACAGGTCCTTAACAATCCAGCCCATGTGCCGGGCTAAACAGGTGGGGAATAGAAGGCAATCTGCCTGGAGCATTCCTAATGATGTGGAGGGTGGGGAGGAGGGACAGAAAGGTTGTGCCAGCCTAATGCATACACAATCTAGGCCACTCCCGTAGGGCATGGGGCTGCCAGTTTAAAAGTACATTTTTAGCACAATAACTGCATCACCTGCCAAATGGACCGCAGGACAGATCTTGGATTAAAAGCAGCTATCCGAAGGTACAAGGTTTGGGGGGGACAGATTGTGGGTACAGAGTCGCTTTAAGTTCCATTCACTTCAATGGAACTGAGTTTCAAAACCCCACCCAAACTGGAGGGGGAAAGTGGCCATGTTTTCGTAGTGCTGGATAACCCCTTTAAAATTAGAGGAGGAATCACTCGCAGGCAATCCCATATGGTCAAGTATATAGTGTAAAACACCACATGTACATCACATCTCAAAATGCATCTTTTCAGAAGACCTTATTTTAAAACGTTAGCTAGCACATGCATTTTCAGGAATAGAGAGCTACATTTTGCAATGTGATGTACATTTGATGTGTTACGCTAAGTATAGCTTGACTTTAAGGGCAGGGTCACAAGTGTGGTATTTTTGGGGGATTCTGTGTGCAGAGTGTCTATGCAGAAAGTCTGCAGCATTTACAGTAGCAACAAGGTGGATACAATTTTTAAAAATCTCCACACGCTACAGAAAAAAAAATTACTAAATCCATACAGAAGGTGTTAGGCGGTCTGGATTTGAGATCCACAGCATGTCACTTTCTGTGTAGGAAAGGCTTTGGATTTAGTAGTCTTTCTACCCATTGACTGTAATTAGGATATCAAAACCTACAATAAATATGCAGTGTTGCATAATCCACCCAAAAATCTTTATATGTATTTGGTGTGGATTTTCTGCTGCAGATTTTCTTGCGTGTGCTTGTCCCGTTATGCTCTTTTTAATTCTCCGTCCCTTTATTACATTCTGTGCTGGCACACCTCTTAAACTAGCCCAGATTTAGCAATATGTCAGAAACCAAAACTGTCTGACTTGCCCCTAGCAAACAATAACAGCTCTGGTAAAATGAAAAGCTGCAATCGGTTGCTATGGCCAAAACCAGACAGCTGATTGATAATGTGTTGGCCACTAGATGTCTCACTTCTTGAAATTTGCAGCTAACTGCTTGCTATTGTTGGCTCATCTCTAGTAACAGAAACACCAATATTTAAAGAGGAACTATCAGCAGGTTAACCTGCTGATAGCTCCTTAGTGGGCATGGGGCACTGAGGATGAAGGTTTGTCTGTAATCCTTCATGCCCGCTGCCATTCTCAAGCTGCCCGGTAAGCTGTTAGAAGCATTGAGGTCACCCCCCCCACACCTGAGCACTGATTTGGGCGTCATCCGGCTGGCCCACTACATTAATAATCATTAGAAAGGTTGGCTCAGCGGGGGCTGTAGCCCTGCCCCCACACTGTGATCTGCCCCCACCAATGATTATCAATGAAGGCGGCGGGCCCGATCAGTCCAGGGGGGGGCAGTAGCCACACCTCTAGTGCTCCTAACGCCTTACTGGGCACAGAATTTCACAGTTAAAAGCACAGGAGCGGTACAAAGGATGAAGATAACAGACATACTTTCGTCCTCTCTGCCCCATGCCCTCTTTAATTGGTGGCAGCGCTACATGTACACACTGCTGCCTTTTAAATGTAATCCCCTTCCTTTGAGCTGAGCTGTGAGTGGTCAGAAAAGGTAAAGGAAGGCCTGGGTGTGTACTCTGGCAAACAGTCCAGCTGTGGTCCTTCCCCCTGACATGGATAGACTGAAAAATAATTGTGAACTATGAACACTGAAATCACCTTGTTGCCACAAGAATACTAAACTAAAATTGGTGATTCAGATCTGCAGCATATTTTATGGAGCAAAAACAAGGGCGCCATTACAAAGTACAATTGGTTTTGGAAAAAAACAAGACGACAGAGTCTGCAGATGAAAAAATAAAAAAGGTTGTGGCTTTTAAAGGCAAGAAGGAAAAAATGAAACCGTAAAATTGACTGTGACATTAAGAGGTTGAAGGTTAACAAATAGAACTCCACCCAGGCATCTAAACCTGAGCAATCAGAATCCAAGATTCATTACTATGGAATCAGACAAGAGATTATTGCCAAGCAACTGCTTTGGGCTGTACAACACAGGAGGAGAAGAAAAAGCAGAAGGATTCCTACCATGTGTAAGAAGCAGGGACATATTGATCCATAGTGTCAGTTGTGCTGTACCAGTACCTCACTTGGATGTCACTGATGTCTCATATTCCTATCCTGTCCCTCACTGGTGCTAATTTTTTATGCTACTATTATTCCAGATCTCAGTCTTCTAAAGTACTTCATGTACCCCCTAGTATTGCAGTTACCCCCCCCCCTCCCCCCAATATCCATAGTATTGCAGTTAAATCCCTCCACTTCCCACCCATTCTGTGTACCCCTTGCATATCAAGTGCTAAGTATTGGGGTTTGGAGAACATTGCCAGCCCTGAACAGTTTAACCAGTCCATTCAACACTAATAGAGTGAGACTGAAGTGCATGGATGGTCACTCTGCAAGGTCAATAATCTATTTTCATATTATTTCATATCTCACCTCTTTATCTCTTCTGGGGACAATCATGTTTGAAATCACTGGGGGGTCTCAGCACTTATAGCCTCAGTCAGGTGCGTAGCTGGGAATCATGGGGCCCCATAGCAAGGTCAGTGGCGTAGCTACCATAGAGTTAGACCATGCAACTACTATGCCCCCCCCCTGCAAGCATGGCCTTCCTCCATGGAACTAACTATGCCTACGGCCCTTCTCTGGCACTGACAGGTGACAACTTAACAGCATCAACACCCAAACCTTACATATTAGAGGGGTATATATGAGGGTATTATAAACATATGTGAGGGCTATACATAAGGGTGTTATATACATATAAGAGGCTCTCTAATATGTTTATGATATACTCATATATATCCCTCTAATATGTATATAATACCCTCATATATATACATGGTCTGCTTCCACAGTAGCTATGCCACTGGCCTCACTGACTTTATTCAGTCAATATACCATACAAAACCTGTAGTGTGCTAATCCCTTGTAAATGCCAGACTATGGTTTGTGGGACTACTGCATGCAGGAACTGCTCAAGGTACCCTTAAAACGTACCCGTCATCACCAATGGAGAATCCCACCATAGGCAAACCTTCCTGCTTATACCAAATGGATGGAAATTAGGTAAGTTGAGATTGGCTCCCGGACACAACAATAACCTATTATGGCCAAGGGCATACCACCCCTCTATGCAAGATCTCCTGGGACCTATAGCATTTTTACATTTGGAAACATTGCTCTGTGGGTTTCCACTTGCTTTTGAATCCTACTCCCAGTCATCCCTTCTATTCCATCCACATTTGGCTAGTAGGTTGAGTTTCCATGCTTCTGCTCCCTGGTTCCTGGAACGGCCTCTTCCGCTTAGCCAACAAAGTAAACCATAGAATTCAACAGCTACTTCTCTTTCAGGACCTTGTATCCAGATTCTCCCTCCTCCCTTGAGCGGTGTTCTTCTATCTACAAATTAAGCACTAAGCTCACACACTCAAACCCTTCCTATCACATTTGAATGGTATGCTGCTTCAGCACCTACACTAGGAGGCATATTTCTGCTATCTACGTACTTTGTCCTGCTGTCCCTGCTCTCTGAAAGCCTACCATACCACTCCTATATGTTAACATATTAAAATTACCTAGGTGCTCCCCTGACGGATGCTGAATGGGAAGCAATCTGGATACAAGCAGCCAAAACTTCCCTGTGCATGGTATACAAGGTAAACCAATATGCAGTGTCCCAGAACAGAGTATTTGTCTGTAATTTTGTTTCTGCATCTTTAGCATGGTTATTCCTGTTCTGGAAAGATAGTCCCACTGCAAACTGTGTATGTTATGTCACCCCTCTCAGTATTCAGGTCTGATATTTCATTTATTTCTTTATGCACATTAATTTATCAGTGTTCAATGGTGTGATGATGCAATGGGCTTGGTGTCACGTGACTTTCCCCGGCTGCCATAGTAACCCCAATAGCCGTCAAGCTTTGGCTGGGGATACTGTGTCACTTCCTGTCTACCTCAGTAGTCTTCTCCCTACCCTCAAGGGAGGAGGTTGTGTGGTCTTCCCTCTACCTTCAAGAGCGAAGGGTGTGTGCTCTGCTGCTCCTGTGGTACAAGGCCGCAACTCCGCGGTACCAGCTCCAGTGTTACCCAGAAGTACTCTGGTCCAGTCGGGACCTTCCTCATTCTCAAGATTCTCCAAAATCCTCATCTTCAGCAAAAATCTGGATGTCGTTCTTCAGTCATCACCCTTCTCATCATCTGTTCTCATCAACAGCAAGTATTCAGTTCAATCCATTCCGCCCAGTATCATATCTCCGGCACTACTACTCCCATCATTCAGTCTCCTCACTTCAAGTAACGCTACCATCACAGCCTATTGCAGCATCACCCATTCCTCAGTTATATTTAAGTCTGCCTCAATCCAGAGAGACTGTTGCTATTGGTTACCTCCGTTATAATAAACGCACAACTACCGTTGTTTCTGAACCCTGGCATTGGTCTAGTTATTGGTGCCTTGACTAGGGACAACGAAGTCAGCTTCCCTCGTGCCAATACCGTGACCTAACATCTGGCAACTGGCTACCCGGGTCCTACCCAGTACTACCACCTACTACTACCCTTAGCGGGAGGCCCCAGCGCAAATACAAATGGCTCATGCACTGGTATCACATCCTCGAGAATCCTGTTCTTTTAATTATTGTAGTTAGACATCCCCTGACCCCTAAGGCCTGTTTGTAGACCCTCTTACCAACCCATCTGCAGAAACATTGGCTCGAGATGCTCCTGCATGTTCTCACAGCTGCCGGGCGTCTCATAGATAGGAAAAAATAGGCTGCTCCCTTAAACCTGGAGTTTCTAACTAGGATCACAGAGGTTAGGGGAGATAGAGAACTTCTTGGCAGTGGTGGTGGACAGAGTGGATGCCTTTAATCTTATCTGGGACCCTTCGGGACTCCTACGGATGGAACATCATACCCAATAAGACATTTGTGACTAAAGCCCTACAATGGGACCTATTGGCTAAATCCCCACCCCCTTTATGTGTCTAGTCTTGTCCCCCTCCTTTCTTGACATGAATTTGACATTTGGTTTTGTTCTCTGCATTTTCACACATGGTTGACTCACAGCATCTTTGGCTTATTGGCTGTTTTGGCAGTGTTTATGGCTATTGTCCCCCCCTCGGCACCATTTAGAATTTTACATGCTACACAGTTCATATTTAACTGTATAAAACCTGTCTTTCTTGTCTTTCTTGTCTTGTTTTTTTTCATCATTGTTGGACAAAGACACTGGGGGAGATTTATCAAACATGGTGTAATGTGAAACTGGTTGAGTTGCCCCTAGCAACCAATTAGATTCTACCTTTCATTTTCTAAAGAGTCTGTGAGGAATGAAAGGTGGAATCTGATTGGTTGCTAGGGGCAACTGAGCCAGTTTCACTTTACACCATGTCTGATTATTCTTCCTTATTGATTTTCAATGGAAAAAAACCCTGCTTTTTTTTTTAAACGGATTATTTTTTTTTAAATACAATTTATGTCTTAAAATAATGTGTCAAAATGCTGTGTGTGCACTTAGCCCAAAGCTTATCTTCTCTTAGTATCTTGTAGCAGCTGTTTTGCCCATTTTTAGGGTGTTTCTTTATTTTACAGTTTTTTTTTTTATTATTTTCCTATCCTGATACATTTGAGGAACGGTTGTGTGTCAACAAATGATTGCATTCAACCCTTCCAGTCTAACCGCTATAATATAATTCTTATTGGCACTACATCTTAAATCTTTTGGCTTGTGGCTAAAACGAAAGAACAAGTTTCTAACCTGTCACTTTGAGATTAAATGAGTTGCTCTGATGTCTTTCTATAAAATGACGGGACATGCGATATTTAATAGATGTATTCCCTATGGTGCTTTTATGCTCTAGAAATCTGATTTTTAATTTTCATTTTTAGTTCAGTCCACATAACTCTTCCTGTATGGCTCAATGAGATATTGCTCTGTTTAAAATATGAATGTGAGTATACCGTTGTTGGTAATGATATCTTAATTGACACATAATCTGACAAAGCAAGGTAAAATGTGGCTGTAGTTATTTGCTGTTCATAAAATAATGTTACTGAAAACCTTATTCTGATAGAGAAGTGCCTCAGTGCACACGACTATAAAGCTGTTTTTATTTGGAAGCTGCAAGTCTTACCTTGTTATATAGCCATGTTACGATCAACAGATCTAGCATGATGGAAACCACAATGCATAATGGAGTAGAACAATAAAATAACTGGCTTTGTTCTTCCTAGTGATATCAGTAAGCACAATGTTCAAACATCTAGGAGACACAACACCAGCACTATTTAGTACCTAGAGCTGCCAACTATACAGATAGGCTCGCATTCAGCATTCCAGTTTGTTCTAAAGGTGCTCAAAGGGGTTTGCGGACAGGGCCCTGTGTGGCCAAGTCATGCGCCTGCACATTAATCTAGTCAAAATTCATTGTGACATCATTGAAATACACTGTGGCATCATAAAGACCCATTGTGACATCACAAGGATCCTTTGTAACATCACAAAGACTTATTGTGACATCATAAAAATACAATATGACATACAAGCCTGATCTTGGCCTGTATTTAGTTTGTACGCCCTTGTAAGCAGGCCCTTAATCCTCATGTTTGACTTGATGGTTACATGCGTACTAGGGCCATGTTCTCATGGTGCAAGACACCGGCCGTTTCACGGACCAGCCAGTGTCAAAGAAGCTCATGCAGTACCGGCCGGATGATCTTTATTTGTGATGAATTGAGATGCAGGTGCATCAGTGTGCGCCCGCATCCTAAATCGCTGCTGCACACAATGGAGCGTGCAGCCGGAGCAGAACGCTCCATTGTGTGCACTGACATGTCTCCTGTAGCCGCTATTCAATGAATACTGGATGCAGAAAACTGACATGTCAGTTTTTTGTGCTGCCACTAGGGATTCCATGAAATTGTGCAGTGCTGTGGAATATGTTGACGTTATATGAATAAAATTGTTTTTATAACTACTACATCAATGTTGTGTTCAATGGAAACCAACTGGGATTTAGGTCCAAATTTGAAGACAAAGCTTCTTCTGAAAAAAACAGTACAGGGTTAGCACTTACGTGGGGTGAAGCCAAGACAAGATCAGGTAAATGTGGATGTAATCCTGGGTGATTAAAGGACATGACTCCAATTAGTGTAAGCATGGTGGGACCATAATGATGGGTAATAGAAATTTTGGGTCATTTCAGGGGGCAAGGAGGACCACATAGCAAAATATAGTTTGGCCATAGTCTAAGTTACTGCAATGCCCTAGATTTCTGACACTAAAGTTGGTGGCCACCTGAAGGAGAATGGAGGATTAAAGGAGTCTGCAATGTTTAATCAGATGCAAATCCCTGTAGACCAAAGAGAAGATGGCAGAATGCAAACATGGCAGGTGCTAGGTTGTGATACAGTTATAGTGTTATGAGAGAAGGCTGTGCAAATATGGTCAGGTTAGATCTTAAATGTAAGTAAGGCTAAGCTCGCACTGCGTTTAAGCAATATGTCACAGCTACCATCAGCATCCTGCCAAGAAGGGTAAGCTGACTTATAATGTGGCATACCGTAGCATTCATTTCAATAGCCCAAGTATAGGCAGCTAGGGAGTATATTTACATTCATACTGCTTCTCGCTGGTATACCTTTAATTTATCGGGACACAATAGCATGTTCTGATATGTTTTTATGTCCTGGTAAATTAGTGTATACTAACATGGTGAAGTCCAAACATAGTCACTATCTGCCTGTTTCGGCAATTAAAATGGGGCCCACTACAGTATGCCACAGTATTTGTATGCATCCCTTACCTGGTGGAATACCAGTGGGTAGCTGTGATGTCCTGTCTAAATGTAGTGTGAACCTAGTCTAAGCTGTTTAGGCATTGACAGGGGCAAATTTAGGGTCAAAATGCAGGATGCTGGAGGAGTCAGCGAAAGCTAGGTGAGTATGAGTGTTTCCCTTATTTTTCTTTGCCCAGTGGGGCCTGATACTATATGGGGGCTGTAGTGGAACAAATATTGAATGGGGTGCAAGGGGTGTGTGTAATATTATATGAGGCTACACGGGGGTGGGGTCATCTACTATAAGGCTGTCCCTGTGTGTGATAATTTCCCCTGATTCCCCGTCAGCATTCGGACAGAGCCCAGTCCTGCTGCACAGCACTTCCTGCTCTCAGAAGGGAGTGCCCCTATTAGCTAGTAGGTAGCTGCAGTTGTGACCCCCCCTGTTCCAGTGATTGACTAAGTGACACTTTATTGTGTGAGGACCAGGGAATGTAGCTTAGCTTGGCTCAGGCTCTACCAGAATGGTTATTGGGGGAGTTGAGTACACGTTAATGTTTTTACCCGGCCTGATATCACATTTAATTGTTAAAGTATTCCACTAACATCTCTTTTACCACAGAAACTGTTTAAAAAAGTCAATGCTACAGACAACAACTATTCATATTGCTGTAAAGAAAATACAATTTTGGCTCAACAAACATTGTCTCTCTGAAAGCAGCTAAATGCCAGATAACCTGTCAGAACCTCTGATAATGTATTCAAATTCATGTCAACTTGAAATTTACTTTTCCTCTGAGAATTGTATATTGTATTACATCTGCAGGATAGAATACCTGACTAGAGCAAAACAATAGATACAGTTTGTCCTTCAGTAAAATCATTTCTGATCGATGCAAAAATAATTATGAACAGTATATTTCTTATCCCCCATACGTATAGTCAGGGGCTTAACTAGAAATGGCATGGCCCTATAGCAATCTTTTGATTAGGCCCCCCTTCCCTTCCCTACTGACCACTAAGCCGTCAAGTCTAGTCATAACTGTATAATTGTATAAACGCTTGTCAGGAGTGCCTGCACTTAAAGGGACATTTGCAGAACCAGGAGGCCACCTGATAATGCAAATGATGAGAGGAGCGTGCAACGGGGTCCCCTGATGCGGTGGGCCCCATAGAAGCCTCTATGGCTGCTACAGTGGGAGTTATGCCCCTGCCTATAGTTTTTATGCATAGCATGCATATGATTGCTGATGATAAAGTAGTGGTGAGGTGGTGATTAGAGATGAGCGAGTAGTGAAATATTTGACTTTCAAAAATTTGAATCGAATAGGCACCGATATTCGACTATTGCGGCACTTGGAAATCTAAATTTGACCACTTGGAGGTCACCAAGTCCCTCATAAAACCTCCCTAAACAATGCAAACACCTCCGGAATGACACTGGGACATTAGGGGGAGCATGCCTGGTTGCACCCAAAACCCCAAAATCGCAGTTTAATGCCACTCTCTGCAGTTGCTAAGGAAAAATATTTGCGAACGCTTTACGAACATTTATGGTAATGTTACATACATGATTCCAATGTGCGTCCGCAGAGCGTCATGTTATTCACGCGTATCACGTGTCATGCTGTACGAACGTTACTGGAACAGTATGTATTTTTCTGGGCTACTGAAACAATATGTATCACGTGCCTTTTTCTGTGCTACTGGAACAATATATATCAGGTGCCCTTAGTGGGCTACTGGAACAATATGTATAACGTGCCCTTAGTGGTGTTAAACAGGGACACTAAGTCACTTGTACACCCAGGGTACTGGAATGAATACACCTGCTGATGCTGATGCTGTTATATCATCTATTTATTAGCACTGAGAAGTGCTTTTGATTTAGAGATGACTTTTTCACTTGATCTTAGCCCTGAAAAGGACTTTTGGGTTCAGTAGTATTCCTGCCTAACCAAACGCTACTAAAACCTATCTCCCCCTGCTGAAAGATCTCTTCCTGGCTAGGTTGAAAGCGCATCTGCGGTCGAGAGGCGGGAGCAGTGTCGGACTGGGGTACCTTGGCCCACCAGGGAAATTGATTCTTGGGGCCCACCCGACATACACAGACAAAGGCAATGTTCACACTATGGAGGAGACCGGCTGTTCCGTGACTCCGGCCGGGTCACGGAACGGCCGGTCTCAGCCCAGATCATCACGTCCGGTACTTAAGTACCGGCCGGATGATCTTTCCTCCGTGGAGCTCTGATGCGGGCACATCAGCGCGCGCCCGCATCAGAGCTTCCCATAGCACAGAGTGAAGCAAGCGGCCGGAGCCGCTCGCTTCACTGTGTGAACTGCCAGGTCCTTCTGCGAACCCATAGCAAACAATGCTATGTTCCACGCCGCACATCTACGACTGTAGTTCTGCGGCGAGAACTACGGCCATAGATTTACATAGTGTGAACATAGCCATAATCAGCGGCAAACCTTTCACGTTACTACAGTGACTTTGCATTGAGCTGTGTATGTGAGCAGCAATGCTAGTGCACTGCCAGTCACTTGTACAGTTGTTACTGGTTTATGCAGTTACGGTAAAACAGGATTATTTATGTAGAAACCTAAATGAAATTTCAAGAATATTGCTGCAAAAACATATGAAAAATGTCATGTGTGAACACAGCCTCAGAAGATGAAGGAGAAAATGACCATCTAGTCTTCTCTTCTATTACAATTTCCAGCAGAGGAGACCCATAACGGTTCATTCTAGCCTCACCACAAGCTGTTGGGCTAGAATAAGACTTTTAAGGACCTTCATGAATGGCATATCAGTGGTCATTAAAGCGTTAAAGGGCTTATCCGGTAAAGAAAAAACAATTTTCAACTCTGATGTCAGAAGTTACAGATCAGTAAATTGCTTTACCTGGTGTATTCTCTCCAGTCTGACACAGTGAGACTGTCCAGAACTGTCTCAGAACAGCAGCAAATCCCCATAGAAAACCTCTCCTGCTCTGCACCGTTCCTGACATGGACAGAGGTGGCAGCAGAGAGCACTGTGTCAGACTAGAGAGAATACACCACTTCCTGCAGGACATACAGCTGCTGATAAGTACTGGAAGACTGGAGATTTTTAGTTAGGACCGGAAGAAGCAGATGGGAGTGCACCAGAGGATTCGGCCCCAATTCACTGAATTGCGGCGGGTGAAAACTGACATGTTCTTTGCGGCGCAGTATGGGATCCCGGCCGAAGCGTATACCATGTGTGTACTCTCCGGCCGGGATCCCATAGCAGTAAAGGCAGTGTCCTACACCGTACAGAGTACAGCCGTTGTTGCAAATGGCAACAACGGCAGTACTTTTACATAGTGTGAATCTAGCCTTATCAAGGTGTGATCTGCCATTGTATACATGTACAAGGAAATGGCAGAGAACACCATAAGGCGCACATGGCGTATTACTGCAGAACAGATTTGTGCCAGTAGCTAAACTTGCTGCTCACCATGGGGGCTACAAGCCCAACACTGCCAGTCACTTTAGTGGTGGTTTATACACCTTGACGCCATCTGCAGCCCTTTCAACACAACCAGGAGACTCGGTACAATCATTCCGCAGGAGAGACAGCACCAAAGTGACTTTATTCACTCCCTCTTGTGCGACTAAAATTAAAACATCACACTAGAGGGTTTGAATAAAGTCACAAAATTTTTTTACTACTTCGGTGCTGTCTCTGCTGCTTTTTTAAAACTCTGTTCAGATGGAGTGCATTATCCTACCTGCGTCTACTGCGGCAGCTGATGCTGCTTATATATTTATTTTTTGAGTCGGTGCAATAATTGAGAAGACGTTCGCCTTTTGGAGGTCCCAGTTGTGCAGGAGATCTGTGAGGCTTAGGCGCCGATCAGCTGATTGAGGATTCTAACAGCAAGACTTTAATCAATGGATGTTTTGAGGGGAACCTTCTTCGTCAGATCTATTGAGGGTTTTCTACAAAACACATTATCCATTGATTAAAGTCTTACTGTTACGTCTACTACAACTCCTATCATCTTTGATGTGAGAATCCTCAATCAGCTGATCGGCGCCTAAGCCTCACAGATCTCCTGCACAACTGGGCCACACTGACTGAGTGCAGGGGGAGGGGAGGGCCCATGATTAGCTCACCGGGCGGTGCTGATGCCGATCTTTACTCCCCACAGCAGTGTGGAAGCCAGCAGGGGGCCCCCTTGAGCTCCCCATACTAAACGGGATCTAAACAGGAGGCCCCTCTCCGGCTCAGGGGCAGGGCCCAGCAAGAGGGAGGAGGGGGCGGGGCCCACCGGGGAATCCCCCGGCTCCCCGGTGGCCCAGTCCGAGCCTGGGCGGGAGCCAAGTATTTAAGATTCAAGGTCATGTGGTTCAGCTATCCAATTAGGGTAGATGCCGTTTTCCCGCTGCGTGCGTACTTCCAGGGTCCCTCAAGGCCTCCCTGCATGGTCATTGGATTAAAAAAAGCGGCAACTGCGATGGGAGGGCTTTTGAATGTTTCCCGCATATTCGCCTCACTACTCGATTTAATTCGAATCTTTCGAATACCGCAATATTTGATCGAATACCATCTCAATCGAATCGTATTCGCTCATCTCTAGTGGTGATGTTATTTTGTATTCTTGCAAAAAGACTCTGAAAATTTTTCTAAACAAAGAAGCATTTTCTATGAAACGTTGTATGCGTCCGACTTTTATGATGTTTGAAAATTGTAATACTGAGACTGGCGACTGGCACAGGATTTAATATTGTATATTAATAGATTTGATAAATAAAATAGACTTTATTAGTTGAATTTGTGATCTTATCAAAAACAGCTAATTTATTACTGGACATGGGAGACCAGCAGGTCAGTTTCAGATCTAAAGTTTATTGTTTACACTAAGCATTTCATACATTTGAATAAGAAGTAGGAAAATATTAGTATCTAATTAATTGGCTAATTGATTGATTTATATTTTCAAGTTATAAATACCTGGGATCTTGAAATTTTTTTTTATTTAAAAACTGCATGTATGGGCAACTCAGCTTTGTGCTTATACTGTAGATCTGCAATTTTCTTGGGCAATGTTTTTCTCTAAGGGTCTGTGCACATTATGGAATGGCGACGGAAAACCCGTCGCACATTCTGCAGCTTGCACCCGCCCGCAGACTAAGGCGGACGCACGCATCTCCACCCATATCATAGACTCCATTTTATGCATGAGCCTATTCCGTCGTTCGTCCAAAGAATGAACCCCCAAAATTACATCAAGGGTAGGAAAGAGTAAAGTAGTCAAGCTCAAGGTCCTCTGGTGCATCCAAAATGGCACTGATCCAGGCAGCGAGAATTTCTTTTATGGAACCTTCTTTATGACATAAGCGATTGTCCTCATAGTGCATGATTGCTATGGTTACCACAGGTGCTCACAGTGATCTGAAGCATTAACTCTTTAATAGTGATGCCATAGCTCCCAACTGTCCCAAATTCCGCGGGACAGTCCCGTTTTCGTGGGTGCTATCTCGTGGTCCCGGAACGGCACCCAGTGTCCCGCATTATATGTGGCCCCACCGAAAAAAACAAACCAGTAACTCACCTGCCCGCCGGTCCCAGCAGCTCCTCTCCCGGCAGAGCGCACACTCCCGTCATCCTCCGGGGCGGGCAGCGGGGTATACAGACACTGACTGTGCAGGAAGTGACCTGCAGCCTCTGTCATGAATTACTTCCGGCACAGTCAGTGTCTGTATACCCCGCTGACCGCCCCGGAGGATGACGGGAGTGCGCGCTCTGCCGGGAGAGGAGCTGCTGGGACCGGCGGACAGGTGAGTTACTGGTTTATTGTTTCTCTGGTCGGGCCACACAAATGGAAGGATTGGCTACTATGTGGGGCACTATATGGGGGATTGGCTACTATGTGGGCACTATATGGGGGATTAGATAATATGTGGGGCACTATTTGGGGGCATTGGCTACTATGTGGGGCATATATGGGGGCATTGGCTACTATGTGGGGCACTATATGGGGGCATTGGCTACTATGTGGGGCACTATATGGGGGATTGGCTACTATGTGGGGCACTATATGGGGGGATTGGCTACTATGTAGGGCACTATATGGGGATTGGCTACTATGTGGGGCACTATATGGGGGATTGGCTACTATGTGGGGCACTATATGGGGATTGGCTACTATGTGGGGCACTATATGGGGGCATTGGCTACTATGTGGGGCACTATATGGGGGATTGGCTACTATGTGGGGCACTATATGGGGGATTGGCTACTATGTGGGGCACTGTATGGGGGGATTGGCTACTATGTGGGGCACTATATGGGGATTGGCTACTATGTGGGGCACTATATGGGGGGATTGGCTACTATGTGGGGCACTATATGGGGGATTGGATACTATGTGGGGCATATATGAGGGCATTGGCTACTATGTGGGCACTATATGGGGGATTGGCTACTATGTGGGGCATATATGGGGGCATTGGCTACTATGTGGGGCACTCTATGGAGGGATTGGCTACTATGTGGGGCACTATATGGAGGGATTGGCTCCTATGTGGGGTACTATATGGGGATTGGCTACTATGTGGGGTATTATATGGGGGCATTGGCTACTATGTGGGGCACTATATGGGGGATTGGCTACTATGTGGGGCACTATATGGGGGATTGGCTACTATGTGGGGCACTATATGGGGGATTGGCTACTATGTGGGGCACTATATGGGGGCATTGGCTACTATGTGGGGCACTGTATGGGGGGATTGGCTACTATGTGGGGCACTATATGGGGATTGGCTACTATGTGGGGCACTATATGGGGCATTGGCTACTATGTGGGGCACTCTATGGGGGATTGGCTACTATGTGGGGCACTATATGGAGGGATTGGCTCCTATGTGGGGCACTATATGGGGATTGGCTACTATGTGGGGCACTATATGGGGGGATTGGCTACTATATGGGGCACTATATGGGGGGATTGGCTACTATGTGGGGCACTATATGGGGGCATTGGCTACTATGTGGGGCACTATATGGGGGCATTGGCTACTATGTGGGACACTATATGGGGCATTGGATACTATGTGGGGCACTATATGGGGGCATTGGATACTATGTGGGGCACTGTGTGGGGATTGGATACTATGTGTGGCACTATTGGGGGGATTGGATACTATGTGGGGCACTATAATGGGGGATTGAATACTATATAGGGCATTTTTTGGGGGATTGGATACTGTATAGGGCACTATTCAGTCAGCAGCATGTGGTGACTGTAGGGGAGTGGCTATGGAGGGTTGCTATGGAGGGTCGCTATGGGGACCGCGGCACACATGTCCCTTTTTGCTCTTTGCAAAAGTTGGGAGGTATGGTGATGCACTTCACTATGAAGGTCAATTATGACCAAGTGATTACTTTATAGTTAGGGCACCAAGAACAC
Organism: Dendropsophus ebraccatus; assembly: GCF_027789765.1. NCBI lineage: Eukaryota > Metazoa > Chordata > Amphibia > Anura > Hylidae > Dendropsophus > Dendropsophus ebraccatus. The sequence continues at coordinate 61,140,388 of NC_091455.1, forward strand.
TAAATAATAAACTTAGAGATGACGTACAATATAGGTAGTTGTAGATGTGATATACCCAAGAATGGCCCTTTAACTAGCATATACCTCCCAACCAGGGGCGCCGACAGCTAGGGGGCGCCCGGCGGTGGCCCGCCCCGCCCCTCCCACTCATCGCTCATTCAAAGTTCAAACCCCCCTCAGGCAGCAGAGCGGACGCTGGATCCTGGACCGCACGTGATGTGACCAGCCAGCGCCACCCTCCCGACCCCTCTGATCTCCCTAGGCAGCCTGAAGCACCCAGTCCGGCCAGCCCATCCTACTCACCGCTCATTCAACTCCCCCTCAGGCAGCAGAGCGGATGCTGGCACATGATGTGGCCAGCCAGCGTTACCCTCCCTCCTGACCCCTCTGATCTCCCGGGGCCGCCGGAAGCATCCGCTCCCCCTCCCCTGCCTTCTCCTCCTCTCCTGAGCCCAGCACATCGCTCTGTTATAGTTGACGTTGCCGGGACTGTCCCTATTCGGAGGAGACAGCCCCGGCAAAATCATGTCCTGAGTATGTCCTGGGAAGCTCCGCCCCCGTCGCGGAAGCCCCTCCCCCGCCAGCGCGAGTGATGTCACTCATGCAGAGCAGGGAGAGGAGTCCATGGGGGACTAGAGGGACCATACAGGTGAGGTAAGTATGGCTTTTTTTTGTTTTACATAGAGATGTAAGTGGTAGTGGCATGTTGATGAAGGGACAAGAGGATGCTGAAGGGGGCACTGGTATGATGATGGAGGGGCAGGAGGAGCATGAAGGGGGTAGTAATATGATAATGGAGGGGTAGGAGGATGAGAGGGGTAGTACTTTGATGATGGAGGGGCAAGAGGATGAAGGGGGTAGTAGTATGATGATGGCAGGGCAGGAGGATGATGAAGGGGTAGTATGATGATGGAGGGGCAGGAGGATGAAGGAAGTAGTAGTATGAGGATGAAGGGGGAAGTAGTATGATTATGGAGAAGCAGGAGCATGATAAGCGGTAGTAATATGATAATGGACTGGCAGGAGGATAAAGGGGGTAGTAGTATGATGATGGAGGGGCAGAAAGATGAAGGGGTAGTAGTATGATGATGGAGGGGCAGGAGAATGAAGGGGTAGTAGTATGATGATGGAGGGGCAGGAGAATGAAGGGGTAGTAGTATGATGATGGAGGGGCAGGAGAATGAAGGGGTAGTAGTATGATGATGGAGGGGCAGGAGAATGAAGGGGTAGTAGTATGATGATGGAGGGGCAGGAGAATGAAGGGGTAGTAGTATGATGATGGAGGGGCAGGAGAATGAAGGGGTAGTAGTATGATATGGGGTGCAGCTGCATCATATGGGTACAAACTACCAGTACATACAGTCAGTGAGTAGAGTCTCAGCCTGCTCTGAGTGTGTAATATACTGGAGACCTAATACTGGGGTGTGCTATGCTTTTTCTGTTGTTTTGACTGTAAATTCTAAATGAAAAATTTTGAACCCACACCGGTGATAGGTCAAACCCCACCAACACCACACCCGTCATCACTGCGCCTGCTGGGGGATCCCTCGGCTGAAAGGCTGGAGAGGAGAGAAGTCAGAAGAGATCCAGGCCTGCAGGATTAGGTGAGTATAATGTTTTTGTGTGTGTGTGTGTGTGTTGGGGCAATGCAGGGGGACACTATTACTATATGGAAGGCACAATAGGGGCATTACTATATGGAGGCACACTAGGGGACAGTATTCGCCCTGTTGCCAAAATGGCCTAGAAACTGCCCTGCTCCCAACATTTTGACAACCAAAGAGGGACACATGGTTCACTACACTAACACATACAGCAAACGTCCTACAACCACTCTGTAATTGTCAGTTACTGCACTAATACCGCGCCTGTGGTTGTCATGGTGATGCTGCCACAACTACTACTAGATAGATGGATAGAGATAGCTAGAGACATATAGGATATATAATAGATATATACATATGAGATAGATAGATAGATATCTGGCTCCAGGTTTCAGCAGTACCTTGTGCGACAGAACCTAAGTGAACCTCTTTTCAGTGCAACTCACACAGTGACAGTAAGGCCTTATCCACACATCAGTTTTTCTTCTCGGACCTCAGAAATCTGGATCAGTGTTTTCTTGGAGAAACCATCCATTTTGCATCAATGATGCATTAGTTTTTTTAGGATTTTAAAAATCACATAGGTAGGTAAAAAATAACTACTAGGAGGACCCTGCCTAGAAGATACAAGCAAATGCTATAGTAAAAACAGGCGGTGGTGCATCTATATTCCATCTGTTTAAAATGGACCTATTGACTTCTATTGGACCCTCCATTTCATAAAACTGCAGGTCCTACTTTTTTACAGAATGGATCAATGGTCAAAAACGGATTTGGATGACAGCATTGAAATCAATGAGCATATTTTCTATCCATAAACTAGGATCCTGATTTACGGCCAGAAAAAATTACTGTGCGGATGAGGCCATAATCAGCAGAAACTACAGACACCTAATTGTTGGGCTCCTGCTGTAATCGCATCAGGTCTCCCACTGCTTTCAACCTTTGCTTTGCAAAAATAGTAAGTAATAAGCCTCCACCAGTAAATAGAACCGCCTATTTTGGTAATCCCCCATGCAGACATTCCCCCTCTGTCATATAAAAACAAACACTCATTACAAGTGCTTGCAGTTATAGTCCTAGGCACAGCACCCAACTGTATCACTCATCCATCCCAATGTCGCCCCCATAAGTAGTCTGGTGGCTGGTGCCCTGTGCTGGTCGTATACAGCTAATGCTTCACATGCGAGGGAATAGCTGTAGGGACTGGGACATGGTGGAACTGCAGCTGTAGGTGATTGAGGCAGATGAGTATCACCTTGAAAACTCTTCCCCGCAGTCATTCCTGTCCTGATGCTTGTGGCTCGTGTTTATTAGACTTTCTTCTCCAAGTCACTACACCATAGTAAAATGAGCACATACTGAAAATATAGGAACATCACAAATAACAACAGAAAGAACTCATAACAAATTTCTTAGTTAATATGGTAATATGTGTCTCATTCATGTCCATTTTTTGCCATTTTAACTGTATTGTGTAAATCATCTGTTGATCCAATATGGTGAACATGTTGGAAGGACAAGCTAGCTTGGTGTAAAGGCAGGAGTTCTGAGAATATGCCATGGTGTATGCCGGGGTGCAACTTGGATAAATGTGATCCAATGGTTTTTAAAAGATGGCTCTTCAAATCCTACTTGGTTTTAAAACATGGTTCATTCAGTTTCTTCATATTTCCCATCAATCATTCATATGTATTATTCCCAACTTAAAAGTGATTGATGTCATAATTAAAGGAGTTGGCCACTTTATATTAACATTGTTTTGAGTGTAGTATAAGTAAGTGTATGCACATTACTTACTTTCAGCAGCTACCTGTGTACTTCATAGAGCTAAAACCAGACTCCCCTCCTCCAGACTGTGCTGCCCTGCTCTGTGGTGATTCTGTCCATGAGATGGCTGACATGGAGGAGCATATGACCATGCTTCACCCCCCAGTGTCCACCATAGGCATAGGCAGTCCAGCCTTGAAACGCGTTGATATTCCCTTATTTTATTGTTTAAATATGCTTTTTAAATTAAAGTTTTCATAAGCTCTAGCAATCCTATTGGAGTTGGCTGCACCTGTTGCACCTGCCTTTCTGGAGTGGAGGTCTGCATCTTTCACCATAGGCATAAATGGGCTCAGTGTTGGACACTTGGGGGTGGGGCAAGGTCACATGCTCCTCCATGTTGGACATCCTATGGACAGACTCACCACAGAGCAGGGCAGCACACCCTGGAGGAGAGGAATCTGATTTTAGCTCTATGGGGCACACAGGGAGCTGCTGTCAGTTAGTACTGTAAGTACACTTACTAATACTGTACACTAAAATATTTTACTATATAGTGGCCTACCCCTTTAAGTTCCTGCCCTCCTACCCCCTTTAACACTTACTTGTAGTTGCCTCTTTAAATTTTTATTGGGTTATACACTTTGTAAAGCTATTCTTATATGACTGCAGCTCATGATATTTACCCATGTCAATGCATAAATGATAAATATTCTGGCTTTTCCATGGATTAAGCCATTTAGAGGAATCTAGGCATAGAAGTATAGACTTGTATAAAAGTATGCATCTATCACAAAAGATTCCTTGTCAGCCACAGGCACAAGATATGACTAATGGATCTAGTATCAGCATGTACTGGGCTGTACCCTCAATTATATTTTGACACTACCTATATATATTCATTTGTTCTGTACTATTTAGAATTGTATGGCATAGCCCTGCACATTGTTGTATTATATTATAGTTAACAAGCTAATCCTAAAATATGTAGTTTATTCTAGCTGTTTAGGGTTAGGCTAAGGCCTTGCAAAATTCCTTATTAGTCATGTGCTAGATGTAATGGTCATCAATGTATCAATGTATGATAGCAATATTGTAAAATAGTAAACATTGTATAAAACAAAACCGCCAAAAGATTCAAGCCTGAGCTTTTTTTTCAGTTTCACCCCATAAGTAATTTTTTTAGTTTCTCACTAAAAATTGAACATTGGGGTTGATTATTTACTTAAAAGCAAAAAGAAAAAGAAAAAATTGTCATTTATACCATTCAATATGGAGAACTGCATGTTTGTCATGAATGATTTTTACATGTAGAATACAGGACATGGCTGTGACGCTACCAATTCTAGGGATCCAATAGATTGTCTGGGCAATTAAGGTGATGGATAACACAGATGTCTAGGGCAATACAGTTCTGGATACCAGGGACTGAGACTATTCAACATCATTCCAATTGACTAAAAGGACTAGGGTTATAAACTGTCATAAACTAATGACTGTTAGGGCCCTAAAGGAGCATAAAGGTAAGAAGTAGTCACACTACACATTAGACCTCCTTACTGCTTAAGTCTGATTCTTATCAAACATAGATGGTTCCGTGATGGTCCGAGAGTCATTCAGAGGAATAGTACACATGGAATCTATGCAGCTTAAAGGGGAAATCTTCTTCTATTAAATCAACTGGTTTCAGAAAGTTATACATATTTGTAATTTACGTCTATTTAAAAATCTCAAGTCTTCCCATACTTATCAGCTGCTGTATGTCATGCAGGAAATATTGTTTTCTTTTCAGTCTGACACAGTACTCTCTGCTGACATCTCTGTCCGAGACAGGAACTGTCCTTAGCAGCAGCAAATCCCCATAGAAAACTTATCCTGCTCTGGGCAGCTTGTGCAGAGATGTCAGCAGAGAGCACTGTGTCAGACTGAAAAAACAAACTAACATTTTCTGCAGGACATACAGCGGCTTATAAGTATGGGAAGACTTGAGATTTTTAAATAGAAGTAAATTACAAATCTATATAACTTTTTGAAACCAGTTGATTTGAAAGAAAAAGATTTTTGCTGGACAACCCCTTTAAAGAAAACATGTCAGCTCTATATCAGAGCCCAAGCATCAAGGAGGCATTGCTGAGCCTCAGGATACTCTCCCTGTTTGCATTGATTGATGTAAATCTCCTGCTTCCAGCACTGAGCCCTGTATGTCAATCAGTCAGTCAAGGCAGATAGGGGCGCAGTAGGCGTGTATACTGAGACTCTTCAATGCCTCCTTGACACCTGAGCTCTGAGCCCGATAAAGAGCTGACAGATTCTCTTTATCCGGGAAACACACAGGCTTCACCCTGAAATAACAGAGCCTGTGTGTATCAGCCTCTTATGTGTGATACCCCCTTTCCCCCTTCATCTCAGTATGGTCACGAAATATAATTTTTTGCCATTTAATAGACTCATTCAATAAATATTGACTCAAAAAAAGTCTGGTGTATCTGGGCTCATATTAAGCATCACAATAAGCATACAGGCAGGAATAGGTTTCTGCTAATTGTCAAGAAATGGGGAAATTTCCTGGGACAATGAAATCCAAAGAGCAATTTAAAATGAAGTCAGGGATCACCCCTGAAGACTAGGGTGACCAGAAGACCACTGCCATTCCTTTTCATATTATACAAATGATTCGTATATTTATAAGCCATAATAGAGCATATAAACACAACAATGTGACATTCCTTGTAGCTGCAGCAATGATCAATAAAGGCATGTGCTGCTGGCTGCCAGCTCCTCTCTCCACATCTCCACAATAGCTTACAAGGACAGGCTGAGTTTCTGCATCATTAAACATGACCTTTCCACATATAAGGCAAGCGAAGAGCATACGGCTCCATTTATCTATATGTTTAATTCCCATCATTACATTATAATAGAGGTAAGCCAGTAAGAGACAATGGAGTGGGTAGTCATACTCAGATTGTATACTAAATACTTGGGTATTGGGACTGGATTTTATATGTTACCATACTGAGTCTAATTGATGGTGACATCAATTATAATCAGATACATAATATGGAGCCCAATTGTAATGTTTATTAGGTCACTTACCAAAATTACCTAGATAATAGGCTCCCCACAGTCATGCATTGACCTAATGATCTTAAACCCTTTAGTGTTCACCAGTAGCAGCACACATCCTCCTATTTATAGTCCTGACAAACAATAGGAGTATTTAATGCAATAAAAATATTTTTCCCTAAATACTATCATAAATACATTCAGCAACGGTGCCTGTACAGCTGTGCATTCAGTCCACAGATATCTCTGCCAGTCTCTTTATATACGTGAATGTTTGGTTCTGCCAAGCGCTCATGTGTTCAGAATGAACAGTATATAGTATATAATAGAAAGTAAAAACCTTCAATATATAGTAGAACAACCTTTCCAGTAGTTTCCTGACTAGCAATGAATGTAATGTCGATCACTCTATGTCTAGGGTTAAAGGTAGAGATGAGCTAATTGGGCCAAGCTTCGGGTTCATATGAACCCGAACCATCGGCATTTGGCACCAGCTATCTTCTTGTTTTGTGGGGAAGGTGGAGAAAGCCAAGGCTGTATCCAGACGGGACACTGAACCGACGCTAGCTATAGCGTAAGCCGGACCAGGGAGCGGAGTCTAAAGGGCCACTGGCCTTCAACAGAGCCTGCCGCAAGGTGCTTTGGATGAGCTGTGGCAGGCGATGCCCAGGTTTGGCTTGCTTGCTGTGGCGGGCAAGGTGCAGCTGGAGACACGTAGGCAGGAAGGCAGGTAGAACCACAGCAGGACTCATGGCTGGAACCATGGTCAGGAGTCAAAGGCTGAAACTACAGGCAACAGTCACGGCAGAAACGATGGGCAAGGGGGCGTGGCCTGACTGCCGATGTAGGAGGACGTGTGCAGCCCGAGCTCCCCGCACAGTGATCCTTTCAGACATCCTTCCCGTGGCCGAAACCCCGCACAAACCACACCGGGAGACTTACCGGGTACCCAATCAGCTCCTGAGTGAGAGAGGGCGAGATGGTGCGCACATCGCGGAAGATCGCGGAGGATAAAGCCGGCGGCCCTGCTATGCCGCAGATCCAACATGGCGCTGAGGGAGAGCAGCGCGGAAGGAGAGCGTGCCGCGACCACAGAGGCTTGCCCGCTCCTCAACAGCCTGGGAGACAAGCTCTATAGAGGAGGATATTGATCCCTCAGAGTACGAGACAGGTACCGATGTGAGGAAGCGGGGGGCTGACGGTGTGGAGGGGGATAAGAGGAGAAATCCTGGAGACCGGGAGCCGACATGCAGTAGCCAGGCACATGGTTGTGCACAAGGGGGATCTGAGAATGCAGCACAGCCTACTGATGATCCCACCATAAAAGATGTATATGCAGCCCTAACACAGAGCAGTGCCTCCTTACATGCACATATTGGAGGTCTGAAGGAAGATATTAACCTCATCCGACAGGACATGAGAAAAGTAAATGAACGCATTGGTGAGGTGGAGGGTCGGATCAGTGAGATGGAGGACCAGCTCCCTCCAGTGAAACGTGATTTAAAGAGGGTTGTTCATAATGTGTCCCTGCTGATCAACAAATCGGACGATTTAGAGAACAGACTGAGGCGCAATAACCTGAGACTTTTAGGAATCCCTGAAAGGGCGGAGGGGAAGGATGCAGTGGTCTTTTTTGAAAGCTGGCTGAAGGACAAAATAGGAACTAACAACCTCTCACATCTTTTTGCCATTGAAAGAGCACACAGGGTGCCCTCTCGTCCTCCACCACCAGGGGGAGCTCCCCGACCAGTGATCATGCGCCTTCTGCATTTCAGAGACAGGGATGCAATACTACGCCTGGCTAGGGACAATGACACTCTATCCATCAATGGGTCCAGGGTCTCCATTTACCCAGACTTTTCCGCTGAAGTTCAGAAGAAAAGAGCTCAGTTTACTGACATTCGCAGACGCCTACGATCCCTACAAGTCCCCTACTCTACTATATACCCAGCCAAACTTTGTGTGGTAGCCTTGGGCACTACTCACATTTTTGAATCGCCTAAAGCTGCTCTGCAATGGCTGGATAATAATGAAAGAGAGTTGAGACAGAATGACTGAGATTGCGGATTGGTGGTGAATTGCCCGGGGACATGACAACGTCTCTCTGCCCAGGTTCCGGCGGGCCCTGCAAGCTATTTTGCGACTGTTGCAACGTTTGTTTAAGTATATGTGCCTAACCATTTTGGTTATGACTTCTGGTCACGGGAACGTGTACATTAGCATATCATATTGACCTGTGCGGGTGGATTGGGGGAGCGGAGTTTGGTGAGCTTAGAGTCCTACACGGGGTCTAGAGTATTTTTTTCTGCCCCACTTTTTCTCTTGTTGGAGAATAATGTTTATGTTTTTATTGTTTATGTTACTGTTAGCTATCCAGCCTTTATATGTGCCAAGTGGAGAGATCGAATGTAGTCAGAAAGGGTATATGTGTAATAAGACTATCTTTACTGCAGCACCAGTATTGCTGACTCATACACATCTTTGTATGCAATGGCACCCTCCGTAGCTGCAGTGTCTGTGGTGGCCTGGAATGTACGGGGCTTAAGGGATGCAACTAAGAGATGCGCCATCTTCTCCTCACTTCACCCTCTCCAGCCTGCTATAGTCTGTCTTTCTGAGACACACCTCACTAAAGATGACGTGCATCTGCTGACTAAACCTTGGGCCCAATGTGCATTCCACTCCACATACTCCACTCATGCCAGGGGAGTCAGTGTGTTGGTACACCGTAGCATTCCCTTTGTGTGCCACGTCTCTAAGACAGATAGCGAAGGACGATTTGTGTGCCTGCACTGCTCCCTGTATAATGTACAACTGATATTGGTAGCCCTTTATATACCGCTACCTTTTACAATGGAGGTGCTTAAACGTATCCTTACCCATATTGCATCGTTACCTTCTGTGCCGGTGTTGCTGATCGGTGATTTTAACACTGTACTCTCTATTCCTCTAGACAGATTGGCGTCCACAAGTACGCAAAGTACATCCCAGCCGACAGCCCTGTCGCGCCTGCTGGGGGAGTGCGGTTTTTGCGACCTTTGGCGAGTCCGCCATCCTGATCATCAACAGTTTTCTTGCTATTCTGGGTCGCACCACTCCCTGTCCCGGATCGACATGGCTGTGGGCTCACCCACCCTCTTGACGTATGTATCTGATATACGATATTTACCAAGGTGTGTGTCAGACCACTCCCCGCTGCATGTGAGTTTCAATATGGGGGTACGGGGGGGAGGCGAGATCTTGCCCTGGAGGCTGCACCCATTTTGGTTGCAACTCGTGGACATAGATACCTCTATAGATGTAGCCATCCGGGAATTTTTTGAGGTAAATACTGGCTCAGCCTCGACACTCTGTGTGTGGGAGACTATGAAAGCGTACATGAGGGGAGTTTATATTCAAAAAATCAGTGCACATAAAACTAAGTCCAGGAAACTCACCACGGTGCTTCAGAGTAGAGTCGGGGATACTGAAAATGCAATGGTGACAGATCCGTCCCCTAGGAATAAGGCCAACTGGGAGGAGGCCCAAACAGCCTATAGCAACCACGTACTAAAAATAGCAGAGGATAAGAGATTCTTCCAAAAACAACGGTTCTTCCAGGAGGGGGAGAGCGCAGGTCACCTCCTAGCCACCATAGTAAAATCCCAGTCCGGCCCACCTCATATTGTTGAGCTAACTAATTCGGGGGGGCAGAGGGTATGCTCAGATGAGGATATCTTGGGAGTCCTGTATGACTATTACTCTAACACATACAAATCTACTCTACAGGTCTCGGAGGCAAACATAGAGCAATACCTGCACTCCATTTCACTCCCGAGTCTGACTGCCGCCCAATTAGAACAACTGGAGGCGCCTTTGCAGCTGGAGGAGTTGGAGGAAGCCCTTCAATCTTTTGCAAATGATAAAGCCCCTGGTTGTGACGGCTTTCCTGCCGAGTTCTATAAATTACACCAGGAACTCCTTCTCCCTCAGCTGTTAAAGGTTTATAACGAGGCGTTTGGAGTTGGGCTTTTGCCGTCATCCATGCGAGAGGCTACGGTGGTGGTTTTACCCAAACCAGGTAAAGATTTAGCTGACCCTGGGTCGTATCGACCTATTTCGTCAAGCTCCTCGCACGGGTGTTGGCGGATCGCCTCAAGCGCGTCATCACTTCTCTGATCCACCCAGACCAATGTGGCTTTATGCCAGATCGCTCAACAGCACTGAACCTCCGTAGACTGTATATGAATATCCAGCTGGGGGCGGGGGAGGGGGGCTGCCCGGCGGTGGTCTCACTCGACGCTGCCAGGGCCTTCGATAGCGTCGAGTGGGCCTTCCTATGGGCGGTCATGCGGAAAATGGGGTTCGGACCAGGATACCTGGGATGGGTGCAGCTCCTTTATTCCCAACCTCGGGCCAGAGTGAGGGCAAATGGTGGGATATCAGGTGGGTTTGCGTTGGGGAGGGGCACTAGGCAGGGTTGCCCCCTGTCGCCCCTCCTTTTCGCACTCACAATAGAACCCTTGGCGTGCTTGTTGCGGTCTACTTCAGACTTTGAGGGTTTCTGTAGGGGAGCATGGGAGGAACGTGTATCCTTATACGCTGATGACCTCCTGCTATACGTCCGTGATATTAGCAGGTCACTACCAATGATTATGTCACTTATTGAGGAGTTTGGCCGTAATTCCGGCCTTTTAATAAACTGGTCTAAATCAGTTGTTATGCCCTTGCACCCGCTTTCGGACACTACACAATTGGTCTGGTCCGGCTTACAAGTAGTCACGTCCTTTAGGTACCTTGGTATCATGATAACGCCAGATGCTAGAGACTTCCTGAAGATAAATATGACCCCATTGCTGCTCAAGTTCCGCTCTAAAATTGACATATGGTGCAAACTCCCGCTCTCAGTCATAGGCAGGGGTAATCTACTTAAGATGATTTTAATGCCACAGCTATTGTATATCATTCACAACTCCCCAGTGTGGATCCCTCAGAGGATTTTTCACAAAATACAATGTTTATTTAGAGAGCTAGTGTGGCGAAAGCGGGCGGCGCGAGTTAAACTAGAAACCCTGCAAAGGAGTAAAGAGGCGGGAGGGTTGGCCTTGCCTAATCCGTACATATACTTCTTCGCTTCCCAACTACAGCAGATTAGGGGATGGGGACAGCTACAATCCATGGGACAAACGGGGCGGCTGGTGACCTGGGCCAGTGGCCATAGTCTGCCTATTATGGCATTGGAAGCGGGGGTCACAAAATGGGGTGGGAGAGAGACCCCTACACTGGCCTTAATGGTACGGGCGTGGAATAAGGCCAAGGCCCTGTTGGGCGTTACTGGATTCACGATTTATACCCCATTGTGGCGGAATCCAAAACTGCCTGAGTTTTTTAGATTGGAAGGATTCTCCCCATGGGAGAGGCGAGGTATAGTATATCTGCATCAGTTAAAACAAGAGGATAATTTTGTGTCCTTTGATCATATTCGGGAGACTTATAATGTCCCTAACACACAGTTCTACCGATACCTCCAGGTACGTCATGCGTATGTGGCCCAAGAACGTACTGGACCAATGACTACCCCCTCCCATAACTCCCTAGCATATATCTCCACGGATAACTCGGCCAGGGGTCTTATATCGACAATATATGCAGATCTATTGTGTGAGCACCTTCAAAAGTACCCTCTGTCTGTCAAAGAGAAATGGGAGGCGGATGTGGGAGACATCTCAGACGATCAATGGAATGATGTACTTGAACTTACTACTAAGGTATCTCTGAGTGAGGCACAGCGTCTCTCACAGCTGTATCTCCTCCACAGGGTATACAAGACCCCAATTCTCCTTCATAAGATGGGCTCTTGGCCGGAACCTAACTGCCCCCGTTGTGGTGCTGAGGAGGCAAACTTATTGCATATGCTGTGGGGGTGTACACAATTGGAGGGCTTCTGGAGGGGGGTTGTGGAGATCGTGAGGAGGGCTTACTCGGTGAGCCTTTCTTTTGATCCCAGGGCATGTATACTGGGGATTCTGGAGTTCTCAGATGCGGATGAGCACACTCTCCTGGCGGTGCAGAGAATGCTTTATCAGGCACGTAAGGTTATAGCTGCCCATTGGATACAACGTGTCCCACCTACCAAGCAAGAGTATTTGCAAAAAATGAATAATACCTTGAGACTGGAACGCGCAGTGTATATAAAAAGGAAGTGTCCTCAGAAGTTTGAAAAAATATGGGGAAGATGGGTGGACACCCCGGGTCTCCCATCTAGGGCGTTGTTGCAGATTTGCAGGCTACCACCACTTCCCCCTAGTAATATTCTACCATAGTTCACTGGTACAAAGAAGGGTGTCATGTGCAGACATATAGAGTCTCTCCACGAAGGCCTAGGAAGCAGTAGTGAGACAGCTTTAATTTATCTCAGGTCTATCTTTTACAATGGTGTTTATACAATACTCATATTAAGTTTGGATACAGTATAGTGCTACATATATGGTTGTGTATCTATATCGAGTCTATTGCTGCGGCCTCCTGTGTGAGGTCATACAGAATCTTGGCCTGTTCTTTTTCTCCTCTTCTTGGCAATGTCTTAAAGTCTCGTTTTGTTTCCCTCTCCTTTTTTTTTCTTTTTTTCTTTTTTCTTGTGTAAAGTTGTATGTCTGAAAATGGAAAAACTTTCAATAAAAATTATCTGATTTAAAAAAAAGAAACGATGGGCAAGAGCCTTCGACAGGAACCATGCGCAGGAACCACAAGTATCGCAAACTATCGCAAACTAAGGATTACATGCAGAGGCTCCAACAGCGGGGTAAGGGCAATGGCAGCTATATAGGGAAGTGAAATGCATTTAACCAATGAAGGGTGCACTGCCCCTTTAAATCTCAAAGAGCCAGTGGGCGGGCACCCTAGTAGGCGGGGACATGTTCCGGTCATAGAGGTAGGAAGCAGAGGCGCGGACGGGTAAGGTGCTTAGAGTGGCTGAAGGAGATGCAGAGCCAGGCCCCAGCATTTGGGCTCTGGCATCCAAATAGCGCAGGGAACCAGGGGAGTGGGTACGGCGGCAGGCCAGAGCATTGGTCGCTGCCGCTGCAGCCGTGGCAGCCAGACCTTACCCTAATTTTTCTATTTATTTATTCATGTATATAGTGGTGATCAATTCCAAAGCACTGTTTATAGATGATAACATTTTTCTGTGTTCCCATTGGGGCTCATGCTCTAACTTTGGCCTTCTTCACATGACCATAAGGATCCAAAGTCAACATGTAATTCCATTTAAAAAAACGTATTTATTGAATCTGTATTGCGTCTGTATTTGAAAATCTGCAAAAAAGGGAAGTCTGCCTAAATAAAAATGGAACGCTTGAAATAATATCATAAGCTTGTCCCAATCCCTGCAGCACCCAAGAATTGCCATTTGATTCCAAAAATGCAAAGCATCCGGATTGCATCTGTACGCTTCCACATATTTCAAGGATCCTTTCACTTCTGTGGGGAAGTCTGTTCCAAAAACATGAAATGTATATATGCATATCCTATTTTTGTGTGCTTGTGTGCATTTCCCTATAGAAACCAATAGATTCTATACTGTCTGTATTTACGGATCCATAATTACGACCAGTATAGAGAAAAAAATAAAGTCAAAATAAGTTAAGGAGGCCTTAGTACCGCGTTTCCCCCGAAAAGAAAACACCCTCCTAAAATAAGACGGAAACACGGTATGTTTTTAGACATTGCAGGAATCCAGATTACCCAGAGGAAACATATGCAAATGTGAAAACATACAAACTCCATGCAGATTTTGCCTTTGGTTGAATTTGAACCCAGAATGCCAATGCTGCAAAGTAAGAATGCCAGCTACTGGGCTACAATTGTCACAACTTCCTACCTACAGGCAATCTAGTCCTCCATCTGCACCATGTGGTATATTATATATTACATGGCAGGCAGCTGGAGGAGGGCTTGGGGATGACTGAAGTTACTCATTATTAAACCATGAATTAATGAATGAATGAATGCAGCTATTGCCATTTATGCTGCTTGTCGCTCCTTCTGACAGTAAAGATCCTGTAGGATGTTTTCCTTCACATATAGCATATAAGAAGTCTAATTAAAGCATCTTTTGTTTGATGAAAGAACATCACATCTGCTGTCACCCACTAATGGTAGTGTACAGTTTTGCTTAGTTGCCTTGTGCTGTGAAATCTTCTGGAGAATTCAAGCTATTACCACTGTTATTAAGGAATTTCAAAAGATCTAGGGCAAACATTTGTGTTATTGAAATTCCAGCAGCATAGTTGGCATCATAGTCAACATGTTTCAGGGAGATAATTCTGCTTTCCTCAGGACATATGACAACACAAGCAATTACAATTTTATGCATAAAAATATTAGCATGCCTGCCGTCTCCGTTACTGATGTTACGAACACTTAATAAAATTGCTAATATCCAAATCAAACAAATAATATTGTATAAGATATTATGTAAAAACAAAGATAAACACAAAACACATTTGTAGAAAAAAAGAAAGAGGTCAATCTAATAAAAAAAAAAGATTCCTGTAATACAATATGTAACAGAAACTTTTAGGGCTAAGCAACTTGCTGTATCTTGCACAATACAAGAATAACATAGTCTAGTATAATATACAGCATAAATAGTAGATTATACCTTTTTAGCACAATTCAGCTGACATCAGTAAGTATGCTAAGTCACAGTTGGGTGAAAGATTTACATTTATTCATAGTAATATCTTAAGCAACAAGGTATTGCTATGAAAAAGCTGCTGGCTAAGCTTGGAAACACTGAGCCTATACATCAGATCTCTAATTGTCAATAGTGTTCAATTTGTGTGCAGCTTTTCTAAACTGCAATACCTGCCCCTTTACACTACTTCTTAAAGGGGTTGGCCACTTTATAGTAAAATAGGTCAGTACAAAGTATTAGTAAGTGTACTCAATGTATATACTGACAGCAGCTCCCTGTGTACCTCAAAGAGCTAAAATCAGACTCCCCTTCACCAGGCTGGGATGCCCTGCTCTGTTTTGTTTCAGTCCATAAAATGGCTGACATGGAGGAGCATGTGACCAGGTCCTGTCCACTGTGTTCTCCATAGACATATACAAGCTCAGTGGTGGACACAGGGGGCGGGGCCTGGTCACATGCTCCTCCATGTCAGCAATCTTATGGACCAAAACACCACAGAGCAGGGCAGCCCAGCCTGGAGGAGGGGAGTCTGATATTAGCTCTATGAGGTACATAGGGAGCTGCTATCAGTATATACAGTGAGCACACTTACTAATACTGTACACTGAGCAATTTTACTATAAAGTGGCCAACCCCTTTAAAGCTAGAATCACACACATCGGATCCGCAGAGAATTTCACGCTAAATCTGCTGTGGATCCCTTGCCTGTGATTTTCATCCCACTGCGAGTATGTAAGTGACAGCCCCCTTAACCCCCTGCTGGCCAGAGTATACTTTACATGCTGCACGCTCTTGCTTTCTTTGGGGGATTCCGACATCTGGACATCCCGCTCAGCCAATCAATGGCTACGGCGGAGCAGTGCACTGGCACATCCAGCCAGGAACCCCCGAAGGAAGCCGGAGTGCGAAGGAGGTAAAGTATGCTCCCGCGAGCAGGGGGTTAAGGGGGATGTCAATCCTGCTGCGAGTATGTATTCTCATCATGTATGTATTCTCATCTCAAAATCACAGGCAAGGGATCCGCAGCGGATCTTGCTGCAAATTTGCAGCATGAAAATCGCTACAGATCTGTTAAGTGTAAAACTGGCCTAAAGGCCCTATTCCACGAGCCGACTGAGAGGAGCAAACAAGCGCTATTAGCGCTCCTTTGCTCCTCGTTTCCCGCTCACTGCCACCGCTATTCCATGCATCGGCAGTGAGCAGGTGTGTGAGGGTGTGGGGAGCTGGGGGGGGGGGGGGGGGGGGGGACTAGACCGTACAGGCAGCCCATAGCATATAGCAGCAACTGTTGCCAACGCTCCTATTCCACGGCGTGATGGCAGCAGATTGCTGCTATATAAGTCATTTGTTTTTCAACATGAACGATGTCGGCTGATCGTTGCCTACTATTCCACGGGACGATTATCAGCCGTAACGGCCGAATACGGCCAATAATCGTTCTATGGAATAGGGCCTTAAGTAGAAATACAAAAGTGTAAAAATAATCATAATTATAAAAGCAGATATTTGTATCACATAATATTTTACAATGTTTTATATCTGCTATTTAAAGAGGCTGTGTATTATTTTGAACTCAGGACACAGTACAGAAATATCACTTTGGGATCTAGAGAAGAGAATTCTGCAATATGTATAGTAACTGTGGTATGTTTTTTATTAGATTAGACATGTCAACCACAGATAAGTTAATTTCTCCAGCAACGGAATCAATTTGAGGCTATGTTCACACACTGTCAAAGTAATGCCCTTTATTTGGTACTCAAAATATTTTCAGCCCTCAGCCCATTAATTTTCATAAAATTCTATGGAACCAATGGCTGTTAGCTCCCACACTATATAAAATAATGGTTGTTGTTGACAGCAACTGTTAAATTAATGTTCAGGACATTTATTGGCGGCTGTTATTTAGCCAAACAATTGCCATTATTTTACTTTTTTTAGCGCACAGATTTTTTTTTCTCCCAAGAAAACTCAATGGACCTTTCAAAATAACCCCACCCAAAGTGGCCATCATTCAACCTTAACTTAAATAATGTAGCAATGGCCGTCAAAATATGTTAAATAACGTCCATTGAAAATCATTTTGTGAACATAGCCTACCCGAGTCATTGGGGAGAGGGGATTAAGGGACAGGAGAACTGATTAGTCCCATTTAGACTATGTTCAGACTGTGTAAAAAAAAAAAAAGGAGTCTTTTTTTTTTCTAAATAACTTCCGTTATTACCAATTATTGAAGTTATACCATTATAATTGAAGTCAATGGAATGCATTGAAGTCAATGGAATGACTTCCACTCAATACACATAGAGGGACATTTATCAAGGTTGCGGCCGGGGCATACGCCAGGAAGAAGGTACAGACTCGCCCCTTCTCCCTGGCATAGACCTCTGTATCGCTTACTTACCTCAAAGGTGGACAGGGGGTGTGGCAAGATGCAAGATTTACCATGATTTACACCTGGCATAAGGAGCAGGTGTAGATTTCTGCGCCCACTGTACGGCATGCGCAGATCACTTTGGCGCTTAGCCATCAGTATAAAGTTTAACAATAAAAGTTTTTCATATTCTTTCCAAATTGATATTATTTTGTTTTATTTTTGAGGTACCAGAAATTCATTGTAGGTGTTATGATAGTTTCAACATATGTTCCTATTGGAGGTGCTACATCAGTGTACAGTACCCTGATAGTATTTGGCTCACTCATACTTCATCAGTGTTTACTGTGTATTAGTTTCCTATATATCCTGACCTCTACTATCAATCCTTGAATTCAAATTGTTTCCTAAATTTGTTCCTCGCTCCCGATTGATTCTGACCTCAGCTAGTGTTATAGTTTTTCCTTTTAAATCTGGTTATTGACGGTTATGGTTTTTGGGCTGTTGATGCAGACTGTTGACTTCTCTCCCTTGACGGCCCAGCACATAGCAGTGCAGGGACTGTTGCCCAGTTGGGGACTGCCAAGTAGGTAGGGAGAGTGGGCCAGGATCTACTTGGGGCTCACTGTATCTCCCTTGATGTGACATGTAATTCTGGTCTCTACACTGGTAAGTGTTGTCATCACACCTTAATCTAGCTATTAATCTATTTGTCACAAATATCTTTATGTCAGACAGCAGCAAATAAATAGGTCCTTTCTCCTATGGCCTCTCTTTAAACAATATGTTACTGACATTTATTAGCTCATGGTGCTCTGATTACACATCTTAGTTTCTTGATATACCCATCTGTTCCTGAGATATTATGTGGGTTTATAATTTAATACAGTAATGCAGCAATACAGTTATTAGTCAGATGGGCGTGAACGTATTTGTGATAATAGGAGTAAATTTCAGGTGATGGGCGAGATTATACAGTGGATGATTTACATTGAGGGTTGTGTATGCCTATTAACCCCCCCCCCCCCCCCCCCCCCCGACTGTATAGTCACATGCATCACCTATTATTAATCTGATTACTTACTAAGTTCATGCCAATTTACTGACAACTGGCATAGAAGACATGGTTGACTCTATTGACTCTACCATTTTCATTTCTCACTTGCAGCATCTTGACACTTTAAAATGATGGAAATAATCCTTTTTAGAATTTGAATATAATATATATTTATTTTATATATATATTATTTATGTAACATGTATGTATGTAGGTCACACTGAAGCCGTGCTCTACATTTATTCCTCCTTGTCTTCTAAGAGCCATAACTCTTTTATTCTTTCAGCCATGGAGCTGTTTGAAAGCCAAATTTTTGTGCCATGATCTATAATTTTCTGGTACCATATCAGTATAGATGGGATTATATTTGATTAGTTTGAACAATTCCAATTTTTAGATTGCTTGTACTGCTCAATTCCATGCTATTGGATTGTATAGCATTTATCAGTAAGATCAGTGCCCTGTCTGTGATGCCCTTAAACACCATAATCCCTAATGATCGTGGCGTTTAAGAGGTGTCTCTCAATGTACCAGCTGCTGGAACTTTTAAGGAGAAGTCTGGTGAAAATATTTATCAAAGTATTGTATTGCCCCCGAAAGGTTATACCAATCACCAATATACACTTATTACAGGAAATGCTTTTTTCCCTGCTCTTACTACTGCATCAAGGCTTCACTTCCTGGATAAAATGGTGATGTCACGACCCGACTCCCAGAGCTGTGCAGGCTGTGGCTGCTGGAGAGGATGATGGCAGAGAAATGCTCAGTGTCCCTCCAGTGCCCTGTGTCTCTCAGTGTCCCCCTGCCATCATCCTCTCCAGCAGCCACAGCCTGCACAGCTCTGGGAGTCGGGTCGTGACATCACCATGTTATCCAGGAAGTAAAGCCTTGATGTAGTAGTAAGTGCAGGGAAAAAAGCAGTTT
Source organism: Dendropsophus ebraccatus (assembly GCF_027789765.1). Classification (NCBI taxonomy): domain Eukaryota; kingdom Metazoa; phylum Chordata; class Amphibia; order Anura; family Hylidae; genus Dendropsophus; species Dendropsophus ebraccatus. The sequence continues at coordinate 61,159,860 of NC_091455.1, forward strand.
ATAAGCATTTCCCGTAATAGGTGTATATTAGTAATTTGTATAACTTTTGGGGGGCAATACAACACTTTAATAAAAAATGTCACCGGACTTCTCCTTCAAGGACAAACTATAAACCTATCTTGAGAATGAGTAGGCGTCAAGAAACTGTGTGTACTCAGGGCAGCCCAAGCTTAGTATTATTAGATAAATATTATTTTGTATTAATATGTTTTACTTTCTCAATTTAGGTTTTTAGTTTATTTTCTGTATATTAAGTATAGAGGCAGCCATCATTTTGAGGATAGCCATCCAGTCTGAGCTGCTGCCATGAAATGTAGTTCAGAAATTTTCTTCACAGCAGTCAGAAAAATATCGGAAATCTCTATGTGAAAATGACCTATTGATGTCTTTCAGAGAGATTTCTAGGCATGCTCTGTCACCTGAGGAAAGGTCAGTATGCCGGATGGGAAGGAGGTGAGCTGTCCTCAACACTTATTGTCAATAATGGATCTTGTGTTCTCTGCCTCCAGCTTTATAATGGAGGTGTTTCATTGTAATCCTGCCTGCAGTGATAATGAGATGAGAGCTTGGAGGTGATCTGTGCAGAAAAATCAAGTGTCATTCTATAGCAGGCTCATGGACAGTGTAAAAATATAATATTTTAATACAGAACATTTCACAGAATAAAGCTTAAAATAACAAACAAAAGAAAAACATTTAACATTTAAAGTCAATTTAAACAAAAGGCCATTTTCTGATGACTGATGTCCTTAAAAAAATGGTGTACAAAATGTTTGTATGTATGTTTGTAATGTGTTCTCCGGCAAGTTGCATTACAGTACAGAGCTACTACATGGGGATATCTCTACACAAGACTAATACTTCTAGAAAGTGGTATATGCAACCTTCATCTATCAAACAAACGCACCTCAGCTCTATATGATGGGGTTCCAACCAGCATTTTTAATATATGTACAAGAAACTGCATCACCATTTTTACCCATATCGTACAGGGTCAGGTTTTGTGGGATACAGTAAAACAAAGAACTGTGAATAAAAAGTTAGATTTTATGACTGCACCTGTTGGGACCTTGGCACTGTCCTCAGTTCTGTGGGCACTTATCGTCAGCTATGCCTATGCAGTCCTTGCTTTAGTGTAAAGCAAGTGTCCGGTGTCCTCCAGTATTCTCTATAGCATTCCCCGATTACCACAGCTGTAGCACACGCCAGGTCACATCTCTGAAGTGACAATCCGCTCAGCCAATCACTGGCTGAGAAGGGACAGCATCACGACCACTAATTGGCTGAGCGGCCTGTCACTTCAAAGACCAGTTTGGAAGTCCTGGAAGCGGCTGCGGGGCTGTGAGGTTAAAGTCACAGGAACCAGGCAGGACATCGGACGAACCTGCACAAGTAAGTAGTAACTTTATTATTTAATATGCACTTCATAATCAGCTGTTAGCCGCACTAGCTATTACACAGAATGATGATTTTTCAACTCGCCAAAAGACAATGATCAGCCGATGATTGGCTCTTTGGTTGCACTTTGTCTTTATTAAACGGAGCAATATCGTCCTGATTAGGTCAATATCTATAAGGTCCCAATAGTGACAGGGTCACCGTTCAGGTGTATTGAACACTATTAGGTTTTTCATAGCTGATGGTTACTGAACATATTGATAGTTACAAGTAGGGATGGTTCGAACCGAGTTCGGTTCGGGTTCGTACGAACCTGAACCCTCGGAAATGATTCCCATAGCCATAGGCTGTATCCCAGTTTTCCAGGTGTTACTGCTGCCGAGCGTTCGGGTTCATACGAACCCGAACCTCGGCAGGTTCGGACCATCCCTAGTCACAAGGTTAATAAACACAGGTATTCCTAGAAATGAAGGGCAGCTTAAGTCTTTGTAGAAAGGACAGAAACAACATTGCAGTATGTAGCCATATCTGGCTGCATCTATAATGCATTCTCTTTTTTTTTTCTTTCTCCAAGTAAATCTTAGTTTTACTAAAATAAAATAAAAACGTACCTAGAAAATGATGATAAATTGCACGCATCAAAGAGCATGGGACAAAGAATAATGCAGTATGTATTATGGGAAGGAAAAGAAATAACAGCAATACTATCCCTGTGCTTAAGTGCTTTTGCATCTCTAAAGATAAAGAGAAGAGAATGAATGATTCATATATATGCATGGAAGCCGAGTTTCACAAATTGATGTTATTAATTCACAAGCTGGATAATGGAACCCAGGGGTCATTTTTTAACATATGATGAATTTACAAATGTGACTGGAATCTAGCAATAGAAGATGACAAATGAGGGAACTCCTGGGTGGTTTAGTCATCTGAGCACACTTGACACTTTTCTTTTAAAAGCAAATCATTTTTACACACAGGCATAATGATCGATGTCAGCGCCGGACTGAAAAATGACCTTTACTCAGTTTACATACGGCCCAACCACAAACACTTGAAGTCTATATCATCCCTCATAACATTCATACAGTACTTCATCCACAGCATACAAATAAGCTGCACCTTAACTGAAGAACTGACCTCTGGGAAATTTAATTTACATTAAAGACTCTTAAAGGGGGTTACCTAGCTCCAGGAAAAAAAAATGTATAGTTGGCACTGGGCAATGTAAAAATAAAAAACAAAGTCATACTCACTTGTCTGGGCCCTGCAGCTGCCTGTCTAATGCTCCTGCTACTTAGTTCCTGTGATGTATGAAAAAACACAGGCACTGCCTGCTCAGCCAATCACTGGCCCAGCTTCCTTCTTTATCTGCTGCTTTTACACAAACAGGAGGGGGGCAGCGGAGAGCTTGTATTGTGAATCATATAGCTTCAAAATCACTAAGTATATCCAAGCATTGATTTTTTTTGTTTTGTTTTCTGTTTTTTTTTGGCATTCTTGGTATCCATGGTGATGTTTTCTTTTCTTTAAAATAAAACATGCGCTGGGTTTAGCTTTTTTTTATTTATAGGATCCAAAACATTAGATAAAATAGATTTTCAGAAATGTTACAAAAGAATATAAAACTACTAAAAAGGCTTGTAAAACAGACCAAGGTTACATCTATGGCTGTAGAGATAAAGTCATTACTAGTAGCCAGGGTATATGTCACACATCTTTGGCTCCTGAAGTGCATCCTTTCTGTGATGTATGAGATAGTCTTTGGCAACAGAAAGGTTAGACCATATCGTTATTTTATAGCACATCACCCTATGGAGGAATCACTATATGGCTGTCCTTCTTTGGTAAACAGTACATTGCCCAGTATTTGATAAACTATAGGGAAAGTTAACCAAAGACCAGGATTTTTACATGCCAGTCATCAGCTGATGTCTATTGAAAAGTGTCAAGCATGGCTTAACCCTTTGAGGACCAGGCCCAAAATGACCCAGTGGACCGCGCAAATTTTCATCTTTGTGCTTTTGTTTTTCCCTCCTCCCCTTCTAAGAGCTCCAGCACTTTCAGTTTTTTATCTACAGGGCCATGTGGGGGCTTGTTTGTTACAGGAGTAGTTGTACTATGTAATGGCGTCTTTCATTTTACCATAACATGTATGACGGAATCCCAAATATATTATTTATGAAGATATAAATAGGTGAAATCGTAAAAAAGAATGCAATATGGTAACGTTTGGGGGGTTCCTGTGTCTACGTAATGCACTATATGGTAACAGCGACATGACACTATTATTCTATAGGTCAGTCCGAACACAACCATATGCAGGTTTTAAGGCTGCGTGCACACTATGTATATTTCAGTCAGTATATGTATATTTCAGTCAGTATTGTGGTCCTCATATTGCAACCAAAACCAGGAGTGGATTAAAAACACAGAAAGGCTCTGTTCACATAATGTTGAAATTGAGTAGATGGCCGCCATTTAATGGCAAATATTTGCTTTTATTTTAAAACAACGGCTGTTATATTGAAATAATGGCCGTTATTTACTGTTATATGGCAGCCATCCACTCGATTTCATCATTGTGTGGACAGAGCCTTTCTGTGTATTTAATCCACTCCTGGTTTTGGTTGCAATACTGACTGAAAAATACGTAGTGTGAACGCAGCCTAACACAGATTCTCTAATGTTATAGATTTTTTTTAATGAAATCCTTTTTTTTTGGCAATTAATCATTAATAAAATGGGCCTATTGTGACGCTTATAACAGTTTTATTTTTTAACCTACGGGGCTGTATGGGGTGTCATTTTTTCCACCATGATCTCTAGTTTTTAATAATACTGTATTTGTGAAGATCGGATGTTTTGATCACTTTTTAATCATTTTCTTTATATATAATGTAACATAAAATCGGTAATCCGCGCACTTTTTCCCCTCTTTTCGTCTACGGCGTTCACCGTTCGCAATGACGCTTGTTATATTTTAATAGATCGGACAATTACGCACGCTACGGTATATTATATGTTTATTTATTTATTCATTTTTATATGTTTTATTTATATAATGGGAAAGGGGGGTGATTTCAACTTTTATTGGGGGAGGGGTCTTGGGGTAGTGTATTGGTGATTTTAACTTTTTTTTTTTATACATTTTAAGTCCCTTTGGGGGACTTGTACATACACTACTTTGATTGTACACACTGATCATTGCTATGCCTTAGGCATAGCATTGATCAGTGTTATCGGCGATCTGCTGATTGAGCCTGCCTGTGCAGGCTCAGTGACCAGAGTGCCGATCGGACCGCGCGGAGGCAGGTGAGAGACCTCCGGCAGTCCGTTTTAACAGTCGGGACCCCTGTAGTCACACTGCGGGGGTGCCGATCGGTAAGGGACTCCCCCTGTCACTTACAGTTAAACGCCGCGGGCGCTCCACAATCGTGGCGATTAAGGAGTTAATGTCACGCTGCAGCGCGATCGCTGCAGCGTGTCATTAACGGTGAGGTGCCGACTGCTGATTGCAGCCGGTCCCCACCTGCTATGAAGCGTGCTCCGCTCCGAAACTTCATAGCTCAGGACGTACCGGTACATCCAGGGTCGTCTGGGCACAGACTTCCAGGACGTACTGGTACATCCTAGGTCGTCTAAGGGTTAAACCTTCCAAAAAATGTCTAAAATGAACTTAAAGTGTCACTGCTGTTATAACTATCAAAATCTAGACCAACAGTAGATGTGATATAAAGCAAGTTTGCAACATACATTCATTATTTTTGTTGTTGTTATCATGCTGTAAAACAAAGCTGAACTTACCAAAAATCCAGGTCCAGTCTCCTGAAGGCAGATTTTTAAACTTGTGCTGGTGGAAAAAACTAAACACAGGAATTCCGGCCAGTACAGAGAGTCACGGTTCAATGTGTCCATCAGTTACATAACTGTCTTCTCTCTGTGAGCACTCAGATGGCCTCTGTGAGCACTCAGATGGCCTTGGATTTTCTGACTCTTTGAGAGAAAAAGAGTCAGAAAACAGGAAGTGCCGTGTTTTCCATGATAACTAAAAGAAAAAATAATGAATGCAAATTGCAAACTTGCTTTATATCACATCTACTGTTGATTTAGATTTTGAAAGTTATAACGACAGTGACACTTTAATGCAAAAATGTGAGACTTTATATGCCAGAAACCTGGCGGATAAGACATGATAAATTCTCCTCTATGTTTACAGCTCCCAGCTCGGTTACATGTAGAGAGACAGTCTAATTACCCAATTCAAAAAATCTATAAGTTTCTTACAAAACAGATTAAATGCTTTGTAATCACTGGCCACATAGGGGTCATGAAGGGAACTTAATTCTGGGAATTGTTGATTACTCAAAACAGCTATAAATAGTGGATCTGTGCTGTATCAGCATTTATTTATACACCTCTCTTTTGCCATCATAGCAAGATCAGTACAGATTTTCATTCTTTGAAATTAAACAATGAAAATTTCTACTGAATGACTGAAGCAAAGTTTCTAATAATCATGATAACCTTATGCCCTTGCTTTTCACTGACTGCCCTATTTTTCAATGGACTCCAGAATATTTCATTTGGCAGCTTCATGTTCATGACCAAGAACAATAGCAAGCAGAGGAACATTGAAGAGAAGTGGACTGCTTTCCTAATAATATAGAAGAGAGAGAAGAGACAGCAGATTGGAATCTAGCATTGACCTTAAAGCGACTCTGTACCCACAATCTGTCCCCCCACCCACCCTCTTCATCATAAGGAATGCTCCAGGCAGATTTTCTCCTATTCCTCACCTGTGTAAGCATGGCACATGGGCTGGATCGTTAAGGCACATGTGCAGTGTTCACTGCAGAGGAATAGGAAAAATCCTGCCAGTGGCATTACTAATGATGAAGGACGGGATGATGGGGAGGAGGGACGGAGGGGTGGTGCAAAGTTAGGGCACAGATGCTCTAGGTCACACCAGTTTGGCACAGGACTGCAAGTTTAAAAGTTGCTTTTTTAGGACAATAACTGCATCACCTGCCGAACAGACCCCAGGACAGATCTTGGATTAAAAGCAGTTATCTGAAGGTACAAGTGGTTTGGGGTGGGCAGATTGTGGGTACAGAGTCACTTTAAACACAGCAATTGGAAACATCACATATTTATTCCATAGTCATTATACTCATAACTAATGATTAGGTATTTGGGACTTGATATAAAATATTAGAGAAACTATGCCATCCAAAAGACTAAGCTTTTGAGGGGGACACAGTGCTCAACCCAGTAATATCAAGCCATGAATTCTTCAGTTGTATCTAGACCTCTGGCTCAATGGCTAAGTTTCCTGATCACTTTCTTAGTTATAATAATTTGTAGAATGTTGTGGTATACTAGATAATGAAAGTATTGATTCTGGCAATTCTAGAAGGTTAATGTAATCAGTTTAGCACTGACTAATGTTAACCCTACAAGGTGTTTACACAAAACAATTTATAATCTTTTTTTATGCTCAAATCCCAACCCAAGGCCAGAGAGTCTTCAATTCAAACCCACAAAGCTCACACTTATTAATAATAGAGTATGTTAAATCAATAAAATGATAGGAGGTTTTTGATAGGAATTACACTTAATTTATTTAAAGGCACAGGCCTCTTAATAAATATGAAGCATTATGGCGGACTGATTTTCTTTTTATATCTGTTATGATCACCCCCATATGTTAACCTCTTAGATGCTACTGTCAATTATCTTTGTTGTGTAAAAGAGGGTGACTTCTATCAACTGTAAAGCCCCTACAATGTGGGGGCTGATAGGTTGCTATGACCCCCTTAGGGAGCATTCACCCATTCTGTGATTATGCTCCGTGCACGGAATATGTGCTACGGCCTGGAATCACGGAATCAGTACAGTAGCACGAAGATTTAAACAGTTCCAGAGCTCCCGGCATTATAAGGCATCATGATGCCAGGAGTTCCGCATTCCACACCGTAGCACATCTTTCATGCTGGGACTGTAATTATGAAGTGTGTGAATACCCCCTAAATGCTTTGGTCATTGGTAATGGTTTCTAAATGGTTAAACTGCAAGTTGGTGTTGGCAGTATTATACAACTGGCTCCTGGCTCCTCATATATGTGTGGATAGCAACTAGAGCTGCACACCTGTATTAGTACAGTAGTAGAAACATTTAACCTGTTTTGAAGCTACTGGCATCATAATGATACATGATGCCGGAAGTTCTGTGATTCTGATCCAAAGTAAATCTTTCATGCACGGACTGTAATCACAGAATATGCGACTGCCTCCTTAAAGTGTCGGCAAATAAGGTATGTAAAGGGGAAAACATGCATTAGTATCAAACTACCCTGACACAGAGGAGAAAACACAATTTTGGAACCAATTATTGTTCTATAATAAGGGGTTTACTATAGGAATATGTGTAGGGAGAAATTATGGAGAGAAAGGGAGAAGAGAAAAGAAAAAAAAAAAGAAAAGGGAAGGAGGAAAAAAGTGCTAGAAACCTACTGTGCTAAGATTAACCAGTATTCTGTCAAATACTGAAACATTGTCCAGTAATGCCAAGTGTGGAATAAGTGAGCATTGTAGTTATACAACTGAGCCGAGAGACCCTCAGTGCGTCTGATTCCCTTCAGTGTCAGACTTAAAGCGACTCTGTAGCCACAATCTGTCCCCCCCCCCTCCCCCCAAACCACTTGTACCTTCGAATAGCTGCTTTTAATCCAAGATCTGTCCTGGGGTCCGTTCGGCAGGTGATGCAGTTATTGTTCTTAAAAACAACTTTTAATCTTGCAGCCCTGTGTCAAACTGCGGTGGCCTAGAGTATCTGTGCCCTAACCTTGCACCACCCCTCTGTCCCTCCTCCTCACCCTTTTCATCATTAGGAATGCCACTGACAGGATTTTTCCTATTCCTCTGCAGTGAACACTTCACAGGTGCCCATGTGCAGTTCTCACACAGGTGATGAATAGTAGAAAATCTGCCTGGAGCATTCCTAATGATGAAGAGGGCAGGGAGGAGGGATGGGGAGGTTGTGCCAGCCTAATGCACAGACACTCTAGGCCACGCCAGTTTGACACAGGGCTGCAAGTTTAAAAGTTGTTTTTTTGGACAATAACTGCATCACCTGTCGAATGCACAGATCTTGGATTTAAAGTAGCTATCTCAAGGTACAAGCGGTTTGGGGTGGGCAGATTGTGGGTACAGAGTCACTTTATCATCAGTGCACTGACCTCTGTGGTCAAAGACATGGCTGGCCTATGTGTGGCCAGGAGCCGACCCAATGCTTGGAGGTAGACAATGGGATGAGTGTGTATAAGTTAAAGGGGTTGGCCACTTTATAGTAAAATTGCTCAGTGTAGAGTATTAGTAACTGTACTCACTGTATATACTGACAGCAGCTTCCTGTGTACCTCATAGAGATAAAATCAGACTCCCCTCCTCCAGGCTGGGCTGCCCTGCTCTGAGGTGTTTTGGTCCATAAGATTGCTGACATGGAGGAGCATGTGACCAGGCCCCGCCCCCCTGTGTCCACCACTGAGCCTGTATATGTCTATGGAGAACACAGTGGACAGGGCATGGTCACATGCTCCTCCATGTCAGCCATTTTGTGGACTGAAACAAAACAGAGCAGGGCAGTAAAGCCTGTCAAGGGGAGCCTGATTTTAGCTCTATGAGGTACACAGGGAGCTGCTGTCAGTATATACATTGAGTACACTTACTAATACTATGTACTGACCTATTTTACTATAAAGTGGCCAACCCCTTTAAGTACTGGGATTCACCCATCTACACTGTGCTTCCCTTCAAGCTGCCATCAGTGTCTTCATCTCATACAGCCTGGTGCCTTGACATTGACATCACCATGTTGGGTTGTGTAGGTCACCTCATCACCTGCTGGAGTCTGTAGTGGCAGTGGTTATAAATACATGGCAGGGGAAATAGCAATTCATAATAATAATGAACAGGGGCCTAATACCATATAGTGGGGAAATAGTAGTACCACAGTTGTGCCACAAAATGTCGTTGTTGTAAGTGTATATGCTTAGTTATTGCATGGCTGTAGGAACCAAAGGGTTACTGTTTATTTGTGTGTCACATGGATCAGTGTACCAATGAGAGTTCTTTTCATCTATCATCTCTCTCTTTACTTCTCACATACACACTTCTCACCCACTTACAGCACACTTTACAGGGGCTGTAGGAAGGAAACCATGGGTAGAGGAAGTGTAGTGGTCTTTTGCCGTTAGACTTTGTAGAGGCAGGACATTACCTTCAGCTCTTCTCAAGTAACCTCACTCAACACTATGCAATGTTAGACTCACAAGAGAGGACAAGTCAGGGATTATCTCAACCCATGCCATGGACAAGGAGAGACACAGTGCAGGACAGTATCCATAAAGAAAGTAAAGAAACTGATTCAGATAGAGAAAAGTTACTAGAAGCCTATGAACTCTATCTTGCAGCACGGGTGCAAGCAGGGAGCCCTCAGCACGCCGCTCTTCCCAGGTAACAAGGTCTGGTGCTTGTGTCACCCTCTAGGACGGGTCACTCTATACTGGTGGGCAATAGGTGGTGCAAAGACCAAAGAGTCAAAACACAGGCACAATTTTTCTCTCTCTCCTCAAGTATTCTTCTACTTCTACCTCAAAAGTTCCGGCAGAGCACAGTGCTACATTGGGTTGGGACTCTCTTGACATCCTCCTCTCTACTTCTCTGCTCTTCTACTTCTCACTACGCAACTCAGTCAGCACGACTCTATCACTCTCTACTTTCAACACAGTTCTATATCCTAAAGTATTAAGTATATTATCAAGTGTGAAGTATTGTATCAAAGCAAAGCTGTATAATCTGCTACCTGCTTCCAGTAACTTCAGAGTAAACAAGACTTTATTTATGCTAAAGAGACTCTGTGATTCCTCGTCAAGCACAAACACAGTACACACACTCCTTGGGTTTTCTCCCCTTTCTGTGGGTGGCAGTGCCAATAGTCCGGGTGGATCACTACTCCACTCCGGACCACCGTGATAAATACCCAAAGGACCCTGTAACAACCCGGAAGGTCACTGTCCACAGGGGAACAAGGTATAACTGACCATTTAAAATAAAAGCAGGTGTGCCACCATACCTGTGTGCCCAACTGGCACTGGTGTCACGACATAACATCACTGGGCCCGGCTTTATCTCGGCCAACCACCATAGAACTGATGTCATGCTTAAACATTTGGAAAGTGACCGGTCGTACCTCCACACCGGGGGTCACCACAATAATATATAGGGGCACATGGGGGCCTAATACAATACAAAGGAGGGAGGAGGGATAATAATGTACAGGGGCATAGAGAAGACCAAATACTATAAAGGGACAAAGAGTGGGCCTAATACTATACAGAGGTGGTTTAAAACTATACAGGTGCCCAGATATTATACAGAGGGGCATAATACTATACAGGAGCACAGAAGGGGCCATATAATATACAGAGACACAGAGGTGGCATAATACTGTACAGGGGCACTGAGAGGGCCTAATACTATACAGGAACACAGGGGCTGGGGGTAATATTATACAGGGCACAGAATAATATAGAATAATAATATAGAAACGGGGCTCTAGCGCCTCTTTAACTTGACTGTATATTTCTATCCATATGCTGTCTGTAATTATAGAAAATATAGAACCTATTGGTTCCTACTGGGTAACGTACACAATCATTTTCTTTCTCAGGGTCCGCATGAAAATATAACATAAAAATATAACATATAACATGACTCATAGAAGTCACTGGGTCCCTACTTGCAAATGATTTCTCTGGAAACCCCTGGTACCTCCAGGGTTGGAACAGGCTTGTGACATTGTTCTACCATTACAATTAATATGAGGCCATTAACCCATGTCAGGATTACCACAGTATATTCTGTGGACTTGGCCCCCTTTACAAAGGGACTAATTAACATCATAGACTTGTCCCTATGTGACCACCAGGCAACCTCATAAGACAAAGTCCTCTTCACACGATAATATAACAAATAACGCAATGTAGACACATATACCAAGCAGGATAATTCATTTCTGGCCAGCTTATCCAACTGAACAGGATTTGTTCGCTATAGACTTAGACTGGAGCTTGTCTCTACAATGAGATCAGGTTGAGCAGGATGCTGGGGATTGAAGCTCGCTGCCGCACACTTCTCCTGGTTACATCTTGAGATTGGTGGGGGTCTCATCACTGTAACCCTGACCAATCAAAACTTTTTATGTCCACTTGCCATGCTAAATTATTTTTTTGAAATGACAGCAATGCTTTAACTTTGTCAATCCATTATAGTTATGTTCTTCCTGTTAAGTCTTTGTCATTGTAAAGACTGTGGCTTCCTTCATGAATCATTTTTAAATCTATCCTGTGTCTGCCTGCTTCTGTCCTTCATATATCACAGTTGTCCTGCTCTCTCTCATCTGTCAAAGACTTCTGCTTTTCATTGTCCATAGATACTTGTTATTCTTGCTGTTATACATTTCCCTCTTGTCACCCAATCTTTTGTAATAACAACTTGCCTTCTAGACTCCCAAGCTTTATGGAAGACCTGCCTTAAAGTGTCACTGTCGTGAATTTTTTTTTTGCAGAAATCAATAGTCCAGGCGATTTTAAGAAACTTTGTAATTGGGTTTATTATCCGAAAAATGCATTTTTATCATGAAAAAGCAGTTTGAAGCTCTCCCCCCTGTCTTCATTGTTCTCCTATGGAGAGAGCTAAAGAAAAGACCAAAACAGGACAACAAAGAGTTAATCTACAAATCCCTCACCCGTTATCTGTTCTGACCATCACCAGTGACCTGTCTGAGCTCGGATTACAGCTGTCACCCAGCTCCGTGCCTGTAATCCTCTGTTATCTGCTTTCTGCTGCCGGCTAACTCCCTCCTTCCTCCTCCCCCCTCCCCTCTCCCTAGAGCAGACAGGGGACGTCTCCTGCAACAAGTCACAATTTTCAGATTTTTCAGAGTGGATGAAAAAGAGGAAGGAGGGGGGGACCTGGGAAAAGGCTTTTTACATGCAGATAATGGCAGATTTGGCTAATAAACCCAATTACAAAGTTTCTTAAAATCGCCTGGACTATTGATTTCTGCAAAAAAATAAATAAATACGACAGTGACTCTTTAAGTGACATAATGGAGAGGTAAGTATGTTGCCTACTCACATTTCTTAAAGGGATTCTTTAGGATGGGTTCTCTGGTACTGAATGAAAATTCAGCTTCAAGTTGATATATTGGCAACTACATTGTATAAATGTTTACACATCCATATTAGTACAGCACTGTCTATAGATAAAGACACAGGGCCATATTTAAAGCTCATGCTGCCCTAGGACTGCATACAAGAGAAAGGAAGACTGATTAATAAAGAGAGTAATGAAGAAAAGAATGTATGAGTGTATGAGCAACGATAAAAGTTCTTCCACAGTAAGAAAGGAAAGGAAACTGGGTCTATTTCTCAGGTGCAGGATGCAGGTAAAAAAAAGAATGGGAAGGTGACATAGCCCAATAAAAATCAATGCGCCCTAAATTTGTTCGTAAATGCAGATCCGCAAGTATGGATAAATTTACAGAATGTGTGAATAAGGCCTATGTATGTAATTTTACGGCCCCCTGCCCCCCAGTAATATACATAATCAACAGTACTATTGAACTGGCCGGCTGTAAAATAGGCTGCTCAGTAATGTACGGATGTACAGTAATCAAACCATTAATGATCCTATAATATTCAATAAACAGTTTGAAGCACCATTTTACATTCCAAAACCACAGCTATCCAATGAAGAGAAAAACATTTCACAGTATTTGGCTGGGTTCACACTACGTATATTTCAGTCCTCATATTGCAACCAAAACCAGGAGTGGATTGAAAACACAGAAAGGATCTGTTCACACAATGATGAAATTGAGTGGATGGCCGCCATTTAATGGCAAATATTTGCTGTTATTTTAAAACAAAGGCTGTTGTATTGAAATAATGGCCGTTCCTTACCGTTATATGGCGGCCATCCACTCAGTTTTACCATTATGTGAACAGATCCTTTCTGTGTTTTCGAACCACTCCTGGTTTTGGTTGCAATATGAGGACCACAATACTGACTGAAATATACGAAGTGTGAACCCAGCCTCATGTTGTGAAATTCACGCTTTAATTAATTAATTCACCATAAAAGCACATATAACTCCATTAAAACAGATACACAGACACAAAACAATGAATCACTGTTATAATTTCAATTGTTGAAATCATACACATTTTTGAAGTGAAAATTATGTTATTATCTTAAATAGCAGATACTTTTAGAGACTATCGAACCTGGATGGAAACCTTTGACAATTTACAGTTCCCCCTAACTGAAAAACGTTATTTCTCTCCATCTCAGTATCGTTTGGTCTACAACCAGGATTTATTCATTTGTTGCCATTTTTCAGCCAATTGCTATTACTGCATAACATGTACATTTTATTTTATGATTCCATAATGGATTCCAATTATATTTTGTTTGACTTATTCTCCTGAATTAACAAAGGTCATTCAATTTATGCATATAAAGAGATGCATTCAGGCTCAGTCACGAGTCTCAAAACACGGGAATAGCCAGATATTCCTCCTTGGAAGGAAACCCATTGCAAAGGGGTGCCTCCTAGTGAGGAGATCACCAAATGATCCCAATACTCACAAATGAGTGGGATTTAAGGTGGTACGTATCAGTGTTTTTTTTTTTTAAATCTTCCCACTAGGGGGTACCCCTTCCAATGGGTCCCTGATTTGAGACTCGTGACTGAGGCTCCACAGACCTCTATTTTGCATTATCTAATTTTTTAGGGGGCGATGTATCAGTGGAGACTCTTGAATAGGTACTCCATTGATCTTTTTCCTGATCTCCCTGAGCTCAGTGAATGTTGTGTTTTGTCATTTAATTTAGTTTATATGAATATGCAAAGTTGTTTAGCCAGTTATTTAGTTTTCTACATTGATATTTTATGTTTTATTGGCTAAATGAACCTCTACCCATGCAGTAGTGTCTAGTGGCGGGGTCATAGATTTATAAAATACATTTACTGTATAAAAACAGGCAATGCCAGTTAAAGTCAGTTTTGCATTGGGAAACTTTTAGGACAGTGAAGGTCCATGGTTTCTGGAAGAAGGGTCAGTGTTCAGTAACAGATTTATGGAAAGGTTTGGGGATAATCAGTTTTTATAGTTTGTTTCTATTCATTATCCATCTGGTACAAATCCTGACTGCCGTCTGCCTCATTTGTTTATGCCATCATCCATTCCTGGTTCCTCATCCATCATCATTCGGCTTCTGTCATTTGTTGGTGAGATCCTGTTGTTGTTATTTGTTACCTGTTTGCATTGACACATGCTTTCATACAGATGATAGTCTAGCTGCTGTAAATCCTAGACAGATGTGAGTACTAGGAACCAGTGCTAGGACCCGGGGAAGGCAACTGTAAAAGGTGAACTCCAGTTCTGCCAACTTATGACCAGCCAGCATTGTTACAAACAGGGACCTTTTTTTATTCCTATTAAGGCTGGGTTCACACTACGTATATTTCACTCAGTATGTGTATATTTCAGTCAGTATTGTGGTCCTTATATTGCAACCAAAACCAGGAGTGGATTAAAAACACAGAAAGGCTCTGTTCACACAATGTTGAAATTGAGTGGATGGACGCCATTTAATGGCAAATATTTGCTGTTATTTTAAAACAACGGCTGTTATATTGAAATAATGGCCGTTATTTACTGTTATATGGCGGCCATCCACTCAATTTCAACATTGTGTGAACAGAGCCTTTCTGTGTTTTAAATCCACTCCTGGTTTTGGTTTCAATATAAGGACCACAATACTGACTGAAATATACGTAGTGTGAACCCAGCCTTAAGCTTTATTGGAGCATTAAGTATATTAGGGGTACAGAAAACAAAAAGGGGAAGTTATAAGAATACGAAGGGGGTACAGAGAAAAACACTGATGCATTGAGGCTGCTCTTAATACAACAGTCAAACTATTCAAATGAGAACAATACAGATACATCCTTTACTTGACATCTGTAAGGGTTAAGTTGTGAGACCTGAGGTAAGCACCTAAGAAGCTCCAGTGCAAGAGTCTCTGTATTAAAATCTCTAACCAGGAAAGAAGAGGGAAAGGGAGGATAGGGGGGAATGCCAATGCGGTATTAGAGATATTGAAAAACGACTCAAATCCCAAGACTACGGTACTCAGGGGTGTCCAAAAAAGCTGACCATGGAAGCCACAGCTTCACTACAACAGGGACCTTTTTATATTTTTCACATGTCTCTCTTCTTCTAATTAACCTCACAAAGAAAAAAAAAGCATATACACAAAAAAGGTAGCACATCAACAAAATCTTTATTGTAACACTATCGAAAATATCAAAACATGCCAATATAAATGTACAGGAGTAGTAAAATGAGGGAGACAAAGCCCCAAAATACTGATCTACATTAAAATCATTTGAAATGTCAACATAAGTCCTGCTGACGTTCCAGCCTGGACTAATCTACCAAACTGACCCAGGACTGCACATATAATGATTGTAGTAACACATCAGCACCTAAACAGAAAACTATATACAACACAAAATATAAGTGAAAAGGAAATGAGGTAAACAAGGGGGGGGTCACCATATGCAGTCCAACAAAGTGTGGGAAAGGGGTCAGATGGGATCAGACATCACCCCACGCGTTCCGCCAACTAGCGGATTCCTCAGGGATGTGAGCAGTATAATGGGGGCATGCTACATATACATATGCAACATGTGAAAGTAATTACAGAGTTGATGAGATGTCATACCATGTGCCGGAGAATGCGGCGTGCCGGGACAATGATCAGCGCCATTTTGGAACAGTCGCACATGCGCAGTCGCGCTAGGAAACTAAACCTAGAGAAAAAAAATGCATTTTATGCCTCTTTTGTCAGCGTCGAGTTATGTCTTCTATGCCTTTTATATCCTATGACGCTACCGTACTCATATATGGAGCCACATGGTATGCACAATTTCTGATAGGATCTTAGTTTGTAAGTCCTTCGATCTTTGTTGTATGGGGGACAATATTGAACATATAATGGCGGTCAGCTCCTCATATCTAATACAGTGTCTGTGCTGAAATGAATATAAGCGCGCAAGACATATTCATACTGAACATTACCACTTATTTTCAGATCCTTACATGGATATATATGGGTGGTATATATTATTTTATATCACTTTGTGAATATGCATTTATTTATTGTCTATATGTTGTACTTTATAATTGGCGGCCATTTTTTTGTAGCCCGCATTTCGGCGGCCATTTTGCCGTAGAAGGCTTGCTCTATACTTGTATTGATTGCCATCTATTTACAACTTGCCTCCATGCAGTGTTATAATTGCACATCTCCATACATGGAATTGGTGGACACTTTTTTTGTAGTAGAGTGAGCATTGTAATGGTATAAGTATACATGCATTATTTGTTAGGTCCTTGTAGGCTGCACAGTTTCTCTTCTTTTCTCCACTCTTTTCCTTTTAGCTCCGTCCGCCATGTTTATGTCCGCCATGTTTCAGCTCGTCAGCGCTATAGCGCATATGTGACTATTCCAAGATGGCGCTGATTATCTGTGAGTTCCGTCTGCCATGTTTTTGTGGCCTGTACAATTTTCTCTCTAGGTTTAGTTTCCTAGCGCGACTGCGCATGTGCGACTGTTCCAAAATGGCGCCGATCATTGTCCCGGCACGCCGCATTCTCCTGCACATGGTATGACATCTCATCAACTCTGTAATATTTTTCACATGTTGCATATGTATATGTAGCATGCCACCATTATACTGCCCACAACCCTGAAGAAGCCGCTAGATGGCGGAACGTGTGGGGTGATGCCTGATCCCATCTGACCCCTTTCCCACACTTTGTTGGACTGCATATGGTGACCCCTCTTGTTTACCTCATTTCTTTTTCACTTATATTTTGTGTTGTATATAGATTTCTGTTTAGGTGCTGATGTGTTACTACAATCATTATATGTGCAGTCCTGGGTCAGTTTGGTAGATTAGTCCAGGCTGGAACGTCAGCTGGACTTATGCTGACATTTTAAATGATTTTAATGTAGAGCAGTATTTTGAGGCTTTGTCTCCCTCATTTTACTACTCCTGTACATTTATATTGGCATGTTTTGATATTTGATAGTGTTACAATAAAGATTTTGTTGATGTGCTACCTTTTTTATGCATATGCTTTCTTTTTCTTTGTGAAGTTGATTCAATATTTATATGCATTGGTTTAGCACTCTATGATTATGTCTTTGTATATATATCTCTTCTTATTATTGTGATTTCATATATCCTTACTTAAGCGGTAGTTAAATTAAATATAGATACTTACATACATATAAACAATAATCAGATAAATAGATAGATACTTAAAATCCCCAAGTCCCCAAGGTGGTAAACCCCCCAGGCCATGTTTCCCATGTGTCTTTCTTATAATCCAGTCCTGGATGGGGATAACTGAGAACCACAGTATATGACAGATAACACATCCATGAAGAAAACCAAATCTAGACTGCATTTGTAGTGCTCATGTAACCCTCAGCAGGCCACAGAAACCAGCATGATGTATCATAGAGTCTTTCTACTAATGAGGAGCCATGAGACTGTACACACATTATGTACATGTTTAGTATTATAATGGCCGGGATTGAGCAGTTGCTAGAAAGGGATTTCTTTGCTATATATGAAAATTAGGTTCTGAATAGGAATTGTCAAATGTCATATGATATTAATAGTACAAATATGTAACAAATAGCAGCTAATTTCCTCTGGAATAACAACAATTTTAAGTATTTGGCTAAGTAAACTAAATTCTAGAAATTACCACAAGATGGTGCTGTTTAGTGATCTGTACTGTATATTGCAAAGAATGTCAAGTCTCTGCAGAGACCATGCTTCTATGTATTAGCATTGTAGTATAAACTACTGTACATGTGTATAACTGATGTTATATGGGTGTTTCTTTTTAAAAATAATACTAAAAATACAAAATGTTAAGTGCAGCACTACAATCTGAGAGCAGCTTTTCAATTATTTATAGCACGCAAAGAAAGTAAAAAACTAACAAAAACAACCCATATTTATGATAGCACATAGGTCTGTGTGGACTTTCTTTGTTTGCAATAATCTGACAAAAAATGGCTTGTTTGGCATTTTTGCCGTTTTTGTAAAAATTTATGCCTAATAGCTATGAAAATCCAGAGGTCCTGCTTCTCCAGACATCTTCAATTTGCGAAGTGTCAGCATATGGATCCAGGGTTTACAGAGCCCCCCAGATGAACTGGTTTATTTCTCTATGAAGACAATGAAATAAGGTTAGGGGAACCCAGATAGGGAGTTTGGAATAGGTATACAAACCTTGGTAGGTCAATCAGAAATAAATGCAGAACACATCGAAAGTTTCTTTCAATACTTGCAATATATTTACAGATTTGTTTAAGAAGATATACAGAACAATGTTTTCTTACTGAGACATGAACTACAAACACCTATACTTGTAAGTGCTGGACGGTATTTGGACTCTGTTGTGGCTTTTCTGCTTGGGGGTGTCGGTCGTCCTTCAGACGCAGTTCGCTCAGTTGATAAGAGGCATTGTTTTGCAGTGCATTAGTCAGTACGTCATTCTTTTAAAGGGAAACTATCAGCAAGTTAGACGAATCTAACCTCATGATTGCCCCCAAGAACATCAGGGACACTGAGTGAAAAGGTATGTGTCTTACCTTCCATTTCAGCGAAAGTTCTACGCTGTTAGTCAGGGTAAACTCCGCTCCGGAGCACTGCCGCGCCATCTAGCCATCCCCCTTCATTGATTATCATTAGATGGGGTTGGCCAGATGATGTGGCGGTGCTCCGGAGCGGAGTTCACTCCGACTAACAGCATGGGACTGGCGGCGAGGAGAAAGGAAAGACACATACCTTCCTCCTCAGCATCCCGAGTGTTATAGGTGGCTATCAGCAGGTTAGATTCCCCTTTAACTTGGGATACCCCTTTAATGCTAGTTTCCACATGGACTGCCACTGCAGTTTTTGAGCCAAATCCAGAAGGGGATTCAAAGTAATGAGTAAAATAAAATAAGAACTTACATGTCTCCTACCTGCCAGATCCACTCCTGGCTTTGTTATAAAAACTGCAGTGGCAATCTTCCAAAAAACAAGCATAACACTACAGCAAGAAGTTCTTACGTGTTTTTTCATTGGATTGCTCTATAGTTACTTAGGTCTTTGATAAACACATCTCTTCAATGTGAGCAATATGCATTACACTTATTAGATACAAAATAATAATATGCAGAACTGCTCACCTAGAGTCATGATTTAGGAGATAATATTTGGCAGCAATTACATTTTTTATTGCTTCTGTGTATGGGGTACTGCAGTATTTGGCCATTACTAAATTGTTCATTGATGGTCTCAATGCAACAGAACATAACAGCACATTGCAGAATCTCTATTAGATATACTAGACTGATTTAGCTCCTCCATTAAACTGAGTTTGTGTTTAAGCCATTGTTCTGTAGATTTAACTTCACGTCTGGATCATTTGAAAAAAGAAAAAGAAAATCTCACAAATCACAGTTCTCATGCAGACTCCAATATATGAAGATATGTCAGCTCACCATAAAAAGACTTGTGCTGTGTTGGTAATTATCCCAGTTGAAGCGAGTGGATATGGAGCGAGCCGCGCCCGGGAAGTAGGTAATAGTAAACGTAGAGACTACATTTACTATCTCATGCAGACTGCAGCAGTTATTTTGCTAGGATTTCTATGTACGTCACTGTATTTATATTACCTTGTACCTTCATAAACATTGAATGATGCTGCTATATGCTTTATATGAGGATGGTGTGTAATTGGCTGTGCACATGGGGGCAGATTTAACAATAAACGCCCCTGACATATTGCACGGAAAGGGGGCAGATTTTACTCTTGTCCATGGTGTATGTCAGGGGTAAGCAACTACTGCCTGATCGGTGGGCAGGGGTACTGGGCGTGCACGGTAGCAGGTAAAGGGGATGGAGACTGGTGTATGCCAGTCTTGATTAATCTCCCCCACAGTGTTATTTTTCAACCATGGACTTATCACCACCAAACTTTTTCACACTTGATGTCAGAGTGTCACTAAAGGTGACACTATTTTGAATATTGGTTCTTTCTTGGTTCAAATGTTTATCTTCACTGTGCTCTTTTTTTTTTTTTTTGAACTAGAAGATACTAGGAGATGAACTAGGATGAACTTTGTAAACACGAATGTTCGGTATATACACATTTATACTATTTTTACTTGGGGAATTAAAGAAACAGTTCATAAAAAATTATAGTTGCCCCCCCCCCGCTAGGCGCTGGCGCGTATACTCACTGCAGCTGATCGGTGTCCCGTGGTGCGGCTTTGTTTCGGTCTTGCGGCGCAGTTCAAATCCGGTGCGCGCTCACTTCAGCCTCTGCCTCTGCTGTGACTCCTCCTGTGTCCTGTGATTGATCGCCGGAAGTCACGCGCTTTCATAGAGAATGCATTGAAATGTGTGAGTTCCGGCGTACTATCACAGGGGACAGAAGAGGGGTCGCAGCAGAGGCTGACGTGAGCTTGCGCCGTATTTGAATGGCGCCGCGGGACCGAAATGAAGCCGTGCCACAGGACACCGATCAGCTTCGGTGAGTATACGTGCCAGCGCGGGGGGGGGGGGGGGGGGGGGGCAATAATAATTTATTGTGAACTGCTTCTTTAATAACTTTACCTTTAAAGGACAACTCCGGCCAAAACTATTTTTTAATATGTCATTACTTATACTTATGGAATATTAGACAACTTTCTAATGTACATTAATTATGGGAAATGCACATGTAGGGCTATTTCCCTTAATTTAGTAGATCAGGGAGACTTCAGATTCTCTGAAATACTGTGATGTCACGAACCAGGGGTGTAATTACAATGGAGTGTCCAGCAGGGGCGCACTATATATAGAAGTCAATGAGTACCATTGACTTCTATATATAGTGCGCCCCTGCTGAACACTCCATTGGAATTACAATGGATGTGGATGTAAATGTAATATACAGTGTTTTTGATTGAATACATTTATGGAATACTTTGGGGAGCAAGTGTCCAACTACTCTCCCATCACCTGGTCATGCTATGAGCAGTTGATGAGAGTAGTAGTTGAGTGTAGTCCAGAGCGGCGGCGGTAAGTGGCAGCCGTTCGGCAGGCGGGTGGCGGCGGTTTGGCAGGCTTACTGTGATGTACTGATTGATTACATTTATGGTATACATTTGGGAGCAAGGACACTTGCTCCCCAAAGTATTCCATAAATGTATTCAATCAAAACACTGTATATTCCATTTACACACACATCCATTGTAATTCCAATGGAGTTTTCAGCAGGGGCGCACTATATATAGAAGTCAATGAGTACCATTGACTTCTATATATAGTGCGCCCCTGCTGGACACTCCATTGTAATTACACCCCTGGTTCGTGACATCACAGTATTTCAGAGAATCTGAAGTCTTCCTGATCTACTAAATTAAGGGAAATAGCCCTATATGTGCATTTACCATAATTAATGTACATTAGAAAGTTGTCTAACTTTCCGTAAGTAATAACATATTAAAAAATAGTTTTGGCCGGACTTCTCCTTTAACTTTAAAAAACCCTAGTGCAGTAAGGACTTACTACAAATTATTATAAATAATTATATAAATAATGATATAAAAGTTTATCTCTAATCAGTATCTGAATGAGATGCACTGAACATAGACCAATATCACCAATAACACACTGATAAAAGGGACACATATAACTTCCACACCATGACCACTACCATTACCCCCAACATACTGATACTGAATAAAACACCACTGACTTAGCAGACAGTGAAAGTGATTACAGTGCATTTATAGTCATTCACAGGGGAAAGGATGTGCTGGTTCTATTCCTGGTCCTGGTTTTTGAATAATGATAAAAATACTGACCACAAACTGTGGGGTGACAGTGGCCTAAGGCTCAATTGAATCTTAAAGTAGAAGTCTTACTGACTAATAGGGGGAAATAGGCTGGGATGTGCTCAGGTAGATTAGAATATAGGAAGAGCTGTGGTGGAAGATGTTCCCTGCATCTGATTAATTGGACTTCATTCTGTCCATTATTTATTATGCATATATGATATCAGTAAAGAGAGATTGTGGGGAAGAGTTTGTGGTTCATGGTACCTCTAGCTGGTTAGTTAGTTTCCATGGTAACATTACTCATCCCGTGCACCTGAAAGATTGCAGGAGTGGAGACAGTCTACTGATTTAACCCGCAGACTGCTGCTCACATGTGCACAGCACTGACGGTATGCGGAAAGACCTCGCAGAGCACATGCCGAGAGAGTTACAGAGTAATACAGTGCAAAACATCAAAATGGCATCAATTATATGAAGCACATTTATGTCTGAAATATAAACTTTCTTTGCAAAGTTTGCATCACATGGGGGAGATTTATCATTTGTGTCTGTCTGATAAATCTCTTGTACACTTAGACTGTCTGAGATCAACTATTAGTTGAGTAACACTGCACCAGCCTGCGGGTGTAGGGTCTCTTGGGCCTTGAGTGGCATTGAAACTCACTCCTGGACAAACAGGCACTCCCTTTAAAGTTTGGCTAACCCAAGTGTAAAGTGGTATGTGGGTGCCGATGAAAATGACAGACCAGAACCTAATAGCATAAACAGGATCATTTCTGTTTACTGAGATTCTTCAGTGCAATACAAGGCAAAAGTAACACTTTTGAAATGCAGGTGCAGGCAAGAGGTAGTTGTATAGATTTGGTGGGAAGAAGCAAAGTGGAGTAGAAGAGCGTCTTGAGAGCCCTGTCCAATGTAGCTGTGTACTCAGCCAGAATAGCGTAGCAGAGAAGAGAAGAAGAAAATACTCGTATCACATTTAGATATCTGGGATCTGACCACCTTATGCCCTATAGTGTCAGGATATTCGTCCTGCTGGGGTAGTACGAGGCCCCAGGTCCCTTGCCCTTGCCTTTTCTGACACATGGTGTTGCATGGAGCTATGTTCTCTTTTGCCAAGGCCACACCTTTACCCAAAATAACTTGGTGCAAAAAGTCTGTAAAACATAAATAACTTGGTTCACAGTAGCTCAGATTTATTAATCTTCCTGTGGATTCCCTTAGACATAAGTTTTGCAAAGTGTTTTTTGGGGGGCTGTAAAAGGCCACAAATAAACTACAAAAAACGGGCAGCAGTTTTCCTGCTTTTTGTGATTTTCTGGCAGTTTTTGTGTAAATAGTGTGGTGTAAATTGTCGTTTATTTTTCCTCTGACATTTTATCCCCCTGTACTTTTTTCAGTACATGTCATTCTTTATCATGTGATTCCAGGTTTTCTGTTAAAGAACTGGGGTAAAAACACTATAAAAAAAAACCAAACACCCATATGCATATAAAAATGACATTTTTTTCCAGCGTTTTTACCAACCTATAGAAGCCTATGGGGACAAAAACTACAATCAGAAAATTTAAAGTAATTAAAAAATTATGTGGCCCTTACTGGTAAAAGAAAAAAGTAAATATAGATGATAAATTCACTTTAATAAATCTATTTACCTTCACAATGGAATACCGAAAAATGTAACTATGCCTTGTCCTTTAGAAGAACAGCAGCCATTGTTTACTGTGTTGGTATTCGGTGTATCTCCTTCGAAATACAAGTTGCAAATCCCAGACTGTCCTGGACACTGTCAGATGTCAGAATTCAGTTTGGGACACAAAGTATCAGTTTGCATTTGTTCTAAGTGAGAATATACTTCTTGTTTCTGTGGGCTATCTGGAAGATGCAAAATCTGCAAAGCAAAGAGTGGAGATGTAAGAGTAAAAAGAGATGGTTAGGAAATGGCACAAAAATAATGGCAGGTGGGCACAAGATATAGAATACAGCAGACGTTGTTGTACACAAAAGTGATCAGACCTCTCAATAGGGGGGCACTTTGTACAGATTATAGACTGCTGACAAACATTTCAACTCCAAATCATGGGTCATATTAAGCTTGTCCTACAAAACACCCACTTCAAATGAAAATTACCATAAACATTTGGGGGGAGATTTATCAAACATGGTGTAAAGTGAAACTGGCTCAGTTGCCCCTAGCAACCAATCAGATTCCACCTTTCATTTTCCAAAGAGTCTGTGAGGAATAAAAGGTGAAATCTGATTGGTTGCTAGGGGCAACTGAGCCAGTTTCACTTTACACCATGTTTGATAAATCTACCCCCAAATGTTTATGGTAATTTTCATTTGAAGTGGGTGTTTTGTAGGTTATCAGGGCAAAAAAATTGAACTGTTGTTAAGACTTTGCCTGTCTGTAATTTGATGGGTAGTTTTAAGGGTAGCTACTAAAAATGTTATGATGTAGATTTTCATGACAGTTCTGTCATGTGTATGGGTGCAATTCTTAAAAAAATAGACAATATCCACATTGGAGGTATACTTTTGTGTGTGTGTCAACATGCTAAGGCAAAAATACATTAGTGAATAATCCTTAAATACACCTGAAATTAAGTGGATGGATGTCATTTAATGGCAAATAATTGTTATTTCGAAACCACTACCGTTGTTTTGACATAATGGCAATTATTTGCCATTAACCCCTTAAGGACAGAGCCTGAAATGGCCTTAAGGACAGAGACAAATTTTATGAATATGACCTGTGTCACTTTAGTCATTAATAACTTCGGGATGCTTTTACCTATCCGGCTGATTCTGAGATTGTTTTCTCGTGACATATTGTACTTCACATTTCTGGTAAAATGGAGTCGATACTCATAACGAATGTTTATGAAAAACACCAAAATAACGTGAAAAATTTTGAAAAAATGCATTTTTCCAACTTTGAAACCTTCCTGCTTATACAGAAAATGGTTATGCCACATAAATTATATATTAAATAGCATTAGCAACATGTCTACTTTATGGTGGCAGCATTTATTAAACTATATTTCATTTTTTTTAGACAATAGAAAGCTTAAATCATTAGCAGCAATTTTCCAAATTTTCTGTAAAATTTCAAAATCAGATATTTTCAGGGACCTGTTCAGGTTGAAAGTGTATTTGAGGGGCCTGTATGTTAGAAAGCCCCACAAAGCACCCCATTTCAGAAACTGCACCCCCCAAACTCTGCAAAAGCACATCCAGAAAGTGTTTTAACCCTTTAGGGGAGTCACAGAAATAAAAGCCAAGAAATTTGAAAATTTTTATTTTCTGTGCAGAGATTTTATTGTAATCCAATATCTTTCATAATGATAAACCTATTACCTGAGAAATGCACCCCAATATTGATTGCCCCGTTTCTGCAGTTTATAGAAATACCCCATATGTGGCCGTATTGCGCTATTTGACGCAACCGCAAGCCTCAGATATAAAGGAGCGCCCAGTGAATTTCAACGCCTCCGTTATATTTGGTTATTTTTGACCGTACCACTTCAGGTTGGCAGAGGCTCTGGGGTGCCAAAACATTAAAAACACCCCTAAAGGGACACCATTTAGAAAACTACACCCCTCAAGAAATGTAACAAGGGGTGCGGTGAGCATTTGGACCCCAAAGGGGCTTCACAGATTTTCAGAACAATGTGGTGTAAAAAAGGAAAAATTCTATTTTTTACACTAAAATGTTTCATTTTTACAAGGGATAAAAGAAAAAAAACACACCAAACGTGTAGCGCAGTTTCTCCCGAGTACAGAAATACCCCACATGTGGACATAAAGTGCCAAGCGGGCGCAGGACGAGCCTCCAAAGGGAAGGAGCGCCAATTGTCTTTTGCAAGCTGGATTTTACTGGAATGGATTTCAAGGGTCATGTCGCATTTACAGACCCCTCGTGCTGCCAAGACACTGGAAACCCCCCACAAGTGAACCCATTTTGGAAACTACACCCCTCAAGGAATCTAACAAGGGGTGCAGTGAGCATATGGACCCCACTGGTGACGGGCACAAATGTGGAACAATGTGACGTGAAAGGGAAAATTTTCATTTTTTCACTTTCTCGGCACAAATGTGGCCGTCATCAAGGGGTCCATATCCTGACTGCACCCCTTGATAGATTCCTTGAGGGGTGTAGTTTCCAGAATGGGGTCACTTGTGGGGGGTTTCCAGTGTTTTGGCAGCACGAGGGCTCTGTAAATGCGACATGGCGTTCATCATCCATTCTGGCCAAATCCAGCCTCCAAAATCCAAATGGCGCTCCTTCCCTTCGGAGGCTTGCCCTGCACCCACACGGCGCTTTATGTCCACATGTGGGGTATTTACGGACTCTACACTCTACACACGGAATTGCTCTACACATTTTGTGTGTTTTTTTCTCTTTTAACCCCTTGTGAAAATGAAAAATTTAAGGCTAAACCAACATTAGTGTAAAAAATGTAATATTTAATTTTCACGCCATATTGTTCCACATTTGTGCCTGTCACCAGTGGGGTCCATATGCTCACTACACCCCTTGTTACATTCCCTGAGGGGTGTAGTTTCCATAATGGAGTCAATTGTGGGGGGGGGTTCAACTGTCTTGGCAACACAGGGGCCTTTTAAATGAAACAAGGCCCTTGGAATCCATCCCAGCCAAATCCAGCCTTCAAAAACCAAATGGCGCTCCTTCCCCTTGGAGGCTTACCCTGCACCCACATGGCGCTTTATGTACACATGTCGGGTATTTCCATACTCAGGGGAAATTGCGCTACACATTTAGTGTTTTTTTTATCTTTTAACCCCTTGTGAAAATGAAAAAATCAAGACAAGATCAATGATTTAGTGTAAAAATTAAACATTTTTTACACTAAATGTTGGTCTAGCCTTGATTTTTTTCCTTTTCCACAAGGGGTTAAAAAAGAAAGTGAACACAAAACGTGTAGGGTAGTTTCCCCTGAGTACGAAAATACCCCACATGTGGACATAATGTGCCATATTGGCACAGGGCAAGCCACCAAAGGGACAGAGCGCCATTTAGAGGCTGGAATAGAGGATGGAGGCCATGTCGCATTTACAAAGCTCCTGTGCTGCCAGAACAGTAGAAACCCCCACAAGTGACCCCATTATGGAAACTACACCCCATAAGGAATCCAACAAGGGGTGCAGTGAGCATATGGACCCCACTGGTGATGGGCACTTACGTAGAACATGTGCCGAGAAAATAAAAAATACAATTTTTTTCATTTTCACGTCCCAAATGTGGCCGTCACCAGGGGGCCATATCCCCGCTGCCCCCCTTGTTAGATTCCTTATGGGGTGTAGTTTCCAGAATGGGGTCACTTGTGGGGGGTTTCTACTGTCCTGGCCGCACAGAGGCTTTGTAATTGCATCATGGCATCCTCTAATGGGAATGGCAGCCATACCTACTTAGCTGGGGAAAAGGGACAATTCTAATTTATTTGGGGGTATTAGGCCAATTATTAGTTTATAAGGTTGAAAATGACAGGTGTCCATCAAATTCAACCTGTGTTGATCCAGAGGAAGGCAAAAAACCCTCGTGAGGCAGACGACAGTAGCCTCATCACTGGGGAAAAATTCCTTCCCGACTCCATAATGGCAATCAGAATAATCCCTGGATCAACGTGACCCCTGAAATAGGAATAAGGGACAGAATTTAGATAATGTAGAACTCCAATGACGTGTGGTGCGCCTTGGAGCGATCCAGTATGCAGAGGCCGGGGTGATCAGCACAGGCGTCACACTGGAAAATGGTGTCCTTCCTGATCCCCCTGTTACGCCACACTCTGTACTTCTTCTGGGGTCTCCTGTTTTCCAGTGTGGGGGACGTCACCTGGAAAATGTTGTCCTGGTGCGATCCGGGGTCCTTCATATCCAGAAGCGCTGGGTCCGCTCCATGGCTGCTATATATTAGGGCTTTATTACGGCTTCTGATATTTTTGGATTGTGCCGCAAGCTACAGTAGCTCGGGCAGCGAGGGACCAGAAGAGGGGGGCGCTGGTATAAATGTTATCCCCGTACAGGTGGTAACCTTTATCCAGCAGTGGGAAGATCAGTTCCTGGACGATCTCCCCACTAACTCCGAGGATGGGGGGGGAGGGGGCATCTGGGGGCAGGATTTGGGTGTCCCTTCCTTCATACACTGTAATGGTACATGTACACTGCGGAATGGCGAAGGATAACCCTTTGTGCATTCTGCAGCTGGCACCCGCCGGCGGACTGATGCAGGCATGCGTCTCCGCTCGTGTCACACTCCATTCTATGCACGGGCGGATTCCGCCCTCTGTCCAAAGAATGAACGTGTTCATTCTTTGGACGGACAACGGAATCCGCCCGTGCATAGAATAGAGTCTATGACACGGGCGGAGACGCACGCCTGCATCAGTCCGCTGGCGGGTGCCAGCTGCGGAATGCACAAAGGGTTATCCTTCGCCATTCCTCAGTGTGCACGTACTCTAAATCTGTAAGTGTACTCTGAGGTACTGTCACAGAGTTTGTAGAATTTCACACCATACCGTGATCTCTTATTGGGACGGTACTGGCGGAAAAGACGTGTCTGGGGGGCAGCGTACGCTACGCTACCCCCAGACACGTCACTTGATGATGATGATGATGATGAGGATGAATGGAGGAAAGAAGGATCCCCCCCATTCATTCTCACTGGCTGTTTCGGTGTTGGAGGCAATAATAGCATATGCGTCCGACGCCGAAAACTCCCTGGGGGCCATCTTTATAAGGGGACTAGTATATGGGGTATGTAAATGTTTATTGTAAAACTTTATTTCATGTAGTGTAGTGTAATGTAGTGTTTTTTAAGTTTTTTTGACAGTAAGAAAATAATATCCCTACGCCAAGAAAGGAGCTGCTGATAAATGCCGCACTTACGTGCGGCACTTATCAGCAGACAGTGGCGGTAGGGTATAGGGGGGAAAAACGCTCCTACGCCAAAAAGGAGGAGTTGCTGATCATTGGCGCACTTACGTGCGATGCTGATCAGTACTCAGCGGCGTTGGGGCGCAAAAAAAGTAAAAAAAAAAAAAATTGGGGGAAAAAAAAAAAAAAATCTTTTTAACCCAAAGCAACTGATCAGTGAATGATATTCACTGATCAGCCGCTAGGGGGCAGTAGAGAGAAGATTGCCGGAGATTACCGAGGCCCGCCGAAAACGAAGACCCGAGTGTTTCCGATGATTTCCGACGCTGGACGAATGAACCCGGAAGCGACGCGAAGAAGACGCGAGGACGGCACGAACCGCAGATCTTCGCTCCGGACGGCCAGATCAGGTGAGTATGGTACACCTGCACCACACACACCTGTTCTGCACCTCTCAGCTACCTAGCTGAGGGGTGCAGAACTCGGCAACACTGTTTTTTACAGTATGATCGCCGTGATGGGCCGGCCGGTACTGGCCGGCCTATCACGGCGATCGTGGGGGTGGCATCGGCGCCATCTTTGTTGGGGACACTAATGGCGATTGGTGCTATCTCGGACAGCACCAATCGCCATTGCTTTCCGGGCCACCGGGTCACCGATGACCCGGAAAGCTGTTTTCAGCTGCTATATGCTGATCTGTATTGATCAGCATATAGCAGCGATCGTCGGCACGGGAGGGGTTAATCACTCCCCGTGCCGACGAGCAGAGATGGCCTGCTATACATTATAGCAGGCCATCTTCCCCGACCGCTGTGTGTGAACACACAGCGATCGGGGAAACATCGGGCGTACCTATACGCCCGTTTGCGTTAAAGCCCACCCTGCGGGGGCGTATAGGTACGCCCGATGTCGTTAAGGGGTTAAAAGATGACCATCCACTAAATTTTAACAGTGTGTGAAAATAGCCTATCTGGGTTTTCAATCCACTCCTGGTGTTGGTTGCAAAATACTGAGCAAAAATACTGTCTGGGAACCTTAGTCCGCTGACTCAATGGTGCAGGTGCAGTGAGGCAGTGAAGTTGCTGTCCCTTTATCTGCTCTGGCTGTGCCTGGAAGTAAGCACTGGGGGTGCAACTGGACCCCCCCCCCCAGCCCCGGCAACATCACAAGAGGAGTGTATGACTATGACTGTTTATTTAGCAGTACACTGCTGGGCAGGGATGAACATGGTTCCCATAAAATAAGGCAAATTGAAATGTTGTCAAAGTAAGAGTGATATACAGTGTCGAACTGGGGTAACTGGGGCCCACAAGAGGAAATGACCCTAGGGGCCCACCAATGCAGAACCAGTGAGAAACAACATGTCAGTCAGTGTTTGTGCTGATTCTAAAGCTGGGGGCCCACTTGAGGATTCTCCGTTCCTCTCATGAGCCAGTCCGACAATGGTGATATATGTTTAAGGTGGGGGCATGTAGATGATAGCGGTGATATGGAGGGCAGCAATCCACACAAAGAGGCACCGGAAATTATGGAAGTCTGGAAACCCACTCATAGCCAATGATAGTGTTTTTAAAGTTACAATGGTGACAAAACAAAAGCCCACCGATCACCAATGATCAAGTGTTTATAAATGTGCATTGGTGATTGGGGGTCAAATGGCCGGAAAAACTCTGACTACCAATGATTAAATGTGTTTTTGGAATATGTTTGTTAGATATTAGTAACTAATAGTGCAATTTCACATAAATGTTCATCTCTGTTGCAGTTTAACTTAACCTGTGGTCAACAACTAGTAACAGGTCCTGGAAACCAGCCAGGGACCTATCACCAGATAATGTACCTGATCTTCGTCCCTGTTACTATAAATATAATCATTGATTTTGTTAGTGTACAAAATTGCAGCATTGCAACCATTGTTACGGTACGTGAAATTTGAAAACAATTGCTGCTCAACTTTAAAGCTCTATAGCATCTTTAAAAGTAAAAGGACTTTTACCAAAATAGTGCTTACATTATGCCCACTTTTGGTTCAAAATATTTTTTCCCTATTTTCCTGGGAGCATTTTATAATCGGGTGAGTCTAAAAAGCTAAAAAAATGGTATATAGTATAATGCATTTAGAAGAATAAAACATAGAAATTATCTATTTAAATCAAAATGAATATGCCATGGAGGTCTAGATTTGGAATGATACTCAAAACCAAGTGGAAAGTCAAATAACAGGCTGATCCAACTTTAGTGGAAATGCCTCAAGACAAGGAAATGAAGCTCAGTATTGTGTGTGGCCTCCACGTGCCTATATGACCTCCCTACAACACCTGGGCATGCTCCTGATGAGGCAGCAAATGTTCTGAAGGATCTCCTCCTAGACCTGGATTTAAGCATCAGTCAACTCCTGGAAAGTCTGTGAGGCCCCGTGTCGTGGATGGAACGAGACATGATGTCACAGATGTGCTCAATTGGATTTGGGTCTGGTGAACAAGCAGGCCAGTCCATAGCTGACACACTCCAGCCACTTGTGGTCTAGCATTGTCCTGCATTAGGAGGAACCCAGGACTAAGCGCACCAGCATATGGTCTCACAAGGTGTCAGAGGATCTCATCTCAGTACCTAATGGCAGTCAGGCTACCTCTGGCGAGCACATTGAGGGCTGTGCGCCCCTCCAAAGAAATGACTTCCTACACCATTACTGATCCACTGCCAAACCGGTCATGCTGGAAGATGTTGAAGGCAGTAGAATGTTCTCCATAGTGTCCCCAGACTCGCGTTCTTCACTTTTGTCACATGTTCTCAGTGTGAACCTTCACTCCTCTGTGAAGTGCACAGGTGCCAATGTCAAATCTGCCAATTTTTGGTGTTCTCTGACAAATGCCAATCACCCTGCATGGTATCGTGCTGTAAGCTGTAAGGCTATGTTCACATTACGTATCAGACCGGCCGTTCCGTGACCCCGGCAGGGTCACGGAACGGCCGGTCTCAGCCTGGATCATCCTGGATCATCCTGGCCACTTGCTTCACTGTGTGAACTGACAGGTCTTTCTGCGGCCGGAATTCTCTGAATTCAGGCCGCAGAAAACTGACATGTCAGTTTTTTCCACCGCCGCATGGGATCCCGGCCGGAGTGCGTACGATGTGTGTAAGCTCCGGACGGGATCCCATTGAAAATAAGGCTATGTTCCATCCCTCAAAACTACGGCCGTAGTTCTGCGGCGAGAACTACGGCCGTAGTTTTACATAGTGTGAACATAGCCTAAGGCTGTAAGCCTTCATACCACCCTCATGGAGTCTATTGCTGACAGTCTGAGCAGACTCATGGATATTACTGGCCTGCTGGAGGTCATTTTGCAGGGCTCTGGCACTGCTCCTCCTGTTCCTCCTTGCACAAAGGCGGAGGTAGTGGTCCTGCTGCTCGGTTGTTGCCCTCCTACAGCCCCCTCTACGTCTCCTGGTGTACTGGCCTATCTCCTGGTATCTGCTCCATTCTATGGACAGTATGCTGACAGACTCAGCTAACCTTCTTGCCACAGCTCACATTCATGTGCCGTCCTGGATGAGCTGCACTACCTGAGCAACTTCTGGGGGTGATAGCAATGATAAAGTGCAAATGTGACCAATACAACAGAGGATTAAAAAGGTGAGAACAGGGAAATGTTCTGTGGTCACCACCTGCAGAATCACTCCTTTATAGGGTTGTCCTGCTTATTGCCTATCATTTCCATCTGTTGTCTGTCCAATTTGCACAACGGCTGGAGAGATTGCTTCACAATTGTTGTTGCTTTATAACTGGACAGGTTGATTTGGAATTGCATTTTGTTGTTTATGAGTCCTTTTACACAGACAGCTTTATCTGACAGATTATTGAAGCCAAAGCCAGGAATGGATTTGAAAAGAGAAATCTTAGATTTTCCTTTATGACCTGTTCTCTGTTTATAGTCTGTTCCTGGCTTTGGCTTTAATAATCTGTCAGATAATCTGTGTGTGTAAAAGGACGATAAGTGTTTCCTTTATTTTTTAGAGCAGTGTTTATATACCTAATAATCTAGAAGAATAAGACCACCTGCTCCATTTAGTCTGCCCTGTATTTTATTTATTAATATAATGGAAATAATATAAAAGCCGTACTAGATGGACCAGGTGATCGTCTTCTGCCGACAATCTTATGTGCTTCTATTTTCCAATGTACCTTCTTTGTTTTGCTGGGTTGGTTAGCACCATCTTAGGACATCAAGTGAGATTGTCAAGCATGCTCAGCTTAACTGTATATTGCTTGTTAGTCCCTACTGTATATGCAAGCAAGAAGGATTGCAGGAAAGTGCACTGTTGCATGGCAGCAGCAGGGTAAGGCTATGTTCACATATACATGTGTGATTTTACCAACCTTGCTTAGTGAGATAATGGATGGATAATTCATGTAGATTATTCCATATGAAACACTTCAGTAAGGGATGGAAGTAATATGCAAGTAATAGCAGTGATGACATCTATGGTATAACCTTTCCTTTGTAGATATGAATAAAAATAATACCACAACTATGCTTGGTGCATAGCTAGCAAAAATGTGCAAAATAAATGACAGCATGGAAGGGTAATAGAAGGGTACCTTATGATGACATCTAACACTTTCTCTCTTATTTTCCTCGAATCCTTCTCCATGGTAGGTCTTGATGTATCTGACCATGCATATTTTATAAAGATCATTGATCCCAATTTTCAGTCTTTATAAAAGCATATGTTTATTTACGCAATAGTAAGATGATGATGACGGTTGTCTCACAGATTCCAAGGCAGACCCTCAGATGTCTGTGCTGTTATGCAGTTCCATTTGCCAAGGACTTGGATACGGATTAGCCCCATTCAACATTTCTATTCCAAGTGTGACTTCCCATGTCATTTATTTTCTGCGACACGGCTGTGAAATCTGCATGAGAAAAAAAAATTGTGCTATGGGAATTATGCTATGGATTTCCAGTTAAAGGAGTATTCCTCTCAAGTACTGTAGTTATACTTGTTGGACTGGTCAAGTTGAATATTTTAGCAGATACAGTCATTTAGCAGACTTGCCTCCTACTCCTGATATGCTGCTCTTTCCTCCCATTGTTGACAGCTCATTGTTTTGGTTACCAACAACCTCTCTGCTCTAAAAGCAGTGGTCTGGCCAGTGCATACTGTATATAGCTATAATGTAGATGTATTTATCAAACATGGTGTAAAGTGAAACTGGCTCAGTTGCCCCTAGCAACCAATCAGATTCCACCTTTCATTCCTCACAGACTGTTTGGAAAATGAAAGGTAGAATCTGATTGGTTGCTAGGGGCAACTGAGCCAGTTTCACTTTACACCATGTTTGATAAATCTCCCCCATAATGTATATATACTGTATAATATATATATATGAGGCAGCCACGCCAAACGTGCGTAGAGGTTAAGCATCATCACACTGCCATGGGTGAGTCACTATGATTTTATTATAAGTTATTGTGTTATTAAGGGGCGGCCAGAATTGTGCTTTATTCCTAGTTTAGGAGGCCCTCTTATATTTCCTATATGTACTTGTATTTGTGGTGATGCAGAAATTGGTTATTTTAGCTGGTATATGATATACTATAGGCGGTGTGTTTGTAGGACGCCATTTTGTAACCTTTTGGAATACGTGATATATAATATTCTTTTATATAGCTTTTTATTTGAAAATAAATGAATGACTTTTAGCATAAGCCTTGGTTTCTTTGGTATAAAAAATTCTATTTATAAGGCTTTGATTGAATTTTTTGTTTGGGTTAAGAGAGAAATGGGTAAAAATTAGACCCATATTATATAGTTATACCCATTGGAACGAGTGTTTTTCTAATAATATATATAATATCCTACAGCTAAAGTAAAGCTCCCTCTTAGATCATCTTAAATCATATTTCTTCCAAGGATCTGTCTGCAATCAGTTGTGATGTCATATCTGATACTAATTAAAAGAGCAGAAGTCAGCTTTTCCTCCCCCCAAACAAGGACTGGACTCTTTAGGGCTATGGTTCCACTATGTTTTTTTCTCTCTCAGTTTTTGAAATGAAAATATTATGTTTTTCATTTTGAGTTTTAAATGACGTCCGTCATTTCGCTGTTTGGCCGCCTGTCAGTGCAATGACGGCTGTTGATACATTATTGTAGGTTAGTTGCACTGGTTGCCCTTTAGGTGTGTCTTTAATTCAAAAGTCCATTGAATTTAATAGTAAAGAGGTAAAAGGAGGGTGAAAAAAGAAAAAAATATGTGTGAACAACTATAGAATAACATCCGGTGTTTGCAAAAGACGTTTGAAAATAATTGTCACGATAATTATTTTGACGTCCGCGTAGATACCATCCATTATTTTATACACTTTGTGCATTGGACATCCACTATTCCATTGACTTCAATGCATTGCACTGACATCAATTACATTGCGGCAATAACGGACGTCTTTTTAAATAGAAAAAGTGGTTGCCTTTTCTCTTTTTTGAACGTAGCCATAAGAGGCATTCTCATCTCAGCTAATAATTATACTTGTGGAACTTGTAGTCAAGTTAAATATTTTTCCAAATACATTTAGCAAACTTGTCTCCTCCTGATATGCTGCTCTTTTCTTCCAGTTGTTGACAGCTTGTTGTCTAGGTTACCGAATACCACTCTGTTCTAAAAGCAGTGGTCTGGCTGGTATGTATATAGTTATAGTATACATATATAAGTTATAGTTTACATATATATAAATTAAACAGTATACAGTGGCTTGCGAAAGTATTCACCCCCTTAGCTTTTTACCTATTTTGTTACATTACAACTAGAGATAAGCAAACACTATTTGATTAAACAGCTATTCGATCGAATAGTACGCTATTCGAGGTATTCGACCGCAGTTGAATATTCGTGCTAAAACGCAATAAAAATTGGATTCGCCCTACCACATGCCCTGGCGCCTTTTTTCAGCTAATAAACATGATTGGCTGGCTAAACCATGTGACCTCCTGAATAAAAGAATTGAGATTTGTGTCACTTGTTGGTTGGAACTACAGAGGGACAGTCTGTAAAACAGGGAGAGGAAGGTTTTAGGTGAAGTTAGGTAGGAAAGGACCCCCAAAAGCCCTTGTTAGGGCTAAAACTATAGAAAAAGAGACATTTACAAGCTGTTGTGACACAGGCAGTGTGTATACACAGTATGTATACCTACTGATAGTGTATACAGCTGTATACAGTGTGTGTGGGATATTAGCTGTTATCTTGCTACTACAGATTTGTGCAGTCTGCTTGCAGTGAAGGCGTTTTTAGGTGAAGTTAGGTAGGAAGGGACCCCCAAAAGCCCTTGTTAGGGCTAAAACTATAGAAAAACAGACATTTACAAGCTGTGTGTATACCCACTGATAGTGTATATAGCTGTAGACAGTGTGAGTGTGGGATAATATAGCTGTTATCTGGCCTCTACAGATTTGCGCAGTCTGCGTCCAGGGAAGGTGTTGACCAGCCCTTTATTTCTATTGTAAAAACAATTCTATATCCGGTATACGGCTGGATACAGTGTGTGGGATAATATAGCTGTTATCTCGCTTCTACTGATTTGCGCAGTGTGTGTCCAGGGAAGGCCTTGACCAGCCCTTTATTTCTATAGTAAAAACAATTCTATATCCGGTATACGGCTGTATACAGTGTGTGGAACAATATAGCTGTTATCTCGCCTCTACAGATTTGTGCAGTGTGCGTCCTGGGAAGGCCTTGACCAGCCCTTCATTTCTATTGTTGTAAAAACAATTCTATATCCGGTATACCGCTGTATACAGTGTGTGGAATAATATAGCTGTTATCTCTCCTCTACTGAATTGCGCAGTATGCGTCCAGGGAAGGCGTTGACCAGCCTTTTATTTCTATTGTCAAAACAATTCTATATCCAGTATACGGCTGTATACAGTGTGTGGAATGAATTAAAAACTATCTGGTACAGCTAAATTGTCTTGAAATAGTTAAACAGCTACAACATTGCGTAGGGCAAAGCAAAGAGGACAGGAACGCGAAAAAGCTGCTGGGGTTTCAAGCCGCGGTCAAGTGATTGGGGATACAGCGTGTGCTTCAGAGGGACGTCTAGTATCGCACTCATCCACCATCCCTGGCTTTATAGGAGAGTTGTGCTGGGACAGGGTGCACAACTGTCGGTTATATAGTGTTTGGAGTCTATAGTTGATAGTTTGTGATAGTGACGTAATACTGAAAGTGGATATATATATGCAATATATACATGTGTGCAATTCACATCACTGGCTGGGCAATTTATAAAATATATAAAAATTATATTTCACAAGTGTACTGAATAAACAAGAAACAAACATACGCTAATATTACATACACCACCTAATACGTACACAAGTACCGCTAGACCAACACTTCTACTTTACGTTCATGTACCCTGGCATGCCTCCCCTGCTGTCCCATATGCATTCCAGAGGTGTTGGCATCATTTCCTGAGGTTTCATTGGGCACTTGGTGACCTCCTAGTGGTCGAATCTTGATTTCTAAGTCCCAAGGATTTTTCTCCTATAGACTATAATGGGATTCGATATTCGATCGAATAGTCGAATATCGGAAGCTATTCAAATCAAATGCAATCGAATTGAATATTTCACTATTCGCTCATCTCTAATTACAACCTATGTTTACATTTAAAAAAAAAATCTGAATTGTGTGTGATGTACAGTATCCACACAAATTAGTCTAAGTTGGTAAAAAGGGCAAAGTTCTGCCATAGGCTGTATCCATGTTTTCCAGAACTCCCTAGGGCTGCATCCAATTTCTTTAGTCACTTGAATTATCAGGTTTGGATGAACCCGAGCTCATATCTAGTAGAGAAGCAGTATACTGATGTCATAGGTATCACCATTGTCCCATCTAGGGATACAGGACAACACACGTGAACTGTAGAGCACAGGTTTGACGCTCGCAGCCCTCCAGATGTTGCAAAACTACAATTCCCATCATGTCTGGGCTGCGAAAGCCAAAACATTGGCTATCTAGGCATGATGGGAATCATAGTTTTGCAACAGCTGGAGGGCTGCTTGCTTGACACCCGTGCCGTTGATGCTGCAGGCGTGCTAGCAGCCTAGTGTATGACTATGTGTCATCCAGAGAGCAGCACATCCAGGTGGCTAATTTCAATGAGGGTTTCCATGGAGACCCCTCTGGGTCGAGCCTTAAAAAAGAAAAAAAAAAAAAAGCGACATCATTAGCTCAGGACCTAATTATTGCTTATTGGAGCAACAAATGAGGGGACAGCTGCCAGGGAAGAGATGTATTTTTTCTAATCCTGGGACAGGCAGGGGAAATCCCAGGAGTGTTTGCGTTTTCTTATGCCATCCCAAAACGGCTCTGCTTGTGTGTGTGTCTCTGCAGCTAGCAGGATACTATGTGACCTGCACTGCGAGCAGCCGCCAGGCCTTCTCCCGTGTCATTACCACAGGCTGATGTCAGGAGGGCTGATGTCATGTGGCAAAAGTCAATGGAGTTGCCATGATACCAAGATAACTTAGCCAGAGCTGTCTTTGTAAGCGATGCGCACTGTTCTGTATAAACCTCACATCGGTCTGCTCACTTCAGTATATGAACAGAGAATAGAATTTGTCTGACTGCATAGGACAAAGGATTCCTCATACATTGTAAGCTCCTGAGAGCGGGGCTCTGACTCCTCTTTGTGTTATTCTGTAATGTCTCATACCCCCAGAATTGTAAAGCACTAGGGAGTATGTTCGCGCTATATAAACTTTATTATTATTATTATTATATATCATTATTTTCTGCATGCCTTCAAATGCCGTCTGTCAGTTGTACATACCAGAGCTCAATTTATAGGGTCAGCACTCCTTGAGCTGTCATTGCCTTCCACACCTTCAGATGTCATGACATCACCTGTGACATCACCGCTTCCTCTGCAGCCTGAAGCATGTAAAAAAATTTAGATATAGCCCTATGTAATAGAGTAAATGGTCAGCTGACAAGTTAGGGCCCTATTACACTGAACGATTATCATTTGTACTTGGTAGATTACCAGCTATTGTGGCCGCTAATCTTTTGGTATAATAGGTCATGTTAATAGGAAACAATCAGCCAACATGCACAATGTTGGCTGATCATTAACTTAAACATGTTCTATTAAAACACGATAGCAATAGTCTGCTCTTCATCGCCCCGCGTAATAGGAGCAGTGGCAGCAGAACGCCACTGTCTTCTATGGGACACCCAAACGATTTAAGGATTGTTTGGGCAGCCCCTCCAGCTGCTCCCTGTGGCCCCCCGCTCTTCCTCGATGCTGTCTGTGCATATAATAGCACAGACAGTGAGCAGGGAACGAGCAGCAATCGAGGGCTGACCTTACAGTTCGGCATTTGCTTGCTCCTTAAAAAAGCAGTTCACCCCAAAAAAATTTTGCCCCCCCCCCCCGGTAGCGGCTGGCATGTATACTCACGGAAGATGATCGATGTCCCGCAGCGCAGCTCCCTTCCCGTCCCACGGTGCTGTTCAAATTTGGCGCCCGCTCACCTCCGCCGGCGCTGTGACTCCTAATCTCTCCCTTGTAATTTGAACGCCGGAAGTCACGTGCTTCCATAGAGAATGCATGGAAGCTAGTGACTTCCGGCCTATAATGACAGCTCAGAGAAGAGGACTCACAGTGCCGGCGGAAGTGAGCGCGCCGAATTTGAACGGCACCGCGGGACCGGAACGGAGCTATGCTGCTGGACATCGATCATCTTCCGTGAGTATACATGCCAGCGGCTACCGGGGGGGGGGGGGGGTTGGGGGGATGGGGTGAACTGCTTCTTTAATATTGGGCCGTGTAATAGGGCAAACAGCGTTTGCTGATTACTCACTTAAAACCTTAATAATAATCCGCTGTTGGCTACAGATGTTCTCTATGTAATAGGAGATGTGCGGAGCTGATTATAAGAAAGGTCTAGCGATGTTTATGCAGCCCTGGCTGCAGCATTATCAAGTTGTGTAATGGGCTCTGCAAGAAAGGGCCCATCATTATGACATCACTGTGAAAAGCTAATCCCTATGATATGGCCAATATTTGACCACTGTCATTGTATAAACGTTAAGATTTGAGGGCAGATCATATAAGAAGAAAATTATATCATTGAATTATAGATCAATGAAATAATAACTAGGTCAAAATATGATCAAATAGGTAACAAACCCATTTTATTTCTGGCATGAGATATCGTAGGAACCAAGTTTTGCAACAAGGTCCAATCATGTCAAAGACACAAGAAAGTCAATAATTCCTTAGATACCCTAGGAATAAAGACTACCCATCCTGAAAAGGGTGACCTGGAACTTTGTTGTTGTCCCCTAATTTAGTGTCTCAATGTATTTTCCTATTGTAAATCAGGGTTCATCATGGCACAACTAAAGCAACCATAACAAAAGATGAAAACTATGGGGGAGATTTATCAAACTGGTGTAAAGTAGAATTGTCTTAGTTGCCCCTAGCAACCAATCAGATTCCACCTTTCATTTTTCATTGGTTGCTAGGAGCAACTAAGACAATTCTACTTTACACCTGTTTGATAACTCTCCCCATTTGAGTGTAGAAACATGTCTAAAAATCGATTGAAGGCTAAGTGACAACAAAGGAAATAATAATAATAATAATAAAATAATATTTTTTATTTGTATAGTGCCAACAGATTCCACAGAACTTTGCAATTCTGGGGGTACATACATAGACAAAAATCAGACATAATAGGGCCTCTCAACCAAATCTAAATCCAGCAAAGGAGGCAAACGGTGATGTCATCTGAATGACTGAATGCCTACCGGGAATCCATAAGCACACATCCCTGACAACTTCCCGGACGACTGAGCTTGAGACAGAAAGCAACATGCCTCCAGGATGTGCCAGTCCTGCTCTTACTGTGGGACCCAGCTGTCGATTTACAAGCCTGACACCCCTTATGACATCATTGCCTGACATCCTCTTACTAAAGCAGTGTTTCTCAACTCCAGTCCTCAAGACCCACCAACAGGTCATGTTTTGCAGATACCCCATACAACGAACAGCTGTGGCAGTTACTGGTGCACTGACTATAATTATATTACCTGTGAAATCCTCAAAACATGACCTGTTGGTGGGTCTTGAGGACTGGAGTTGAGAAACACTGTACTAAAAGTATCACTAGTTGTTCTGAGATTTTTTAGGGTCTGTCTACTGTATTACGGCATATAGAATTCAAAGATTGGATCACCTGCTCTGGTGTAACCTTGTGCTACATTATAATTAGGCTGCGTTCACACTACGTATATTTCAGTCAGTATATTTCTGTCAGTATTGCAACCAAAACCAGGAGTGGATTAAAAACACAGAAAGGATCTCTCCACACAATGTTGAAATAAAGTGGATGGCCGCCATATAACAGTAAATAACTGCCATTATTTCAATATAACAGCCGTTGTTTTAAAATAACAGCAAATATTTGCCATTTAATGGCGGCCATCCACTCAATTACAACATTATGTGAAAAGATCCTTTCTGTGTTTTTAATCCACTCCTGGTTTTGGTTGCAATACTGACTAAAATAAACTGACTGAAATATACATATACCGACTGAAATATACGTAGTGTGAATGCAGCCTAAATGTAAGGCTATATTCACATTCTGCAATAAACAACCCCTATTATGGGAACATATTAGTCTATATCACTAATAGTGTTACATATAATACAATCATTGGTTTGATGCCACCATCCTTGGGAACTAAACATCCTTGTGATGTCATTAACCTGGTAATGTCATTATATGCACAGTTTTGACCCGCAGGGAGCCCGCAAACACATGTTCCTGAATAATTCTGTAGGAGGTCATCAGCAATGATATTATACAGGCAGTGATGATACCCACCCCAAAATAACAGACTGTGCAACATCCAGTTTAATGATAGATACCAAGATTGACCAAAATATAGTCAGCGGGATTCAGCCTATGTGACAAAGCTGCCACCACCTCTATTTTTACTATTCTGCCCTTATGTCAGAGCAGAACAATAGAGATGCGAACAGGACCTTCCATACCAGCAATGTTTCTGTGCATTTTGCTATTAGTTAGTTAATGCCAATCTTTATGGTTGTGTTTCCACATTTTCATTCAGAATGCATCCAGAACACTGTTGAAACCATGGCCCAATTTTCTCCCCAATAGCAGCAGAATACTGTCGATAGCCCAGCAACATTACTCTGCTTTTAGGGATGATATTGGGGCATGGTTTAGACTCAGTTCGGAATGCGTCCTGAATGTAAATGTGGGAACACAAAAATACACAGCAATCACTGAGCTTAGGGAGATCAGTGAAAAAAAAATCCAATGAAGTACTCACTCAAGAGTCTCCATTCATGCATCAACCCCTATAAATGCAATGATACGTAGCCCCTTAAAGGAGAAGTCCGGCCAAAATTAATTTTTGATATGTTGTTACTTATGAAAAGTTATACAAATTTCTAATGTACATTAATTATGGGATGGGCGGATAGGTGGCATGGGAAATGCACATATAGGGCTATTTCCCTTAATTTAGTAGATCAGGAAGTGTTAGAATTCTCTCAGATCCAGTGACGTCACGACGAAAGGTGTAATTCCTATGGAGTGTCCAGCAGGGGGCGCTATCTATATAGAAGTCTATGGGACTTTATTGTTTCTATGGATTTCTATGTAATGTAGTGTAGTGTAGTGTACAGTGCTTTATTGAATGAATACATCTATGGAATACTTTGGGGAGCAAGTGTCCCTGCTCCCCCAAAGTATTGCATAAATGTATTCATTCAATACATTAGGATATCACAGTAAACCCGCTGATCCGCCGCCCACCGATCCGCCGCACTCCCGCCGATCCGCCGCATTCCTGCCGCACGCCGATCCGCCGCATTCCCGCCGCACGCCGATCCGCCGCATATACACTGAACTACAGCTCCCATCATCTGCTTATAGTATGAGCAGGTGATGGGAGCTGTAGCTGGGTTATGGCTGACTTGCCTGCGAGGCCACTGCTTATGCCGCCGGGCGCAGGGGGG
The DNA here is from genome assembly GCF_027789765.1 of Dendropsophus ebraccatus. Classification (NCBI taxonomy): domain Eukaryota; kingdom Metazoa; phylum Chordata; class Amphibia; order Anura; family Hylidae; genus Dendropsophus; species Dendropsophus ebraccatus. Next base: position 61,203,259 of record NC_091455.1, read on the forward strand.
AGCTGCTCAGTACACAGGAGCGCTCCCCCCTCCTCCTCCTTCCAGGATCCTTCCCCCTATAGCACTGCCGACTCCCCGCCTGGCCGCCGCTCTCATATACCTGCTCCTGATGCATCAGTGCGGCCACCAGGAAGCATCGGGAGCCGGTATATGAGAGCGGAAAGCGGCGGCCAGGCGGGGAGTCGGCAGTGCTATAGGGGGAAGGATCCCGGAAGGAGGAGGAGGGGGGAGCGCTCCTGTGTACTGAGCACCTCCCCCCTGCGCCCGGCGGCATAAGCAGTGGCATCGCAGGCAAGTGATATCCATTACCCAGCTACAGCTCCCATCACCTGCTCATACTATAAGCAGATGATGGGAGCTGTAGTTCAGTGTATATGCGGCGGATCGGCGGGAGTGCGGCGGGAATGTGGCGGATTGGCGGGCTTGGGATATCGGAATGCGGCGGATCGGCGGACTGTGATATCCTAATGTATTGAATGAATACATTTATGCAATACTTGCTCCCCAAAGTATTCCATAGATGTATTCGTTCAATAAAGCACTGTACACTACACTACATTACATTACATTACATAGAAATCCATAGAAACAATAAAGTCCCATTGACTTCTATATAGAGAGCTTCCCCTGCTGGACACTCCATAGGAATTACACCTTTCGTCGTGACGTCACTGGACCTGAGAGAATTCTAACACTCCCTGATCTACTAAATTAAGGGAAATAGCCCTATATGTGCATTTCCCATAATTAATGTACATTAGAAATTTGTATAACTTTTCATAAGTAACAACATATCAAAAATTAATTTTGGCCGGACTTCTCCTTTAAGTCCCACTCGACTGCAAGTATTGGAACATACATAGGGAAATACCAGCGTGGACCCTTTTGCGTCAAAGTGTAACTCTGTGGCGAGTGTTGCGACATGACAAGGGTTTACCAAAGCCAGGCTTCCATCCACAGACAGCTGTTGCAGGGTATTTTTCCCTGAAGGGATATCTGGCTATTCCCATGTTTTGAGACTCACAACTGACGCTCCATGAACCCTTTTTTTTTGCCTATTTAAATTTATAGGGGCCAGTGTATCAATGGAGACTCTCGAGTGAGTTCTTCATTGGATTTTTTTCACTGATCTCCCTGAGCTCAGTAATTGCTGTGTTTGTGTTTTGTTGGTCAACTTTTCATTGCCCCCATTAACCAGAATCCTGCTCCACACTGATGAGGGGCAATAACCTGAAACAGCTGTCTGTGGATGGATTCCTGGCTTTGGTAAACCATTGTCATGCTACAATACAGAGTTAGGGCCCTATTCCACGGGACGATTATTATCGTTCAGATTATCGTTAAATCGTTCGAATCTGAACGATAATCGTTCGGTTGAAATGCAGTTAACGATTAACGACCGAACGAGAAATCGTTGATCGTTCAATAAGACCTGGACCTATTTTTATCGTTGCTCGTTCGCAAATCGTTCGCATTGAATAAGACATCGTTCGGTCGTTCTCAATAGATACGAACGCAATAGCGAATAAATAGCGAAGAGAAACGATCGCAATTACGATCATAAGTAACGATTATCGTTCCATGGAAATGAGTGAACGTTTTCAGGTCTTTCGCAATAGCGGTCGTTTGAGATCGTTAATCGTTAACGATTATCCAAACGATAATCGTCCCGTGGAATAGGGCCCTTAGACTTTGACACAAAAAAGGGCAATCCTGGTATTTCCCTATTTATGTTCCAATACTCTCAACCAAGTGGAATTTAAGGGGCTACATATCAGGTTGGTTTGGTGATCTCCCCACTTGGAGGCACCCCTTGGCAACAGGTTTTTCTTCCCTGGAGGGATATCTGGCTAGTCCTGTGTTTAACACTTGCAACTGAGGCTCTGTGGACCCTTTTTTTGAATGTGGAAATACAGCCTAGGTGCTTGTCTTGTGTAAAATGCAACAGAGAACTCTTAAGAACTTCACTATGGCTATGACTATTGTGAGTAATAAAAATTAAACCATTAAACTAGCCAACTAAACCATTAAAAATAGAAAAGGAAACATATTATATGGTATCTGCTGAATATGTAATTGGTGTGCAGCGGACAATGGGCCTGCAGAACTATCCTCTGCCTGTTACGGAACGTGAACTGCAAGAATGGTACTGCTTGTCTACTCATCTTTCCATGGTAAAATCTAACAATTAAAAAGATGGAAAATAATCATCTCCATAGTTACATCGAGGTACTGTTATGAGTTACAGAGAAAATGTATTCCCATATATCTTGGTCTGCTAGTTTTTATGAAGTAATTGCAATTCTGCAACCATCTCCAGCACAAACCAGACTCGGGAAAAGATAAAAGTGATAGTGTTGCATTTGTAATTCAAAGAGCATCAGAGTTACTGTGGAAAGGAGTGGAAAGGACAGCCCTGGTGTGAGTGAACATAGGAATATATTGCTATTTAATGGGGTTCCCCCTCTGCCTAACATATTATCAGCGTATTGCAGCTCATTATTTTTTCTGTAATTCTATGAAGGGGAAAAAACAAAAACAAAAGACATGGCAGTGTGTCCACATGTTATACATCTATCTACTGCTTCTCACCAAAGTTTAAAAACGGACATGACTTTGATCAAACTGTATAAGTCCACTTGCCACTTTACAGCCATCTTTTTCATGTGGATCCCTAACCTAATTAGCATAGCACTAGGTTGTGATCGCAAGAGGAGAAAGCCAGTGGTCAGGCAAGCCCACTGTCACCAGACCAAGCCCCATGACTCCACAGACACAGCATCGGAGCAACCATGGCGACACAGCACCACACAGATCTCAAAAGTTCACCATTCCATATCCTCCCAGCCTGCAAACTTAGAGAACCCTTCTGCAGTCTTTTCCTGCTCTTCTGGGGCAAATTGTTAGACTGGTGGAACCAAGACAAAGCAATTATTTTCCCCACTTTGTCCTATTCTTCCGGATTCAAATATTTATAAAAATAGATCCCTTGTAAATCAGGGATGTTCATCTATGTATGATAATACTGTATTCCTCTAATAGTCATACAGTTCTAGACAAATATTAAAAACCATACCATAAAATACCTCCAAGTTGTGACCATGTATTACTACTACCTGTGACTGAATAATGCTACTACACAAAGATGAAATAATACTGTCATATTATAACCACATATTACCATTAGATAATGACTGAATAATACAACCATACTATTGCTAAATAAAATCCACTATACAAATATTAATATTTCCCAATAAAGTGATCATAAAGTGGTAGATACCAGATACACAGACCCTGCTCATTGTATCAGTGATCACAGTTGAGGTACATCTGTGGACTCACAGGTGATGTCTTCTCTTATTGTAGGTGCTCTTTTTCGTCACCTTCTCCCTCTGACCCAGACCACCATGAAGTTTTTTTTCAGCCACAACTTGTCTTTACAGCATCTGCCAAACCATCTAAATGGTAATAATCCTCCACACAGTGATTTTTCTTCCAAATAGTATTAGTACACCATTAGGCCCCATTAAACCACTGTAATTACTCACTCTTTCTGTGCCCCCACACTATTTACACCCCACACTTGCCCCTATATTTTTCTAGGCCTTTTTCTGTGCCCCCACAATACTGTTATGCACCCTTCTGTGATGCCATGCTATCATTATACCCTGTTCTGTGCCCCCAAACCATATTATGCCTTCTTATGTTTCCCCAAACTAAAATGTCCCCATGTTAATATGCCCCCATACTGTGCCCCATGCTAATATGTCTCCCATAATGTGCTCTCTCACTAAAATGCACCCATAGTGTGCCTGCACACTGATATGCCCTATACTGGGCCCTATGTCATAATTAACCCTACCCCATTATTAGTGTCACTCTTTGTGCCAGTTAACAAAAAAACATCTGACAGCTCCCACATTGCTGTCACATGGCCTGGTGCAGCATGTTTGCTATAGAAATTTGCACTGTTCTTGGACAGTTCCTGACACAGAGGTGGCAGCAAAGAGCCCGTTTTAGACTGGAAAGAATATAATAAAAAAAAACACTCAAGGAAAGAATCCAGCAACAAAGCAGAATTCCAATCAAGGTGGCACCTTTAATGCACAGTTCCCTAGACTGGAAAGAATATGCCACTTTCTGCAGGGCATACAGCAGCTGATTAGTACTGGAAGACTTAAGACTTTTCACTAGCAGTAATTTACAAAGCTATATAATTTTCTGAAACCAGTTTATTTAAAAACATTTTTGTCTCCGGATTACCTCTTTAAATCAATAGGCTGTCCTTTGGCAGGTTAACCAACAGGTACCACACCACCCTGTTAGATAGCCCCTTAAAGAGAACCAATCACCTAAATGTAACTGTCCCTATTATGAAAGTATATCTCTCCCTAACTATTCATGAAGATACAGACTGCATTTGCAGTCTGTATCTTTATACATTACCCGATCCTCTGTTCGCTGGCTGTTCCGGTGGGCGCCGCCATCTTGATGACGTCACTTGCATTCCAGCGGTGCGTTCCAGCGTGACGTCATCAAGATGGTGCCGCCGCCGGAACAGTCAGGGAACAGAGGATCGGGTAAAGTATAAAGATACAGACTGCAAATGCAGTCTGTATCTTCATAGATAGACTTCATGAAGATACAGACTGCATTTGCAGTCTGTATCTTTATACTTTACCTATCCCCTGATTCAGTGCCGCAAGGCCAGGCGCCGCCATCTTGATTACGGGCCTTGCGTTCCAAGTGACGTAATCAAGATGGCGGCGCCGGCCTTGCTGCACCGAAGAAGAGGATAGGTAAAGTATAAAGATACAGACTGCAGAGGCAGTCTGTATCTTCATAAATAGATTAGAGAAGGACTTTTGATAATACACAGCGATCTTGCGCTGTATAGCGCAAGATCACTGTGTATTAACGAAGCGGCGGGCAAAGGATCATGGGAACCTTTCCTGCCGCTCTGCATGACGGGAGTTTCCTGTCTCGCGCCGGCTCTTTTGAAAAGAGCCGTCTCGAGACAGGAAAGTAAAAAGTGAATAATTAAAAAACGTGACAATAAAAATAATGAATTATATTTACAAATGTCAATAAAATTACGATTTACATCTAATTAGGGAATACATTTTTTTTACTTTCTTTCATGATTGGTTCTCTTTAAGTCCTGCTCGGTTTTGAGTATTGGAACATAAATAGGGAAACAACAGGGTGACCCCTTTTGTGTCAAAGTATAACTCAAGGTGGGAGTATTGCGACATGACAAGGGCTTGCCAAGGCAGGCATCCATCCACAGACAGCCGTTTCAGGGTATTTGCCCCTCATCAGCAATTGTACCATTCACTTTTTTAAAGAGGTTGTCGAACATTTTTTCTCATTGGAAATGTAATTGATTTGTAATCTGTCCCTTTCCCTGAGTGGTTTCCTCTAACCTTTTTTCTCCTCTGTGTCCCTGGGCCTCCTCTGTTGCTGCTTTTTGGAATTTGTGTTTGTTTACATAAAGAACTTTCAGGTCACAGGGGTCAACATGTGTGACATCACAGCTCTGCAAGTCTGTAGCTCCGCCCACTCCTCTCTGAATCTAGCTCCACCCACTCTACCTATAGGCAGGGAAATGTCTGTATTACTACAAGTGTCCTTTGAGCAGCATGGTGGCTCAGTGTCTGCCAATTACTTATATTACCAAATAAACTAGTTTTTTCACTCTTTTATCTGTTGTAGGACTACACACCCCAGCACACATGTACATGATAGGAGTTGTAGTCCTGGATTACATATACACTACAGTAGCCATCCTACTGGTGGGCGGGGTCTCAAAGAGGCAGGATTCTGTTACCTCAGCAAGAAATTGATAGAATGGTGAGTGACATGAGGTGAAGTCTCCTCTCTCCTCTCCATATTGCACACAGCTGCAGCTCTGCCCTAACAATGTAAATTTTTACACTACAATAGTAACAATATAGGGGAAGATTTAGCAAAGCCTGTGCAGAGGAGCAGGGGACAGTTACCCATATACTCATAGCGACCAATCAGATTGCTTCTTTCATTTTTGAAAAGGCCTTGAAAAATAAAACCTAGAATCTAACTGGTTGCTATGGGCAACTGCTTCCCTGTTTCTCTGCACAAGTTTTGATAAATCACCCCCATAGTTCCTTTATTTACTGTTTTTAGCTCCAACCTATGCTGCAGTGCTGTACAGAGATTGTAGTCTGTCATGCTGTCCTTACTGCTGCAGTGTCTTCTGGGCTCAGATGTTAGATGTTAGGGGTGTGGCTAAAGAAATGTAGATGCATAACCCCACCCACCTGATGACTCACTGGCAGGAACAGGAAACAGAAAGGGAATGTGACATCACAGGAAGTAAAGAAAACACAGAGTGGTCATGTGACTGAGCCTGAGAACACAGTAAGCGCTCTAAATAAAAAATAGAAGTGTATGTACAATATGCAACACCCACAGAGGTCAATGCAATGCTAAGTTATTAAAATATCCTGGACCACCCCTTTAAGGACTATTTCCTGGGAATAACACTGCTGTGGCAATCTCACAGGCCTTGCACTTCATCAACTGTTTTACAACTGCTTTTATCATTATACATGTTTAAATTAAAGGGGGTAATCCTAAATTAAGAGTTATCCCTTTCTGCATAAGCTAATCACAGAGGTCTGATCACCGGGACCCCAACTGATCAAGAGAACGGAGGTCATCTGTCTCCTAAGTGAATGGAGTGGCTGTGCACATGCTCGGCCAATGCTCTATTCACTCTCTATGGAACATCAGAATATAGCTGAGCCATTTTCAACTGTAAAAATGAATAAGTTGTTTGTTAAACACATTTATAATAAGTTACTCAATAACCCTTTAACTTAACCATTTTGTTGCTATCTTAAAGGCGTATTCCGGTGAGTATTTTTTACCCCATAATTGTAACCCACTTCTGCCATTGATTTATTGAACTGCATTTCCTACGGCATGTCAGAGGAAGTGAAGAGCTGTGGTGAGCTGCAGGTATCTGGCTTCATTTGAAAGGTAGCTGTGAAGGATTGGGGCAGGAGAGTAAGGGTGGGTTCAGACTAAGGAATTCGCACGGATAAATTCCGCCGAATTGCGTTGCCTATACGCGTGCACGGCCATGCGCTGGCTCCATAGACACCATTCTATGGGCCGGCTGATTCCCCATTCCGCCGAAGAAATTGACACGTTCATTCTTCAGAGGGACGGCGGAATCTGCCTTACCATACAATGGAGTCTATGGCACAGGCGGAGATGCGCACAGCCGCGAGCAGGGGCGAGATGCAGAATCCACGGTGGGTGATTTGCCCGGGCTCTGCACATACCGTAAGGGTGGGTTCCCACTGAGGAATCACCCGCTGCGGATTACGTTGCTCGCCCCCACTCACATCTCCACCTGCCCCAAAGACTCCATTCTATGGTCAGGCGGATTCCGCTGTCCGCCCAAAGGATTGACATGTACTCTAAGAAAGGAGCACCTCTTCAATGTCTTTAAAAAAATGAGTATTGGGAATTATTCACATGATAAGTTTTACAAATTGTATAGTTTTATTTCCATGTAAAAATGCTGGGTGTCTTAAAGGCAGTCATATCCTTCATCACCCACTTCTACAATGTGTAATCTATATTTTACAGGTCTAAACATTCAGCGGCGCTCCGTGTACTGCAGATGGAGCAGAGCTGTACATTTTGTATGTGCTTAATAAATAACATCGCTTTCCAAATAGTCATTTTCTGTTTCTTCCACACAGCTGCTTGGTGAGATCAATATTGACTTTTACAAAAAGAAATCAAAGGAGCATTCAGTGGTCAAAGCAGTGTTTTCTATCACAGCTACACCTCCATTTACTGACTGAAGTTTTTTCTTCACCATTTCCCCATTTTATATATGGTAGGTAGTAGGTCATGACAGCAAGGTACAAAGATTATTGAGGTAATTGACTAAGCTGTTTGCACCTGTTTTCTGAGTTTTCCAAGCTCCTGAAGTGCAACAAGTTGTAACACCTCCTTACTCCCCCTCCCATACCTGACCCTGCTTGAGACCCAGCTTCCAGGTGTCAATCCAGCAGGAAGAGGGAGAGGTGCGTTCCAGCTTGCTGAATATCAGGAGCTTGGAAAAGCCTTTTTGGCGCTTTGTACCAGAAAATAAAAGCCATTTTCTAAATACTGGAAGCACAGCTGGATATATGAAAGGTACCATCTGTTTCTTTGACCTAACAGCTAACAGTCTCAGAAGCCTGGAATGGGAAGTACAGACACAATTATTATATGAAAAGTCACAATATTGTATTACAACTCCACTCCACCAAAGGGTTGGTGTAAAATCCCACAAAGACAAGAAAAATGTGGAAATTCATCATACATCATAGAACAATATGATTCCAACTGATATAAAAAAGTGAAATTTGGAAATATGGGGTGAAAAAGTCACAAATAATAAATTCCCTCCAATGCATATAAATACTTTGGGGCCTATTCATTATATGTGTATTTTTTGTGCTTGTACACTTCAAAAACTCACCGACCTTGCTCAAAATGTATCAAAAGGTACACAGGCCTTGATGAATCTGCGCATTTTGTGTGAGCTTGCACAATTTCTTTGCCTTAAAAATTGGCTAAAAAAACGACACCAGAGTTTGACTGGAGTACTGCTGCAAAATTTTTTTGCACATGATTTTGAACAAAAAAATCACACAAAAAGTAGCTAATGGTGTGTTTACACAGCATTATCTGATGGATTTTTGAAGCCAAAGCCAGGAATGGATTTAAAGTGTACCTGTCGTTATAACTTTCAACATCTAAATCAACAGTAGATGTGAAATGAAGCAATTTTGCAATATACATTGATTTGTTATCATGCTGTAAAGCAAAGCTGAACTTACCAGAAATCCAGGTCTCCTGAAGGCAGATTTTCTGACTTGTGCTGGTTGAAAAAACAGACTAAACCCATTAATCCCAGCCAGTACAGAGAATCATGGCTCAATATCTCTATCAGTTACATGACTGCCTTCTCTCTGTGAGCGCTCAGATGGCCTGGGAGACGCTGGACTTCCTGTTTTCTGACTCTTTAAGAAAAAAAAAAGAGTCAGAAAACAGGAATGAATAATACTGAATGTAAATTGCAAACTTGCTTTATATCACATCTACTTTTCGTTTAGATTTTGAAAGTTATAACGACAGATACACTTTAAGGAGAGGAGAAATCTGTCTTTCCTTTATGACCTGTGCTCTGTTTATAGTCTGTTCCTGGCTTTAGCTTAAAAAATCTGTCAGAAAATCTCTCTGTCTAAATAACCCATATCTCAAACCACGTTTCCACCATGCTGCCTCCGTGTGAAAAATTTAACAAATGGCGCAGCTGGCGTAAACTGCTCAAAAACAGCTGCTTCATAAATAATGGCTAAAATTTTACGTCCTGCGCAAAAACACAAAATACACCAGAATAATGGCATAAAAAGAATGATTAATGAAGAATGATGCACCTATACCCCCTGAGATGAGTAAAGTAAAAGCGTCCCACTTACATGGCACTTTTCCTTCAACTAGTAATCTATAGTAAAATAATGACTATTTACCAAGCTACAGAAAGTCCATGTGAATAGGCATGATAATAAACACATACAGGTATGTTATAAGAAGTATATAATCTTTTGGCATAGCTAGACCCCCACCCTTTCTTGTTAATGTGACTGTGGGTACATAAGCTACTCTACATTACATAGTGCTATATGTGCTTTCTCAGCTTCCCTCTATTCTACCGGCGTTTAGAGCAATATCCGACATGGGCGTAGTCTAGGCACTGACACCAAATCTGTATCTACTGTCCTCTTATGTGGCCCCTGGGACCCTTCAGGCATCAGAGCCCAGGTGCAGCTGCAACCTCTGCAGGTATAATTAAACCATGGAGATGTCAGAGGGACAGGAGCTCCGGATCACAGCCTGAGACAGCACCGTCTCCTCAGTGTGCAGCATGCATTCACATTATGATAGATGTAGAGGGACCACAGGTCCTGCAATACTTTGCCCGGAGTACTTTTCTAACATTAACTACAATTGTTCTTTTTATTTTTTTTCCTTTTCTATTAACGCGGAGCAGACAGATTTTTTGTTCATTCACATATGATGCAGGAATGCTTAACCCTCTATAGACTGTAAAAGATTAAGAAGAAAGGTATTTAAAAAGGCTTTGACCCCTAAAAATATATATATATTTTAATGAAATGCACTTTATCTGGTGCGGTGGGATTAAAACAAAACAGTCTAAAGCTGAGTGATCATCCATTATGCGCTTCCATAATTTTTGCCAGGTTCATAGCTCTTCCTGACTATTGATAAGCATTTTGCCACCTCTGAGTTACTGGATGCTGTTATCACTATATAGTACAATGTGTTTCGCCTTGTCACTTGCAGTACTGCTTCTCACCACACCGCCCTTCCATACACAACTGCACAACACAAATCTGGTTTCAGCAAAATATTGATCTTTGAAGTTTAATATCTAAGGAACGCAGCTTCATTCAAACCTGACACATCCCTTCTGTAAGATAAACAAGCAGCGTCTTATTTTCTTTTCAAGAGGACATTTCTTATGTAGTAGACGGAATGGTACATGGGGAGAAAACGTTTAGTAGTATCAACTTTTATTTTTAAAAGTGCTGACAAAAAATAGACATGACTTTATGGATTATCGAGGGATTTGATTCTTAGGATATACTGTACTTTGTTGTTAATTTCAGGGGCCCAACCAGCATTATTCTGCAAATTCCCAATATGAAGAGGTTGGACCATGAGTAATGCACAGTGCCCCCTTCAGAGCATTCCTTCACATAATGCATCTGATCTGGCACTATAATGGATCTGCACCTCACTTCACTAAATTGTGGCTGTGTAGCAACTATCTGCCATGTACCTGGTTGGCAGGTCATCTGGCCGCTTGCTTCAGGGGTCCCCCTGCATCTAGTGGTGTAGCTACAGCATCTGCGGTTGAGATCGGGCCTGCCCCCTTGCTACCTTACTATGTCACCACTAACAACACCCTCCCCCCCCTCTGGACCCCCAGGCTGCCGCCAAGATCACCCATGACCAGACCCCAATCACCGCCACAGCCCCTGCCCCAGCAGAGCAGTGCTGCAGCATCCAGCAAAGCGTATCCCACCCGCAGCAGTAGCCAAACCCTGAGGAGGAAGAAATACAGAGAGGGTAAGGACCCAACATGGCACCCCCCCCCCCCCACAATGCCTGCCTGCGACAGAAACTACTTCCCAGCCCTATTGTTACTAGTATTCCCAACCATATTACTACTACTATTCCCATCACTACTGCTACTACTACTCCCAGCCCTTGTGCTACCACTACTTCTAGCCCTCTTGCTACTAAGATGGGGTAGTCTGTGTATGGGGGGAGGCACTCTTGAGGTCTTAGCACTGGGCCCACCAGTGATTTAAGACGGCCCTGTGTGCCAGCACAGAAGGGATATACAACTGGAAAAAAGAAATGCATAGAAAATGAGGACTGACATTTTTGGCTGAAATTAAATAATGAACTGCTAATCTAATTTCTAAATTTGTCTGCAAATGAACATGGAGGCTAAGATCACTGGAAGTCTAAGGAAAGTAAGAAGGGACACACAGAGTAGAGAACAAAAAAATAATATCCGGAGTGGAGCCCATTCCAATATATCATGGGATTCCAATATACTATGGGGGTCCTTTATACTATGGGGGTCCAATAAACTATAGGGGACCTATGGATACTTCTCTGATACTACTTCTTCTTCTTACATCTCTGATGTGAGATAAAGGAATGATCACAGGAGTAGACATTTCTCTGGACTCTCTACCAATAATTCCATTGAAACTTGAATTGGCTACAGAATAATAGATGTATTCAACTGCACACCAAATGTAGATACTTTAGTGTTATGTAGCTTTGCTGTGAATTTTACCATTCTAACATGTACCATTTACCATGCTTTACCATGTGACCATATGAGAGTGAACAAAGGATTTGCAAATTAACATTTACATATATACTTTTTGCCTAAAAATGATGGCCATCTTGGTGCAAATAACAGATATTATTTGAGGAATGAAAGCCATTTTTTATGAAGAATGGACATAATTTTTACATAGTGTGAGCTTGGCCTTTCAGTGACCATCATCCAGGGTTGTAGGAACAGTAAGTTTTCTTTATTCATTCAAGGCAAAGACTCAGTTTGCTCTAGTCACATAGATACATACCCTTTCCAAGTTGAAGCAGTTTATTGGCTCCCCCATGGCACCCAACACTTGGAGCACATGACCCCTTTGCCTTTTCCCCCCAGTTCCTGCATTATCTAACAATTCCAGTTGGGTACCAGGGCACAACAGAAGTTGCCACCTACAGTAGCACTAGCCTACACATAGCTGTACAAGGCAGGTCCCTCTAGGGAAAAAAAACAAAAAGTTGAGCCTGCTAGGAGTACATCTTACACATCTTTACTACAATATCACTGTAACCTGGATCTCCGGAAGTAATTACTAGTGAATTCTGTTACTGACTCCTGTAACTCCAAGGAAATCCCTACAGAGATAAATCTGTCAGTACTGCCACGGGATGAGGTTTCCAATGGATCTGAATGATATCTGTAACACGTTTATTATAATAGATAGTTCATGATAAATACATTTACTGACGCTTTTTCAAACAGCAACAATTCTTCTTAAGAAGCCACATGTGAACCTGAAAGCTCTGTGTTTAATTCCCTGGGGCTGAAGAAGTTGGAAGTTCACATGGCGTAAGAGACCGACCGGCTGTTCTGTGACCCGGCCAGTTCACGGAGCGGCCGGTCTCTGAAAAGATCATCCTGACCGGTACTGCAGTACTGGCCGGATAATCTTTTCGGCTGCAGGGTTCTGATGCGGATGCATCTGTGCGTGCCCGGATCAGAACCTCCCACAGGACACTATGAAGCTTGCGGCCGCAGCCGCTCGCTTCATAGTGTGAACTGACAGGGTTTTCTACGGCCGCTATTCACTGAGTAAACTGACATGTTAGTTCTTTCCGGTGCCGCAAGGGGTCCCGGCCGGAGCCTATATGATGTGTATACGCTCCGGCCGGGATCTCATAGAAAGCAAGGTAACGTATGTTTTCATACACAGTACGCCCGTTGTTGGCGATAGCAACAACAGCCGTACTTTTACGAAAACATACGTTGTGTGAACATAGCCTAAATCTGTAAAACAAAATTAATTAAAATCAGCTTGTTATCCCCTCTTCTATAGATATGGGATTATAAATTAAGATCAGAATAGCCCTTTAACGAGTCTGTTCAGGCTGAAGCAAAATTTGCTCCTGTGCTGGGACTTGAATAACAATAATTCTGCTATACTCACCTTCCCTGGTCCCCTGCAGCCAGGGCCACCAACACATTTCTGCGGTCCCAACAGAGGAACCCTTTGTAATTAATTTACTGTCAATTTTAATAAGCAGTCATTGCCTAAAGTACAGAAGCCCTTTAATCAGCTAATAAATATTATGCCCCTTATAGAATGAGCCACTTTACAGGAGACTTTTGCCCCAGTTTTCCCGATGCGACAGTCGCATTGATCCCCCTGCCCGGCTGTGTCTGTAAAAGGCATTAGTCCTCAACGCAGCGGCAGTGCGCTTAGCGTCCAGTAGGTGGCAGCAGCACACCTGCAAACCAGCAAGCAGCCATTTAAAGAACACAAGGAGAAGTGTGAGCTGTCAGTCCCGGGCCGGCTCCAGCCGTCGCTAGAGCTTCCTATAAAGCACCGAGCAGGCACAGGGAGCGGGAGGCATAAGCCATTTTGCCAGTGCTGGGACGAGCTCCTTCCTGGGGGCGGTGAAGGATCCTGTGATCCCTGCAGGAAGCCAGAAGACGGAGGCAGCGGCGGCGGCGGGATCGTCTCCGGGAGCTCGTGCCCCTCATCCCATTCATCAGAGGAGCAGCATCCCGGCAGCACGGCTGCAGACAATAGTCCGGGCTAGATGTCTGCTCCCGGGCAGCTGCCGCTCACTCGGGGGCATCCAGGGCTCTGTAGGAGAGGGGCACTCCTCACTGTCCTGCCCCTCTTTGTATAGGGGACATCCAGCTGGAGAGCCGGGCACCCGGTGTGCAGCTCTGCCCCCTCCGGGGATCCCTGCTCTGCCTGCCAGCATTGGGGCCATAGAAGGAGACGGGGTGCAGGGGCTGTCCTGTGGGCGTCAGTAATAAACTAGCACAGCAGCAGCAGCAGCAGCATCCCCCCTCCTGGGATCACCTGCCAGCGGATGGGGCAGCGGGCACAGGATGGCACACTGATGCCCCCACAAGTTGCCAGGCTCGGGCTATAGAGGAAGTTTTCTCGATGCCAGCAGCATCCGCCGAGTGTGGGACACCGGAGGCAGAGCAGTAGAGAGGAGGATCCCGCATCCATCCGGGAGGGAGAGGCTGAGCCGGCAGGACACACAGGCGGTGCACGGCGGCGGCCATCCTGGGATAGTTGGCTGCCTCTCCATGGAGCAGGTATAGCCGTGCCCGGTCCTGCCCTCTGGGGGTAGCATTGGGATAGCCCAGCCTGCCGAGCACGTAGGAGGACAACAAAAACATCAGAGACTTGTGTCTGTGCCCCCTCCCCCCACCCACCCAGCCAGCAGCGGCAGTAGCAGCAGCAGCACGTCCATTCCACATCCCCCTCTCTGCTCCGGGACCCTGTCATTGTGCCAGCACCATGGACAGCGACCGGGACATGTACCGACACTTCCAGGACTGGTGCCTCAGGACTTACGGGGACTCAGGGAAGACCAAGACCGTCACCCGTAAGAAATACGAGCGGATCGTTCAGCTGCTCAACGGCTCCGAGTCCAGCTCCACGGATAACGCCAAATTCAAATTCTGGGTGAAATCTAAGGGCTTCCAGCTGGGCAGCCCGGCCGAGGAGGAGGGCAGCCCGGGGGACAAGCAGGTGCTCTACGTGCCCGTCAAGACCACGGTAAGTGTCGTCCAGTCCCTGGCAGGGATGCCCCCTCCATGTCCCCGGGCGCAGAGGGAGGGGGCATTGCACCTCTCTTTGTTTTCCTCTTGCCCTGTGCCATTGGCCATTGTGGTGGCATACTGCAATGTGTCACACAGGCACAATATGTCATGACATGACCGGACTCCATAGACAGACTCCACTGCTCCCCCAGCCCCCACTCACTTTACTGCCCCCTCCCCGGCAGAGTATAACCTGGCATCATGTGACGTAGCAGCTCCAGAGCAGGGGGGCTCTAGCCTGGCGCGGTGCCAGCACTGGCGCTGGCCCTTTTATTTGGGGGCTTTCCCAAAGCTCATTGTCAGACAGCAGCCAGGCACACACTGGCACACACATGGAGGAGGATGATGATGGTGGTGGGTGAGGAGGATAGGAGGGGTGAGCCTCCACCTCTGACAAGCGGCTTCCCTAGAATAAGTCAGCCAGGCTGCCTAGCATCAGAAGACATGTATGTGCTCCTCTGCCACCCTGGACTATGCCCAGCCCCGTGCCACAGGGGCACAGATGGCAGCCACAAGTAGGTGCACATTCACTTCTCTACTATGGTTATTGCTGATAGAGAGACTGCAAAGGTTGGCTAAAAAGTGGCAACTAAGTAACAATGTCTGCTGAGTGGAATGATAGATGATGGATGGAGAGATAGAATGGATGATGGATGGATGGATAGAAAAGATGATTGATAGATAGATAGATAGATTATAGATAGATAGATAGATAGATAGATAGATAGATAGATAGATAGGAGATAGATAGGAGATAGATAGATAGATAGATAGATAGATAATAGATAGATAGATAGATAGGAGATAGATAGATAGATAGGAGATAGATAGATAGATAGATAGATAGATAGATAGGAGATAGATAGATAGATAGATAGATAGATAGATAGATAGATAGATAGATAGATAGGAGATAGATAGATAATAGATAGATAGATAGATAGATAGGAGATAGATAATAGATAGATAGATAGATAGATAGATAGATAGATAGGAGATAGATAGATAGATAGATAGATAGCTAGATAGGAGATAGATAGATAGATAGATAGGATATAAATAGATAGATAGATAGATAGATAGATAGCTAGATAGGAGATAGATAGATAGATGATAGATAGATAGATAGATAGATAGATAGATAGATAGCTAGATAGGAGATAGATAGATAGATAGATAGATAGATAGATAGATAGGAGATAGATAGATAGATAGATAGATAGGAGATAGATAGATAGATAGATAGGATATAAATAGATAGATAGGAGATAGATAGATAGATAGATAGATAGGATATAGATAGATAGATGATAGATAGATAGATAGATAGGAGATAGATAGATAGATAGATAGATAGATAGGATATAGATAGATAGATAGATAGATAGATAGATAGATAGATAGATAGAGATAGATAGGAGATAGATAGATAGATAGATAGATAGATAGATAGATAGATAGATAGGATATAGATAGATAGATAGATAGATAGATAGATAGATAGATAGAGATAGTGGGCAGATGGTGGACAGATATTGATACATTAGAGAAATTAAAATGTTATGTGTATTCTCTCTATGTTCTCTATAGAGTTGTATATTATGTGTATCTTACCTAGTAAGAATTAGACTATTTACTAGTACATAGAAAATGATAGTACATAACAATAGTGCATATAAAATTAGTGTCAATGAAGTGTGCACAAGAGCTTACAACACAATTATCACCCTTAATTTTCCCTGAATATGGAATATACTATTACTGTATTTTTTTTCCTGCTATGTGCACAGACAGTTCTAGTATATTAAGGCAAAGGCTTGGTAAAAGCTACTATGTATCTAGAATATGGAATAGGTTATACACTTTTCTATTATAGTGCATATGTTGTAAGCCGAGTTGAAGAACATGTTGTTGGCGGATCAGGCAGACAGTGTGAGAGGATCTATCACTGGAGTTTATTGAAGAACCTTAGTGTTTCTGATCAGTAATTGTGGCCATTGACCTGTCACTCCCCAGCCTGTGGCCCTCCAGCTGCTGCAGAACTACAGCTCCTATTATACACTTTCAGGGCATGTTGGGAGTTGTCATTTTGCAACAGCTGGGGAGCTCCTGAGTGGGTAACATTGCCTTAGACAATACTCAGTTTATCGGCCATCATTATATGGGTTTCTGGTGGAGCTGGAGTAACCATACCCATGGCCTTTATGTGACGTATGTAAATAGTACTACTTACTGTACTTTTCAGGAAGGAAATGTCATCAAGACCTCAATGCCAAGGGCCAATAAGAGGCTGGCACATCATCACAGGGGGACATGGCACTTCCTAGTGACTGTAGCTGGATCTGTATTTTGCATATGCCTATATAGTATAGCTAACAGTGAATGTTTAGGTTCAATAAGTCATTGAGTGTTCAGTTAAGGTTTAATGGTGCGTTTACACAGAGAGTTTGTCTGACAGATTTTTGAAGCCAAAGCCAGGAATGGATTTGAAAAGAGGAGAAATCTCAGTCTTTCCTTTATGACTCGTTCCCTGTTTATAGTCTGTTCCTGGCTTTGGCTTCAAAGATGTAAATGCACCATTAGCTTTTTATTACTGTGTCAAGCTCTGCTTGTGGTAAGTAAAGGTGGGTGCCATTACAATTTCCATACCCAGCTTTATTGAAATCCTAAAAGACATAGTACTGGGGGGTGGGGTGGGGGGCTATTACTGAATCCGGCAGAGTTGCAATCCAGGAGACTATAAAAGTTTTCTGACAACTCCCAAGGGCGGCTAGAATAGCTGTCACCCATATTAGAGAAATGTATAAAGGACAAGACACAGGGGTCTCTTATATTATAAAGTGAAATGCAATAGCTGGCGTGCTGTTATTCAGTCCTAATCTGTATTTATAGGCAGTATTCTTTATATTCTTTTCCTGTCTCTTCTGGTTCTGCTGGGAGTCTTCTGCATGAATCCAGTTCCCTTCTATGAAGTAGATCTTCCTGTGATTTCCCTATTGCCTGCCACCCTCTGGCATCAGTGCATGACCTTTTGTTCTTACGCCTCTCTTTCTCAGTAACAACTTCCTCATGGAAATATCCTACATTATTGGAAAGTGTCTATTATGTTCTACTACCCATTCACTCTTGCATGCCACAAATAACACCAATTTCTGCTGCCTACCAAAAAGGATGGATCAGGTATGCAGCCATCCTCTAACTGGGAAACTGGAGAATGAACAAGAGAATAAGATCACAGAGTTTTATTGCTGTCAGGTCTATTCTGCTATTAATATATTTTTATTTGTATAATTATATTTTTATTTTCTTTGTCCCACAGCTGGGACCAGTTATATAATAAAGGGCAATATTATCCCATCCATCGGAAGCAGGCCGCATCTGTCACTAGGCCACATAGGCCTAGACCAGAGATTGCTGGATGACACAGGACAGTGCATATAACCACGGGCGGAATCACAGCTAAATTATTCCTATTTCTCTTCAATGATTTTACCAACTGGATGCAGACAATTAAATAAGATTCCTATGGGATGGGTGGGCAATGTAAATACAGCCCAGCATGGGACAAGATGTGAATATTGGCTGCAGTGATTTACGTAGCTTGTCATCTTTTGCTGTCATCTAGGCCCTTTCACTTCCATTGGAAAAATATATGGGATCCAGGAACAGATAGTAGATAGCAAAAAGTGATGCTAAAGGGTATTTCCGCCTGAAATGAGTTTACGTGGTCACGTATAGGATTTCAAGCTTTCTGCTAATGGCTATATCTTCACAGTTCTCAATGGAGGTGTCATCCAGCAGTCCCAGACCAAAGCTCAGTTGTGTGATGGATTCGCTTCTCCATTATCACTGAATAACTAAGTAGGTTTGCTCTCCAGGAGTTAGGAATAGCTGTGGGAAAGGTTATGGCTTACATGGGAAGTTCAGATGTTCATATATGTTCAGTGACCGGCAACTGGTCCAACTGGGAACGGCAGGTGCAAAAAGTTGGATCTATTGCACTTTGTGACCTATCCATTTCCCCATAGAAAAAAATGGGGCATGACACCAGATATATGGAAGATCTAATGTAGTTGTCTCCTAGCGTGGTTGCTTTAGAGCACCTAGTATGTACACCTGGCCTTACAGATAAATACATGTGTAAGGCTGGGTTCACACTGCGTTTTTGCTATTCATTTTTTCATCCCTTTTTTTCAAAAAATGTATGCATCCGTTTTGATCCGTTTTTCCATTGACTTCTATTATAAAAAAAGAAAAGGATGAAAATAGATTCTTTTTTTTTACGGACACAAAAATACGTTTTTGTGTATGGTACATAAAAAATGGATCTGTTTTGATCGTTTCTTTTTTTTAAATAATGGAAGTCAATGGAAAAACGGATCAAAACTGATGCACACAAATGCATCGTTTTTTTCTTCTAGTTGAAGAGAAGAAAACGGATGAGAAAAACAGATAGTAAAAACACAGTGTGAACCCAACCTAAAGAGTGTCATCAACATAAATCATATGTCAGCCTATATAATAGATAAAGAGTACCCGTACCAGGTATATGGCTAATTGGTGGTTGGTAAGATTACATATGCAAATACATGCACATGAGCACAGGTATCTGTCCTAGACGCATAGGAGGTGGTCACACTTTGAGTTTGGACTGGCACCCATTTACGAATCCTAAGTGCTTTACTGAGCTGTTAACCCCTTTGGTACTGCGCATAGATTTCTAGTTCTGACACAACTCTGCAAACAAACTATTATTGATTTAACTGACATTTGGGTAGAATGTTCTGTCAGATTTCTAACAACAGAAATCTACGATCGGTGCCAAAGGGGTTTAAGTGCTCTATAGTGCCCTTTTCATTCTGGAAATAAATGTTGACCCAAGACCACAGACTTCTCTAATGTGTGTTTATGGCATCAGGAGATTATTTTGACAGGTTGTCTCCTTAAAGGGGTATTCCAGTCTCCAATATTTGTGGCTCATCCTATGCCATAAGAGGTAGGATCCACCCATTAGGCATATATGGCTTATTCCATGGAGATGTATAAATGTTGGAAATTGGAATACTCCTTTAAATGAGTTTGGTACAAGGAAGGGAAATATGTTTAGTGAGCTGTGGCAAGTTTGGGTCACTATGAAAAATTGAACTACAGTATATTTATTATCTTCCTCTTTATTTTAAATAATTTTCTGCCTCTAGATGATAGGAAATATTATATAATAATATTATGTGCTATATAATACATATGCATTTCACAAGACAACAGCTTTAGGTTTAGATTTTATTTAGATTCCTTGAGTATTTCCATACTCTTGCTGTCAGCTAAATGCTGATCCAACTTTTTTTCAAATTTCTTTTTATTTCTTTTATTTTTTATATTTTTATTAAGAAAACAGAAGTAGTCCAGAAAGTTACAATATTTATTTTATTTTGGCCCAAATATTATAAGATGGAAACATAGTAATATTAGAACACAACATAGAGAGTAATATATTCCAAAGCCCTAAAATGTCAACTAAACATAAGCCATAAATAAGATGAAAGGGAAAAAATCAGTTCTTAGATATAAGAGGAAGAACAGATGTAGAGGACAGGAGCATTCTCAGTTTCTTTTATAGTTCAGACAATGTGCCAGAACATACAATGGAACCCTCCACCTTGCCAGTTCGTCCTGGCAAAGGTGAAGAGAAGGAGAGAACATGTAGTACTCAAAGCAGTTTAACCAACTGGGCAAATCTCAACAAATCCTCCCCCCCCCCCAATAAATAATAAAATAAAATTAAATAAATAATGCTGACATTTGATCTAAAAATCAAACCTGCCTATTACCAAGTTAAGACAATATTTTTACCAGATGCTTATTCTCATGGGCCATGGTGTAAAATTCTAGCTTGAAAAACTACAACTCCTATTATGAACTGCCAGCAGGACATGATAGGGGTTGTAGTACTGCAACCTGAAGAGACACAGACTGCAAAAACTACAACTCCCATCATGATCTGCCATCAGTGCATGATGGGGGTTGTAGTGCTCCAATATGAAGAGACACAGGCAGAACAACTAAAACTATGCTGAACTTTCAGCAGTACATGATATGAGTTGTAGTGCTGCAACATGGAGAGACACAGGCGGATAAACTACAATTTCCATCATGAACTGCCAGCAGTACATGATGTGGATTGTAGTTGTTGGGGTGGGGTAAAGCCTAAATTTCCTGGTTCCTGTTCTAATCCATGCTTTGGCCTCTTTTGGTCAGCTGTGCAGTGTATGGCCATGGTTAAGGGTTATACCCGAAACGCGTCGGCACGATTTTTATCACTTTGTTATTTTTATTTATGTTCCAATAAATTTTCTGTATTTTATCGGGGCTGTGGGATCCATTTCCATTTTTTCTATATTACAGAATATAAAGACCCTGTAAGTGATTACAGTACAGTTACATCCAGTGATTTACAAGTAATATCTTCTCTCAAAGGAGTCATTCACTTTCCCTTTTCTTCTAAAATTGGGCCAGACCACCAGGATGATTTCTTTTGGCCATACCTAGACAAACATCTTAGGTTTCACATTTTTTCAGCACACTTCTCACCTTTCTCCACATATAGTGCCCCAAATAGTAATCATTAGAGATGAGCGAACCAGATGCATTTCACTTCATACAAAGCTATTTCCTCAGGCTTACCCCTCTGTGCAAAGGGGGATACCGCCCGGGGTCGCCTGGAAAATATGGATACAGCTATGGCTGAGGTTTGCTCATCTCTAGTAATAATGCGTCACCTTAGTTCCTAGCACAGTAAAGTGGGTAGGTAAGTGGATTGGGGGGGGGGGAGCTTCCCCCATTAAGTAGGCCGGTCACTCCAGTAGGTGGATAGTTTCCCTGATAATATCCCCGATTAGGTCCCCCCTTCGATAGCTAGTCTTCTCCATTAGGCAGGTTCCCTATGTAGGTAGTTTTATGAAGTAGGGCCCCATATGCAAATTCCTCCATAGCCAGGTACCCCCCGTATGTAATTTCGCCTATTAGCTAAGTTAAGTAATTTGGCAAAATTCCCCCTATACTTAGTTTCACCAAGTCCCCCTGTAGGTAGTTTTCTAGTAGCCAGTCCCATTGTATATAATGCTTCTAATAGCCAGATATCCCTGTAGGTAGTTTTCCCAGTAGCCAGGTTCCCATTTTTCAGGTCTACCCAAGTTGCACCCCCTGGGCTGTGCTAGACATAGCCCTGGCAGCACTGTACTATACGGTAGAGAAGCAATAGTAGATAGCCAATCCATGCTTCTACTAGAGTAATAGGTGTCTAACTAGTTCAGTACCCAGGTTAGTGACTAGATCTTCCGGACATTTACATGTGCTGTAGATCCAGTCTGTCTGTGGCCCCGCGCGGTCAATGTGGTTTCAGGTTACAATGGTTCAGGAAAGGCCAGTGTATGCAAAACATATTATACATGTTAGGCCCTGATGACAAGGTATTCACCGAGGGTAGTTACTGTGCTTGCTATTGTATAGGTATACAGCGACTAACATTGACCATTGACTTTTATTGTAAGAAAAAAAAAAAGTGCAGAAGTTTGCATTCTGTGCAGCACATTTTCCACTGTGAGGCCTGTGGACACAACAAAGCATAAGTCGGAGAATATCATTTATTGGCCTGTTTTCTATTTTTCTATTATTTTTTATGAGCAAGAATGTCATCTTCTCATCGCTCCATATCTGCTCAGACTTCAAATTTATCCTATGTCTATTCTGGTAGTATGTGAGAAGTAGTATATGGTACTGTGTGAGTTTGTATTGTTGATCTGTACCACTATGTTTTGTGTTATTGTGTCATTATACATTTTGCTTTACAGTAAGCAGCAGCAGATAGGGACATCACTACAGAGCGCTTAAAGGAATATAAGGAGGTGTTCTGCAGGAGTCAGCAGGCCGGCAAATCGGTTCACTAAGGGCTACAGGACCGCCCCCAGGGCACCGAACTTGTACATAAAGAAGTCCTTACCCCCCTCCCCTGCTCTGTTAGAATCTATCAGCAGGTTATATCTCCTAATCTGCTGCTAGATTCCCTTTAAAATGATACAAGTAACGCAACAAGCTCACTATTAACTGAGATAATATCATATATTCCATATAAAAGAATAACAGTAGATGGCATCAGCTTATAAGGCCTCCATTATTTTATATCGCTATTACTATTACCATCATCATCATCATTATTTCCCCAAGGCTCCATTATAGTGTGGAAACATTTAGATCTGCAATTGAGAAAATAGTTTTCATAAAGGGAAACTTGTATTAATAAAATTGCTGGCTGAGGTGGATATTTTGCAAAGTGAAATTTTTGAGATGCTGAAGCCAATATATTTAAGACTCGCTACTGAACAACATTTAGAATCTTACATCTGACCTGATCTATAAGCTGTCCTAATGCCATTTCATGAGAAGAATGTGATCATAACCCACTAAATGACCCCCTTGACCCCATATAGTACCAAATCAAGGCTAGAACAAAGCACCCATATTATAAAGACCGATGTCTTTCATGTGAACATTCTCCAATGAGACTCTGTAGATCAGGAGCAGGCTGAGAAGTAGAAGGTGACCATCTATATAAAACAGTGCTCGATACACTTTTTTTTTTTTTTTTTTTTTTACAAGCAGGACTACAATTTGTTGAATTGGAACCATGTACAGTTAAAGGGCAATGGCTGAAGCTGGTCATACAAATACAATAGCCATCAGCCCAGCCCATTTGGTTGACAGCTGTTACCCCTGATCCCTCTATATATATATGAGTGCTTGGCTTAGCCAAGCGTTCATGTTTTCTGAATTGAGGGGGGAAGGGGGGTAAGCTGCTGCCAGACACCCTTACCTGTTTGCATCTGAACAATGGGTCTTCCACCCACCATGAAGGGAATTACAACTGGGGATGAGCGAACCGGCTGAGGTTCGGGTTCGTATGAACTTGAACTCTCGGCTTCTGATTCCCGCTGTCTGCCCGTTCCGTGCAGCGGGTGGATACAGCCTGAGGACCGCCTAGAAAACTGGGATACAGCCTATGGCTATGGCTGTATCCCAGTTTTCCAGGAGGTCCTCGAGGTTGTATCCACCCTCTCCACGGAGCGGGCAGACAGCGGGAATCAGAAGCCGAGAGTTCAGGTTCATACGAACCCGAACCTCAGCCGGTTTGCTCATCCCTAATTACAAAACAGTACTGCAATCCACTGCATAGAAGGTAGCTGGAAGGGCAAAACTATAAAAACTATGCCTGTGATAAACCATTGCTTTGTTTTGTAAAATAAAAATTGGTGCCCATCTGTATTCTGACATGTATCTATTCTCTGATTCCCTTTAAAAGTACCCATATCCATGTTGACCAGTTATCGCTCCTGACACTTAAACACTTAACATGGCCTAGCCTTCATGTGTTTAGAATGGAGTCTCCGGTGGTGTTATCACTCTGAGAACGTCATCTGTCTAGGAGACTCAGGAAGGCTCCATACACATGGGACATTAGGCCAGAACAGCCATAATCAGCGGTTTGGGCTCACTTTTTTCTAATGCGTATGGGTGCCTTTAGAGTGGTTTATGAACTTTAATAGTGATAGCCTATCTGACCCCTCAAGGTGGGCATACATTTTATGTCTCCAGTTCAGGTGTAGTTTGCAATTAAAGGGGTTATCCAGCGCTACAAAAACTTGGCCACTTTTCCCCCTCTCTTGTCTCCAGTTCAGGTGTGGTTTGCAATTAAGCTCCATTTACTTCAATGGAACTGAGTTCCAAACCCCACCCAATCCAGAGACAAGAGAGGCGAAAAAAAGGCAATGTTTTTGTAGTGCTGGATAACCCCTTTAAGCTTTATTTACTTCACTGGAACTGAATATGAAACCCCACCCAATCTGTAGACAAGAGATGGGGAAAAGTAGCCATGTTTTTGTAGCACTGGATAACCCCTTTAACTACTAAACCCTATTGTTCTGGGAGGGATAGTGCTAGAGCTGTCTGGCTGTGGTTTACCCTTCCCCATAAAGAACACATGAACATGCGTTCATAGACAGTCATGTATCTAGGGAAGCTGGGAGAAAGAATCACCTCCACCATTCAGCTCAAATAGAATGTGCCTGTTCAAATGAATGGATAAGCTATAGTACCCGGCACAGCCATCCATACTGTGGATGACAAAGGTGACGTTGTAGCTTCGCTATTATCTGATCATGGCATCCAACCTCTACCAAGGAAGTACAATAACAGTCCTATAACACCTCTTCTTTAACATCTTCTGTGAAAATTGTACTATTTACTAGCAAGTGTAGTGAATAGAGGCGAAACAAAGACAAGAATAGATTTACATGGATAGTAAACAGTATTGGGCTTTCTTTATTGTGATGTAAATATCCTGTCCGGGACAGCTCTGCCAGCTGCACGTGCCATGTCCGTACCGCATATTAAAACTGAACATAGCCCTTTGTAGCCTGTGACGTAAAACAGGAGCATGAAGGGTTTTCTATTTTACAGACCCACACATCCTGGCACACACATTTAACAATGCGCTAACGTAGGGCCAGTGAAATTCATCTGCTGCAGAACATCTTCTGAAGACCATCTGTCAGTTATCTCAGTGTTCTAGAACACAGAATGACAGGCTGAAGGTTCTGTACGGGCTGTGACTTCCTATTTGTGAAGAAGTGGCATCCCATGGTGACCCAGCTCATTAAAATCTTACCAGCCTGAGAGGCATGACAGCGCGCCCCCACCACCTGCTATACAGGCTGGAGGGAGGCAGGAGAGGGACCAAACCTGAAGCTGGGGGGTGGGGGGGATGGGGAGCTGAATGAGAAGCAGCTTCAGGGCTGAAGAGTGTGAGGAAGGTGCCGAATAGATGAGATATGAGGATGGGAGATAAGACTGTAGACGAAAATACAGCAAAAGAAAAAAAAAGTAATTGAATGAGTAATTTGGGGGAATACTGGCGAGAATCTGCCCATGTGACCTCTGATGCCATGCCACATGTAGCAAGGTGTTAAAGGCTTTTGTGTTATGTTCCTGGGCAATAAGCTTGGTTGCTTTATCAGCACCCCTTTTACCATTACCATAGCATTTCCTATATACTACTATATATTTGGAGACCACTACATCAGTAATCCCATTTAGATGTTGCTTTTCACATGTAAAGTTCTCTGACCCTTTTTCAACTACAAAATATTCATATTTCTGAAGAAAAGGGTGCGTGCATTTCAAGCGTGTGTGATATTTTTAAGAAATTACAGTGGTACCTTGGATTAAGAGTAATTTGGATTACGAGCGTTTTGGTTTAACAGCTCACAGTTTTTCAAAATTGTAACTTGGTTTAAAAGCATTGCTTTGGTTTAAGAGCTCCCTGTACTGGGTGGGAGGGGGAATGGGGGAGGGGCATGGTCTGCATAGGGGGGTCTACAGCACTGTACTCTGACCCAGGAAGTCTCCCTCACCTTCCAAATACAGATTAACTTCAGGCTAGGGCTCACATCAGAGGACAGGACTGTGGAGTAATCTCTCCATAGCTGTAACCCCTCTCTACCCAGACAGAGAGCGCTGCATTATGTGCCCACATCTGCCCTGCTCTTTCATGCTCTCTGCAGCGTCTGTTAGCCCTTGTACAGTATTTCCCATCCTCGCCATTATAGGGATCTGCAGTTCCATCCTGTATCTACAAACTGCTGCTGTGTTTTCAGGTTTATGCAGTTACTATACATTATACTCCACATGCTGATTGTTACACTGTAAAATAACTTATAATATCACATATTCAGCTGTTTATAAATGTTTGTTTCATTTGTTTTACATGTTATTCAGAATAATAAATCATTATTTTTGAGGTGTGGGACCAATTATCTGCATTTCAATGATTTCTTATGGGAAGTTTTGCTTTGGTTTAGGAGTGGATTTGGATTACAAGCGCAGTCCCAGAACAAATTATGCTCATAATCCAAGGCACCACTGTAATTAAATATTTCCGGCCAAGTTACATGGTTGTTTCATGTGACTGGTCATTCTATAAATTCCCATTTTATCAGCTGAAAGATCTGTTATAAAGATATAAAATGATGCACCCGATGACCACCTTCCAGACACTCTAGTTTACACTTCCCCGTGCTTGTGTGTGCCAGGCTGTCATTAGCCTCACCGTACAGAAAGCAGCCATAGTACTCAGCAGCTTTTACTGAATACATTACTTTCTTCTCTGAGCCTTTCATACACCACGTTCCTTGTTCTGACATATGAAAAAACTCTTCTGTTCTCTTTGTGCTGCATCCAGAGAAATGTTTTCCGTTATGCACCAGGGTAAAAAAAAAAATCCTGAATAATAATAATAATAATAATAATAATAATATCATCACTAAAAAGCAAAGAAAATGTAAAAATAAAGAAGTGTGCAGATTTTATTTGTTGAAGGCTAAAGTAGGAATATGACCATTAAGGGACAGAATATGGCCTGTCAGGTTTTTCAAAATTCAAAGTGTACAGTGTACTACTGGTCTGTATCTGTGCTCGTAATCCAAACCACTCTTATATCAAAGCAAATTTTCCCATAATAAATAATTGAAACACAGACCATTTGTTCCACAATGCAAAAATAATTATAATACTAATGGCACTCTACAGAGGCCCCAGACTATACGTCACACCCGTGCTCTGTGCACAGTCCGGGACCCCAATGCAAGCAACGGCCATGCAGGTCTCCTGATTCTCAGCCTCCCGCACAGCGGATTGCAGCCAAGCAGAAGTAGATCTGCAGCGTCCCATGAAGGTGAGGGAGACTTGTAGTGTAGAGGTGGACTGTTTATGGGTCAGAGTATTGTGGATATGGCAGGATAAATTTGTAGGATCTCTGGAGCTCACTTTAGGCACATTTTACTAGTCGCCTATGCAGACTACATCCCCTGGTATGCTAGTTTACCCTGTTATAATGTTATTTTTTGCAAAATGCTCGCAGACCACGTTAGGCTGGCTTTACTCTAAATTTTCTTACCCTTTTTTTTTATCAAAAACAGACAAATAAATGGATGGAAGAACGCATACATTTGTGCGCATCCTTTTTGATTAGTTTTTTTCCATTGCTTTCCATTCTAAAAAAAAGGAGAAAAAAACTAACAAAACGCATCCTTTTTTATACAAAAATATGGTTGACCACATTTTTGTGTTAAAAAAATTAATGCATTTTGATCCCTTTTTAATCTGTTTTTTTTTTATTTTTTTTATAATCAATGAAAAAACGGATCAAAACGGATGCTTACAAATACATCAATTTGTTCATCTGTTTTTTTTTGCATAAAATGGATGTAAGAAACGGATTGCAAAAACGCAGTGTGAACCCAGCCTTACTGGTAATTCAAGGTTTCATTGTATCTGGCACAAACTGAACCTCATTTTCTATGACATTATTGATAAATATACCCATTATATAACACTAGCCTCAGTGTTTATAAGTAAGGCCTCATTTTGAGCACAATACTAGGGTAACAACGTGATGTTAGTGACACATGGCGTCCATCGTCATCAATGACTCTTTTTGTGCTACTAATAAGATCATTGAAATCTTTTGTCTCTGCTTACAGTATCATCATATTAATGCCTGAACATACAAAAAGTGAACCTAACATGTAGCAAAAAAAGAGCTTGTATGGTGGCACACAGAGGCCATACAGTTATATATTATGAAGGGGGTCCACAGTCATAAATAATATCTTTACAATGACACAATTTGAGGCCTAGTCCCAGTAAATGTGTGTCCCTCCTGAGTAGCAGATGTGCTCTGATGAAGAATAAAACTTGTGTACCACTTTGATTTCCTACAACCAGCAGCCAAACCACATTGTTTCCTGACGGTTATGTGTACACGCCGAGGTAATTACTAGTGACTCATCATTTCCCAGTTTGTATCACTGATAAATAGACCGGGTATTATACTGTACATGTCCATGTAGAACGGAGAATGAGAAGTTCTATGTGTTAACCATTTAAAGCGACTCTGTACCCACAATCTGATCCCCCCAAACCACTTGTATCTTCGGATAGCTGCTTTTAATCCAAGATCTGTCCTGCAGTTCATTTGGCAGGTGATGCAGTTATTGTGCTAAAAATTTACTTTTAAACTGGCAGCCCCGTGCCCTACGGGAGTGGCCTGGATTGTGTATGCATTAGGCTGGCACAACCTCTCCGTCCCTCCTCCCCACCCTCCACATCATTAGGAATGCTCCAGGCAAATTGCCTCTTATTCCCCACCTGTGTCAGCCCAGCACATGGGCTAGATCGTTAAGGCACCTGTGCAATGTTCAGCATGGAGAGAATGTGCCAGTGGCATTCCTAATGATAAAGAGGGTGGGGAGGAGGGACGGAGGGGTGGTGCAAAGTTAGGGCACAGATACTCCCGTAGGGCACGGGATTGTAAGTTTAAAAGTTGTTTTTTGGACAATAACTGCATCACCTGCCAAACGGACCGCAAAACAGATCTTGGATTAAAAGCAACTATCTGAAGATACAAGTGGTTTGGGGGGGTCAGATTGTGGGTACAGAGTCGCTTTAAATCCTTGCATTCATGGGTGCCAAGAGTGGCATCATTATAACCATCTTTTCCATTTTTAACCTTCATAAACCGGCATAAACTCATAATCTGCGGTGCTTAAGGGGAGTCGGGGGGACATAACATTGCTGTATACTTACCTGCCCCACTCCACCAGAGCTGCCAGTTCCTGGGCCTCTCACTCTCCACTGCTGTGATAATTTTCACATCATCTACTACTCAGCATAGACTGCAACATAATGTGCTATGCACTGTGCAGAGCAGCCATTTCATGTGGGAGTGGCATGTCAGTGGATGTTGCGAAAACGATGACAGTGGCATAGAGCGAGAGTCCTTGGAACCAGCAGCTGCGGTGGAGTGGGACAGTTAGTATACAGCGCTGTTATGTTCCCCGCAGCCCTGGCAGAATCACAGATTCTGAGTTCATGCTGGACCACCCCTTCAAGTCTTAAGGGTAAGAATCAAAACTGCAAGATTTCAATATTATTTTATAATATATTAAAGGGGTAGTGCGGCGCTCAGAAATTAATTACTAAATAACACACATTACAAAGTTATACAACTTTGTAATGTATGTTATGTTAGTGAATGACCCCCTTCCCTGTGTTTCCCCCCACCCACGCTAGACCCGGAAGTGTAGTGCTCTATACTCACCTGATTTGTGTCGATCCCCGTCCGCCATCTTGTGACAATGATGTCATCTTCAGAGCCAAACCGCTCCGACCGTCCTTAGTGCCGGCCGCCCTCTGTCGCGTCATTAGCTGCTCAGCTGCGATTGGCTGAGCACAGTTATGCTCAGCTAATTGTGGCTTAGCAGCTGATGATGCTGCAGAGGGCGGCCGGCACGAGGGACGGTCGGAGCGGTTCAGCCGCCTGCCCGAAGATGACATCATTGTTACAAGATGGCGGACGGGGGTCGACACGAATCAGGTGAGTATAGAGCATTATACTTCCGGGGTGGGGGGGGAACACGGGGAAGGGGGCCATTCACTAACATAACATACATTACAAAGTTGTATAACTTTGTAATGTGTGTTATTTAGTGAATAATTGCTTACCGCCGCACTACCCCTTTAACCCTTTAAGGACGTGGCCCATTTTCGTTTTTACGTTTTCGGTTTTTCCTCCTTGTGTTTAAAAAGTAATAGCACTTGCATTTTTCCACCTAGAAACCCACATGACCCCTTATTTTTTGCGTCACTAATTGTACTTTGCAATTACAGGCTGAATTTTTGCATAAAGTACACTGCGAAACCAGAAAAAAATTCAAAGTGTGGTGAAATTGAAAAAAAAAAAACGCATTTCTTTTATTTGGGGGAAATGTGTTTTTACGCCATTCGCCCTGGGGTAAAACTGACTTGTTATGCATGTTACTCAAGTTGTTACGATTAAAACGATATATAACATGTATAACTTATATTGTATCTGATGGCCTGTAAAAAATTCAAACCGTTGTTAACCAATATACGTTCCTTAAAATCGCTCCATTCCCAGGCTTATAGCGCTTTTATCCTTTGGTCTATGGGGCTGTGCGAGGTGTCATTTTTTGCGCCATGATGTGATCTTTCTATCGGTACCTTGATTGCCCATATACGTCTTTTTGATCGCTTTTTATTACATTTTTTCTGGATTTGATGCGACCAAAAATGCGCAATTTTGCACTTTGGGATTTTTTTGCGCTGACGCCGTTTACCGTACGAGATCAGGAATGTGATTAATTAATAGTTCGGGCGATTACGCACGCGGCGATACCAAACATGTTTATTTATTTATTTGTTTACTTTTATTTAAAACCTGGGAAAAGGGGGGTGATTCAGACTTTTATTAGGGGAGGGGGCTTTTTACTATTAACAACACTTTATTTTTTTTTTTTACACATATACTAGAAGCCCCCCTGGGGGACTTCTAGTATATACACTTGGATCTCTCATTGAGATCTCTGCAGCATAGATATGCTGCAGAGATCCATGAGATCGGCACTCGTTTGCTTTCGGCTGCTGCAGCCGAAAACGAACGAGTGCCGAGCCGAGGACGGCGCCATCTTGGACGCGTCCCCGGGCGGCATCAGTAACGGAGATCGCTCCTCCGGGACAAGGTCCCGGAGGAGCGATCTCCCCCACTAGACCCCAGGGAAACGTTGCCTCCGGTAATCGGAGGCAGCTGTCAACTTTGACAGCTGCCTCCGATTAGCTAATTAGCGGGCACGGCGATCAGACCGTGCCCGCTAATAGCAGCGGTCCCGGGCTACTCGCGGCACCCGGGATCGCGGCACTTCAAAGCGGGGCCGCCGCGCGGCCCCGCTTTGAAGTGCAAGTGCGGACATATGACGTACCGGTACGTCATATGTCCTTAAGAGGTTAAGTAAAATGGTAATTTGCAAAAGAAAAAAAAAATATAGATGTGAGTTAAACTACAGGTTATTTTTTTATGGCGCTATTTGATAGAAAAGTAGTTGAAAACCAGATGAAGACTAATTGTGAAGTCAGAATCCCCGTCTCATTCTTCAAAGGTGGGCGATCTGTTAATGGAAATATTAAAATGTAAGTTGATAGGAAAAGTCTGGCTCCCCGTGATCACAGACGATGGATCACAGCCATTAATTATATTAACCTTTTTATGGATTTCTTTTATGAATGGATTTTTTCAGAAGTAACATATTTTTGATGTTTGGGATGACTGACACCGTATAAGCCATTACAGTAAATATTTGCACATCAAGTTAGATTTATAAAAGAAATGTGAAGCAGTTTTCATGCTAGAAAATTTTTATCTTCAGAAATCCTTTGCACCTTTCCTTTGCATTAGTTGTGATAAATGTCCTTTTCTTATCTTGTTGGAAGCTACAGATGCCTCTAGGGTCAGGGTACACATACTTTCTAACAATATTCAATTATTCAGTGTCATTCAGAGAATTTGTGGGTTGACACCAAGACCAAGTGCCCTTTAAGTGTATATGTTTCTTACCAGGAGTGCATACATTTAAACGCAGCGCTACATTTGTCGGAGCACTGAGCCATTTGCTCCAGGCCCTATCAATCACTCTTCTGGCTGTAAAAGGCTGCTCCCCC
Organism: Dendropsophus ebraccatus; assembly: GCF_027789765.1. Lineage (NCBI taxonomy): Eukaryota > Metazoa > Chordata > Amphibia > Anura > Hylidae > Dendropsophus > Dendropsophus ebraccatus. The sequence goes on from NC_091455.1 coordinate 61,235,906, forward strand.
CCCCCCCAGTGCTACGGATTACAAGTGATGTCACTTAAGCACTTGCAGAGTGAGCAGGAATCGGGAGGAACAAGCAGCAGGTAAGTATGGCTTTTTTTTATTCTCAAGTTTTTACGATCAGGAATTACTGACCATTTCCTTAAGCTTCCTGATCACCTGAATATAAAAATGACCACGGACATGTGCAGGAGGTCCTAATGTTGTGTTTTGTAATGTTTTACCACTGTTATGGTATGTTGCAACTTCATGGCTGCCTTTTGCTGTCAAAACCCCAATCATGTACATGGGCATTGCAGTATTTTTTGCTAACTTGGAGAAGTTCCGCTTATTTTACTGTCACCCATTTGAAAAAGCAGTTCATCTGAAGGGAACAACACCGCTGCCAATGATGGTACGGCTGTAGGATGGGCAGAAATCCCCCCCCCCCCATCTCCCCCAAACAGCCGATTGTCGAGGTCAGGCCCCCACAGTCTTATATTGGTGGCCTTTTTCTAGTGTTTTTAGTGTATAGTGCTATATGTAGCTGCGCTTTTGGTGCTCATGTTTATGTCACATATATTATGATATCCTGGGAACTTGCTGACATTATATAGCTACACTGTCTATCTACACACCCAGTAGTGTTGATTATATACATAGGCAAATGAAGCGCCTTTCAGAATTCCCTTAGCTTGCTGCAATGAATGAGTTATGACAGTAATTATCGTGACTTGGCTAAAGTCAACATTAACATATATAATAAATAAACCTAATGGCTTTTAACAAGGTGCTACAAGCCAATATCTCCGGAGTCCCAGGGGCATAATATTTTGAGTCTAAATCAAATTTGTAGTTATATAGGTAACATAAAAATATGTGGTTACACCGATGGTGTCTGTGCTCCATTATGACATGTGGTGTAAAGCGAGAACAGGCTAGTGGGAAGAGAAAGGGTGTGCGGGAACACTTACGTCAAGCAATCCAAGACTTTCTATTTTATTATATCATTAGAAAACACACTTACTGACGGGGTTAATATCATGGCTTCTAGTCACCGTTGCCTCTCATCAGCCGTCATCCTTTCAAAGGTGACTGTCAAGTAGACATTAATAAAATAATTTTTGTCAAGAACAGAAGTTCTCTTTTAAGGAATCTTAGTTATTGATGCCAGTTAGAAAAGTGTCAGCAAAAGAAAGGGATCACACAGATGCTGTCTTTTAACTGATCTGCCTGAAAGCGAGTGTCAGTCGCCGTGCTGTGAAGCTAGCCAGCATTGGATGCAGATAAAGAGGAACAAGTCACCGCACCTAAGCAAAGGATCTTTGTGAACAGCCTCCTGTATTTATCACATACAGATGATACAGCTGAAAACCTCGGGTCACAACAATTTTTATAGTGTGTCAAGTTATTTTTTAGTATTTAGTCCGGTTTCGAGCGCCGATCATATCACACTTTTGATTATTATGACACACATATTAACTATTTTCATTATTTATTTTTTTTTTATGGTGGAAGACAGACATAAGGCTTTACTCAAACGTACGTTTAGCATAAATCATGGCCATTGTTGCAATTTGCTACAACTGCCGTGATTTATGCTAAACATACATTGTATTTGAATGAATGGAATCCCATCCGGAGCGTATACACATAGTATATGCTCCGGCTGGGATTCCGTCTGGCTGCACAAAAAATTGACAGTTTTCTGTGGCCGCTATTCATTGAATAGTGGCCGCAGAGACATGTCAGTTCCCAGTAGCTTCGCCGCACGCTCCATTGTGTGCAGCGGTGAATTGGGATGTGGGCGCATCCGAATTTACCAGAAATGAAGATCATCCGGCTGCAGTACGGGATGATCTTTAGAAACACTGGCCGTTCTTTGACCCAACATGTTTGAACATGGCCTTTCAGTGAACAATGATCCGTAATTGCATTCGCAGAGCATCTGCATTTGCAAAAATGTTAAACTGGTATAAAAAAATTAAAAATAAAAATGTTTCGATTTGATCTGTGTGTTTCACGGAAATGGAATGTGTGAATAGCACAAGAAATCAATGGGCAATAAGTTGAGGTTTTTGTGTCTTCAGCAGTAAGCAGAAGCTCAAAACTAGGGGAAGGAGACTGAATAGATAATAACAAGTATGGAAGGAATTGTTAGCCTCACCATGGGCAGCAACATATCAAAAGTTATGTTTGAGTGGAACACCCCTTTAATAGTCAGCAGCATAAATTATGCCAATTCATTCGTATGGCAGCCAGATTTTTTAGAGCAGCCAACTGGAAATTTTCCTCTCTCTCGATTTATGATGATGCTCTTTAAGAAGATTTTAGCCTTGAGGGAAGGTACCTGGTCACCTGGCAGCCTTGGATACACAAAAGTAACTCAGTAGGCCATACCCAGATAAGTGAGACCCCAACAAATTGGCCTTTTCACTACTTACTTATCATTGCTTTTTCTTTTATATAATGAAATGTTTACATGGATATCCTGTTTCTGACAGCCTAGACCCAAAGAGGGGAGGGTTTGATTTATCACTACCTGCACCAAGAAAGGGTAGAAAAACTAACCTGTCCTTGTACCGAAAATTTGTGCAAATTACTAAGGGGAAAAAAAGAGCTTATAAAAGAATTTTGGACAGGGAATGTTAAACTTTCCCTTTTTAGACTCCCTACAATAGATATTAATGTTGCTTTCCTTTGCTTGGAGTATTATTGTAATGAATTGTTACTAATATTATTATATTGAATTGCTAATATTATCTTTTAAAACTATTTTTAATATTTTACACTATCCAGCAGAGTTAAAAATATAGCTGCTAAATTCTAGTGACTTTAATATATTTTTTAAGATCGCGACTAACATCTGATCCATTTATTTTGGCATAAAAAATGCAAATAAAACGGTCACAATAGATAAGTTAACACTGAGTTGCACACACAGAAGCATACTACTGTACAAATGACACCCTGTTACAGTCGGCCACATGCTTTTAGTGCATGCTTCTACTCCCTTATATATCTGTGGGATACACTGCGATTTTCTATGAACAATGTATTTGGCATTTTCATATTTCTCTCTACTAATCCAGGGACAGCTGCCATCTTCTCAGCAGTTTGACAGATGTTAGTGAAGAGGCCTCACATAATACTGCAAGCCTGGCAAAATCCACTCACAGACTCTTTTAAAAATGCATCTGTCAAGGCTGCACCGATTGCATTAAAATTGCACTGATATTCGTGTTTTTAAACGGCGTGTTTTCCATGTTGATCAATAGCTCACTGTACAGACCTGAAGGATTAATGAGGGCATCCTTTAAATATATATATATATATTTTTTTTTATAAAACTCCTTTTTCCTTCCTTGTTTCGGTGCGGTTCTGCCCTGGCCAGGCTGTGTTTGGGTGAAACAGAAGAAGGGTAGGGTCTTTCTGCTCATATCAATGGAGCAGTATGGTTGTTTTAATAAGTATATCAGCTATCTGTCTAGACTTGGAGCTATTTCTACATTTTGCTCTGTAAACTTTGAGTGCTGAAGGACTGGAGCCTGTTCCTGGAGAATTGCTGCTGATGGTTGTGCAATCCAGTGCTTGTGGTAATTAGAGCTCATTACTGACTGTGCGCAGGAGAGGAGAGGGGAGAGGACAGGCTGCCGCTAATTATCTACTTGATTCTAATGAAAGAACCACTGGCTGATGGCAACTGGGGGAGTGCACCGGAACAAGAGGCCAGGCTCAGCAGAAACCTGCTGGAGACAAGAAATTACGGAAGCATATATATGCCTGGTTTGCCTGGTAATGTACATTCCATACTAACAGTCCCGTGCAGATCTGTAGGAAATATGTTATTAATAGGTTATTGTCATGAAAAGGGAATAATGGCACACTTCTGCATATTTATTAACTTATAAATACAGGATGCGTAAGTTATTTTATTTCTTATATAATAAAATGGTTATTGCTATGAAATACATTTATGGCATATACAGTACACAGGATCGATTGATTTATTAATAGCCTATTCTTTTATAGCAGGTCATCAATATCTGATTAGTTTAGGGGATGGGGGGGGGGGGGGGGGAATGACACCCAGCATCAGCTGTTTGACTCACAGAACAAGAAGGAGACAGCTCCATACAGTGTATAGTGGCCAAGTTGGATTACTGCAGCTCACCATTTATATCGATGGGAGCTGCGCTTCAGTAACCCAGCTTGGCCACTACACAGTGTACAGTGAACTATCTTAAGGGTAGGCCATCAATAAAGAGGGGAATCTGTCAGATGGCTTTATATAGTGTACATAATAACAGCCCCAAGTAGGGGTTAAAAGCGCCCTCACAGGCCTACCTTCAGATGTGTAAACTTCTGCTTGTAAAAAAAGCAATTTGTGTTTTTGTTTTCATTCAAATGAGCTGAAAGTGCCCACAGGGTTGGGGCCCAGCATTTCCATCCGCTATGCCTGCTTGCCATCTGACCGCCTCTGTGCTGTAGGGGACGGATGTGCAGGCCACATGAGGTAACAGGCCCCGCTGCATTGGACCTCTATAGTCCCATGAGCCTTGTTTAAATATTCACAGGAAAACAGTGTTCTCCATAGACTTCAGTGGAGAGATGGTAGTGCTTCCCATGGGAATTACACCAAAAGCCAAACACTCCAGTCTATGGAGAGCTGTAAATCAGCAAACTGGGACACTGGGTGAAAGCATAGACCTCCATAAGATATGTCATAAATGTATATAATGGGAAAACCTTTGTATTCTCTAAAACATTGGTATTCTATAACAGCAGTTTAAAGGGATTCTGTGGTATGACATATTCCTTTGTCCTGAAGCCCCCACTCCCCTTCCCCACTAGGGCTAAAATCTGTGTTGATATATATGATCTGTGAATGCTGTTGCCTTATCATTCTGGTCATGAGCACCAAGAATGTTTAGGTCCCATAGCAATGCTAGGAATAATATTTTACCTTAAAGGCCTTAACGCAGAAGTCCGGTGCAGGGGAGAGGGGGAATAAAAAAAGACAATAAAGCTTACCCCACCCAGTGCCCGCGCTGCGCTGCATCATTGAGCTCCCCGTACCTGTGCAGGCTGTCATCTTCTCCCAAGTTCTGGGTATGTCACAACCCAAGCTCGATGTCACAGGTGGGTGGGATTTAGACCGCTCAGCCAATTAGTGACTGCAGAGGTGTCCTGTCCCAGTCAATGACTGGCTAAGTGGGGCATCCATCAGCTGGGTCGTGACATAGCCGGAGGGGAGCTCAGAAGACAGCCTGCAGGGTCTAGGAGTGGGATGCACTGTAATGATTTTTACAGTGGGGGATTGGGTTGGTGAGAATTGGTGATTTTCTAATTATAACCAGCTCGTGCCCTTAACAATATTTTTTGCAGTACTGGACAAGTCCTTTGAGGTCATGAAAAACATGTGGTCATTCCGGTGTTCAATGTTTTTTGCATCATATGCTTCTGGTGACCTACCTACTACTTTAAGGCTATGTTCACACTACGTATGAGTCCGGCCGTAGTTCGTACGCAGCCTAACATGTGCGGCTGAAAGTACGGCCGTGGGAAAAATAGACATGCGGCCGGATGCGTACGAACCACGAACATATGCCCGTAGTACAGTTATGCTTCCCTAGCTTGTTTAGAAGCGATCTTAAACAGGTCATTTACTTGGAAATCTTCGCCTACCACACAGAACCTTTTGGATCGAAAAATCAAGTTCAATTTGGCTGAAATAAGTACTTCGTATGGGGCCGCATGGAAATCCATGACCGTGAGTTGGAACATTTCCGTCCTCAAACAATGGTCGTGTTCATTTTTCACGGCGTCGTATACGATCCGGCCGTAGGCTCATACGTAGTGTGCATTGTGCGGGCGTATATCATATACTTTGCAGCGTACGAATCAACCTCAAAACTACGTACGTATATTCGCGGTTCGCACTACGTCCGGAATTGTACGTAGTGTGAACATAGCCTTAATATCCCCCTTCCATTACCACATACTGCCCCTTATGTCTGCCTGGATGTAGTCTCCTAAGGGCTGATAATGCAGCCAGTTGTTAGGCCCAAAGCTTTTGACTAGCCAAGTACAAACAGAACTGTTTAGTAGGCGCAAGTGCATCCACTAGTCTATCTCTAGTTATCTTTATTAAATGGCTCACAATGGGTCTGCCTGATAACAAATCCCTTTATTAAATGACATTTAGATCCAATAAAACATCTTAATTAGAATTATTATCATTCACTGGCAAATAGTTCAGTCCTCTTCTATCTTTCCAGTACTTTGTATGTGATGTTCACAGCCACGCTACACTGACCGCATACAGTAGTGCTGTCCAGGACACAGAACATAGAAAATACAGAGGGGTATAAATACATATCACCAATAAATGTTAATGGAAAGAAAATACAGCAAATATGAGCTTACTGAGTGAGTGACAGACTAGTACAAGAAGAGGAAAGGTCCTATCTGCAAAGAATAGTAAGCCAGTATAGGAGGGAAAGATGGAGGTGAAAGGAGAAGCTGCCTATGTAAAATAAAAAATAGGGGATTGTGAGATTTTTTTCAAAAGTTTGATAGTATAAAGCCTAGAATAGATTCATATAATTATATTCATGGGAGAAATCTTGGAGGTAATCATATGAGGAACATACAAGAGGAGGGCAGGGAAGGAGGTCTTAAAGGGGTAGTGCGGCGCTAAGCAATTATTCACAAAATAACACACATTACAAAGTTATACAACTTGACTCAGGCTGGGTTCACACTACGTATATTTCAGTCAGTATTGTGGTCCTCATATTGCAACCAAAACCAGGAGTGGATTAAAAACACAGAAAGGCTCTGTTCACACAATGTTGAAATTGAGTTGATGGCCGCCATATAATAGTAAATAACTGCTATTATTTCAATACAACAGCCGTTGTTTTAAAATAACAGCAAATATTTGCCATTAAATGGCGGCCATCCACTCAATTACAATATTATGTGAACAGAGCCTCTCTGTGTTTTTAATCCACTCCTGGTTTTGGTTGCAATATGAGGAACACAATACTGACTGAATTATACGTAGTGTGAACCCAGCTAATGTATGTTATATATGTGTTCCCCCCCACCCACGCTAAACCCGGAAGTGTGGTGCATTATACTCATCTGATTCATGTCGCCATCTTGTGACAATGATGTAATCTTCGGGAGGCCGGCCGAACCGCTGCAGCCGTCCTTCATGCCGGCCCCCCTCTGCCGCGTCATCAGCTGCTCAGCCGCGTTTGGCAGAGCATAACTAAGCTCAGCCAATCGCGGCTGAGCAGCTGATGACACGGCAGAGGGGGGCCGGCATGAAGGAGGGCTGGTGCAGTCCAGGTATGTATTGTGCACTACACTTCCGTGGGTGGGGGGGGGACACGGGGAAGAGGGCCATTCACTAACATAACATACATTACTAAGTTGTATAACTTTGTAATGTGTGTTATTTAGTGAATAATTTTCTAACGCCGCACTACCCCTTTAAGGTGGACACAGACATATATATGTAAAACAGATTGCCAAATGTTTGTTCAACTGACCTCCATACCAGTGAACAGTTGAATGTTCATGTTCTCCCTATAGGGGGGAGGGGGAGACTGCTCTAGCGTTGGCTTATCCTTTCCAGAACAATGGGGTCAGGCAGAAAAAGTCCAACTGACCCTACCTGTCAGGATGGTATCTTTGCAGAGCATTATGCGCCCCTCGGCTCGTGCTGTGCGGCCGAGAAGGCGCTGATATTCTTGTATTCTGTTGTGCAGTGTGTGAACACTGGTTTATATGCTCACCTTTGTTGGAAGACACACCCGAATTCACCTGCTGAGTTCTGTCTGGCCATGTCAGGGTTAATCTGTGTTTTGGTTCTGCTGTGACTGACAGGTCTTCCTGCCAGTTTTGTTCTCAGGTGTCTGTGCTTGGAGATCAGAGGGATGGTCCAATTACATTGTGGACCAGAACCCTGGCCTCCTATATAACTAACCCCAGTCTGTGTTCCCATTGCTGGTTATTATTCAGTATAGCGTCCCTGTCCTGCATTCCAGCTCTGCCTGAATCTATCTGCATTACCTCTGGTTTTCTGTCCCTTGCCTTGTTTTCTGACTACCCTTGCTTGCTGCCTGCCCCTGACCATATTGCCTGTTATTCGACTACTCTTTTGGATCCTGATTTTGTACTTTTGCTGCCAGACCATTGTTACCCGGATTGTTGACTATTCTTCATTGTGTTTGTCTGTCTGTCTTGCATTTGTCTTCCACCTAGCCAGTGCAGGGACTGCCGCCCAGTTGCTGCCCTAGGGCTTAAGGCCCTATTCCACGGAACGATTATCGTTCGTATTCGGCCGATATCGGCCGCTACGGACGATAATCGTCCCGTGGACTAGAGTGCAACGATCAGCCATAATCGTTCATGTCGGCGGATCGTTGCAGTCGCTTGTTTTTCAACATGTTGAAAAACAAGCGACTGATATAGCAGCGATCTGCTGCCGGCGCTCCGTTGAATAGGGGCGTCGGCAGCAGACGCTGCTATATCCTATGGGCTGCCCGGACAATCAGTGATCCCCTGGGCAGCCCCCCCCCCGCAGGTCCCCGCCGCCCCCTCCCGCACTCACCCGCTGAATAGCGGCGGCAGCGAGCGGGGAACGAGGAGCAAACGAGCGCTGAGAGCGCTCGTTTGCTCCTCTAAACGACCGTAGCTAAAGGCTGATGGGCCCTGGTGCAAAAGTTTAGCTTGGGCCCCCCATCGCACCCGGTCAGGTGCAGTCAGAGTTACAAAAAAAAAAAATGTTATATCCAATTAGGGCCTGTTCACACTGAGCAAATTTGCCTCAGTGTCAAAGGGAGGGCTCGCAGCTCTGCGCTCAAAAAATTGGCATTCAGGCACACACATATTTGTATGTATGTATGTGTTTGTCTCTCTATGTGAATATGTTTTACACATAAAGTCACATAAGTACATATGGTCAGGCACATAAATACCCATACAGAGACACATATGCTATACATACAAGCACATATATTCACATATTCACATGAACATACATACAGAGAGACACACGCAATTACATATACAGAGGCACATATAGTGAAGAACATATATAACCATACAGAGACACACACATGCTGTACACAGAAGCACATATATACTCATAGAGAGAGAGACACACACACACATATATATATATATATATACACACACACACATACATGCACACACACATACTGTACACTAAGACACTTACCAAGTGCTCCTCTTCATTGCCAGGCAGTGTGTGGGCGGAGCTTCCTCTGCAGGGGGACGGGACTGCCCAGTAGCCCCCTGTGTACTGTCTCCTGTCCTCTCCACACTGATCCTCCGTGGACTGGCAGCCACAGTAAGGCCTTGGGTAGCAGATCTTGTTCCTCCTCCTCCTCCTAGACTAGAGCCATGTAATGGGGTCGGTCTGTCAACACTTGTGCAGCAGCAGGCCTCACTCAGTCAGTGCAAGTGTCTGGCAGCGGCTCTCAGTCTGGTGGTGGTCCTCAGCATCTGCCTGGGAGGGAGGGTGTCCTCTGAGCTGCCTGTGACTTTGCAGCATTAACTTTTACAGCAGAGGTGGACCTCAAATGACTGTCAATCTGGGCAGCCCACTGCTCTGCCAGATTGCCAGTACGGCATGGAAGGAGAGCTTAATGCAGTTCTCTAAAATCGGCTGTCATTATCACAGCCCACTGGGGAGATCTGCAGTGACAGAAAGTGGTGAGGGGGGGGGGGGGGGGCGGCGGCGGGCCCCCCTCCCAGCTACGGGCTCGGTTGCCATGGCAACCACTGCGACCCCTATAGCTACGCCACTGCCTACGGGGGCAAGTAGGTAGGGGCAGTGGGCGGGGCTGAGCTTAGGGCTTACTGTCTTGTCTTGTCCTGCTTTCCGGTTCCTAACACTACCCTTCTCTCCACAGACATCTTCTATTGTGAGCCCACCATACACCATAGACTGTGGGCTGAACTCTTCAGCTGACTTTAGTATAAGGTTTATGGGCACCTTTACAAAGAGCAGGAGGGAGATATTGAAAGGTTAGGGCAGAGATGTATGGAGGGCTCTGGCCACGGACTATCTTTTTTATTTTTATATCATTTTGCTGGGCAGTGGGTTGCCAATGGAGAGACTGGCAGAGAAGCAGTAAAAGTACAATCCTCTCCATGGATAAAAAGAAATGTTATGTTAGTAAAGTATTATTAGTAAAGATTAACTGTTCAATAACTCTTTTAAGGTGCATTGTTTGTGCATTGCAATGTTTTTTTTCTTTGTTTTTATGTAGTCACATGTCAAAGTGACTAGCAGGGCCTATTGTTGGTTAGCTGGTTATCGGGCCGCGTAATAGGCCTAGTAAAAAAGCTCCGATCTAGCAGAATGGCGCTCGTTCACAATATTGATCGGGCCGCCTTCAGCTTGTGTAATAGCACCCTAAGGATTGGCATCTCATGATTTCTGACCCTGGGCACCTCAGGTAAACAGCTTACTTTTGCCATGGCTGTTGGCAGCCAGATATTTCGCCTGCAGTGGTTGCTCCATGGCATCCGTACGCCCCAACAGCAGTATGTATGGTTAGGGGTTGTCTTCTTGACACAATTCATCTAAAGCAAGCAGAAACCATCAGCAATTTCTGCCACTGCTGAACAGCTGGTTTGAAATTATAAAAGCCCTATGTTTGCTTTAACCTTGGCATTCTGATCGCTTGAGGAAGGAAGGCTTGGATATTCTGCTAAGTGAATCAGTTCAAGGAAAAAAATCACCAAGGTTCATATTTCTCTGCTAAATTCAGAAACTTACCAGTAATTGCATTGACAATATAGGGGACATGCTTCTCAGTACATTAATTATCCATAATATATTTGGTGAAAGGTGGTTCAATGAATGGATGTAATATCACCACTTACATTTACTGTTGTACAGTAATACCTTGGAGCTCAAATGCTTCTGAATTCGAACTGTTTAGTATTTGAAAAAAAAATTTACCAGGAAGTGACGTTCAGAATTCAAACTTTGCTCAGTATTTGAAAATTTTACGGCATATACGGTGCAGTAGTAGTACAGTCAGTGCACCGCCATCTCCCATACGTGTTGGGATGGGGGACTCTATACAGTAAAGGATGAGTGAGGAGTTAGTGACTTCTGTAATATAATTGCTGGTTTTGGTGAGCATTTCTTGTGTATAATGTACTGTATAGTATATTAGTGTAATGTAGGTAATCATTGGTGGGTGCTTGGTTCTCAAACTGAAGTTAGAGAAAAAAGGTACCACTGTATTAGGTAAGTTATTACCCAGAATGTTGCCAGTATAGGGGTATCTGGCTGTTGGGTTGGATCTTTTCTAAACACACCAGGGGTCTTGATTTGAAGAAAACATTTGTGATTAGCTTTTCCTACTTGCGACCAATAGATTAGCAGGTATCATAGAATATGGTTTATTCGCCTTGAGTCCCTAATAGACTGTGCAGTGTTTGCAGAGAAGTACTGTAGTTTACTGTGATTTCCAAACACTCCAACTAAATAGACGTAGTTGTATCTGAAGCTAACTACCTCCTAATAAAGAAGGTCTTACCCTCTGGTGTGGACAAATATTGTTCTGCCTTCGTTTCTTTCTTTGTTGTCATCATAATTGAAAGAGTCACTTCTTCAGGATGGCAAATACTCTTAATCCACCTTCAGAGCTACGGCACATCAAACAAGCACTTCCTAAGCCAGCACTCTATCCAACCTCTTGCCTTTGTGCCTTGACTTTTGCATTATAATCTACTAGTGACTAGATCCTCTTTGCGGTAACTTCAGCAAATTGTTCCATTCTATTGCATTGTACAACAGTAGAATATGAGGGCACCAGGACTTTGCCTATAACCTTAGGATCTGTGTGTAATTGTTCGGCTGTATACATACAAGAATCCAGGCATATGTGGTACACCAGATTAGAAGGTTTATAAGGGCATTGTTAGTTTTAAATACTTTTTATATGTTGGGGAAGGATTGGGGAGTTGTTTGCGCTATGTGTGTTCTTTTCTAACTTTGTTTCATGTGACCCAGAGGGTCCCCCAATGTGGACCATCCTGGTCATGCGCAGAAGACAAGTGCTCCCCTCATTTCTCACCCTGCTCATTCAAGCGATTTGTCAAGGTCTGAGCACTCAGACCCTAACCGACCAAAACTGTTACCAAAAGGTACACTTCTATGTGTTAATGTCAGTGGGAGCTTCAGTACTGAACCGCATTAAACACTTCTTTTCAGACCGTTACCTTCAACGGCAAAAGGGTTCTTAGCATTTTCCATGTTAAAAAAACACATGTTTTGTGTTTTTATGGACACAAACGTGCCCTACTGGTAGTACTGATAGTACTTGTAGTAACATGCAGGATAAGTCAACGCCAGACAATCAGGTTAATATCCAGACAGTGTGACATAGCCAAAAAACTGCTGGAGGTTAGGCCTAGCATATACAATACTGGACCATGATATTGAAATGTGCAGCTGTAATTGTTTTAATGCTATATGTGCTTCCAATATTGGAAGTTTATTCACAGTTATTAGTAAAAATAACCAGTGTTTGCACTTGTGCATGGTGTGGACCTTATCTCTCTGTTCTTTGCACCATCCTGTACCATTCTATACTGTGCTGTCTGACAATTAGCTTGGCACTCCAAGAAATTATCATGAGTGAAACCATAAGGCAGCTAACCCTAAAGCTTCGCTACCTTGCCACCACCATACCCGCTGAGCCTGGAAGTATGTCAGAAATAGGTCCCTATGGTTTAATTTTTTTGGTTCATAAGACCCAAAAATGAAAAGTCATGGGGGTTTACAGCAGGTCCCTGAACAATCGCAGATCAAAGATCACCAGTGAACGGTTCAGCCCCTTCACCATCATGAAAGTCCCAGAGCATATCCTAGCAATACTATTACTATATGAGTTTTAAAGTTTGGACATAATCCCTGTGCACCTATGGGAAGTATTGTATCTATATATATGTTACCCTTATCAATAAGCAAATACTGTATAGCTTAATTCTGCTCATTATATCCATCAGACTAGACTGCCGTTATCACAGCTCTTAGGATAATCGTCTGTGTCTGAGGAGTATATTGAGAAGTCTCTTTGTATTGCTTTAGTTTATAGCGCGCACGAAAATGCAAACTTAATTATGTTTGACAGTTGTAATACAATAACGTATTAAAGAATGGGCGCTTCAGTTAAAACACCATTTATTGGCAATTGTAATAGATTATGGAATGGATTAAACTCTGAAGCATTCATTATTTTAGCAAAGCTGTATATACTGTCCCATTGATGGAGAATAATAAATATTCTACAGTGCTGTGGATGTGTTAATAGCTGTACACCATCACACTTTATATTTAGATTTAATATACATAAAAGATGAGTGCCTTTACTGATCATGAATTACAATGTATAAAGCTAGCTCTACATTCACCATTCTGATGGTTTTTAGTAAATCCAGAAGACAGTATGTGACAGGTCACTAACAGCTTGGTGAAGTCCCATGTACTGCATGGCTGTGTCCAATGGTTTGTTCCCTGTCATCATGAATGTTGAATAATGTTGAGTCATGTTTGGAAGAAACAAGAAATATTGTAAAATTACCAATAAATGATCAATATCTAAATTGACAGTGTTCAGGTTTCAGATATGTCTAAAACAATGGGAACTGATTCTTATATCTGCTCACAGGATCTTTGGAGTTCAGCCAGAGCATTTATTAGTTTAGTCATCTCTCTTACCAAGGCTCTTCTCCCCTTATTAGTTTGGTGGGGCAACCAGCTCTAGGAAGAGTCCTGGTTGTTCCAAATTGTTCCCATTTAAGAATTATGGAGGCAACTTTACTCTTCTGAACTCTCAATGAAGCAAAATGTTTTTGTCCCCTTCTCCAGATCTGTATCTCCACACAATCCTGTCTCTGAGCTCTACAGGCTGTTCTTTCCTCCTCATGACCTTTTGTTTGCCCTGATATACATTGTGAGCTGTGAGACCTTATACAGACAGGGCTGTGTCTTTCCTAATTGTTTTTTTTTTTAACAATATTTTATTAAGTAGGCAAAAGCAAGAAAACATTTCAAAAGGAGCATGTGAAAATAATTAGGATTACAGACATTGCTCACAATAGTAGAACCTTAGTGATATTGTCTAAATACAATAAACTAATATCATGCCTACAATTTGTCTTTCCTAATTGTGTCCAATCAACAGAATTTACCACAGATGACCTCAATCCAGGTCTAGAAACTCTTAAGAGATAGTCAAGAAAAATATAATGTTGACAAAAAATCTGTAAAATAGTGATTAAATGAGAACACATACATTAAAGCTAGTTTTGAAGCTTAGAAAATAGCAGTGTTGGATGTATAGGCAGCACTATTACATACGGCGCGCGCGCGGGGGGGGGGGGAAATATTGTTCCTGTCACAGTATAGCCCAGGCTGCCCAGTATAATGGACAAATTACCTTCTATTACTAGTTCTATATGTTGTTGTATTGTATTTGTGTGGTTTAAAAATACTGTAAAGATTCCTTCCATATTGATTAGCTTAGAATGTGCCAGATCCACAAGACAGATGCTCTGACAGATCATTGTATTATGTCTATTATGTGGATAAATAATTTATTGTGTCAGATTAACATTTAATCATTTATTCATTTAAGAATACGTTCATTCAGGTGGCCATTGACTCACACCACAAATGTGGATAAATAGGCTGATAAGAGGAAACCTAACCACGCTTAAGGGGTTTTCATGTAAACTTGTAAAACTTCTCATGTCATTTTGTAGGTAATTTACTTTTAAAATAAAAAATTCAGCCTATGGCCACGTTCACATAACGCTTTTCAATTGCATTTATTTGATACAACCAAGTCCATTATTTTGAGTATCATTTAACGGCCGTTGTTTAACATACTTTGTTATGACGGCCGTTGGTACATTATTCTAGTTCAGGTTGATGTAGACCCTCTTGAGTAAGGATAATTTTGAAAGGTCCATTAAATTTAATTAAAAACACAGTGAGAAAAATCTATGTGTGAGCAACATAAAATACCAGGCGCTGTTTGCTCATTAACGGGTGTAAATTAATGACATGAACATGAATTTGAGGGTCGCTATGTGAACCGACGGCCATTGTTTACAATTTCAATGGAAATCATTAAAAACGGTAAAACAACATCCATTATTTTAAATTCTAATGATGGCCGTTATTTTACAGCCTGTGATCATAGCCTTTAGGGTGCGTTCACACCTACAGGATCCGCAGCAGATCTGCAGCAGATCCGCAGCAGATTTGATGGTGCAGATTTGATGCTGTGTTCAGTTATTTAAATAAATCTGCTGCGGATCTGTAGCAGAAAATCAGCTGCGGATACGGCAAGTGTGAACCTACCCTTAGAATGTATGGCCACTTTGAAAAGTGGATTTAAAAGAATAAAAACACAGTGATGGACATTGTGGATGGTATATGAAAAACAATGTACAGTAGCTTCTGCTGCTATGAACTATGGACAATGCAGCTTCATATATGCTGGAACTTCACAAAGCAGTCCGCTGTGGATATTAAAGTGTTCATAACTATGTTCACCTCTCTCTTATAGAGACAAAAAACACATACACTAAGATGCTGCAGGCAATGGTCTTCTGTAAAATCCCCCCTGGACTGTGCCGCTCTATACATATTGCTTTACAGAAAGGCGATACCCCTGAATTCAGTAACTGAGGCTTTTAGACTGCACTACATGGTCTATAAGTGATTACAACCTGGTGGAAAGGTATATTATTTTCTACTAGGTTGTATGATTTTTTGAGTGCAGATGACTTTACTAGTTTTATTAACTGAAGCTTCAAATAGGAAAGCTTTAAAATATAACCAAGACATTCATGTAAAATAAGGTTATACTTATTGAGGGATGTGACTACAGTGCATGGAGGGGAAACAGTTGTTCCTTGGTCTTTGTGCCACATAAGAAGATGTCAGTATAGTGCACACGATAATTGGGGATCCTGTTACAGATGTTGCATTGAAGTCTTGGACCTTTAGGCTATGTTCATTCTACTTAAAACTACGGCCGTAGTTCTCGCCACAGAACTACAGCCGTAGTTTTGAGGAGTTGAACATAGCCTTATGTGCAATGGGATCCCGGCCGGAGCGTACACACATCGTATACACTCCGGCCGGGATCCCATGCGGCGCCGAAAAAACTGACAGGTCACTTTTCTGCGGCTGCTCGCTTCACTGTGGGCTATGGGAAGCTCTGTGGCCGGACGGATTATCCGGCCAGTACTTAAGTACCGGCCGCGATGGTCCGGGCACAGACCGGCCATTCCGTGTCCCGGCCGGGGTCACGGAACCGCCGGTCTGATACGCAGTGTGAACATAGCCTTAAAGCCACTCTGTACCCACAATCTGACCCCCCCAAACCGCTTGTACCTTCATATAGCTGCTTTTAATCCAAGATCTGTCCTGGGGTCCGTTCGGCAGGTGATGCAGTTACTGTCATAAAAAAACAACTTTTAAACTTGCAGCCCTGTGTCAAATTGGCATGACCTAGAGTGTCTATGCCCTAGGCTTGCACCGCCTCTCCGTCCTCCCTCCTTCCCACCCTCTTAATCATTAGGAACACCCCAAGAACAGGACAGATCTTGGATTAAAAGCAGCTATCTGAAGCTACAAGCGGTTTGGGAGGGACAGATTGTGGGTACAGAGTCACTTTAAGTTATGTATCTACTTCTGCTGTAGCACAGTCTGCCATAACATAAGTGTTTTTCTATATGCTGAAAAATAACATGGTTACACCACAGATTTTAATGCCCAGTGGCCAGTTCAGTGGTTGCCAAATATTCAATATGTGCCACCAGGAGACATAGTGGAAGAAAGATCTAATCGCTTGTAGATTTCCTTAATGCCTCCAGATTATGCATGGATTACTATTACCCCAGCTGAGATGTGCCCTAGCCCCTATTCTCTAGCCTCAGGATAAGTGAACCTGCTGCACAAAGCTCTTCCTCTCCACTGCCAAAACAGGGGTAAGCAGCAAATGGGCAATGAGTGGACCTCATTGGGCAATCACCTACCCCTAAAAGAGACAGAAAACAGAGCAGCAGCAGTAGCATTGAGGCCCACTTTGACCCCTGCTTTGGGGTTCCTCTCTACTCTATGCGAAAATCTAATTTTAGGTTAAAGGTAAAAAGCAGATGCGTTCCCACCATATATTCCAAGCTACAAGACATCCACAAGATATACCATTTTTATGTATATAATAGTATGATAAAGGTATACATATGTCCCCATTGCAGTGGTATAACTAAAGAGGCTGCAGCAGTCACAGTTACAACTAGGCCCTATAGTCAAGAGAGCCCTCGGGGCCTAGAACCATGCGGTGACCAGTATCTACATGGCTGATATGTATGCACAGTAAGGCTATGTTCACACTACGTATACGTCGTAAACGCTCCGGCCAGGATCCCATGCTAGGCTGCAAAAAACTGACATGTCAGCTTTCTGCGGCCGCAATTCAGTGAATTGGGGCCGTAGGAAACCCTGTCAGTTTACACAATGAAGCGAGCAGCTCCAGCCGCTTGCTTCATTGTGTGCTGTGGGAGGTTCTGATGCGGGCGCGTGCTGATGCGCCCCTATCAGAACCCTGCGGCCAGAAAGATCTTCTGGCTGGTACTTAAGTACCGGCCGGGATGATCCAGGCAGAGACCGGCTGTTCCGTGATCCCGGTCTAATACGACGTGTGAACATAGCCTAAGGGTGCACACATGGAAAAGAGTCTGAAACTTCAATCGGATTCTGCTGCGCGGCCCTGCTTGAAGTTCTATCCGTCACATTAGATTCACAGGCAGATTCCACGGCCCGCCCAAAAAATTGACATGTGGAGTCTACCTGAGCATAGAATGGAGCCTAGTGAGGGGCGGAACTTCAAGCAGGGGCGCGGGTGGTGCACGGCAGAATCAGTTTGAAGTTCTATGTGTGGATTCTGTAGTGTGCACATACCCTAAAAAGTAAATTCCTATTGCTGATATCAAGCTAACAAAGCATCTGGAGAGGCAGAGAGCACAGATTGAAGGGAGGGAGCCCCTATTAACATGTAATACTTCAGACATTAATACTGCTGTAGCCACCTTCTAAAGGGGTCTTCGACTGGTAAATGTGTGACAGCTGTTATGGATGGGGCCCTGTCTCTCGCACTGCAGGGTTACACCATATAGAACAATCATACTGACACCCCCAGCTGTAGCACCACTTTTCTAGAAATGGGATTCCCATAGGGGTTCAATCACACACAGCTGTTACTGTACAGAAAGCTGCATAGTTTTACTATAAATATCTAGTACATTACAAGTACAGGTGAGGCCTATTAAAAGTGCCACAATTAGAGCTGTACATAGCAAGAACTGGATCTCAGATGCTGCATGTGAATAGACCCAAAGTGACCCCTGTAAATAGATCAGTAATGTGCTTACAGATGGCAGCTCCATTCACTCTATATGGAACTGACAACAATAGGCGAGCACTGTCAGCCCCACAGCACTGAACTGAGCCGGGACTGGGAAGGGGGATGTTACACAAGCTCAACACTGCTTCATTCACAGCCATCTCTCAGGGACCACCGCTCTCTTGGTTGGTGGGGGTCCAGGTGGTTGAATCCCCAGAAATCACACATTATCCTGTAGACAGAGAACCTACATAACTGTTAAGGCGTGTGTCTAATAAAATCAGTTTTCTGTTTTTAAGGCAGGTTAGAAAGCAGAAGATTACATGCTTTATTTTGGTTTCCACAGAGGGAAGGGGGGGGGGGGGTAGTCATTTCATTTTTAAGTAACTTATCTAAGATACAGGGTATCTTGCCATTGAATATTGTATTAAACCATATTGAATCTGCTTTCTCCCTCCTTTGCTCATGAAACCACAAGGCATTATCAACGCTCTGAGCTTCCAGCTGACCTTAGCCCTGTTGCCCTTTCTATTTTCCCTTGCAGGTCTTTAGCCAGCAGCGGGCTACATAGTGGCACATAGTAGCCTTTAATTCTTATAGCTTTAAACATTTATCCCATAATAACATTAAATTGTCATTCATCCACATCACTTCACCATATCAGCTGTACGTGCCAACAACATGGGTGGAGACAAGCCCCCTGTAGATCACTATGTGAAACCAGCTCCTGATTCTAAATAATACAACATTTCTGCCGGCTCAGGCAGCTTGTACACTGGTACAAAGAAGCGGCAATTTGCAGGGGCAACCTCCTGCCCTTTCCACACGCAGACAGGTACAGGCCTGTTCACAGGATAGTGCATCATCCTGCTTTTATATGAGAACAGTCCCTCTAATTCCATTTAGTACAGTGCACTGACTGCAATCCCGGCATCTCTGTCTTCATTAAACATACAGTTATTATATACCAGTGAATGTGGCAGCACACACAAAGACGTGACTATAAACCAGGCAAACGTTACACACTTGGAATATCAACATATAAGCCACATATTTTACAACAGAACAGTTTTTTTTTTCATTTGATTGCATATCTGCATTGCTTTAAATGGGAAATACAGATTGCTGATTGTTAAAGATCAGAAGCCTAGAAATAAGGACGTAAATAAATCAGCGTCGGAGCCAGCCATGTAGTCACCATAGACACACATAAACTATTGATCTGACCTGTAATTATTGCTTGGCCACCAGGGAAAATCTTGTTGAAATGATCTACTCTAATATGTCAGATATATGTGAGAACATTATATTGGTGGAGTCCCAGAATCAGACATGCTAGAACAACCAAACCACTTCAGGTCAGGTTTGCGCTTAGTAAAAAGAAAAGGCTGTGTCTCATTGTGCAAACAACGGCCATTATTTCACATATAATGGCCATTGTTTGCACAACTATGGCCATTGTTATGAAATACGGCCGTTGTTTTTACATAGTGTGAACCTAGCCTCAGTAACATATAGCTAGTGCCATTAAAAGGGACACTTCAATGCAGGACTGCACTCCACTAGGGGAAATTTTCTAAAAAGACTGTAGCAGAATTTGTTTGCAAGCCATGCAATAAAAATGGCGGATGCCAAATTTATCTTACCAGCTTTGAAAAGACCCAAATAAAGGGTCATGGCTAAGAACAGCCATTTGTAGTACATTATCAATTTTGATATAGTTTTAAGGTGGTATAAGGAAAGAACAGTGCCATCTAGGATTATCAGGTTTCACTCTATTTCGCTCTATTTTGGCGTAATTCTTTTGCAGATTCGTAAATCCAGCTATCCAATGACACCGCTGATAAATCTCTCCCAATTTTGCCTGGAGCATTTATTTGAAGTGAAGCTGTCAGCTGCAATTCACATTACAAACTGCTGACACTGTTAAATAGCTGCTAGGTCAAGGACACCATGGTAGCTTTTATATATCTATCTGCTTTCAAAACATAGAATGTGCGAGGTGTCATAGAAGTTATCCCAAGCTCCTGAACTGCTGCAAGCTGGAATGCCTCCTTGATCCCCCTCCCATCGCGCACAGTGTTTCCTTCTTTCCTCTTTAACAAACAGGAAATGTCCACTCAGCTAATCATTGGCTTAGAAAGGTCATTGCTGCAGCAAGTGATTGGCTTAGCAGTCATTTCCTGCCATCCCTGACCCTGCTTGGGCCTCAGCTTCCAGATGACTGTCAATCAAGCAGGGTCAGGTATGGGAGAGGAGCAAGGCAGTATTCCAGCTTGCACCAATTTACACTTTGCACAGGAAAATAACAGAAGTTTTTCTGTTGTGAAAGCACAGACAGATATACAAAATGTACTTTGTGTCTCCTATTATTGCTTTGGACAGCTTGTTTAAAGTCAGGCTTTTCTAATATAAAATCTCTTTTAGTAATGTCACAGGGAAGATTGTTAAACAGCGGAAATATTCAGTACTAATCAATTTGTAAGGGGTTCAGCCTCCATGCCCATCTGCCAAAAAATAGTGGAGCCATTGATGTGTGCATTATGGGAAGGCTGCATATAACATTCATGATTTGAATCATGGACTTAAAGGAGTTTTCCGATTTAACCTTACTTGTCGGTTATCGACAGGATAGGGGACAAGTTTGAGATCATGGGGGGTCCGACCTCTGTGTTCCCTGGGGAGCTCGAGATCTTCACCTTGGATCCTTTGCTTTAAATGGAACCATGGGTTGGCATGTGACCCGCAAGCCCAATTTATTCTTTATGGAGCTGCTGGAGAGAGTTGAGTTGAGCACTCGGCTCTTTCCGGCAGCTCCATAGAGAATAAATGGAGCTGCAGGTCATGCACTCACCTGTGGCTCCACTCAAAACAAAAAAAGAGAGGGCGGTGATTTAGAGATCTAGAAAACCTCTTTAAATACTAAAGACACCTTTCACATGGCAAAAAATATTTCAGGCTATGTTCACACTGCGTATGTTTCCGGCCATAGTGTGAACCGCGAATATACGCACGTAGTTTTGAGGTTGATGCGTTCACTTGAAAGTATACGATATACGCCCGCACAATGCACACTACGTATGAGCTTACGGCCGGATCGTATACGGCGCCGTGAAAAATTAACAAGACCATTGTTTGAGGACGGAAATGTTCCAACTCACGGCCGTGGATTTCCATGCGGTCCCATACGAAGTACTTATTTCAGCCAAATTGAACTTGATTTTTCGATCCAAAAGGTTCTGTGTGGTTTACGAGGCTGGGCGAAGATTTCCAAGTAAATTACCTGCCTCAGATCGCTTCGAAACAAGGGAAGCGTAACTGTACTACTAGCGTATGTTCGCGGTTCGTACACATCCGGCCGCATGTCTATTTTTCCCACGCCCATAGTTTCAACCGCACATGTACGGCGGCGTATGAAATGCGGCCGGACTCGTACGCAGTGTGAACATAGCCTCAAACTGTATGTTAGTGGTTACCAGGCATTAAAAATGTTACACTGAATTTGATTCTGCAATAATAAGTCATTTAATCAGTTTCACTCCCCCTGATATTCAGTTTGCAGCCAGCTCTTTAAGTTCAGATTCTTCTAATATGGGTACATCTGTCAGGGGTACAAGAGTGTAGGCAACAATCACAAGAAATAACACATATCGGCGAGTTCTGTGCATGAGCTCTATTAGCTGAGATTAGGGCTTGTGCACAGCACTTAGTGATCAACCCAAACTTGTAAGGTCAGCTGGATCTGCACTGTGACAGCTACACCTTAAGAGCAGATGGCACAATTGTTGTTAATAAACGAGTGGTGTAATGTAATGATAGGTAATGTGTAATGAAAAGGATCCTGTTCTGTTATTCTGTATATCCAGACTCATTCTCATCACTGTTATCTGTGATCTTTATGCTCCACAATGCTCGCATTCTGCAATCAATGACTGTACCTTAACAGTGACCCCCCGACACCATGCTTACAGCATCTGAATCCAATGCCTGCTACCTGTCTTGCCATCATTTAGCCTGTGCACACGTTCTTTATAAAGACCCATAGGAATAAGAAGGCAAGCGGTAATGAAGACAGCAGCAGGATTTCTTTATAACCGAGTTACACAGGTGCTGAAGTTTAATTGGCGCTTTTTGTAATGTGAACTAATATGGCAGCTGGCCTTGGGCCCTCCTGAAGAACCATATGCTTTTATCAGGAAGCGATCCTAATTGAAAAAAGTTCTTCCACCACTGGGCTCAAAATGATAAGAGGACTGATCATCAGCACTCAGGAAAAAGTGGCAAGAATATTTTCCATTTCAAGATATTTGGTAAATAAATAAATAAATTAATAAATAAAAAAAACGAATTTATTAGGGAGATTTTCTGACTGACAAAAGTCATCAGCAAATATAAGTCCTTCAGGTATCAAAGGGGTTTTCCAGCGAAAATCTTTTTCTTTCAAATAAACTGCTTTCATAAAATTATATAGATTTGTAATTTACTTCTATTTAAAAATCTCAAATCTTCCCTTACTTATCAGCTGCTGTATGTCCTGCAGGAAATTTTCTTTTCTTTTCAGTCTGACACAGTGCTCTCTGCTGACATCTCTGGCTGAGACAGAAACTGTCCAGAGCAGTAACAAATCCCTATAGAAAACCTCTCCTGCTCTGGACAGTTCCTGCCTCGGTCAGAGATGTCAGCAGAGAGCACTGTGTCAGACTGAAAAGAAAACATTTCCTGCAGGACATACAGCAGCTTATAAGTATGGGAAAACTTGAGATTTTTAAATAGAAGTAAATTATAAACCTATATAATTTTCTGAAACCAGTTGATTTGAAATAAAAAGATTTTCATTGGAGTACCCCTTTTAAGAGGTTATCTGGTTAAGAACATTCATATTCAAATACCGCTCCCCACTGTTTACAAGGAACGCTTCTCACAATGGCAGTCCCAGCAAGTCTGTACATTGAAAACCCCATTTACATTGTTAACCGTTTGATTCATGCAATATATCTTGACATCTATTACACTCACCATGGGGTTGTTTACCATCCTTAGACTCATGGTCTGCATAGTGATTCAGTCATAGGCTATGTTCACACAATGTCAAAAATAGAGAAAAGGCGTCTGAATTTGAGATTAAAAAAAAAAAAAACATCCGTTTTTGCCGCGATCTAATTGACTTTAAAGGCAATGCATTGAAGTCAATGGGAAGACGGAGGTCCAATGCGCACAATGCATTGAATAACGGACGCTTTTACTGTGAGCGGCAAAATAATGAACATGATCATTATTTTCGGACGTCTTTTGTAAACAGCGGACGTTTTTTATTAGTTGTTCACACAGAGTTTTTCCTTTTGTCACCGTTCTATCTCCATTTTTACAATTAAATTCAATGGACTTTTTAATTAAGCCACACCCAAAGACCAATTAGTAACCCCAAACTAGAATAATGTACAAACACCAGTCATTTGTACAGGGGAGGCCAGGCTGCTAAATGACGTCCGTTATTTTAGAGTCAAAATAACGGACGTAATTTTAAACGGAGCTGAAAAAACGTTGTGTGAACAAAGCCATAGTGAGAAATGTAGCAGTGGATATGCAGATGTGTCATCCCGGAGTCTGGAAAAGCGGAATAATATAAGGTTGCCTATGAGTTGTCATCCAGCTTTCCCAGATATGGACATAACTGATGGGACAGAAAACATCAACACAAAAATTTGTTTTTTCTATGTAATCCTTATTTTAGATGTTACTTTTGTAATTCTTTATAAAGTCGTATGATTTTGACTGTCTTTCTCTGCAGCGTTACAGCGGTAGTATAAGGCAGTAGTTTTCTGTAACACACACTGAGCGCAGTCCAGTCACTGAGTATTAGTTTGTGCTGACACACGCTGTAAAAGAAGCATACAATTAACTGATCCGCTGTCACAGTCTGTTGCTACGGTGACAGAATCCCGCGACAGGAACGCTGCATTGTCTTAGGCATGTTCTTCACAGTTTGATCCAATGAAGGATCCCCCGACTTCTGCTGGAAGGGTGGTTTATAATTCTTTATAAGCGGCTAGATGAGTAACAGGGCAGTATTATGCATGGGTACAGTCTGTATTACATAGAACATGGCCTGATTTCTGTACGTAGCATTCACTTAGTCTTATAGGATTTGGATTCAAAATATCCCATATAACTTTTTCTTTTATACCTTACCTTCACAAATTCTAACATTCGCCACAGAGAGATTTTGTGAAAACCCTAAAAGTAGGTTATGAACTTGACAAATTTTGATGTATTTAGTTACTTGTTAACCCCTGTTTAGTTTGACAGTTAAAGAGGATGTACCATCAGGTACACTCTCTTTAAAATTACACATGAATCGAACCGTGCCGGCACGGGGAAGCCGGGGAACTCCTTTTTTTGAACCGCGGCCCGGTTCCCGCGTATGGCGCCGTTCTATTAATGGTTACCGGGCCAGGGGTGAAGCACTGGAGGTGGCCCGGCCTGCCCCCAGTGGGAGGAAACCCCCTACCACTGGGGGCGGGCCGGGCCGCCTCCTGTACCTCATCCACGGCCCGGTAACCATGAATAGAGCAGATTGGGAACCAGGCCGCGGTTCAAAAAAAGGACCGCAGCACCAGCTTCCCCGTGCTGGCGCCGTCCGATCCATGTGTAATTTTAAAGAGAGTGTACCTGATGGTACATCCTCTTTAGAGGAGAACTCTGTCCAAATCCCGGTTCAGCAAGGTGCAGGGGGAACATAATAAAGAAGCTATACTTACCCATCCCCATGACCTGCACATCACCACCAGCTCTCTGTCAGCCCCTGGTCTTCAGTTTCTCCCGGCTTCCTACATCGTCCCATCGGGAACAATGCAGGAGACTTCTGCCAGTCACAGGTGTCCTGCCCCAGTCACTGACTGGATGAGTGGACCTTTCTGAGTGACGTCATCGGATTGGGAACTGCAGGAGGCTGGCGTGGGACCGTGAAGGGGGTCGTCACTGCAGAGACAAGTCCGTCTTAGAAGTAGTGGCCTGAGAGTTCATCGGGGACCTAAAAATGTCACAGGAAGGTCCTTGGGGGAGCCTGTTAATTGATTATGGGTTGATTGTTATTTTCTGTGCAGCCCCCAAAATGCCCAGTGTACCCCTTAAATCTAAAATAAAAATTGATGCAGCGCTATGTCCCTTAGAAAAATGTTCATCTGTAGAACTACTTTCAAGTTGAGGAAGTAAAATATTGCCTTATACTGATGACTGAAGACAGTTCCTGATCTTTCTCTTAGGACAGAGTGCTGCTTCAGTCATTCTTTAGGATTATACTGTAGGATTAGTGAGTCTGATTCCTGGAGCTCACCACAATTTTATTTCATGCTGTATATTTTTCTGTCTGTGGTTGTGTAACACAAGTGAATTGTAGGTTTTACAAATAGTCATCTGGAGTGGTTAAGAAATATTGTCACAAATCTTGTATACTTTCCTTATATAGCCTTAAACGGGTAGTTCCCCAATCTTTTTTTCTTTTTGGATGCCAGAGATTTGTGATTTACTTCTATTAAAGAATCATGTGTTCCAGTACTTAACAGTTGCTGTATGTCCTGCAGGAAGTGGCATTCTTTCCAGTCTGAAGAGCAGGAGAGGTTTTCTAAGGGGATCTGACACTCCTCTGGACAGTTCCTGTCACAGACAGAGGTGTCAGCAGAGAGCACTGTGGCAGACTGGAAAGAATACACCACTTCCTGCAGGACATACAGCAGCTGATAAGTCCTGGAAGATTTGAGATTTTTTAATAGCTTGCTGGGACCAGTTGATTTGAAAGAAAAAAATATTTTTGCTGAACTACCCCTTTAAGGTATTCATGTCATTTAAAAAAAATAGATCTCTCCTTAGTCTTAAAATAGAGCAGATTTCCTGTAATGAGTCAGATCAGGTGACAAGTCGGGGAGTAAAGTGTGTGGCCATGTACTTCCCCCTCACCTGACTATAGCTTATGATCAAAGCAGTATTGTGTGGCATATACCTATAATTTCAAAGGCATAATCCCCAATTTAGCCAGCACACTATATTAAAACAGGCCTATTCTTTGCCATCCACTGTTCCCCACAGGTACCATAGATTTCTGCCATATTTATGCAATCCAATTTAAAGGGGTTATCCAGCACTACAAAAACATGGCCACTTTTCCCCCTCTCTTGTCTCCAGTTCAGGTGCGATTTGCAATTAAGCTCTATTTACTTCAATAGAACTGAGTTTCAAAACCCCACCCAAACTGGAGACAACAGTAGGGGGGAAGTGGCCATGTTTTTGTAGCGCTGGATAACCCCTTTAAAGGTGGAGCAGTTGTTCAGTCCACTCCACTCACTGACCAATATCACTGGGTTCTGATGTAAATACTGTATTTAGCTGGGTTCACACACTGTATATTTCAGGCAGTATTTGGTCCTCAAGTCAGGTCCTCATAGCAACCAAAACCAGGAGTGGATTGAAAACACAGAAAGGATCTGTTCACATAATGTTGAAATTGAGTGGATGGCCGTCATATAACGGTAAATAACTGCCATTATTTCAATATAACAGCCGTTGTTTTAAAATAACAGCAAATATTTGCCATTAAATGACGGCCATCCACTCAATTACAACATTATGTGAACATAGCCTTTCTGTGTTTTCAATCCACTCCTGGTTTTGGTTGCTATACAGCCTCACAAATACAGCCTCAAATATACATAGTGTGAACCCAGTATATCTGCAAGTTTAATGTCCACCATCCAATTTCAGCCTTTGACGTGGTCACCCTACCGCTCTATTGCATATTAGACCCCCTCCCAGGGAAAACAATATATATCCATTATCTATATCACACACTATGTATATGTATACTTTTTTTTTTTTACATTTTTTTAATTATAACTACAATCTGTAAAATTGTGCTAAGTACTTTTGCTGTACTATGGGTACGGATCTTCCATCCAAGAATTCTGGGGATAGCTCATCAATATACATTAATTTTAATGAGTTTCAGTCCTTCAGTCATGTGTGCCTCATCAACCTTCATACTGCTATTCAGAAATCTCTGTGATTATTATAATCTGTATTACCATCGCAGCATGGTTTTATTCAGTCTAGTGTCTTTTTTATCATGGGCGTTCGAGCTTTGTTTTACAAATTCCACTATTTATTCATGTGTTCTTTTTTAAAATATTTGTTCAGTCCCTCATTCATTATTGATTCATTCATGTGGAAATATGAATGAATATAGTCAACAACCTGACTTGTGTAACTCCACTCATGCCCGCCCATTGTACCTCCCTGTTTCCTACTTTTTTTGTTTTACTTACTTGCCACCTACATTGTTTACATTTATTTGATCTTTTCTACCTTATTCGTAGAGGGGCAGCCATCGTGTCTTTTTACAGCATTTAGCGATATGCTTTTCAGCAAACCTCATGGACATAGGCTCAATAGCCTGGAGGGGACCTTATTCACCTCTATGGGAGAGTTAGGCATGCTCTGTGACCTGTTCAGAGAAAAGAGAGAACATGGAACATGAAGTATCAGCATATTATTAGGTTTAGTGATGTTAATGAAAATTTCAAGAGCACAGAATTATTTTATAAAATACATAGGAAAAAAGGAAAATTAATAAATTATCTCAGAACCTCTTGTTTAAGTTGAAACAGATAATTTTCTTATGACACATTCCCTTTAACGGAGACTATATTGACAGAGGGGCACCCTTATCCTGAGTCCCCCATGAATCTTTTGCATGATCTATTTTGGCCTTTGGTCAGTCTGCTCTATAAACCGCTTCTCCTTCTTCTTTGAGATATTTATAAGGCACACAATGGATCCGCTGGGTTCGGCTCAATCGATACCATCTGTACATTATTTGTTATTAAACAAAACTTCTTCTTTCATGTTGATGAATCCTGCAAACAGTCAGTGAGCTCAGCAGCTTACCATTCATTCCATAGACTGTTTTTTCATGAGCAGTTACGCGAGATTATGAATGGGTATAATATTGGGGTAGAACTGGCTTAACCAGTCTAAAAAAAAAAACTGGACCAGACAGACATAGCATAATCAATGTATTATTGGCACATACTGTGAGATAGGGTTAGACATAGGGATAGGGTAGACATTTTCCATATGCCACCTCTTGGCTTACTTCAGCCGCAGAATGTTTGCAATATGCATTATTTTATTTTACTGAGTGTCACCATTAAAAATGCACTCCAAAGTGTCAAAATACATGTCAGAAATCTGAGCCAACCCTTAGAATTTCAAGCACTTTTTGCATGTTATATTTTTCCCTGAAGAAGGTTGTGAATATTCCCCAAGACTCCCTTTAGCCACATCGCTCTTTATATTTTTTTCAAAACTGCCCGGTGAAACGTGTATCTTAAGGCGAATGTACCATCAGGTAAATCACTTTAAGTTTTTTATATGGATGGAACGGCATCGGAGAGGTGATGCCGATGCCGCAGTCCTTTTTTTGAACTAGTGCCATATTACTGTACACAGCATCGGTCTATTCTTGGGCTTTGGCTCGGTATGAAGCACTGGGCTCAGACCCGCTGACCCCCAGTGCGACAATCTCCTCTCCACCTCTTTGACACAGCTGCATTAGAATCAATGGAGCCATGTCACAAAGGGGACACTTTATGACTTTAGTTCCACGTACATGTATTCCATGTACGCTTACATTAGGCAATTCCACAGTAAGCGGCAGGTTCAACTGTCAATATAAAGTGTATGGGGCTCTCCCTACACTCCAATGACAAATTATGTTGTGGAGATGGTGTTGAGCGTGATGGAATATCACTGCCCGACTACTTTGTTCTTGGAGAGATAAGCCTCTGCCAGAGCTACTATTTTTCTTAGACCAGTGTTTCTCAAACTCTGAGGTGGGCCTCACCAGTGAGGCGCCCCCTAGTTGTTGGTGAGGCCCAGCTGGGGAGCCAGATTTCATAAAAGTGACTATGATTGGCACAGTCCTTTTGCTGTTTCCAAAAATATCCATTTTAGCAACATTATTAACTTATTTTGTACTTGCTTTATTAGTATATAGAGCTTGGGAGATGGGTGAAAGGTAGCCCTAGCATTATTTTTAGCTTTTAAATGGACTTTCACCACAGATGCTGAGGCCTAGTCACTCTCTTGGTCAGTCTGGTGAGGCCCAGGCATTGCCTTGTTCTGTTGGGTGAGGCTCCAGTAGAAAAATTTTAAGAAGCACTGCCTTAGAGAACACAGGAATGTTCGGCCATGCCAAAGGTTCCTGTGTATGGGGAGGATGGGAGAGATAACTGGATCATTCGGCCAACAGTTATTGAAGATGTTCAGTATGGCCACCTTTGGATGTTCTCTGCTAGTCATTACTGGTCCAAACTAAGTAAATAAATAATAGTAAAACAATCTTTATGTACTAATCCAGGTTCTAGTGCTGTCTTCCTTGCCTGTGCCATCATGTAAGTTTGGGAGAAGAGAAGCTTCCTGGCAGCTTGTCTGTGTATAACACTGTGAAATACTCTCATGTGCTGCAACTCCTAAAAAAAGTGCCTAGTAATCAGCTCAGCAGCGTCACAGTAATCAAGTCATGACCTGTCCTTATTCCCTCCGGGGAAGACGTCAGATACCAAGCTGGGGGCATAGCTGACTTTGGAGAGCAAATACAGAATATACTGCCTATCTGTCTGCTACTGTACAGTATATTCACCATAAACAAACTCGAGGGGCACTCATGAAATACCTAAAGATGACAAAGTGCCTAGCGGTATCCCACAATGAACTTACCAGAATATACAAAATAAAAGAAAAAAGTCTGGGATAACAATAAAAATTGCACATCTACTAGTAAATAATAAAAAAACACAGCTTTATTGTAATAATTTATTGTCAGGACTTGAGGACACGGGACAGGTAATGCCCTAGCACTGACACCCACCCCACTGTCCCTGCCTGCCTGCTTACGGCAACTGCCCTAAATGGCAGGGGATAACTGGGCAACAGTCCCTAGCCTGCAGAGGTGTAACACAAAACGCAGACAAGACAGACAAACACAATAATACATGGTCAGGAAACAAGGTCCGCAACCATCGGTTAGCGCAGTACAAAAAAACGGAAGTCAAAAGAGTAGTCAAAAGCCAAAATCAAGGAATCAGGAACACAATCAGAATAAACATTAGGTCAAGAGACACTCAAAAACTGAGGTGCTATCGCAGGCAAGGAAGGACAGAAAAGGGAGTGTATTTATGGAGACCGGAGTCCCAGCCCCAGGCCGTGATTGGGGCTAAGACCCCAGCTCCACACAACATTAGTTAGCTTACTGGCGGTGCAGGCCGCCAGTCAGTTTAAAGCATATGAGAAGCACCTGAGCCGATCAGCCTCTGTCTCCTTCTCTGCTTCAGCTTTCTCATTCTCTGCAGCAGCTCTCTCTCTCTCTCACACTCTCTGCAACAGCTTTCTCATTCCCTGCAGCGCTCTCACACTCTGCAGCAGCTTTCTTATTCTCCGCCGCAGCACTCTCTCTCTCTCATTCTCTGCAGCACTCTCTCTCACTCTCTGCAGCAGCTCTCTCACACTCTCTGCAGCATCTTTCTTATTCACTGCAGCAGCTCTCTCATTTTCTGCAGCAGATCTCTCACACTCTCTGCAACAGCTTTCTCATTCCCTGCAGCGCTCTCACACTCTGCAGCAGCTTTCTTATTCTCCGCCGCAGCACTCTCTCTCATTCTATGCAGCAGCTCTCTCACACTCTCTGCAGCATCTTCCTTATTCACTGCAGCACCTCTCTCATTTTCTGCAGCAGATCTCTCACACTGCTGCAGCTTTCTCATTCTCTGTAGCAGCTCTCTTTCTCATTCTTTGCAACAGCTCTCTCTCAAAACTTCTGCAGCAGCTCTCTCTGTGCACTAAGCAGAATATAGACAATGATTACGGTTCAATCTATAATCTGTCAATGGAGAAAGTGAGAAGAATGACCTAATGATTTGTATACCAGAGCTTTATTAGTAAGTTTCTGGTACTACAGATGTGCACCTTTATGTTAAGCATTATTTTTGTGTGATTAGTGTAATCCTCTTTTACAATGAAGTAAGTAAATAAGCCATATTTGTCTTATAATAGTATTAGGCAGAAGTGGCAATGAATGTTGCTCCAGTAACCATAAGTGGCAATGAATGTTGCTCCACTAAGTAAGTTCCTTATGGCTAGGTGGCAGTGTAGGTGTTGCTTAATTTAAATAATCCAGTCTCTAAGGCCCATTTATCTGATTATGTGATGTTTTCTCTCTACATCTGTGACTTGTCACCATGTCGTAAATGCACGGAATGCTTAGCCATTGGTGTTATTCATGTTTAACCTCTAAACCGATGTGAGGTGTAAGAAACACATCTATTTCCACATCCCTCTCAATTAGAAACATTCATTCTTTTGTAATGTATGCTTTACCTGACCCTGGTATAAATTATTCTGATGGAAATTCTGTTACCGCTTTGAACAGAACGTCTTCATTCACTTTATTATAATACACGTGGCTGACTTCTTATGACCATTGGAAATAAAACCACTACAATATTTTCAGTGTTGTAAATGTTGCTTCAAAAGCCAAAGCAAGGAGCTGTACTAAACATTTTTTTTCCTTAAGGGTATATGCACACGTAGTAAAACTATGTGCGGAATCTGCTGCTCATCCCCGTGCGCTCCCGCTTCCCTCTCCACCATCTTCATAGACTCGATTCTATGGTCGGGTGGATTTCGCTGTCCGCCTAAAGAATTGACATGACATTTCTTTGGGCGGACGACAGAATCCGCCCAAGCATAGAATGGAGAACTTCAAGGGGTAGCGCGGAGGAGCGAGTGGCGGATTCCGCATGGAGTTGGGCCCTGCTGCTTACCTCTTGCTGTCCTCCTCTTCACAGCAGTACTTCCTTGTGTCAAAATGTTGCCAGGAAGTGGTGAGCGGCAGGGACTGGGCACTGTTAGAACAGCAGCAGTGGGGATTGGGGCAGATTTTTTTTAATTTTTCAGCCAAACCAGGCCTTATTAACTAAAATCACTGGACAACCCCTTTAAGGCAAAATTGCATTTGTGACTTTCTTTAGAAAGCCTGCTGTTTAATTTAATGTCTTGCAGTAAGTAAAATCCATGGCCTAGTCTGCACAAAAATCCACGACATCTCATAATATAGGCCGATTTTGCTTTGAGTTTATAGGCTGCTTCAGTGGTGTAATATGTATGCTGTGTGTGAGCCCGGACTTAAGATTCATGGTGTTCACAAGCCTTGAGTGGCAGACCTTCTTTGACTTTCCCCTCTGCTACTTCTGTACACCTCAAGGGCTGGCCCTCCTCCTCCACGCTAGACCCATACCATTCAGATTTTAATGACATGAAAGGTTGAGAGTAATAAAAGTGGTTTCTAGGAAATAGAATTTTCTTTGTCAGTGCACACAGCTATCCTTTGGCCACTAGTAATAAAACACGTATTTCAGTGGACAAGATGGGAATGATATTTAAAGGTTTTCCTTCCTTTTCATAAGGAGACATGCAGAACTTTATTTTCTTATAAATAAGTGGGTCCAATTGTACTGTATGTGTTATACATGGGTCCTGCAATCTGTCTATTGTGTGTACTGGCATGTGCTACCATTTACACTGTGCAGGCATGAGCAATCTGGGCAGATGAGCGCTACTTAGAACCTGACAAGTGATGAAACGTAAAGAGCTCCCTTCCCCCACAAATGAAGCCCCGTCTAAAGCTGTCAGTATTGCACATTGCCAGCCAGGGGCGCCGCAATCATGAGGCGACCTGAATCGTCTGCCTCAGGCGGCGCCACCAGCTATCTTCATGGGGGCGGCATTCAGTGGCAGATTATAATATGAGCGGTTCGGGCGGCCGCCCACATTATAATCCGCCACTGACTGTACCCAGGGCCGCTTTAACCAGAGGGCACATGGTGCACGTGCACCGGGCCCACTGGTTAAAGGGGCCCCCCCCCGAGCAGGCCGGCCGTTGCTATGTGCGACCAATGCGGTCGCACAGGGCTCCGGCCACCAGCCTGTCAGGGGGGAGCGCCATGGATGGGTAATCTACTTACCCCTCCATGGCGCCCCCTGCAGGGCCCCCCCGTCCGCCGCTGCCCCCGTCCGCTGCTGCTGCGGCGCTTCAGCGCTGCAGCAGCAGCGACACTGACAGAGAGAGAGCCATTGGCTCCCTCCCTGTCAGTCACTCACTCTTGTGGCCGCACTTCCTGCGGTCACAAGAGGCCGCGCTCTCCCTCTAGCGCCCGACGTCACTGGAGCGTCGGCGCGAGGGTGAGGGGAGTGCAGCCTCTTGTGACCGCAGGAAGTGCGGCCACAAGAGGGAAGAGAAGAGGAACACGTGAATCTAGGTGAGTAAAAGTGTTTGTTTTTTTCAATGTTATATAGCAGGGGGGGCTATATACTATGGGGGGGCACAGGGGGCTATATACTATGGGGGAGCACAGGGGAGCTATATACTATGGGGGGGCACAGGGGGCTATATACTATGGGGGAGAACAGGGGGCTATATACTATGGGGGAGAACGGGGGCTATATACTATTGGGGAGCACAGTGGGGCTATATACTATGGGGGAGAACGGGGGCTATATACTATTGGGGAGCACAGGGGGGCTATATACTATGGGGGAGCACAGGGGAGCTATATACTATGGGGGAGCTATATACTATCAGGGAGCACAGGGGGGCTATATACTATGGGGGAGAACGGGGGCTATATACTATTGGGGAGCACAGGGGGCTATATATTATGGGGGAGAACGGGGGCTATATACTATTGGGGAGCACAGGGGGCTATATACTATGGGGGAGCACAGGGGAGCTATATACTATGGGGGAGCACAGGGGGCTATACACTATGGGGGAGCACAGGGGAGCTATATACTATTGGGGAGCACAGGGGAGCTATATACTATTGGGAAGCACAGGGGGCTATATACTATTGGGGAGCACAGGGGAGCTATATACTATGGGGGAGCACAGGGGGCTATATACTATGGGGGAGCACAGGGGGCTATATACTATGGGGGAGCACAGGGGGCTATATACTATGGGGGAGCACAGGGGAGCTATATACTATGGGGGAGCACAGGGGGCTATACACTATGGGGGAGAACGGGGGCTATATACTATTGGGGAGCACAGGGGGCTATATACTATGGGGGAGCACAGGGGGCTATATACTATGGGGGAGCACAGGGGGCTATATACTATGGGGGAGCACAGGGGAGCTATATACTATGGGGGAGCACAGGGGAGCTATATACTATGGGGGAGCACAGGGGGCTATACACTATGGGGGAGAACGGGGGCTATATACTATTGGGGAGCACAGGGGGCTATATACTATGGGAGAGCACAGGGGGCTATATACTATTGTGGGAGAGCACAGGGGGGCTATATACTATTGTGGGAGAGCACAGGGGGGCTATATACTATTGGGGGAGAGCACAGGGGGGCTATATACTATTGTGGGTGAGCACAGGGGGCTATATACTATTGGGGAGAGCACAGGGGGGGGGCTATATACTATTGGGGGAGAGCATAGGGGGCTATATACTATTGGGGGAGAGCATAGGGGTCTATATACTATTGGAGAGCACAGGGGGGCTATATACTATTGTGGGAGAGCACAGGGGGCTATATACTATTGTGGGAGAGCACAGGGGGGGCTATATACTACTGGGGAGAGTGCACAGGGGGGCTATATACTAATGGGGGAGCGCACAGGAGGGCTGTATATAACTGGAGGAGCACATGAGGGTCTATATACTACAGGGACACCTTAAAACTATGGAGGCACAGAGGGGTGTAACTATGTAGGGGTACAGAGGGGTGTAACTACTGTATAGGGGTACAAGGGACCTAACTACTGTATGTGTTGGAGCCTAAAATATTTGTCTGGCAGATTCTGGAGAGAAGATTCACAGCCAGGGGAAGACTTCAAGGTGGCCCAGGCTGGATGGAGAGAAAAAGAAAAGGTGACAGACTCTGATCGGAGAAGACGCCTCCGGTGAGTCACTGGATGTAACTTCACTCTGTTATAGGCTTGTACTGATAGGGGTCATGGTGTGGCGGTATTATGTAATGGTATCAATGGTGATATCTTTCTGTTTTGTTTAGTGCAGTTTTTATGTAATATGTAATCACTGAATGGTGGAAATAGTGTTATAAGGTAACTACTGTATGTATTGGCGCTCTTGATACAGTGTGGGGGCAAATTCAGTACATTATACAATGTGCCGAAAGGTAAGGGGGGGCCCACTCTTGAGGGCTGTGCACTGGGCCCACCAATGTATTAAAACGGCCCTGACTGTACCATGTACTGGAGCCCCCCCGCCCCCGGGCAGTATCTGTAATGAGATGCTGTGAGCGGGGGAGACTGTATTCATAAGCGCCGCGCTGTACTAAATCAGCCGCGCGGTGCTGATACTACAGCGCGGCGCTTATAAATACAGTCTCCCCCGCTCCCAGCATCTCATTACAGATACTTCCCGGGGGCGGGGGGGCTCCAGTACATGCATTCCACGTCCGTGATCCGTCAGGATCACGGAACGTGGGAATGCAGCCTTAGTCCCCCGGCTGATGTGCGGCTGCCCGGGGTCTCCCGTCCTGTCCCCGGCAGCACGCGCATCAGAGAGCTCCCCGTGCGCCGGAAGTCACAGCCACAGGCGCACGGGGAGCTCTGTGATGCGCGCGCTGCCGGGGACAGGACGGGACCCCCCGGGCAGCCGCACATCAGCCGGGACCAGACCAGAGAGGCTCGACGGGGGAACGGAGGGCAGGTGAGTTGTGTGCTGTTTTTTGTTTTTGTTTTATCTGCTGTGCAGGGGGGGGGGGGGGGAGAGGGGGACCATCTATAAGGTAGGGGGGGGGAAGGGGGCCATCTATAAGGGAGGGGGGAAAGAGGGGGACGATCTATAAGGGAGGGGGGAAAGAGGGGGACGATCTATAAGGGGGGGGGCCATCTATAAGGGAGGGGGAGAGGGAAGAGGGGGACCATCTATAGGGGGGGCCATCTATAAGGGAGGGGGGAAAGAGGGGGACCATCTATAAGGGGGGGGCCATCTATAAGGGAGGGGGGAAAGAGGGGGACCATCTATAAGGGGGGGACCATCTATAAGGGAGGGGCGGGAGGGGGACCGTCTATAAGGGGGGGGAAGAGGGGGACCATGTATAAGGGGGAGAGGGGGACCATCTATAAGGGAGGGGGAAAGAGGGGGACCATCTATAAGGGGGCATCTATAAGGGAGGGGGGAGAGGGGGACCATGTATAAGGGGGGGAGGGGGACCATCTATAAGGGAAAGGGGACCATCTATAAGGGAGGGGGAGAGAGGGAAGAGGGGGACCATCTATAAGGGGGGGGGGAGAGGGGGACCATCTATAAGGGGGGGGGGGAGAGGGGGACCATCTATAAGGGGGGGAGAGGGGGACCATCTATAAGGGGGGGAGAGAGGGAAGAGGGGGACCAACTATAAGGGGGGGGGAAGAGGGGGACCATCTATAAGGGGGGAAGAGGGGGACCATCTATAAGGGAGGGGAAAGAGGGGGACCATCTATAAGGGAGGGGAAAGAGGGGGACCATCTATAAGGGAGGGGGGAGAGGGGGACCATCTATAAGGGGGGGGAGAGGGGGACCATCTATAAGGGAGAGGGGACCATCTATAAGGGGGGGAAGAGGGGGACCATCTATAAGGGGGGAAGAGGGGGACCATCTATAAGGGGGGAAGAGGGGGACCATCTCCTAAAAGATCAGCACCCTCCTCTCCTGACATCCTCTGTGCTGCTGGGACTTCTCCTATAGGATTAGCACCCTCCTCTCCTGACATCCTCTGTGCTGCTGGGACCTCTCCTATAGGATTAGCACCCTCATCTCCTGACATCCTCTGTGCTGCTGGGACCTCTCCTATAGGATTAGCCTCCTCCTCTCCTGACATCCTCTGTGCAGCAAGGGACCAAACATTATGTTTATTGGGGACAGCAGTGGGGGGGGGGGGGGCAGTAGTGGATTATAATGTGGGCGGATTGACGGGGGGGGGGGGGGGGGGGCGTCATTCTATAGTTCGCCTCGGGCAGCAGAGAGGCTAGAATCACCCCTGTTGCCAGCCCACTGAGATCTGAGCGAACGACAGAGTATTAAAGAGTTAAAGAAGCATACATTAGGTGCCTCACTGCACTGGTTGCCATCAAGAAAGAAGTCCCAGCCTGGGAAATCTTAGCCTGCACCTGGTTCTTACCCAAATATTAGCATTGCAGTCATAAATTGTTTTTAAATTTAAGGCCACATGCATACGGCAGTCGACATGGCGAAGTACTATCATTCTAGATGAGAATGCGTCTGTAACCTCTGTAAATATTGGAGGCATTTGTGAGTACATCCGGCCTTGTATTTGAGATGCCACACCATGTCTGACACAATAAATGTAGGGGTCAGAAATGGCTTATGTTTGTTTTTGTTTTTTTTGTTCTGTGTAGCACAGAGAAGGTGGACCTGCTCCAAAGAGAATGTAGTACGTAGACAAAAAAAGAGGAATCAAGCTCTTTGTAGCCTGTGGTGCCCTGATTTCAATGCTGTTTTTATTTTCTTGCTACTCCCCACCATTCCCAAGATGCAGTGATTTTACTATGTGGTTGACTATCTGCACTTTTAGATGAAGGATCAGGTAGGTGAGATCTTTATTTCAAGAATGGATGTGAATCTTGGGCTCGGGGGAGTGAAACTTATTCATACTCCCTCATATCCACCCCATCCCAGCCTGGTTAATGCCCTCACAGTCTCAGATTTACTCCCCCCTTAGCCTCATATCCACATCCCCCTCAGCCTGATAAATACCCTCTTAGTCTCAGATTTACCTCCCCCTCAGCCTCATATCCACATCCCCCTCAGCCTGATTAATTCCCTCGCAGTCTCATATTCACACCCTCTCAACCTTATACTCACATCCCCCTCAGCCTGATTAATGCCCTCATAGTCTCAGATTTACCTCCCCTCAGCCTGATACCCACACTCCCTCAGCCTGATTAATGCCCTCGTAGTCTCAGATTTACCTCACCCTCACCCTCATATCCATATCCCCCTCAGCCTGATTAATGCCCTCATAGTCTCAGATTTACCTCCCCTCAGCCTGATACCCACACTCCCTCAGCCTGATTAATGCCCTCATAGTCTCAGATTTACCTCACCCTCACATCCATATCCCCCTCAGCCTGATTAATGCCCTCACAGTCTCAGATTTACCTCTCTCTCAGCCTCATACCCACATCCCCCTCAGCCTGATTAATGCCCTCACAGTCTCAGAATTACCCCCTCAGCCTCATATTAACATCCCCCTCAGCCTGATTAATGTCCTCAGAGTCTCATATTCACACCCCCTCATACTTACATCCCCTTCAGCCTGATTAAAGGGAGTTCAGACGTGGCGGTGCCAGCGGTCAGGGGGAACCTGAAGATGGCAGAGGAAATCTAGGGGGCATGTTGAAGTAAAAATAAGATGTTTATTATGTTTTATATGAGTGAGGCAATATACAAAACGTTTTTAAGTGATGGTGTACCCCTTTAATGCCCTTACAGCTTCAAATTCACACCACTGAGCCTGATTAACACCCCCTCAGCCTTATATTCACACCCCCAGCATGATTAATGCCAAGCATATATATATATATATTGTCGGACCTGGGGACATAGCAACAAAATAAATACAGCTTTGAAATCAGGCCACCTGATAATATGGTATATGTGACTCAAATTTGTATTCTGATGGTTGCAAAAGAAACCAACCATGTCTGTTTTTTATGTCCTTTCAAAGCCATTTCTTGCTTTACCAAAATGAGAGTAGAAACTAAAACTTTCCTCTTCCTTTGCCCCAGTTTTGATAAACCTTTCTGGATTCTAGTAAACAGAGGTTTACTATAACTTATCTCTATCTATCTCTATAACTTATAACTTATCTTCCATGTACACATTTATTGTATAGAACAATCATTAAACATTCTAGGCATGAATGATG
The DNA here is from genome assembly GCF_027789765.1 of Dendropsophus ebraccatus. Taxonomy (NCBI): domain Eukaryota; kingdom Metazoa; phylum Chordata; class Amphibia; order Anura; family Hylidae; genus Dendropsophus; species Dendropsophus ebraccatus. The sequence continues at coordinate 61,275,392 of NC_091455.1, forward strand.
TAAAATGCATTCATATTACATGTTTATGATGAAATTGTTGCAACATAAAGAGACCAAATAGGATTGTAGCTGGTCCCCTAAATTGTTACATGGTGTGAATATATACATCTATGCTTGGGAGTGCTTTCCTCTCTTTCTTTGTTATGGCTGTTTATACTGTACTGTTTTCCTTTTCAAGTCATTACTAGGTCAAACTCACTCCCTGAAATAAGAACTGGTATTATCTGAGTGTCACGAATCACCCCATGGACTCAGGGCTCGGATGCACACTGAATACCAATAGGCTGGAGGTCCCCTCTGGCAAACATGGCACAGTTGTCACTTTACTAGTGGCGAAATGTTGAGTAATTTGTGCCATTACTTCTTCAGTGAACCTGTATTCATTTGTATCTTTTGCTTGTGATAGGGATGGTTCAGTGATACAGGACATGGGATGTATTAGGGAGATAAAGAAATGAGGGAGCTGTAATAGCAATCAGGTATACTGGTTGTCACCCAGCTTTCCGAGGAAAAGAAATATCTAAGAAAAGAAACTGAGTAGGCCAGATCAGGATTACCTCAAGCATAAAACATATCTGGAAAGACTTTGTATACAGATCAAGAAACTTATGGCATATATACAGGATGTCATAAGTGTCCCCTGGATGTGGGTCCCTGGATCTTAAAGGGGTTGTCCAGGATAATCACATAAATTGCTATACTGCTGGGGCTGTAGGGGACATGACAGTAATTATTTCCAGGCTGCTTGCTCTCCACCACTGTCAGTGTTTTCACAAAACCCGGTGATGTGCCAATCCCACCAGATATGGCCACTCAGCATAGACAGTATAGAGGCTATGCTGAGTGCCCATTTCCAAAGAGAAGTGGCAAGTCAGTGCCGAAGAGTGGGGCGGCCCAGTAATGGTAAGCTTTGGTGGAGCAGGACAAGTAAGTATATAGCACTGACATGTCCCCTGCATATATATATATATATATATATATATATATATATATATACACAGCTTAGCAATTTATTTGATTATCCCGGACAACCTTTTTTAAGATATCTGGGAGACATTTATGGCATATCCTGTGAATATGGTATAAGTGTCCCAGATGGGTGTACCCCTTTAAGGAGCTAAATCTGGATAGACTCTAAAGGAAAGATTGGAAGGGGGGAGCATGATAGAAACATTCAAATATGTTACATGGCTAAAAAAGTTTCAGGGGATAAGTGTTTTTAGTAAGCAACTGAACACAAGAACAAGGGGACACAATCTGAGGTTAGTTGGGGGAAAAGATCTGAAGCAACATGAAAAAATATTATTTTACTGAGTAGTAGATGCTTGGAATAAACATCCAGCAGGTGTGGTAAGTACATCCACAGTAACTGAATGTAAATCTGCCTTGGATATACATAATATGAGGGTGGACTAGCTGGACCAGGTGGTCTTCTTCTGCCGACATCTTCTAGATTTCTATGTTCCTATATGTTTGTATTTTGTTTTCAAATGCACATGTAACATTAGTTTCTGCCTGCAATTCACGGGATAGTCTATAAATCTATAACACTAATGAATGGGGAACCAACTGCAAGCAATGCCACAAAATGACAGTTTTAGCTAATAGCATCATCATTTCATAGTGCATGTCATACTTTGCCAGTCATCTAGTAACAAATGGGTTAAATTATATCTCTGGGCCATTTGCCTTCTGCATCCTCTCCTTTACCCTACACTAATTCTGCCCCCCTCCTTGCAACTGACATCTGGTGCTAGGAAGCTGTGGTCACTAGGATGGGACTATCGATAACTCAGGATGCTGCCCGTCTTACTACCTCAAAACATCTATGCATGCCTAAAAATACAGACAAACTAGCCCCCACCCCAGTAGCAGTTTACATGCAGAATATAATAGATAATATTGATAATGTAGCATCAGATGCATCTTTTATTCCTGTGCTTTGTTACAGCAGTTGTCCCATAACACGGCACAGCTTTTCCTCTTCATTGCTCTTCTAGGCCTTGAGCTCACAGTGCAGATTTTTTTTTTTTCTAGCGATCACCCGGGCAGCCCCCCCCCCGCAGCTCCCTGTGGCCTCCTCTGTACTCACCCGCTCACTGCCGTCACGTGTAATAGCGGCGGCAGCAAGCGGGGGACGAGGACCAAACGAGTGCTGACTGCGCTTTTTTGCTTCTCTAGTCGCCCCGTGTAGTAGGGCATTAAGAGTTAGGTTCACACACAGTATAATAAAATCTAAATATGACCATCATTTTAAACAGAACGGCCAGTGTCAAATTGTGTGTAAACCCGGCCTTAGGCTATGTTTACACGTTGTATGAGACCAGCCGTTCCGTGACCCGGCCGGGTCACGGAACGGCCGGTCTCTGCCCGGATCATCCCGGCCAGTACTTAAGTACTGGCCGGATAATCTTTCCGGCCGCAGGGTTCTGATGCGGGTGCATCAGCGCGCATCCGCATCAGAACCTCCCACAGCTCGCTTCATTGTGTGAACTGACAGTGTTTCCTACGGCCACAATTCATTGAATTGTGGCCGCAGAAAACTGACATGTCAGTTCTTTGCGGCGCTGCACAGGATCGCGGCCGGAGCGTATACGATCCCACAGAAGCAGAGGCAGTGTTCCACAACGTGAAAAGTACGGCCGTTGTTGTACGTAGTGTGAACATAGCCTTAAACTGTATAGTGCAACATGGGGGCAGGCTATAAAGGCTGTTACATTTCAGGGTAGTCCTCTTATCATAGACATGGATTCATGCCACTGGATATTGCTTTATTCCATCACAACGCAGAAGTGGTGCTCATGTTCCCATTATAATTTTTCTCGATTTATGTTAATTTAATAATTTTTAATACAATTATTGTATTATACCTAGCAGAATACTGTCAGCTTAGAACAGTGACCTATTATCTACAGCCATGAGTCTTACTACTATACCAGTATAATGGGTAAAAATATGTTCAAATTCTTATTTTGGCCCATTATACTGAACTGAAAAGCATTAAGACATCTGAGCTCAGGGTTGTTTTAATATGGACTTGTGGTTGCATTATTGTTACCCTCATTGAGCAATTCTATCTTGTTAGAAGGACCCCCGGTAATAAACTGATCACAGGTAGCACCAGTGTTGGGACCCCCAATGATGAGCTCCACTCTGGTGGGAAAGTCAGCAGCACATGTTTATTCTTCAACAACATAATGACATAGAGAATAAATGCTTCTACTGTCCTTGGGGAAATTGGTGGGCTGCCTGTGTAGAGCAGTGATGTACTAGGTCCTTCAGAGCAAAGGGGGGGGGGGCACTCTTTTTTAGATATTAAATCTCTAAGAGAGTATTTGAAATGGGTTTTCAAAGTGAGATAATCACTTTAACACTCAACGACAAGTGTGTAAGTTGAAGTCTCAAGTAATAGGGAAAACATGACAGTGCTTCATAATTCGTAGGTGTAGTAACTACATGCCGTATAAGCTTGGATGTTCATACCTGAGATAGCTCATGTCTTATTTTTTTTTTATAAGAAAGTTAATTTCTGTCAGCCCTATTATCTGCCCTGAAGCTAATACCGCAGCGGATTCAGCAGAAAGCCTACAAGTCTGTGACTATATGTGCTCATTATTGATCCTCTCCTGTCAGCTCTCCCTGGTAACCAATCATTGTGGGGCAACTATCTTCTTGCAGAGGTATGACTGATTATATTGTCTCCTATGCACCACAGTGGTAAGATCCTTCTCAGAGAAACCTAACAAAGTGTTCACAAATGCCAGAAACCATATCTAGTAATGTATATGCACTACATAGTTATATCAGTAGTCTGTAATTGCTTTTTTCCAGGTGTCCCCACGCACATTGTTAAGTATAAATCATACAAACAATGAATGCGGTCATTAAAAGCACTCGAGGAATAAAATATAAATAGGCATTGACTATGGCAGCTAGGCATGCTGGACATTGTAGTTCAATAACATCTTCTTTCAAAGAAATGACTGTATGCAGGGAAGTCCATGGTGCAGTTTAGTGCATTAACACAAGGGATTGGTTTTGTTGATCCATTAATATGTACTCAGAATTCTTTCTTTGCCCAGATCTCCGGAAACCTGCTTTAAAGGGGTTATCCCAAGATTAAAAATGGTGGGAGACCCCCATTTATCATCAGAACAGGTTTCCATTGTTCCCAGAACTAATGGACTGGCAGTCCACTTGCTAGGTTGCAACTCCAGGGACAAGAAAACCATAATCTGGTGATAACTAAATGATAGGGGATGAGTTTCAATCTTGGGATAACCTTTTAACTGTTAAAAGCTCATATTTAAATTTAAGGTATTAAAAAACAATGTGTCACTTACAGTTGCCATATACCTTAGCTGTCAGCCAAGCATCTTTTCCTCCCAATGACCCCCCCCCTTATACACACACACTCACACACACACACACACACACACACACACACACTTACATGTTCAGCCGAGTTGCTGTGTCACACACTTCTTTTGGTGGCTTACCTCCCAGAAGAACTAGGGACTGAACATTCAAAAGGCTCAATCCTTGTATCCCCCATCTGCCATAGGGGAAGAGTTTGGACACCCCAATCCACATGAGGTCTTTACCAGTGCTGCCGACATATGGATGTACATGGTGAGCTTATAGGAAACAAAGACTGGGCTAAGTTAAATGTTACTGGACTAAAAAAATGTTAAATATGTGTCCCCTTAAAGGGGTATTCCAGTGTCCTTTTTATTTTGTCTTGCTGGTGGTATGGTAAAAATTAAAATAAATGAAACTTATCTAAAGTAGTTGCCCGCAGCTCCTGTCCCAACAACTTCAAGTCCTGCACTGGTCATCACTTGCTTTTACTTTCAAAATGTCTTCTCAACAGGACCTATCCAGTTATCCAGTCACTGTCCGCAGTGGTGATTGATTGAGCAGGCCCTGCTGAGCGGTGACCAGTGGGGGACTGGAAGGTGCTGTAACAGGAGATGAGGGATAGTGTGGTAGGTGAGTATTACATTTGTTAACAGTGGCTCTAGAAAAATATTTAAAAAAAATAGAATACAGGAATACCCTTTTACGGCCAGCTATGGACTTTATATGACCGCATTTCTGTATCTGTTTTACGGTCTTTAGTTTTGGCCTGCCCACGGGTCTAATGATGCGAACTAAAAGCATCATGGTGATCTATGAAGCTATCAGTTTGGTTCATTAGACCCAACGTTGGGATGGGACTTGAGGCCATAATATGGATGCAGAAATGCATTTGTATTATACCTGTCTGAAACTGGACTACCAAGGCACAACAGAAGCTCTGCTACATCTGTGCACAGACTTGGAGAAAACCCGTAATAGTATGGTGTACCTGTTATGTCCATTTACATATTGATAGCGCCAAGTAATAATATTCATTTTCCCTTTCTCTTCCTGTGTATATACAATTTAGCATCAGCATCGAGCTCTTCTTTGTAGCAGCTCCTGATCTTTTATCTCGAGCAATGAGAGGTAAAGCACCGCTGTGTGCTTCTTTTTGTGACATGACCGCACAACTGTGTGTCAGGACTGCTCCTCTGAAATGTGCGACTGAGCCCTGGCCTCCGGATTCCCTGCTGCACGCCTATTGAGCTGCTTCCCTCTGCTGCCCATATTGCGGCGTTGCTCTCTGGGTTATTTTTAGCCAGCTGGGACACTCTTTTAGTGGTCTTCTCTGTGAGAAGATGTGTATTGGACTACATCTAGCCATCTGATTATACCTTAGCTGCTGGGGGTCATTTTCCCTGTGTGTCAGGATTCACGTTATTAAAAGATTATAACATCCCTTTGTTTTTTTTATTTTTCTTTCCTTTAACGGGTGCCGAGACCCCTTAACGATCCCTCAGAGAGCACAGGAGATTTAATAATGAAAGAAAACTTCTGTCGCATGTGATTAAATCCCACCAGCTTGTCAAATCTGTCAATTGGAAGGGAATAAACAATGAGGGGCGTCATGAGCTATGAAACCTTGGGTGCGGCTGCATGTATTTAATATATGATCCAGGACTGAATAGCTTTTTTTTTTTTACGTGTGGAAAAGTCTTAGGTTAGTTGTAAATATCCCATCTGATGTATAATGCGTGTTCGGTCTACGGGGTAAAGGCTGCTTCTTCTTCTTCCATGTGACCTGTCGACACTAGCTCTTAGGCTAGCAGGACTGCTGTCACAGTTTCATTACATCTTCTGCATTCAATGATTCTGGGCCCGGCCTGGCACGCAGGGCACTAGAGAGGGAGCAGAAGGAGGGAGAGCTGCCTGCCCAGGTTTCTATGGCAACACTGAAATACCTCCAGGACAGGAGAAGGCGGCAGCAGGGAGATGAGAGGAGAGAGGAAAAAAAATAGACTCCTAACCCAGCACCGACCGACCACAGCAAGTGCACAAGACACTCCCCGCGCCTGCTTCCTGCTGCATTCCCAATGACACCGGCACGTTAGGCCACAGACATTATATATAGAGCTTGGTATCTGAAAAGGGGACGGTGACATTAACTGAAAGGAAGTAGCTCACTACTTATGTGGCTCGCTTTTCTTTTATCACTGTATCCCAGCTGTTGGCTTTAAAGGAGAAAAAAAAAAGCCAGCTTAATCCTAGTGTCCCAGGCCCACCCCAGGAGCTGCTATCGATTGGTGGATTCTAGGGTTGGTTGCTCACAGTGAAGGAGTGAAGAGGGGGGAGAGGGAGAGAGGGATGAGGGAGGCTATACAAGGTCCTCCTCCTACACTCCCGTCCTTGGTGCATTCAGGCCCCATGTGTTCCCATGGAGACGGCCTGTCTGTGCGGCACCTGTACGGGCAACCTGAGAACTGCTCGCTGTCTTATTCACTCGGTGACTGAAATAAGTGACACGACCTAGCCCACAGCAGCTGCCGCATCCTGCATGATAAATCATTTCAATTAGAGAGAAAAAGTTTATTTCATTTGTGTCGGGGCGGCTTTCCGCTCTCAGTAAACATGTCTGAACAAAACATTGCTCTGGCGTTCTCCTGGGCTGACAGTAGATGTGCGTTGCAAAGGCAGCAACAGAGAGGAGATTGATCATTGGGATCTGTTATCAGTGCGGCCAGAGATACAACATGGAGGGACTCCTATTTGTCTTGCTTTTCCCAGGACAGACCCCCTTTCCACCGGGAATGAGAATAGTTTACTATATCGAAAAAGAACTTTGCACGTTAGATGCTTTTACGTTGAAATGTTGGGTGCAATAAGCTGAGACTGCTGTCCCACAGCGGGTTGCAGTGCCATAGCAAACCATGGGTAATGTTGTCACCTATTCACTAAATGAAAAATTGTTGACGCTTTCAATGCACTAAATTTTCCTCTTATTTCTAAAGAAATATTGGCATCTGCAATAGGTACATGGCCAACGTATAGTGAAATGCATTTTTCTTCTAATAGCTAGGTGACTATTTTTTTTAGCAGTCATTAAAATATGTAAATCATGTCCAATAAGAACATATTGACACTTGCGATTCATTGCGGGCCTTCCCAGAGGTTAACGGGTTAACAAGGACACATTCCGCATTCATATTTCAGACAAGGATTTGTGGCAGGTGCACTGCACCCCCCTGCACACAATCTAGCTGAAGCCCTTTGTGCTCTGACATCTGCTGCCCTGTTCAGCACTGCTTTTTTCTGTGTTATTAGGAGCTTGTTATGTCACAGAAGAATTAGTGAATGGAGGAAAACAGGATGTTAGAAAAGACATGGCTATGTACCCCATAGTAGTGTACGCTGAGCTAGCCACAAGCCAAGCTGCCTGGCTTAGTCCCCAGACACATTGATTGATGCTTTCCATATTTACACGTCTCCCTTTAAATTATTGAATTGTTAAAGATTTAGTCATGGTCTCCTTTAAAAAGTCTGGATCGCCCTTAGGGGGAACACCCATCAGGTGTCACATGGGAGCTCGAACTGCATCGTCTTACTATCTGGCTGTCTTTGTATTACAATTCCAGCTGCATCTCACTTTTAGTAACTTGTTTGGTCAGTAAGGGGAGCAGTTGTCTTAAGAAATACTGTAGCTGCATGAAATGATTCCGAACAACACTGAAGCCTCCTTCTGCATTAATAAAACATGTCGTACTTCAGCAGGTGTGAGCCTACTACTGGTATCGTCACATTATATGTATTCACATGGGGAACAGGCTGATGCAAATCAGAAACATGGGGTTAATAATATGTCAGATATTCTGCAATCATTCTTAATGAAATTAATAACGAGTGGTGATGTTCTCTAAATCTTGTAGAGAAGTGTTAGGGTCGTGTTTTTATTAACATGACTGCATTGTTGCTGTATCAGTTCTTCTTAAAGGGATTAAAAAAACAGAGTTTTTTCTTGAAGAAACAGTGCCACTCTTGTCCTTAGTTTGTGTGTGGTATTGCAACTTGGTTCAATTGAAGTGAACGGAGCCGAGTTGTAATACCACACACAACCTTAGGATGAATGTGGTGCTGCGGTTTTATTTTTTAATTTTTTTCTAGATAATCCCTTTAAGATGTGTATTTAAGGTTAAGGCTATGTTCCCACTATGGGATATTTTCAGGTTATTATGATGGCCGCCTTTTCCGATGATATCGCATAGAGGGAACATAGCCTTAGGCTTGATTCCTTTATATACAAATGTACACACTAACCCACTGACATGTCTGCACAAGCACCTGAATTAATATGTATAATATATAAATACTAATAGATAGGTCTGCTCATTCCCAAATACTAGTGGTACTTCTGTGTGCAGCTTATGCGGCATTACCAGGACATTACTGTGTGCACACATCACAAATAGCTAACATGTCCCCCTGCTATAGGGGGCTCTCCTGAGTATCCCTGTAATATCCTACTGAGAACCAATGGTGGTCCTACCCAGAGCATTTACAGTAATATTTATGGTTATGTACTGTTGCTATGACTTAGGGTCCTATTACATGGAGAGATTTGTTAAGGATTAATGACTAATGATAAACGATCGCAAACTAGATTGTTTATCGTTAACCTGAAATCTTTCACCATATTACAGAACAATGGTCGTTAGTTACAATTGTTACTACGATCGTTATTGGGATCATTATGGACAACAATGGACAATGTGCAATTACACTGAGCGATTAGTGAACAAATGCGGAACTTGAGCGAACAAATGTGGAATAAGGGTCCATTTACACAGAAAGATTATCTGACAGATTATCTGCCAAAGATTTGAAGTCAAAGCCAGGAATGGATTTGAAAAGAGAAGAAATCTCAGTCTTTCCTATATGACCTAATCTCTGTTTATAGTCTGTTCCTGGCTTTGGCTTCAAATCTTTGGCAGGTAATCTGGCAGATAATATTTCTGTGCGAATGGACCCTTACAGCGAACGATTAACGATAATTTTAGGTTCAGATGTAAATTAACGATCATCGGCACACAAACGATTTCTCAATCGTTGCCTGCAATTACACAGAACGTTCATCACTTAAATTTGAACGATATAACGATTTTTTGCACGATAATCGTCCCGTGTAATAAGTCTAAAGTAGACAGACTGTTACTGGCACTTTAAATGGCAGAAGGATAATGGTGTAAACCTCACTAAAAGGCCACCCCTTTGAGTAGACCACCCCCTGATGCAGACCACATTTTGTGGATTTACAGTCCAGTATACATCATACACTTTGAGAGGGCCAGCCCTGTAAAAAAGACTACTTTTAGGAATGTTGGATGTCATTATCATTGCATGGGTGGCTACATGCCCACTTTTGTTTGTGAGTCATATGGAAGCCCTATAGATGCCATTGTTATGGGAACAACAAACTTGTAAGTGACATACAAAAAATGCTACCATATATCTGTCCATCACATATGCAAACATCTGTCTGTCAATCAAATTCCGAATCAGATGGCCATGACTGTATAGTGTTAGCTACCCATTTAATCTAATAGTATAATGATCAATATTTCATCAGCTTTACAAAGTGTCCTGTATACTTCATTCAAGAAGGTTCCAATACCCAGCCAGTGACTACTTGTCTCACAAATAATAGACCATGACATGTGCTGGTATTATGTAGTCTGCTGTTGGCTGCTTGCTTGTAAAAAGTTGGTTATTTGGAAGAATAGGGGTCCGTTATGCTTTACGTACATGTCCAGTGTTATAGACATGGTAGGATCCAGTTCTTTGTCATTATTGTAACAGGATGATGAGGAAAGCTCCTATCTGTATGCGTGTGCCTTGACCCTGCACTGCACTGTAATCTCCAGAGAGACTTCCCATTAAAGAGGTATTATTGGAAAGGGGGGCAGGGGTAGTAAAAGACACTAGACTTTAAAATTAAAGGGTTTTTCCAGCCTGTAAAAATTGATGGCCTAGCCTCCTGATGGGTCATCAATATTAGATCTACTAAGGTTTGACTACTGGCATCCCGGTGATCAGCTGGTAACTTTTTGTGTTTACTTTAAACTTATCCTTGCATCACCGTTATTTTAGTAGCGGTGGTACAAGGTACTATAGTTGCTTGTACCCCAACTGTTACCAGTATTGCCATACAAGGATGTGAGCGAAGTATACATTAAACAGACTATGGCGCTGGTACGAGCACCAAGGCCCCTTCAAATAGCTAATCGGTGGCGGTGCTGGGAGTCAGACCAGTGCTGATCTAATATGGATGGCATATTCTAAGGATCTGCCATCAGTTTATACAGGTTTTAAACATCCCAGTATATGCAGTTGCTGCCTGTTACTACCACTAGGGGGCAGTCTATTAATGTGTATGGTTTTCCGTGTGTGCTAATGTAAATACTGTGGGTTTTACCGAAGTGATTGATCTTTGTTTTACTACTGGTTATGAGGTAGTATATGTTTCCTCCTTATGTATTTCTACCTTAGAATATGACCAAGGTCTTGTTGGATCTGAAACGCGCCAGTTGTGTATCCATAAGTATATTATATTAGGTTAGATTCAAATAATGTTTTTCAACCCTCTTGACATTTTTTTTTTTTTTTTTTGTGTGTGTGTGTGGGGGGGGGGGATGTACCAATAAAACAGAAAGCAGCAATGACAACAGGCTGCAACAAGATAGGCGTCCTGCTGCTTTGTGTTTCAAAGTTACCGTTACTAATTTTGAAAAGAAAACAGGACGCAAAAACAGGATGTGAACACCGTCTGAACTGCAGAATTTTAAAAGAACAAATCAAGTTTTTCCTGAATGCTGAACTCCTACCTTACCCTAATAGAAGCTGCATAGAGATCACCCAGACACAAGGAGGCAGTCAAGATATTTGCACGTGTGTGTGAGAGAACAAAGGATTGGAGCTTTAGAAGAACAGAGCGCTGTAGCCTTAGCTATATTATGTGCCCAGGATTATTTATAAATTGTAGTACTACTATCGCATAGACTGTCCTTTATAAGAATAGTCTTCTGTTTTAATCTAAGATGGGTAGCATAAGGTAAAATATTCCTCTTGGCATTAGACCTCACTTTGATAAGTCACCTCAATAGTTAGAGATACTGCATTTTGCCGGCTAATTTATTAATTAAAGGAAGAAAGAAGCAACCTGTCTCCAGGGATGAAATAGGATCACTAAATCATTTAACATGCGGTGAAAAGGATCACAAATAAAACAAGCTGAGCCAGAGGAAGGAAACCTAAACCAAAAGCCTATCTCTACTTCTCCAGATAACCCCTTCTTCAGGACACACAAAGGAGGACTATTAAGTGGTATAGGCTTAACACAGCGTGTCATGTTTAATGGAAGAGATGATCGTTCTTGAAGGTGGACAGAGGCACAAGCGGTAGTTATGCCCTCAACAAATGATCTGAGTAGCAGAGTTTTTGGCAGACTGTTAAATTGTCCCAGAAGTGTTTAAATAGTAGGAATCTACTTGTATCGAACAAACGTTCTGAAAAACCAAGAGAAAGATGACATTAATATTCAATATGAATACATACTGGACATCCTGTCTTCTACCCAGTCATTTAACCCCCAAAGATGTTGCACTGAATAACAACCAGGGCCATATTTGCCATTAGGCACCCGTGGTCCGGTGCATAGGGCAGCACCTTGCAGGGGGGCGGCACCAGGAAACAACTTTTTGTTTTTATTTTTTAGTCTCCCACCTCCTGTTCAGACTTGCCAGTTAATCTGTTGTCTTTTTTGTTTGTTTTTTTGGGGGGGAGGGGGGTTAGGTTATGGTGGTATTGGTCAGGTCTGGCAGTGTTATTCAGTTACAATATGGTGGTATTGGTCAGGTCTGGTATGGAGGTGTGGCATGTGGCCGAAACCAGGCTCCCATTTCTTCCCCAGTAGTCATGTGCTGTTACCAGGATTATCTGCCATACACCTATTGATTACCGCATGAGGGTCTGGTTTTGTCTGCATGTGGTCATGTACAGTAAATGTGGGAAGGCGGCCTAAGGCTGATCAATATGATGTTCAGAAACTAGAAAGTCCTGATACAGATTGGTTAGTGAAGATGGGGCAGCAGCCTCTGGTAATACAGCCCTCATAACAACCACAGTATATAGAGCAGGGATGGGGAACCTTCGGCTCTCCGGCTGTTGCAAAACTACAACTCCCATCATGCACTGACAGCCGAAGCCTGATGGGAGTTGTAGTTTTGCAAAAGCTGGAGGGCTAAAGCTTCCCCATAACTAAGCTTTTGGGTTAGACACTGTCTATGGCTATTTGCCATTTTTTCTATCCCCACAATATGATTTTTGGGTGCTGATAGGTTGCCTTGGTAACTAGAGATGATCGAACATCGTAAAACCTTAGGTTCTATCAAACTCGAACCTTGTCGAACCTTCCGCATTTGATTCCGGATGCCTTCCCAGTCTGTGGGGAAGGAGGAGACAGCCCGGGTGCCGCCTGGAATTCCGGGATAGAAGCACAACACTTAAAGCGTAACTGTCATTTCAGGGTAATTTTTTTTAAAAACATTAAATATCAACAGAACAAGCGATTTTAAGAAACTCTGTAATAGGTTTTATGTACCAAAAGAGTTTCCTTCTGGACTGAAAAAGCAATCTCCCAGCCTCCCCCCTCGCTGCAGAAGAAGCAGGATTTCTGTGTCCATTATGTGGCTATGGAGAGGGGAGGGGCTGTTAGGAGTGACTGAGCACGGAGCAGTCTTGCAAAGCACAACATCCTGCAATCTTCTCTCAGTAAGATAAGCACTGACTTTTCTGACCCCAGAATCCTGCGGTTTAGGTGCCCAGAGAGTCTACAAACAGCTGACCTTCATGTCACCTCTTCCTGCTCCCTCATCTCCCTCAGCCCCTCCCCCCTTCATAGGCTTACAATGGAGAGAGCAGAACCCGTCTTCACTGGCTTCTCTGTAATGAAGACGTGTTTGCCTGATAATGGACAGATAAGAAGTCAGGGGGGGAGGCTGGGAGATTGCTTCTTGAGTACAGAAGGAGGCTTTTTTGGCTGATAAAACCTATTACAGAGTTACTTACAATCGCTTGTACTACTGATTTCTGCAATAAAAAAATATGACAGTTACGCTTTAAGCAAAAAGATTGGTAAAGCTACTGTTTTTGGAGGAACTAGTTCAATGACTAAGGTGTATAGAGACCTCCGAACTTTCACATGACAGATGATGTTGGGGTAGAGAATAGTCGGGCATGTTGGACTTCTACTAGCCAATCCTTTGTTCTTGGAGAGATAAGCTGATGCCAGGGCTGTCTAGCAGAAGCTTAACCCTCCTTCATTCATTCAGAACACATAAATGCTCGGCCGAGCTGAACATTTGTATGTATGAAGGGATTGAGAGAGACAGATGTCACATATAGCGACAAATGTTTTACCGACAGCTGTTGTATGTGCATAGCCAGCTTTAGTCTCTTTTCATTAAGGAAAGGAACAGATTGAGACCGTGCACTAGTTTCCAAAAAGTAAAATAAAAATAAACTACAAAACCATATTGATCACTTACAGTGATCAGAATGCTCAATATCTCCTTCTGTACTAAAATATTTTAAGGCCTGGACTACACTGCGACTTCTTGTAGCTCTGTGGTTTGGTTCTAGCTAAGGAGTGACAGCTGCAGGCCACAAGATTGCATCAAGCTGTACTGCTTAAGTTAGACTGCAGCTGTCACTCAATAGGTAAAATCAGTTAGTAAGGTTATAAAGTCTCAGTATACCCCAGGCCTAAGACAGTAATGCTGAAATGGAGACATATATATGCAGAGCTCACTGTTCTGTATACACATACATATTTCATTGGGTGTCTTTAGTGTGTTTAGTAGAAAATATTACCTTTTACACTTCTATTATAGGTTAACTCAAACTAGCATATCCTACAATAATAGAGACTAAAACATGCGATGTCCCAAATTAGATGCCTCTTAACTATTCTACACTGTCCATGATCAGGTCTCAAAATTTATTTTGTGAACAGCGCCCCCTGGTGTATTAATTCATAAATACTGTCAGCCTTAATCTATTTTACTTAGCAAGAAGCCTTAGACACTAACTGCAAGCAATCCTGAAAGATTTATGGCATTTTTATATACCGGAGTGTTAATGCATACATACATTTATTATAGTTTATGTCAGTTTCAGTTTCATGGAGGTTACTTAATAATTTATACCAGGGACATTATGCCATTGTTTCCATTTTGCAAGTCTACTTTGTGTTAATTTTTACAAAGTTTATTTGTATCATAAAAACAAAATCTGCTAACAATGACTACTAAAGTACTAAAGTAGAAGTACATAAATGCTACATAAATATCACTTTCAGATTAGAGGATTCTTGGAGGTGGGACTGCGTAAAGTGGTCTTCTAGTATTTGCCTAAAGGATGATACAGGGATGAGAAAAAACCCCAATAGTTTGGAGCCACTGCCACCTTTCTGGTTTCCCCTGCCAGAAGTGCTGTTCCCATACAGGAAGAGAACGGTGAGGTCAGTAATTGGCGGCCTTGTCATGTGCACAATGTACGTGGATGACATCACATCGGTTATGGGAGGGGATACTGGGGTGGCAGAATGAACGTACTTATTTATTTTGTTTTATTATCTCAGTAGTGAAAACTACCTTAAAAACTGGGTAAACATGCTTCCATTTACATGTTTATTATGGCAGCCATGTTAACAGGCTCAGACCGGCTTAAAATGATCTCCTGGTGGGCCCCTAAATAGCAGCAAGACATGCCTTTGCATTTTACTGTCTTTGTCTTTACAAGACATGTCTTATATTCTATGCACTGAACACAGTATATTAATGTGCACCGTTATTACACCAGTAAACTGACATGCGGCATCCTGAAAGTTTAAAAAGGGTAAGAAAAAGAAATAATTGCAAGTAATTTAAGGATTTAGGGCTAGGGTTATCAGTGTCAATTCTACCGGTGGCACTCCAGGGTTGTGTACTCTATTCTCATACTGCATGTAAGCAGCGTCGGACAAGGGTATCTGGTGCCCACCAGAGGAAATGATCCTGGGGTCCACCAATGAAGAACCAGTGAGAAGCAACCTGTCAGTCAGTGTTTGTGCAGGTTCAAAACGCAAGCGTCAAAACGCCCTAATTTTGGTATACAGAGTCTTTAGTCCAAGCTTCGGCAGCTTTCCTTATTGCTGATAAGGGGAGAGCCGTTCTTTTGTGTCAGTGTTTATCACTGTATAATGCATCCCCCCACATACTGCTCTTGTATAGAAAACTGCCTATTAGTTTGCTTGATGAATACTAACAAATAGTCTCCCAACAAGTTCTCAAAAAAAAAAAAAAATAGGTGTTCTAGTTCTGGGTGGATAAAGCTTATACACTGCGTAAGAAATAGTTGTGCTTATTGTAGAATCTACCTATCCAACTTGATTCTAAACTTGGAATCTAACTAAAATGTCAGCATACAAATATAAAAAACAATGGGGTAGAATTATCAAACATGGTGTAAAGTGAACCTGGCTCAGTTGCCCCTAGCAACCAATCAGATTCCACCTTTCATTCCTCACAGACTCTTTGGAAAATGAAAGGTGGAATCTGATTGGTTGCTAGGGGTAACTGAGCCAGTTTCACTTTACACTATGTTTGATAAATCTCCCCCAATGAGTTTTTGAGGCTGCTTTAGGCTAGGTCTGTTTTTGGCCCCTCGGTGGCCATCTTTTTGGACGTCTGTCATTTTGAGGCCAAATAACGCCCTTTATATTAAAATCACACATGTCATTTCAAATTAACGGATGTTATTTGACGTAAAAAAAAGACAGCCAACCAAAAAGATGGCCGTCGAACAGCCAAAAAATACGTTGTGTGAACCTAGCCTTACAGTGTGGGTCCCACCATGTTTTCCCTTTTTGGGAATTTTAAGTGTTTTTAGTGTGCAGGGATCTGCTTTTCTTTGCCATTTTTGTATGCTGTTTCCGTGTACTTTTTGATTTATGTCCAATAAACTTTATTGTGCTTTTTGACGTATTTGATTGTGGGTGTGCTCCTATATTAGACATTCTCTTTTCTTTGGGGGGTAACCTAGCCTTACTGTTACTGTAGTGTTATATTGTGAAGAGAATACAGCAAACATATTCATGCTAATGTCTTATCTGAACATAGAAAATGCTGATTTTGATTTACAAAATTTCAAACAGATTTTCATATAGATCAGGATATATCTAATCAGTTTAAAGAACTTACCCTATTGGCCTACACGAGCTTGGACTTCTAGTTCCACAGGAGGCTGTGAATTTGCTATGATACCATGGTTGCTTGGGAACGTGGTTGTACCGAGAAAGTGACATTTCTTTAGAAGCCTATATCCCTTCATTTCATGGATGTGCCTTGTCTCAGCGCTAGCACCTTGACCCCTGCTGTTTCTGCTGTGCCCTCTGTGAACCACAACCTGCTGCCCCATTATTTCCTGCTTCTCTCTTCTTTTAATGTGACAAATGAAGACAGAACATAATAGGGCAGCGGTGTGCTGACCCCTTCATTTCCTGGTTTAGCTATATGGCTAATGCCTTATATACACTATAAGTAACCACCATACTAACAGCCCAATAATTGCTTCATCTTTAATAACACGATCATGCGGTCTATGTCATCCATCATGTGGTTATCATTATAACCAGTATTATAATATCCTATTTCAGGCTATAGCCGGGGACACTAATAGTAAGTGTGCACCCTCACCTCCACATACAGCGTATACACCTTCACGCCTCCCTCCTGTATACAGCACATGTATCATCACCTCTAGGAATATAGAGCATTAATGTCACTAGCACATGAAATAATGATGCATCTATATGATTGTCTTAAGAAGAGATAGGAACTGAAGATGATGGAGGAGATGGATGGAAAAAGGTTAATCACTAGAAAGTAAGGTTTGCTTGAACAAACAGCTGCCATGGTACGTTGCTCTTAAGTACAATTTATATGGAGGGGATTATAATGAGGCTAGGCGGCAAAGAAAGTAGGGTGAGGACAGCTAGGACCGGACTAATTGATTTCCTCTATGGTTACCTCTTTCTAAAGTGTCCATTGTACTTTAATGTCTATTTATTTTTAGCAAAGTGTATGTTACATAATTGCTGGGCTGCCTCAAGCAGCTAAACTTCTGCTAATAGGGCTCTAATAATAATACCAACCATAATCATCATCTTTATTTATGTAGTATCACATAGTTTGCATCACTTCACAATACAAACAGTACGGGTCTAGATGCTATCAAACTAAAATGATGAATTAGGACTTAATATCCACAGTATTTCTGCAGGCAGATCCACTCAGTCCAGCCCTCCTTATCATCAATGACAGGATTACAGTAAAAGTGACATCAGTATATACATAGTATAGTATATAGATTCCACCCTCACCTTGGAATGACGTTTGTAAAGGTCTCAGAGCATGCCCAGATACCTTTCCCATTTATGTTAATAGGACAGTTCCTGTCTTTTGTTGTCTGATCGCATGTGGCTTGGTGTAAACTATGGGGGAGATTAATTAAAGGGTGTAAAATTTAGACTGGTGCAAACTTCCCCCAGCAACCAATCACAGCTCCTCTTTCCTTTCACCAGAGCTGGAAGCTGAGCAGTCATTGGTTGCTGTGGCCAGTTTGCACCAGTCTAAATTTTACACAATTTGATAAATCTCCCCCTATATCTTTAAATAATGGCAAGATGGCTGCCCCCATAATAAGTGAAATAAAAAAAAAAATAATAATCAGAAAAAAAGTTTCAGTATTTGGCTCCAATCAGTAAAAAAAAAAAAAAAATCTAGGTCATAAATGCCCTTTAAACTATAAATCACATTGCCAGTACTATAATATAGTGCAGGTTTCCCATGCCATGTGAAAGCACACTGACGGGTACCTAGTTGATTACTAGGGAGTGTAAGAGAGGCATGGTTTGGGAGCACAGATATCTGCAACTGAAGTGGTTAAACTGTGTCTGGTAAGCCCTGGGTGTGTCTCTGGTAACCAAGGGGTTAACCCAGACACAGGTAAAGCAGGATTGATAGCCTGGTTGTCTGTGTTGGCCATAGCTAACATAGACAGATTGTAAAAATACGTACTGGGACCTGCTGTTGGCAGTGGGACGCTCACTCCACCCGGGCTTCGGTCCTGGGCTTCCATAGCCCACAGCTGGGGGTCATCAGGGCCTTAAAAAGCAGCTCACTGCAGAGCTGAGGTGTGGCCATACCTGGAGAACTGTCTGCTGGAATACTGAAGGTATTGCATGGGCCACACCATACTTTGTTATTTGTACCCGTGGGCTGGATAGCTGGTCCCACGTATAGTCAGGGAGCGGTTATGTACTAGTAAGTGCTCAGCTGAGCAGGGTTTATTTGTGTTTAAGCCTTTGTTAAGGTTTGCTTTGTGTTTTGAAGCTAAGTGTGAAATAAAAACACTTAAATTGGACATTACCCTGTCTGTGTCCCTGCTTACTGCACTGCTACCTAGGATCGACCAGAGCTATTCCCCACAGGAGATTATAATGTACATCCTGCAGTGTTGCTGGTTTGGGGGTAAAATGGCTTTTTGATTTTGGAACTGGTGTGGAGACTGGTCTGATTTTACACCATTTCACTGCACAGAGCTGGTGGCTATATATTTGTTGCAGATGGTGAGCACTTGGAAGAAGCCCAGTTCTCATACTCATATGGGAGCCATTCTCTACAGTGTATGGCCTTTATTGATCTGCTTAACAACGTTCAGGCATAGAGGAGGAATGATGAACTGCCTATCGGAGTCTTGTACTGAACAAACAACATTGTGATGGGTTGAGAGGCATGTAATAATCCTGTAACATATATATAGCATAGGTTGCTTCTGCGCTTTCACCAGTAGATCCATCACACATTCCTCAACAAACAATATAAATCATGCAAGTTTACGTTAGATTAGAAAAAACTCCAATCATACCTGAAAATTGATAGAAGCAATAGTTTAGATACAGAGGCACAGACCAGGGAATGGGTGAAGGAAGTAAAAGGAGAATAGTCTTTCTTTTTCCCAAGATCTGAAGGACTCCTCGAAGATGGGGTAGAGGACATGAATGCATTAGAAAACTTGCTGCACTGCTGATCTGTGTTATTGAGTACATACAAGATGGATAGAAGTGTTGTCTCCTGTACTTCTGCATATACTGCATCTTCATACATTTATGTACCTATGGAGGTAGTATTGTCCGCAGGTACATTTGTAGTATACACATTAATATCATGAATTTATCATTGAATGGATCTGTATGTTTGTGGGTAATTTATCATCTCTGTTATTGGTTTAATGTGGCCTTTCTGTCCTCATCTGCCATACAAGTCAATGAGCTGAGGAACTGGTATTGGAGCATGATAAATCACCTGCTCTTTATTTATTTCATTTTCTCTTTTCACTTTACTGTGACAAGCTCTGAAGTCCATGCACCAAGACATCAGCAGCCAGTTATTCTGTTCCAGTGGCTTTCACATCTCCGTGTTAACCCCTCTAAGGTGTTGCTGAAGCATGAGATACATTTATCAGGCTGAATGTGTAAGGATAAAAGTCGGGATGAACCTATAGAATTAAACCTTCTAACTATGAGAAGGGAGGTGATGATAAACTTTAATGAAGAGTGTTGTAGGAGAGAGCTTATCCAGACTCCATGTAGATACATCCTTATACAAGTCTCATTCTCTAGATCTATTAGATGCCTCTTAACAAAATAGGAAAGTAGTAGGAATAGAGCATAGAGCAGTAGTTTGAGCAGTAAGATGTATTTGGTAATAATTTATAGATTTTAGCAAATGACTTAATAGAAGTTTAAAGTGTCCCTGTTGGTTTGAGGCTCCCCCCCTGTCTTCATTGTTCTCTTATGGAGAGGGGAGGGGTTGAAAGAGATGAGGCACCAAAACAGTACAACAAAGAGTTAATTTACAGCTACATCACTGGGCTATCTCCTCTGGCGTCAGCACTGACCTCTCTGACCTCTGAATACCACTTTTACACAGGTCTGCTGTGTAATTCTTTGTTCGCTGCTCTTTGCTGGTGACTAATCTCCCTCCTCCCCCTCCCCTCTCCATAGGTTACACAGGGCCCAACTAATATAAAGGAGTCGAGATTTCCTGATAATGAGCGATGGATGAGAGAGAGAATGGAGGGGGGAGACCTGGGGAAAGTGTTTTTGAATGCAGATAATGGCATATTTGCCTAAACAACCCAACTACAAAGTTTCTTAAAATTACCTGTACTATTGATAAAAATAGTGAGAGTTGATTTACTAGCTTTACATGTCATGGTATGATGGGATCATGTTGCCCTACTCATGACGCCATGAAGAGCAAGTAGCAAAAAGATCCCAAACATTTAGGTTGTCCTTATATGCAACAATGAGCTATTATTCTTTTACTTACTTATAGAACTATTAGGTGTAATGTTTTCTTATCCTAGGTCAGATCTCTGAAGCTCCCTTAGTATTTAGCAAGTCAGAGGTGGTAAGAGGTATTCATATAAACATATGTTTAGAAAGAAGCAAAATAACTCTCTTAAAATTATTTTATCCCATCATTAAAAATGAACGATTTAACTTGAGAAAAATCACATTCCTTCTGAATGTCCTAATAATTTAGAAATGCTATGAATGTAAAACTTTTGCTTTTGAGATTTGCTTCAGATTCATTTCAAATGGTAGCCCCTACTACTAGCATTACACAGCCTCACATCCCCTGTATGGTCCTATATCCTTCATACTGTTGCCATTGCTACAGCTACTACCCATGCTGCTGTCAGGGATGTATTTATATCTCTAGCTGCCCTAGGCACTCAGACTGAATACACCCATCAGGGTGATTGCACAAGCGTCACAATTTTTTCATGTAGTAAATTTGGTTGAGGTACATGCTGATTTTGTTGTATATTCATTGTGGATCTCCTTACTATACTCAGAAAGTGGTTTAATCAATCACAGATTCACAACTTAAAAGGAATGTGTCATCAACTAAGCTGAAACCTTCCATTGTATCTGTGGTGATAAGAGGGGGCCGCAGTAAAGTGATCTGTAAAGCATTGCAGCAACATGTGACACCAGTAGACAAAGGAGACAATAGCAGCTCCCTGTGGAATGACCTCTTCACAGGTCACAGAGCACGCTCGGTAATGTTTGACATTCAACTCAAGGGGATAGACTGTGTCTATTGTTGTCTATGTCCATGAGGCTTGCTGTAAAGCCTGTCACTAACTGCTGTTAAGGCCAGCCCAGGCAATATGGCAGCCCCCGTAACAATTTAACAAAAAGTGAAATAAAAAAAAATATACAGTCAGAAAATAGCAACAGATTAGAATAAAAGAACAAGTTTTGTATCTGACTCTAATCAGTAAAAGAAAATGTAGGTGACACATTCCCTTTAAAGAGCAGTTGTGGCTTCAAATCTGCAGGCAAATTTTGCATCAGTTCTGATCCATATAGATTCAACCAAAAGGAGATATTGATTTAATTCCTACAGCCCACAGCATGGCGGCAGCAGTTATCAAAAGTATTTTTTAAATGTTTTTTATTTATTTATTTATTTATCTTTACTCACTGAAGTGCTGCCCCCCTTAAGGCTGCTGGCCTAGGCACAGGACCACGAAGGCCTAATGACAAGTTCAGGCCTGGCTGCCCTAGCCCTAGACAGCCGCACATCTCCAGCGCTGTCCATGACCTTCTATAGTGTACTGATACTGCAGCTACTACGGGCTTTGCACATCCACATATCTCCTCCCTTCTTCATCATGTTGCATAGTCTACTGCTGCTGACCCTGCACAGAATAAAAACCTCAAACCTAGGAAACCTTAGAATGACATACATGACTATTCAGGGCAATCAGGGTATATTTGCTTTGAAGCGATTTTATTCGGACAGAATGAAACCTGACGGCTAAATCTAATGAATCAGATCTGAAACTAATTTCGCTCGTCTCTCTACCTATCATTATACTCCGCTGCAGTCCAGAGGTCTGATCTTGAGGTCATATTCCAACAAGTCTAATAATAATCTCTTTGATTTCACTACTTTTTAGACTGACTGTTCCACAGAACATGACTTTAGCTATTCCTCTTTATAGATTGATTGACTATTCTTTACAGTTATTTCCTAAAATAGATGACCTGTTGCTGCTGCAGGGGAATTGATCATCTCAGAATTATTGGTTAAAACCGTTTTATTGGTTGTATACAATCTATGTTTAAATTAAACTAATATAAACTACTAAATTCAGGATATAGCCTCCTGCACACTATTGTATTGTGTTTGCAGACTGCAAGACCACAGATCCATTGTTTGCAGTCGGCCCATATTGTATTGTATTTTCGCTCATTTATTATGACTGTGTACGAACAGTGCAGCTCAAAGAGTTAAGTGAGAAGTTTAACTCTGCTACGTCTTTACATTCAGCACACATGATAGCCGCCTCTGGAGTGTACTCATGCTGACGTCTTAAATATTCCCCTATGCACATTAAATGTCCAGCCATGACTCATCATTTACAATGCATTATGATAACCACTTGTCATGATTATGTCATGCTTCTAATGTCCCATTGCTTGCTCCTTCTTCTTCTTATAATAAAAACAGCTATCAAACATACAGTGGCATGACTTATGTCTCCCTAACATTTATGCTTCTATTATTCAGGAGTCATAGTCTGTGTGTATTAATAATTTTAAGCTGAAGTAACAACAAAGAATATACCGTATCACTATATGGTTAGGAAGGTTTATTATA
Organism: Dendropsophus ebraccatus; assembly: GCF_027789765.1. Taxonomy (NCBI): domain Eukaryota; kingdom Metazoa; phylum Chordata; class Amphibia; order Anura; family Hylidae; genus Dendropsophus; species Dendropsophus ebraccatus. The sequence goes on from NC_091455.1 coordinate 61,298,569, forward strand.
CTAGATTCAGGAATCGCTAAGTGATTACCTCTGTGTGAGATTTAAAGGGGTTGTCCAGTGCTAGAAAAAAAATCTAATAGCTCAGATTGACTTAAAAAAAAAAAAATAGAAAATAGGGGATACTCACCTGCTCCATTATGACATTATGCCATTATGATGCTGCTGGGTCCCTGTTGATCAGCACTTTCTCATCCCCTTCTAGAAAATGACTGCTTAGCCAATTGGTGGTTGAGGCAGGCCTGTACTGTTACTATTGATTGGCTGAGTAGGTGTTTCCTTAATGTCAGGATGGGGATCGGGAGTTGCAGATCCCAGGGGACCACTTTTTTTGACTGGTCAGTAATTACAATATAAATGTTTTCCCTGTTTTTTTTTTGTTACTTTAGGAAGAAATACTTTGTAGTGGTATAACAATTAATTCTTACCCTGTTCTATCTCCTCTATCCTGTTCTAAACTTATTGTAATCTAAAGAATGAATAATATAAAGAAATGCCTTATGAGGCATTTACCTTATCTACTACCCACATCTGGAGCTTTAAAAACAACAGATTACAAAATATGTGATTTAGATGACTGCATTGCCTTCTCTGTAGTGAAGACCAGGCAGTGAAGCCCTAGCTATAGAGGTCCCCCCCCCGTTAAACTTCTACTATAGAAGGGGGGTACAGTAAGGGATGCACTTCTCTATTCTGTGCCAAGTTCCTACAAGTCTCTTTGACATTTTATACTCTGGTATATTTATTTTTTTGCTATGATTTGTATTTTCCAGTATAATGTTACTACATGAAACATTGCTTGTGTTCATAAAATCAACTTATATGAAGGTTCAATGGAACGGTGTGTAATATATAGCTAAGGGGTATACCGGATTTTATTGGGTAGCTTTAATATTCACCTTACAGCCTCTTCTTGAGCCATGTTTATTTTGTTTGCAGTATTTCGTGAAATTAGATGTTCTGCTTTTTATAATAATGGTGTGAGCAATATCTCTGCTGAAAAAATCAATAGAAAGTAGACATAATAACCTTTTCTCATGTCTTTGCCCTGCTTTGGTGGGGCCCTATTTCAGCTACAGTGTTATAGTATAAGAAATGACTTACGTGGAAGCTTATGGTCCTGTATTAGGATCTGAAAGTTCTGGTACGGATAATTAATATGCGTTACTGGTGCCTGAGATCTTATTCAGAATACATGCCTACCCTCATATATGCCTAGTTCCTTACATGCCAGCTCTCTCCTATTTTTGTAGTTATCTCATGGGACCTGCTCATTATAAGGAGGCTCAATAAGTCTTTAGCTACTTCTTTCCACTGTGTGGGAAGGGAGATAATCTCAGATTGGAAAAGGATTATGTAATCACCTCTAGTATTCACCAATAGTGCACTTTAAGCTTTAGCATGGGAGATGGAAGTAGACTACTCTAGAAGTCCAGACATTTTTCTGGGCACATATGGGCAGATTTATCAAACAGGATGGTCTCCTCCCACACCTGATTTATCATGATTTACACCTGGAAACAGGCATAATTCATGACACATATCTACACCTCCTCCAGAGCAGGTGTAGATTTGTGGCTCAACTGTGTTTTAGGTGCTCGTCCCGTTGCATTTACTAAGAAGTGCAATCCAGGTAGGTAAATAGGGATGGGGCTTTACAACATACAAGCCCATATAGTCTACATATTTAAAAAGCCCAGTCCATCTTAATGTGTTATACAAAAATAAATATTAAAAACAAATGCAGAATTATCTGATATATAACTAAATGACATAGCCATAGTGTTAGAACAGCACAGATGTATGTTTGGTTATGGGCCAATATACTCTAGGTAGGGGGTCGGATGTGGGACCTACACAATATTTACCACTAGGCATCTTTTTTAGAGGGTGGAAGGGTTGTTTTTATTAGGGCACAGTCCACCAGGGTTCCCGATTTAAACTGCAAGAATTGTCTCCTGCCCCACTAAATAGCACAGACAAGGAAGTGCCATCCTATCTGTTTCTGGAACTCCACCTACATGAGAAGCAGCCTCCTACGCTCACTGCCTTCACCAATATTCCATGACAGCTGATATAGGGAGGAACAAAGGATTCCATATGCCTATAGGAGATGGGCCACTGTCAGAGGTGTCTGACAGAACCCTACTTAATTTCCTTTTTGTTGATATCTCGAGCATGCATGTGTGTATGGAGGAATAGGGAGAAACAGCTGTCGGCCTGGTCACATTTAACTGACAGATATCTAATATGTATGGGTAGCTTTAGTCTGCCTTATTATTATGGGACACCAATAGTGCCAAGGGCAGCATGAGCTCTAAGTATTTATAGTATAACCTATTCATATGCCATACCTGTTAATGGTGGGGAATACCTTTAAATATCATAATCACAAGAGTCAACGCTAACAAGGTTAACACATTCATCTTCTACCGCTGTTGGTTAGATCCCACACTTGATCTGGTTAAATTTTGCTTTACCCCAAAGCAGGCCATACTGTATATGTACACTACAAAATAGATATAACTGGAAATGGGAAATGGTATGGCTTTGCTTGTACTGGTCAGCATCATGCTGTAGTTTCTATGTATACATTGCCTATTAGCTATAGCCTTCCAAATCCAGATGTCCTGCAAAAAGTACCTAGCAACCAGTCTTCCTCAGAAGTGTCAGATCTTCAGATCAAGCTTAAATTGTCAGTTCATAATGACAGGTTTAATCTCTATTTCTGCACATAAATCGCATATCCATGCAGTTCGGCTAGTTTAGCCTTCTAAGACTTTACTAATAGAAAAGCCTGATGCATTAGTAATAAAATCTGTCCTTGGAGACTAGTACACTCAATGGTATAAGAGCAAGCATACTTTGTTAAATGATGGAAGATCCCATCTACCGCTGCTGCTCCCTACATCAGGTACTTTTTTATTTCCCTCAAGTGCAATAATATCCTGCTAAAATAGTCATATAACTATTCAGGAAGACTATCGAATATCATGGTCTTAGGATGACATCTATTACCATAAAATGAATAATTATGACCTCTCCTAAGACTTGGCCCTTGTCTATGAGTCTCCAGGCTGCAATTATGTTTTAGCTCACAAAATGACTTTTTAATTAGAAACAAATAATCAATTAACATCTGTATCTCTTTCCATATAATTAAATATTATGAGTCCTTTGGGGGGAAAAAGTTAGAAATGTTAAAAATTATTAGAAGAGACAAATTACAATGCAATGAGGCCATTGTGAATATTCAATGACTGTGTTTCTTTTAAAGCCAATATCTACATTTAGCAGTGCAGCATATAAGGTTAGGGTTATGCACAGATGTATAGTGAGATTTTAGGGGGACATGTATCATCCGGCGTACGGATGATTTTCGGCGAAAAGTGCCGATTTGCGCAAATATTCGCAAATCGTCACTTTCCGCTGAGTACGCGGGGGGGGGAGGGGGTGTGAAGGGGGCGGAACGGAGGGCGCGGACTCAGAGTCCGCGCGATTCACCATCCGTTCCGTCAAAAGATACGCCGAAAACCTACTTCAGTCCTCAGCTAGCGTAGGTTTTCGGCCGTGCGAACTGGAGCGCACAGGATTTATGTGGAAGCAGTCCGCCTCTACATAAATCCCCGTAGCGCCGGAGATGCAGGGACATTTTTAAGTCCGGCGTAAAAAACGCCGGACTTAATAAATGTCCCCCTTAGTGTTCTAACTACAGCTGCAGTCAAGAAGAATACTTTGCACACTACTCCCGTGGTCGACAGCTGTCACACACTTGGAATATCCCACTACAAAAAGTTTGTGTGTAGCCCTGATGAAAAGCTGTACATTAGGCTCCTAAACATGAGTACATTAAAGGGGTTTTCCAGTTTAAAATATTTTTTTTGATTACCTGCCTCCTGGTGTGGTAAAAATAAAAATGCAGCTATACTCTTCTTTCCTGCTCCCCTACCACTGCCACCCTGGTGTCCCCACTCCTGTCCTTTTTTCTCTTGCTTCCAATGACATTTTGTGTGGCCAGCACTCTCAGGAAATCACAGCAGTTCCTGCCTGTATGAAACATCATCAAAAGCAGGAAAAACAAACCAGTAGTGGGGACTAAAAGATTTAAGAGTGGCAGTGGCAGGGGAGCAGGGAAGGTGAGTATATTTTACTGCACTGGGATGCAAGCAAGGATAGTCAGAACATCAGGCAAAGGTCAGTTAAACAGCAATAGCAAAACAGCAAAAAAGAGCAAGCAAAGAGAACTCAGGGGCTAAACAAACCCTAAAAGGGATAGACCAGTGTTCAGACAGGTTTCAGGGCACTGCACAATACATACAAAACCCTGTATATCAGCGCTGTCTCAGCCACACAGCACGAACCGAGGGGTGCATAGAGTTGAGCACAGGCACAGACATGCAGGGCCGCCATCAGAAATTTCGGGGCCCCATACAACCAAAGTGTCTGGGCCCCCCACATTAATAAAAAAAAAAAATTGTGTGTTCGACCCACGCCTTGCTGGGAGGTATAATTTGGTTCAGATCAATTCTAGAGAACTGGCTCATATACCCCATTTTTCCTAGTGGCTTAAAATGTAACCTCTGTTATACAGTTATAAAATTGTAGAAACTAAATGTGAACAAGGTGCAATTTAAATGTCACCATACAGACACTTACTTGTATAGCTGCCTCTTGTGCTCTGTATGCAGTGCATTATATTCACCCTTGCAACGTACAATTTATAGCGTGTCTACAAGCCCAGCGGGGCTCATTATGATGGAGATTAAAACTTATACAAGAGTGGGGTAGGGGTTCCCCTGTATTCAGAATGCTGTTGAGTACTAGGCAATGCCCCGTTTGGGGTTACTGAATTTCGAGGTTCTGGGGGGCTGTTTGATTTGTATATGTTCACCAATATCCCCCCCCCCCATGTATGATCACTAACATAGAATATGTTGATAAGGCTAATATATTGAGGCTGTTCCATGTTAGTGAGCATATACAAATCACCCCCCCCCCCCCAGGCAGACTAGTTTAGCTCACCCAAGCCAGTGATAGCGAATACATGGCTGTGAGAACGCTTTCTAGGAGATCCTGTTTGTGCAGCAGAGGTGTCTTTATCCTGCTCTGCATAGACCCTCGAAATTCAATAATCCCAGATGGGGCATTGCCTAGCACTCAACAGCATTCTGAATACAGGGGAACCCCTACCCCACTCTTGTATAAGTTTTAGTCTCCATCATAATGAGCCCCGCTGGGCTTGTAGACACGCTATAAATTGTACGTTGCAAGGGTGAATATAGTGCACTGCATACAGAGCACAAGAGACAGCTGTACAAGTAAGTGTCTATTTGAATTGCACCTTGTTCACATTTAGGTTCTACAATTTTATAACTATATAACAGAGGTTACATTTTAAGCCACTGGGGAAAATTGGGTATATGAGCCAGTTCTCTAGAATTGATCTCACACACAGACACCAGCACACATGTATACAGACACCAGCACACATGTATACACACATACAGACACCAGCACACATGTATACAGACACCAGCACACCAGGGCACGATGAAGTTTGAACTTCTGCAACCTGGAGAAATCACCTGATATCACCTGCAGTCCTATGTAACACCACATAACACAGTGGTATCTCTGAGTACAGATAATGTAGTAGATTTCACCTGCAGTCCTATGTAACAGCATAGATAACACAGTGATATCTCTGAGTATAGATCACGTAGTAGATGTCACCTGCAGTCCTATGTAACAGTACAGATAACACAGTGATATCCCTCTGAGTACAGATAATGTAGTAGTCACCTGCAGTCCTATGTAACAGCACAGATAACACAGTGATATCCCTCTGAGTACAGATAATGTAGATGTCACCTGCAGTCCTATGTAACACCACAGATAACACAGTGATATCTCTGAGTACAGATAATGTAGTAGCTGTCACCTCGGGGCACCCCTACTAAATGATGTTCTACAAAATAAGAAAAGTGTCATACAGGGACTCACAGGTGACGTCTTCTTCGATCTGAGGCGTCACTTTCCCTTTTCCTCTCCATCCGGCCCAGACCTCCATGATGATTCCTTCCAGAAATGTTTTATCTTTTCAGAACCTGCGAGACAAACAATTTAGGCTCTGCCCATTTCTAGCAACTTCCTTCCCTTTCTCCCTCCTGTAGGCTCCCATAGTAACTGCGCTGTGTGGGATGCCCCCTGTATGTAGGATCCCCTGCTGTGCCCCCTGTATGTAGGATCCCCTGCATTGCCCCCTGTATGTAGGATTCCCTGCTGTGCCCCCTGTATGTAGGATTCCCTGCTGTGCCCCCATGAGCTAATAATGCCCCTAGAGGTGGCCCCCATGAACTAATAATTCCCCCAGAGGTACCCCCATGAGCTAATAATGCCCCCAGAGGTGCCCCCATGAACTAATAATGCCCCCAGAGGTGGCCCCCATGAACTAATAATGCCCCTAGAGGTACCCCCATACACTAATAATGCCCCCAGAGATGCCCCCATGAGTTAATAATGCCCCCAGAGGTGCCCCCATGAACTAATAATGCCCCCAGAGGTGCCCCCATATACTAATAATGCCCCCATGAGCTAATAATGCCCCCAGAGGTGCCCCATATACTAATAATGCCCCCAGAGGTGCCCCCATATACTAATAATGCCCCCAGAGGTGCCCCCATGAGCTAATAATGCCCCCAGAGGTGCCCCCATATACTAATAGTGCCCCCAGAGGTGCCCCCATATACTAATAATGCCCCCAGAGGTGCCCCCATGAACTAATAATGCCCCCAGAGGTGCCCCCATGAACTAATAATGCCCCCAGAGGTGCCCCCATATACTAATAATGCCCCCAGAGGTGCCCCCATATACTAATAATGCCCCCAGAGGTGCTCCCATGAGCTAATAATGCCCCAGAGGTGCCCCTAAAAAAACAAACATCCTACTCACCTAATCCGTGCTGTGCAGGCAGCAGCTCTTCCTCCTCTTCGGGCTCCATCTTGCGAGCCGCGGGGATGGGACTTCCGGCAGGCGTGATGACATCATCACGCCTGCCGGAGAGGTCACGGCCCGGCCTCCCATAGGCTGCTGGTATGAAGTGTCGGCAGCCTATGGGAGAGAATACAGGAGTAGGACGCTGCCAGGTCCTGCTCCTGTATTCTGATCGCTTTAATTTTCTGCCCGCTCAATGTGCGGGCGGAACATCAAACGATCAGTGCATCCCGAGAAGCTGCGCGGCCGCAGCTTCTCGGGATGCTCAAAAACAGGTGGCAAGGGGGGCCGTGTGGGCCCCCCTAGCGTAGCGGACGGGGGGCGGCGGGCCCCCCCCATGTCTCTTAGGGTCCGGGCCCCATACGGCAGTACCAGTTGTACTGCCCTATCGGCGGCCCTGCAGACATTACAACAGGAAACACCTGTTCCTGCCTAGGGCTGTGTCAAACGAAATCAGGGTAAGAGAGTGTAGAGGTGTAGAGAGTGTCTTGCTCCTGTGATTGGTTAAACATAGCTATACCTTTGTAGGACTGTAGCTGTGCCTAGAAGTGAGACACCTAGTGGCTGTAGTGAAAAGCACAGCTGCCAGAATTTGGTGTGACAGCTGAGAGAGTTACATTGTGACAGGTGGTTAGAACTTGGTGAACCCCATAGTAAGGCACTACATGTTGATTCTTTTATTGCTCTTAATTTGTAATAGTTGTGTGTTTTAGATTTGTGTTTGATGATTTAAAAACCTTTGCTGTACCCCAGCAGTAGTTTATTTTCTATATCCATAGTCTATGCAGAAAACATACTCAGCATATTGCTTTACAGAACCGGTAATATACTGTTTTTATTTACCTTGAAGACAGTGAATTTACCGGCCTATAGTGTGTAGTGCTCACTATTGATGGTGCTGCTCTTAATTGCTATTGCTAGTTGTTTTATAGGAAAACTGCAGCTGTGGCAGAAAACTGCTGCTGAAACATCAATAGCACACTGGAGAAGATAATGTTTTGTGAAAAATAGAAAAAAGGTATATTGCTGTGTATATAGAGGCATCACTGTAGTGTGGAGCATTTCCAGTGTCACATTAAGGTGCATCACTAGAATTAATTATTTCCACTCTCTACATATATAGATCGGTGGTGCTTTTTAATTGGAAAGGGTAAATTCACATGTTGCAGATTGGTTGCAGATTTTACCTGTGAGTTCAGGTAAAATCTGAAGCAGAATACAGCAGCAGGCAGGTAGATGACCTGTGGTGCAGAATTTTAAATTCACAGGATGTTTTGTTTATTGGTCTTTATTTGGTGATTTTGCCTACTGACTCCAATGGGAGTTTTCAGGGCAGATATAATTGATGACCTTTCACTAGACCATCAGTCACTGATCAGTGGGGTGCTGCTTACACCCGGCACCCCTTCGCCAATTGGCTATTCAGTACCTGCACTACACAGTTACAGGGACAGTTGGTTCCATTTGCTGTGTAGTGGTGTCGCCATGTTACTGCACCGCGTTCAAGTGAACAGAATCTGAGCTACAGTAACCAGGCCAATACATAGTGGAGGCACTAGTGGTGACAGCCATCAATCAATCAGGATGGGCCATCAATGATATTAACCTAGACAAGCCCTTTAAAAATTGAAAATGTATTGCTGCTAAATATTTGTGATTTACCAAAAGTCCACAGGATTCCCCGCTGCTCAACTCACCAAACCCCTGCTGCTATCAGAGGTCAGGTGTTTTGGCATTATTACTAGGGACTAGACTTCCCTTCTTGTATATGCCAGCCTAGCCTAGCCAATCTCAGATCTTTCCAGGTGCCCACCTACCCATTTTCTTTCTTTCAGCACATACATTTCAAGTGCTGCCTTCTATATATCTCACCCCAAGATAGATGCTATTGTAATATTACTTATATTAGAGTCATAATGTTCCAACAACGTCCTTGTTCTTGTGTGTAACCCATTCAATTTTGCTTTTGTCATCTTCTCTACCATATATCATATGCACAAACACTGCAGTTATCAATTCTGCAAGGATTATTATATATGGGTCAGGAAAGGATTTTCTCCCTGGCCCCCTAACCCTAATTCCAGTTCATCTGATCAAGAGATCAAAGAACTGACTTTACACCCTAGCTGAAAGCCATTCAGACCATACCGAATGTGATGCACTATTCTTCCTAGTTCTACAGTATGTAGCAGGTATTATCATAGTCATAACTAGCTTTTCATTGCATAGACTAACAATTACATGCCATGAATGTGTGTGGCACAATACTCCTTCCTTGTGCATGTAACAGATGCAGATGAGCATAGCTTCTGCCTTGTCTGCACAGGATATATTCTTGAATGTAAATGTCTTATCTTTGAAATGTTACAATATGAAATGATATGAATATTATCATGTCAATAGTTCCCTGAACGTTAAAGAAGCTTACAAGGAATGCCTTGATTTAGTTAGTATGTAAACTAGGTGCATATTATTATAACAAACGTATATTAGCGTGTTATGTGGATAATGCATAACACAGAAAACCAAAGAGCTTGGACATGCAATGCCCCCTGAACACAATACACCAAATTTTACTAAAGTTTCCTTTAAATTGATCTTCTATTTAAAAAATGTATAAGTAAAATTGGAAATTACACTTGTACCTTCCACACTGCAACTGTCTGCATTGCAATTTTGATATATTGAGGAACAGCACATATACATTATATATATATATATATATATATATATATATATACACACCACATTTTCCGGCATATAAGATGACCCCCAAGTTTTCTAGGTAAAATATAGAGTTTGGGATATACTCGCTGTATAAGACTATCCCCCTTTCAATGCACACTAAATAAAAATTAATAAAAAACATCAGACAGCAGCGAGATCTTAGAGGCAAAGAAGGAGGTACAGTAATACCGGTAGGATACAAGGGCGGGCCAGACAGGTGAAAGAGGTGTGTTTTTCTGGGCACAGCGCCAGTCTACCATATTTCTTTTTTCCATACCCTGGATGCCTAAATCTTGCTCTGCCCTTCATTCGCTTGCCGCATATGCCAGGGAGGGAAGCAGCTGTATGTGGCCACCGCAGATTCTCCAATCCGTTTCCGAAGTTTTTCAGCACCTGCCCTATAAGATGACACACAGCGTATAAGGCGACCCCTGACTTTCTTGGGTTAAAAATTAGTCTTAAATGCAGGAAAATACTTTATATGTATACAAGAGCAGTGATGCATATACTGTATGTATACACTACATTTGCTGGATTATAGATCAGGTACTCTCACAGCTGACCTGGCAAATAGACTATGCTGACCAGGTTATCAGCTATGCATAGTATATATCACAGATCACTACTGTACTGGAACAGATAGACAGAAATCTATGTTCCTGTATGCACATTCTGTGGGGATGTATGTGGATAGTGTAGGGTGACACAGTAACAGTGTGTGAACATAGCCTAAACCACAGGTTTCAAAACTCAGGCCCTCCAGCTGTTACAAAACTACAAATCGCGTCATGTCTGGACAGCTAAAGCTTTGTCTCTCCAGACATGATTTGAATTGTAGTTTTGCAACAGCTTGAAGGCCTGAGTTTGACATCTTTGGCCTAAACCAAATTTCCAAAAAGTACAGCACCCTTTAAAACAAGTACCAACACTACGTAATAACAGTAAACTAATTGAAATGATCATATTTTTAATACAATATTTGCAGGATATGTTAAAGGGTTCAGATTGGCGTACAGAATCAGGATGATTCAAGATGCAGATTGGCATGTATTCCCAGCTGGTGCTGGTAGTTTGCATGCCGCATGCCATGGATATGTCCCATGCCAGATGAGTTCAGTGCACAGGCTCTAAGTATTAGGGCTCATGCACTGAACTCACTGGACGTGGGACGTATTCATGGCAATGTGATCTTCCGACATTAGCAGCTGTAACCTGTTTGTTGTAGGAGCTGTGGGTCACATGTGACCTACACCGGTCACCGCAGACTAAATGTGGCACCTATTCTACAATTGGAGATGTTCATGACTAACATCATCATCAAACCCTATGCAGTTAGTAGTGTTGAGTGCCAGGTAATTTTCCTGGATCCTGCAGTAATACAGCTGTAGTACCAGTATTCTCCACTAGATGGATATTCCCTTTTCTGTTTGCACAGTATTTTCTGCTATAATTGAATTTACTGAATTTATCATTTTTTTCTTATTTGTGCATAATCTGTGCGGTGAGGAAGATTTCTCTGCAGCAAAGGCATTTCAGTGACAACTGAGGCCTGGATGCACAATGATATGAAGACACATCGCCTTATTTAATGTCCAAGATACCTCACTACAGGTCGGCAACGTGAACTCCGGCAATCTGATTGAAAGCTTTCTGACACCGCCATAGATCGTCACCCCGATTATTCACTCTGTGTTCTTTCAATACACCAACTGCAAATAAATGCGATTGCACAATTCCTCAGAATCACTTCTTTGAAGAAACACATTGTCTTGTTTTGTACATTATCTCCAAGGAAGAGCGCATTGAATTGATCTAAGTTCTTTGAACGACACCACAGAAGGAACATTTTGTAGCTGTGATTTATAAGAAGAAAAAAAAAAAGCAAACAAGTTGTTTTATAAGGTGGAAAATAAGCGTCACGTCTGCTCATCTGTTTATCATCCCTTCTACCGAGCTGTATTGGCAATTCCACCACCCAAACTACTCACAATTCCATACCACAAATTCTTTGATGAAGCTTTACAATATCATGTGTCTCAACATTACAAAGTGTGGAGAAAATGTGTCATGTCACCTAAAATAAGGGGTCCCATCTATCTATATGAGCTGTATGGTCATTTACATGCCCTTTTGCCCGTTTCTGGAAAGAATAAAATCCAGTCAATATCAGGGTGTTGACTGTAAATTAGGTCTTCTCTTGCTGGGTCTTTGGCAGGGCCATTTCTGCCATAAGGCCAAATGAGATTATTGCTCAAGGCGGCAGCTTTGTAGAGTCTCTGAAGGGCGGCATGTTATATGGAGTGGCCATAAATTATACTGTCTGCTACACATCACTGACTTCATTGACCCCATTACCTGCAAATGATAGCTGGACACAGATATACAGTAGAATGCAAGGAAGTCAGGACAGGAAACACTTGGCAGGTATTGCTATATGCTTCACACATCACTACACTACAAGTAATCACTACCCCGTTATATGGAGCACAAGGTGTAATGGTAGTATGACCATGAATAAGATCACCATGAGCAGTCACAATGCATTGTCAGGTGCTTTTATTCTTGGAGAAGCACTGGTGGAATTGGAAACTTTGAAACTTTTTCTGTCTTGTCAGAATAGTGGAGCTGGATTGTGTGTGCACTTATTATTGTAAGCTGCAGGTTTTCTGCACACGCTTTACTTTCGAATTTTCAATAGACAGTGGGGGTTTGATGGGACAGTGTGGGCACTGGCAGCAGAAAACCTACTTCGCCTCAGGCACCAGAAAACCTACAATTGGCTCTGGTCTTTGGAAGTCTTTGGGGCTCACTAACAACTCCTGTGCTCTTTAATCATGTGATGGGAGAGTCTGATCAGCCATGAAACATTAACACCAGTGACAGGTAACATTACCTTTGAATATCTTGGGAAAATGGCATCTGTCATGAGATATTAGGCAACAAGTGAACAGTCAGTTCCTAAAGTTGATGTGTTGGATGATGGGAATGACTTTGATAAGGTGCGATATTGTGATGGCTGCACAACTGTTTCAAATCTCTGTAAGAGCGGCACGTGAGGAGGGTTCTTGGTTTGCAGTGGTTAGTACCTAGGATATAGTACAAGGAAGGACAACCAATAAATCACCCAAAAGGTTATAGGCTCTTATGGAACATCGATAAATGAGGTGAAAAAGATTTATGATCTGGTCCAATCCTGCAGCAGAGCTACTGAAGCACATTATGGAAAAGTCAAAGGGAATCTGTCAGCTACAAATCATATTCCATACTGATGACACTGTTAGATAGCTGTTAGTTCAAGGAGACACATGAGACCTTTCATATATCCAGCTGTGCTTCCAGAACACAGAAAATGCTTTTATTCTTTAGTATGAAGAGCCAGTCAGCTTTTCCTGAGCTCCTGAAGCGCAGCAAGCTGTAACACCTTCTCCTCCCCCCTCCCATACCGGACCCTGCTTGGAACTCAGCTTCCAGGTGTCAATCAAGCAGGGAGAGGGGGAGGGAGGCATTTCAGCTTGTAGTTTATTTTGCACCTGTGTTTTATTTTGCACCCCATGTTACAGACTGTACTGTGTTTTGAAATAGTCCAGTTTACCAATTTGAGGAATATGTCCCAGCAGGAACACCTCTATCTGTATAGTCTATTATATGGGTGTCAAGTGGGTGGGGTCTCTGCACAGAAACACCTCTATGACCTGTTGACCAGAGACACTACAAGCAGCAGCTCTGTAGCAGTGTGAGGATTAGCTAGGACACTTGGCTCATTCTCTCTATATAGTAGCTATTCAGTATCTACATATAACCTTACTACTAATAAATAACATGTGTTAAATACTAGTACAAACACCCTCTGCATTTATTATATTTATGTCATGCTTTCCTACTGTATCCCTGTGGGAATCTGCTATTGATTGTGATGATGAGCTATTGATACTGTGATTAATGTATGTATAATCCAGATACTGTGATGTATGTATAATCCAGAAACTGTGATGTATGTATAATCCAGATACTGTGATGTATGTATAATCCAGATACTGTGATGTATGTATAATCCAGATACTGTGATGTATGTATAATCCAGAAACTATGATGTATGTATAATCCAGATAGTGTGATGTATGTATAATCCAGATACTGTGATGTATGTATAATCTAGATACTGTGATGTATGTATAATCTAGATACTGTGATGTATGTATAATCCAGATACTGTGATGTATGTATAATGCAGATAGTGTGATGTATGTATAATCCAGATACTGTGATGTATGTATAATCCAGATACCGTAATGTATGTATAATCCAGATACCGTGATGTATGTATAATCCAGATACTGTGATGTATGTATAATCCAGATACCGTGATGTATGTATAATCCAGATACCGTGATGTATGTATAATCCAGATACCGTGATGTATGTATAATCCAGATACCGTGATGTATGTATAATCCAGATACTGTGATGTATGTAAAATCCAGAAACTGTGATGTATGTATAATCCAGATACCGTAATGTATGTATAATCCAGATAGTGTGATGTATGTATAATCCAGATACTGTGATGTATGATCCAGATACTGTGATGTATGTATAATCCAGATACCGTAATGTATGTATAATCCAGATACCGTGATGTATGTATAATCCAGATACTGTGATGTATGATCCAGATACTGTGATTTATGTATAATCCAGCTGTGATGTATGTATAATCCAGAAACTATGATGTATGTATAATCCAGATAGTGTGATGTATGTATAATCCAGATACTGTGATGTATGTATAATCTAGATACTGTGATGTATGTATAATCTAGATACTGTGATGTATGTATAATCCAGATACTGTGATGTATGTATAATGCAGATAGTGTGATGTATGTATAATCCAGATACCGTAATGTATGTATAATCCAGATACCGTGATGTATGTATAATCCAGATACTGTGATGTATGTATAATCTAGATACCGTAATGTATGTATAATCCAGATACCGTGATGTATGTATAATCCAGATACCGTGATGTATGTATAATCCAGATACCGTGATGTATGTATAATCCAGATACTGTGATGTATGTAAAATCCAGAAACTGTGATGTATGTATAATCCAGATACCGTAATGTATGTATAATCCAGATAGTGTGATGTATGTATAATCCAGATACTGTGATGTATGATCCAGATACTGTGATGTATGTATAATCCAGATACCGTGATGTATGTATAATCCAGATACTGTGATGTATGATCCAGATACTGTGATTTATGTATAATCCAGCTGTGATGTATGTATAATCCAGAAACTATGATGTATGTATAATCCAGATAGTGTGATGTATGTATAATCCAGATACTGTGATGTATGATCCAGATACTGTGATGTATGTATAATCCAGATACCGTGATGTATGTATAATCCAGATACTGTGATGTATGATCCAGATACTGTGATTTATGTATAATCCAGCTGTGATGTATGTATAATCCAGAAACTATGATGTATGTATAATCCAGATAGTGTGATGTATGTATAATCCAGATACTGTGATGTATGTATAATCTAGATACTGTGATGTATGTATAATCTAGATACTGTGATGTATGTATAATCCAGATACTGTGATGTATGTATAATCCAGATACTGTGATGTATGTATAATCCAGATACCGTGATGTATGTATAATCCAGATACCGTGATGTATGTATAATCCAGATAGTGTGATGTATGTATAATCCAGATAGTGGGATGTATGTATAATCCAGAAACTGTGATGTATGTATAATCCAGAAACTGTGATGTATGTATAATCCAGATAGTGTGATGTATGTAAAATCCAGAAACTGTGATGTATGTATAATCCAGATACTGTGATGTATGTATAATTCAGATACTGTGATGTACAGTATGTATAGCTTGTATTACACATTATATTATACATTTATGTTAGTGGCAGCTTCTGAATACAGCTATATCCCTCTATACAGCTAAATCTAGTGGCTCATGAAATATACACCAACTGGACCTTGAGTTTTCACTCTAGATACAGTATATGTGAGGGGAATGATGCTCTGGTCTGATTGAGACCATGGTGTCCTTCACATCAGTGTTCCATGAAAGAAACATATCACCATAGCAACATCGGGAACTTACATGTTGTTACTATGGCACAACGATCTTCTCTCGGGATGTGGGGTGGGAAGGACGTTACTTTAAAAGTAAGCTCAGCTATTGGAGGTGGCCCCTGTTTCTATGTAACAAGTTTGTTTCGCCTCCAGTCTTTGTAGTTTTTAGGCCTCATAGGACATCACACAACCAAGAGCTGAATATTTGTTGTATATATATAACGTCTTACAGCGAGAAATGATGCTTTCTCAGTGGCATTGGATGCAAGAAGTAACCTGGCAGAATATTAGAGGGTAAATCTCTGCCAAACTCAGCAGTCGACCCTATGTAATATGTATAGTGACCTCCCAATCCTCCTGTGTTGGCAGACTACGGGAGAGATAAGGTTTGAGCATGTTGCATTTTTACTGCATAATACCTTTGTTCTCCGGGAGATAAGCCGCTGTCAGGGGAGTCTCTCTCTCTTATTGACAACACAGGCAAAGTAAGGCCGCATTCACCCGTTCTGTGTTCTACGCGGAACACAGACGTGAAATGCCTTTAACGGACTCCCCCGCCCAGGCAGCGTCTGTGATAAGTTGCTGGGAGCGGGAGAACTGTATGCATATGTGTCGTGCTGTAATGAACGTGGCGCATATGCATACAGTTTCCCTACTCCCAGCATCTTATCATAGATGCTGCCAGGGAGGGTGTAAGTCCGTTGCAGGCACTCCACGTCTGTGTTCCGTGCAGAACACGGAACGTGTGAATGCGGCCTAAGTAGGCAATGTTTATTCATCTACTCATTAGTGAAGCTAGTTGAGCTCATACCCTACTGTATGTTCGAGGTGCCTGTGAAGTGCCAGCAGGCCTCTCTGCCAAGGTTAGGGTTTTTCAGATAGAGGCCTAGGGAAGCAAACCTATTCTTTAAACCGGGTCCCAAACCTTTTTAGCCTTACCTTAGGTCCCTTCATAGACCATGGCTGCCATAAACTCAACTACAGTAATCTAGAAAATGTTATTATTTTAAGCTCAGACTTCAATCTTTTAAATTAACCTAATTTTACAGCCGTTTGATAAAGTAATGTAAGCATAATCTGTAGGAGGGGAAATAGACCTGCAAGTTTTATGGGAAGTAACTATACAAAGTTAATGTATACCTCCCATTGAGTGTGGACACTCTATGTCTAATGAGAGTCTATGAACTGGTGTATTTGTGAATTAAGTCAAACAATCAACGAAAAAAAATCAGTTAATTCTACAAGTTCTGAACATGTATGTATATATATATATAGTTATACCAGCTGTTATCTACAGATTAAACATACATTATACACCATAAAGTATCCACAAATCACTCTCAATAAAAAGGTCAAAAGACTATGTAACTTAATAAAACCCCAGGCAATGAGAGAAACAGAAAGGAAATTACCTAATAAAACCATCAAAAGAAAATGATGTTATTTCATTGATTAAATCGAGTTATTTTGCTAGCACAGATGTTTATGTTAACCTAGTTTTGTTAGACTACTCCGCATATCATGAACATATGGATACTACGTCTTGATGGGAAACAAAGAAATAAGAAGCATTGATTTTATAGGCAATTCTGTTTTATGCAAGTACTTTGACTCATTGCAGGTACAGTGCAGATAGAAAAGACTTACATTGTGAAGAGCACGGCACACTAAGGGGGAGATTTATGAAGGCTGGGGCATACGCCAGGGAGAAGGCACAGATTTGCCTGCCGTATCCCCCCGCTCGCCACATGGGTGGGCGGAGGGGGGGGAGGTGCGCAGCAAGGCGGAGAGGAGGCATGACTTACTATGATTTACGGCCGGGCAATAGGGGGCAGGGTCTAGTTTAAGACCAGCATACAAGTACACTGGTCTTCATAAATGTCCCACTAAGGATTTTTGTTTTAGTAAAACACACCTCCTGTTACACTGTAAAGCTTCAGTCAATCCGCAATTCAAAATTAGCCTAAGCTAATCCCAAAGGCAGAAATCGAGTATCAACAGCTGTGACTGCCATGATGTACTGTACAAAAGCAGCATTTTAGCTCTGATTTAGAACTCATTTAGAACTCTTCTTGACAAGTGAGGTCATCACCTTGAAAAAGGCAGTCCCATGCTGGAACCTGACTCCATTTCACCCTAGTTCCCCATGATCTCCCTACATGTTTTTACCACCTATGACAGTGGTGTCCTCAGGGGAGTAAGCTGTTAGGGAGTATCTTTGGTAGTCTAAATGGGTAATAACTAGAGATGAGCGAACCTCGAGCATGCTCGAGTCGATCCGAACCCAAACTTTCGGCATTTGATTAGCAGTGGCTGCTGAACTTGGATAAAGCCCTAAGGCTATATGGAAAACATGGATATAGTCATTGGCTGTATCCATGTTTTCCAGACAATCTTAGAGCTTTATCCAAGTTCAGCAGCCCCCGCTAATCAAATACCAAACGTTCGGGTTCGGATCGACCCGGTTCGCTCATCTCTAGTAATAACCAATGTATGTGTAGGTACAAACAGGTATAAATACAAAATGTACTGTAGGTATAATGTAGCTATAAGTGGCTATAAGATGGGCTTAGTTAGCTAAAGCTCTACTGTAGTTTGCAGTTAAAGGGGTTATCCAGCACTACAAAAACATGGCCACTTTCCCCCTTACTGTTGTCTCCAGTTCAGGTGCGGTTTGCAATTAAGCTTCATTTACTTCAATGGAACTGAGTTTCAAAACCCCACCCAATCTGGAGACAACAGTAGGGGGAAAGTGGCCATGTTTTTGTAGCGCTGGATAACACCTTTAACTCCTTCTATTAACTGGTTATATTGAGATGGATTTTAACTTGCTCCATAAATTTGCTATGTAAAAAGAAAATTCATCTACTTACTGTATCCCCTATACTACTGGGTTATAAGCATTACTTATCATTGTGTTAGTGAGTTATCATAGCATAGTGCTGGTGCTATTGTAGGCGGGCATCTGGATTGAATAGGAGTTGTAATATGCAGATATATAAACCTTATGCTACGTTTACACGAAGCGATAATTCGCCCAATCGTTTAACGAATTTGAAGCAACGATTTGGTTTTTATAACGATCAGCGTTTAGACGAATAAATCATTAGAAAAATCGTAAGAAAATTCGTTAGAAAAATCGTTATTGAGATGGTTTTTAAGATTGCTTAAGCCCATCTTTTACATAGGGTGAATCTTTGAAAGACTGTTTACACGAAACGATCTGCGAATTTTTTGAGAACGATGAACGACGATTTGAGAACATGTTAAAGGATCAAAATGAACGATTTGTAGCTCATCGCTTGATCGTTTGCTGTGTTTACATGGAACAATTATCGCTCAAATGCTATCGTTATTGCGAAAATTCGAACGACAATCATTCCGTGTAAACGCAGCATTATATGAATCACATTACTCTAAACAGCACTTTGCATGTGTGAGCCCTTACCTTCACATTTTTATGGAAAGTTGCAGAGCATTTCATATCCAAACTCTTACCAAAACTTGTGCAAATGGCGGCCATTCCCGATATCTATAAGCCAACTTTCACACAGCTGTATTATGTATTGTTATTTATAAGTCTAGGAGTGGTTCCAAAACAATAAATCTTTCCAGTATAGCTTTTCAATGTAGGTTGTACCCCTGGTTTTGGCTGGCAAATCCTTATGGCTAAATGGCCTGACTTCAGCAGAATATGGGCACATCCCAGTCCGACCTATACTTGACATATACAAGATGCTTGATTGCAGTATTAAACCAATATAATCCATAGCTGCCTATTCAATGGTAATGCCATTTCCCTGAATAATTCCATTAACAACTGATACAAGACCCAAGGTTGCAGGCTATAATACAATTATACAACTCTGATACTATGATATGATATGATACAATGATGCAACAATACAATTTTTGCATGCATTTTATAGATAATTTTCACATTAATACATACTTTTTTTTATATTTTTTTTTTTTACACATTTGCTTTGTTGTTTATTTGCACTAATTTGCACTTCTCTTTTCCTGCTTCTTCATTGAAATACAAATGATGCTGGTTACCATTGGAAACAGACAACAGATTAGCTAAACTTCACTGCTTTACTTTGTTACCACAGTCGCTGTTATAAAGGACCATGATCATACTGATAAAGTAGGGTGTTAGCATTGTTTAGTCTCCGACATGTTATACTGACAATCCTACATGTTATACATGAATCCAAGCAAATCATAAAATCTACCGAACACTAAAGATCCATATTCATATTCTGCTCTTCTGCTCAGTTTTGTTTACAGATAGACAGACGTATAGATGTGAATGATTGCCCGTCTACTCTCTGTTGACGAATAGCATTGTTATTGTCACTGAAGAGTATTGTTATTTTAAATTGAACCTTACAATCATACATCTCCCTTGTGCTGATTCGTCATGTCTTTTTGTGACCTAGGATGGCGTGGGCATTGAAGAAAAGTTGTCCTTGAGGAGAGTGGCTGTCGTGGAAGATTTCTTTGACATAATTTATTCAATGCATGTGGAAACAGGACCTAATGGAGAACAGATTAGGAAGCATGCCGGCCAGAAGAGGACCTACAAAGCTGTAAGTGGATGTCTTGTTCATTTTGTGGTCGAGGATTGTTGAATTTACATTGTGAAGATTAGCATGTATAATGGTCTTGACCCAGATGAGGAGGGGGGGGGGGGCACCATAGGGTAAATGAAGTCTGAACTGGCTCACCCCACCCTGGTAAGTTGTATATCAGTATGGTATATTCTACTTACTATATACCACTGAATAGGTTGAATTGAGATCTCCTCCTTTTTTTCTTCTCAGTTTCATGACAGTTTAAAGGGGTAGTGCGGCGCTAAACAATTATTCACTAAATAACACACATTACAAAGTTATACAACTTTGTAATGTATGTTATGTTAGTGAATGACCCCCTTCCCTGTGTTTCCCCCCACCCACACCAGACCCAGAAGTGTAGTGCTCTATACATACCTGCCTCTTGCCGACCCCGTCCGCCATCTTGTGCCAATGATGTCATCTTCGGACAGCCGGCCAAACCGCTCTGACTGTCCCTAGTGCCGGCCGCCCTCTGCCGCGTCATCAGCCGCTCAGCCGCGATTGGCTGAGCACAGTTATGCTCAGCCACTTAAAACGTTTTACTGATGGAAAACCCTTTAATATACATTTAATGTATATTAAATGTACAGTCCTTTTCCTGTTGCTATGTAAGGCTATGTTCACATTATGTTTTTTTAAAGTAAATTTAAAGTGATTGCAATGGAATCAGCATCCGTTCTTTACTGCAGGGGCGGCATTGCATTGAAGTTAATGCAATGCCGCCCACTGTGTTCTTTAGAACGGGTGTTAAAATAATGTACATTCCTTATATGGCTAAGTTCGCACTACGTTTAACAGTGTCCGTTGAATAGCAATGGACACTGTTAAACTGCCGGACACCGGGCTGGCTGCAGCCCATTCCTGCAGACATTACCTGTGTATTGGCTGCAGGAACGATCTTTTTTTACAATTGACTTTGACATTGGGTGTGCCCACAAATCAATTAACCATTCACTTTAACCCCTTAACGACCGCGGGCGTATATTTACGCCCTGAGGTTGGTAAGGGAGTTCAGAGCGGGGTCGCGCGGCGGCCGTGGTCTGAACCGCCGTGGTCCCGGGTGCCGCATGTAGCCCAGGACCGCGGCTATTAGCAGGCACGGTCCTGCAGACGATACCTGTGTATTGGCTGCAGGAATGTTCTTTCTTTTACAATTGACTTTGACATTCGGTGTGCCCACAAATCAATTAACCATTCACTTTAACCCCTTAACGACCGCGGGTGTATATTAACGCCCTGCGGTCGGTAAGGGAGTTCAGAGCGGGGTCGCACAGCAGCCGCGCTCTGAAACGCCGCGGTCCCGGGTGCCGCATGTAGCCCGGGACCTCGGCTATTAGCAGGCACGGTCCGATCACTAATCCGATCACTAATCACGGTCCTGCCCGCTAATCAAGTAATCAGATGCAGCTGTCAAAGTTGATAGCTGCATCCGATTACTTGCTGCAGCCGATCCCTGGTGTCTTGTGGCAGAGATCGCCCCCTGGGACGTTGTCCCGGAGGAGCGATCTCCCTGTCTTTTACCTGCCGGGGTCTCCGCCAAAATGGCGGTGATCCCGGCTCGGCACTCGAGTGCTTTCAGCTGCAGCAGCCGAAAGCAAACGAGTGCCGATCTCATTGATCTTTGCTGTATAAGTATACAGCAAAGATCTCAATGAGAGATCAAAGTGTATATACTAGAAGTCCCCCGGGGGGGCTTCTAGTATATGTGTAAAAAAAAAAAAAGTGTCATTATTAATAAAAAGCCCCCTCCTCTAATAAAAGTTTGAATCACCCGCCTTTTCCCATGTAATAAATAGAAGTAAACAAATAAATAAATAAACATGTTTGGTATCGCCACGTACGTAGTCACCCAAACTATTAATTTATCATATTCCTGATCTTGCACGGTAAACGGCGTAAGCGCAAAAAAAGTGCAAAATTGCTCATTTTTGGTTGCATCAAATCCCGAAAAATTTTAATAAATAACGATCAAAAAGTCGCATATGCGCAATCAAGGTAACAATAGAAAGTTAACATCATGGCCCAAAAAATGACACCTCACACAGCCCCATAGACCAAAGGATAAAAGCGTTATAAGCCTGGGAATGGAGCGATTTTAAGGAACATATATTTGTTAACAATGTTTTGAATTTTTTTACAGGCCATCACATAATATAAAAGTTATACATGTTACATATTGTTGTAATCATAACGACTTGAGGAACATATATAACAAGTCAGTTTTACCCCAGGGTGAATGGCGTAAAAACAAATACCTCCCAAATAATTTGTTTTTTTTTTTCAATTTCACCATACGTTTATTTTTTTTTCTGGTTTTCCAGTGTACTTTATGAAAAAATTCAGCCTGTCATTGCAAAGTACAATTAGTGGCACAAAAAATAAGGGCTCATGTGGGTTTCTAGGTGGAAAAATGCAAGTGCTATGGCCTTTTAAGCACAAGGATGAAAAAACGAAAACGCAAAAATCTAAATTGGCCCCCGTCCTAAAGGGTTAATGTAAAGTATGGCCGCCGGCCGACTTAACAGTGTGTGAACGGCTATTATTTCTGAAAATAATAGGCATGCACATTGTTCTAAAGAACGGCGTTAAAATAACAATGAGCGCATACAGCGGATGGCATTGCATTGACTTCAATGCAATGCCGCCCCCTGCAGTAAAGAACGGACTCTGATTCCCTTTCAATCAGCGTCCGTTCTTTACTCAAAAATAACATTTTGGGAACGCAGCCTATTTCAGGACGCTGCTTAATGAACAGCGTCCTGAAATAATAGCTGTTCACACAATGTAAAGTGCCTCGGTGGCCGCACATTGCATTAAAGTGAATAGTTAATTGATTAGCAGGCACACCTGACGGTGCCCACAAGTCCATTGTAAAAAAAAAAAGAATGCTCCTGCAGTTGATACAGAGGTATTGCCTGCAGGAACGTCCTGAATGCTGCCACCCCGTCGGCAGTTCAACAGCGTCGGTTGCTATGCAACGGACGCTGTTAAACATTGTGTGAACATAGCCTAAGAAAGAAAAAGCCAGTAAGTATATTCTGATGTTCTCAAACAAGAAAACCCTGTTTTGCATTTGTATGTACTTAGTAATTTGATTCTGAGGAGTCATCCTGCGAAATTTATTCTTTTCGTCAGCCGAAGACAATACATAGTAGTTTACCGATTTCTATTATTTGAACGATAATCTTCTTGTAATTGAATTATCTATTGTTTGGAATGATTCGCCATGACTGTGTAATGTGTTTTCTCCTTAGTTTTCATGGGAACAGATTTCTACAGCTCAGATTTGACTATAATGCTTATGATGTTTCCTGTAGGAATATCAGAATACTCGTATTATACTTTACCCCTCACATACATTTGCCATGGCAGTTGTGCCAGCACATTATTCCCAATGCTGAACAGCAGCACCTATTTAAATGCTTGCTATTTACAGGTGTTACATTACAATAGCAGGCTGTCTGTCTGCAATATACCTCTGCTCTTGTGAAAATCCCCCAAGGAAATAATTACAGGCTTGGACATCTGCCAGTAACAACAACTAACAAACTGAAATTTAACCTGAACCAGGGGAGCTCCTGTGATACCAGTCTGTTAGGTATTCTCATGTTATGTGGGCTGGTGCGAGAGAAAGTCGGCTTTAATAATTAGCACTTCTGATGTTGAAAATTATATTCCAGCTTTGACACATATGTACAGTAGAGGTGGGAGAATATAGAAAAGAAAACTTTTTGGGGGGAGAAAGTAGTATTAACAAACTTAAAGTGTCACTTTCGTTATAACTTTCAAAATTTAAATAAAAAAATAGATGTCATATAAAGCAATAAAGCAAGTTTGCAATTTACATTCATTATTTTATTTTTTTTAGTTATCATGGAAAGCACGCCACTTCCTGTTTTCTGACTCTTTTTTTCTCAAACAGTCAGAAAACAGGAAGTCCGGTGAATCCCAGGCCATCTGAGCGCTCACAGAGAGAAGGCAGTCAAGTGATTGACAGATACATTGAGCTGTCACTCTCTGTACTGGCCGGAATTGCTGTGTTTAGTTTGTTTTTCTTTCAACCAGCACCAGTCAGAAAATCTGCCTTCAGGAGACTGGACCTGGATTTCTGGTAAGTTCAGCTTTGTTTTACAGTACGATAACAACAAAAACAACAAAAAATGAATGTATATGGGAAACTTGCTTTATTTCACATCTACTGTTGATTTAGATTTTGACACCTCCAACAGAACTGTGTTCACCAACAATACTAAAACCTAGGAGTGCATCGAAGTACTTTTAGGCTATCTTCACACAATGTAAGTTCAGTATTAACCACGGCCATTGTTGCTGATTTGCAACAACAGCCATGATCAATACTGAACTTACATTGTGCTGCAGCTAGAGGGAATCCCGGCCGGAGTATATACCCATAGTATACACTCCGGACGGGATTGCTAGCTGCCCTGCAAAAAACTGACATGTCAGTTTTCTGCGGCCGCTATTCATTGAATGGCCGCAGAGAACTTGTCAGTGCACACAATGGAGCGTGCGGCTCAGGCCGCACTCTCCATTGTGTGCAGCAGGGAATTGAATGTGAATTCATTATTAGTAAAGATCATCTGGCCGGTGCTGCAGTACCGGCCGGGATGATCATCAGTAACACCAGCCATTCTGTGATCCGGCCAGGTCACAGCTCTTTACAATTAAAAATGGTCCAAAAATGATGCCTTTTGGTGACAGACGCCTGCTGTGTTTTTTAAAAAGGCACTGATTCTTTGATACCTGCATTTGTTTAAAATGGTTAAGAAATTATCCCTATTTACAAATTGTAAAAAAAAAACTATGCCTTTTAAGTAGTAGTAACAGGATTGGCATAAATGACACAAAACTCACTATGCTTTGCTTTTCCACAGCAATTAGTGTACCTTACATACAAAACTGGCCCACCTAACGTGCAGTGAAATAGATTTTGGTTTGAGGGATCCTACTCCTGTCCGTGTTCTTTCCTGATTACTATCCCTCCCAGAGATGTTCTCCTAAAAACTGCTATCTGTAATATGGCTGCGGAAGCTATGTGCATAGGCTTTTATAGCTGTGACATCATTTCTATACTGCTCACTGATAGGTAGGAGAGCATGTGCAAGGCTTTATCGGATACTCTGCCGTCATTTCAGCCTTACTCCATTTTTTTGCCATGTTCAACTGAAACAAACTGCGCAAGGTTCACACCAAACAAACTTTTATCATTGTTCAGTCCGAACCCCAGTATTTACAGGTTTTCTAGTTAGGTATATAGAGAAATATAAGCAACCATGAGTTGTGTGAACACGTATTGACAGCCTCCACAGAATTTATATGTGGATGCTGTTACAACTTTTTTTGCATCATTGGTTATGATAGCGGAGTCTGAATTATGATAGCTGTAAATTCTTTTACACTCCGGTAACTGCATTGTGCTTCTTTTGTGTCTCTTCTTTCTTATTGTTTGATTTAAGGAAAGCATTTTTTGGATATATTTTTTCTTTACTTCTACAGGTTAGTAAGGGTAAGGATAAAAGTCATTCTTAGTGACGAAGTAGAGTTCACTGTGCTTGGGCAATGGTGATCCATTTCTGTAGCTCATGCAGAATTCTGTCATATCTTCTGGAGAACAATGGAGATCACTGGCCACCACACAATGTAATTTCTGAAAAAATACCTAGTAGAGATATTAATAGTAAGCATAGGTTTAAAGGGGTATTCCGCTCAAACATAACTTTTCATATATTGCTGCCCTTGGTGTGACTTGGTGTAAAAAAAAAGAGAAAAGGCGTCCGCTTTTGCTATTTAAAAAGACGTCTATTTTTACCGCAATTTAATTAGTCAATGGGATGACGGACGTCCAATGCACACAATGTATTAAATAGCAGACGGCAAAATAATGATTATGACAATTATTTTCGGACGTCTTTTGCAAACAGCGGATGTTATTTTTTAGTTGTTCACTCACAGTTTTTCTTTTTTTACCCTCCTGTCACCGTTTTTACTATTAAATTCAATGGACTTTTTAATTAAAGACACAACCAAAGGCCAATTAGTAAGCCCAAACAAGAACAATGTATCAACAGCCGTCCCTGAGGGTGCGGCCAGACAGCGGCCATGACATTGGACAGGGGTGGCCATGACAAACTTTATTTTAAACTGTGTGTTGTGTGAACATAGCCTAACAATGCATTCAAATGCCCCAAACTGGTTTAAATGTTTGCATTACTGTACTGACAGCCTGCACGTCTGTATCAGTACTGTTGCGCGACGATTTAAACTTATTAGCACATCTTATTAGCACAACTTCTGTGCACAAACCTAGAAAAGCTCCTTTACCTGTGTGAATGCATGCTTTGATGCCCCCCACTGTTAGGGCCCATTTACAAGCCCGATAGTAGGCAGCAAGATCAGCGGTCATTTGCAGAGCCTTGACATGGCTCCAATAATAATAATGATAATAATGACAGTATGTAGAAGGTACGTAAGACTGTCCTTCCACTGTATGGAATCATGCTAATGTCCTTATTGCTGTATATTTTACAGAGTTTTAATTAGAAGAGTTTAACCTGCTGTTTCTACAGGGCAGTAGCACTAAGGAAGAAAATAGGTTTATTACCTTTATCTGCAGTGAGGTTTTTCCTCCATTTATTAATATGATAATTAGGTGGTTTGATGCACTGGTGGCTGTATTACAGCAATTGGTGCACCGATCCGCCTGTCTGCTCCCTTTCCATGAATGTCACCCGGGGCAGGCAGATCTATACACTAAGGACTGAAGGAACGTCCCCAGTGCACCAAACCACCTAATAAGTATTTTAATAAAAAGAAAGATTTTAGAAAAACCTCACTGTGGATGAAGGCTATAAAGCTCCCTTCTTCCTCAGCATCCCTGGTTCCATGGAAACATCGCAGGTTACAGCCTTCTAGACTGCTGTTAGTTTCCCTTTAAGAAGACTCCCATATAAAAGAACTTTTATTGTGTTAAACTTTTATGTGACAAATACTTCAGTCGTATGGCTAGAAGAATGCTTTCTACGCATTGACTACAGAGAGAAAGCTGAAATACTATTAACTTATCAATCACAACATGTGTCACTTCTGCCAAAACATTTGATTCAGAATCAGCAGTGTAGTATTTATATCTGTACAGTGATGGTTTTATTAGGGTTATATGCTATGAATCAGACAGCGGAGGATTGTAAGAATGGCCAAGGCCCAGACCTGCTAAATATAATCATTGAATTCAATTTCTGTGATAAAATGATGACCTTACCAAAAGCTAAAGCATGTTCTATGAGGGCAGCGTTCTCTACAGAACAGACCATTGATAACAGCAACGGTATCTTGTTGGTTAGTTCTGTGTACATACAGGATAGTTAGTTCTGTGTACATACAGGATACAGTAATACCCATCAGGTGAACAGGCTTGCATTTGATACCACTATCTAGAATATCACCTACACTGAGAAGACAATACTCTTTTACCATCTCAGGACCATTGGATTTCTTCTGCTTACTAAAGCATTTTGTTAAAGGGGTTGGACACTTTATAGTAAAGTTGTTTTGTGTATAGTATAAGTAAGTATTTTTACATTACTTACTGACAGCAGCTCTGCGTACCTCATAGAGCTAAAATCAGACTTCCCTCCTCCAGGCTGTGCTGTCCTGCTCTGTGGTGAGTCTGTCCATAAGATGGCTGAGCATGGAGGAGTATGGGACCATGACCCACCCCCAGTGTCCACCATAGACATATACAGACTCAGTGGTGGACACTGGGGGCGGGGCATGGACACACGCTTCTCTATTTGGCCCTCTTATGGACAGAATCACCACAGAGCAGGGCAGTACAGCCTGGAGGAGGGCAGTCTGATTTTAGTTCTATTAGGTACACAGGGAGCTGCTGTCAGTGAGTGCTGTAAGTACACTTACTAAGGCCACATTCACACAACATAAATTGTCTATTAATCACGGCCGTTGTTGCTGATTTGCAACAATGGCTGTGAATAATAGAAAATTTACATTGTGCTGCAGTCTATGGAATCCCGTCTGGAGTGTATACACATAGTATATTCTCAGGACGGGATCCCTAGCAGCCGCAAAGAAAACTGACGTGTCAGTTTTGTGCAGCCGCTATTCATTGAATAGCAGCCGCACAACCCTGACAGTGCACACAATGGAAAGTGTGGCTCTGGCCGCACTTTCCATTGTGTGCAATAGGGAATTGAGATGCGGGCACACGGATGCGCCCGCATCCCAATTCAATAGAAAGGAAGTTTTATGCAGTACCAGCTGGAATAAACTTCACTGACACCAGCTTTTCTGCGACACGGACGGGTCACACAACGGCCGATGTCATATGTTGTGTGAACGTGGCCTAATGCTGTACACCGAACAATTTTACGATAAAGTGGCCAACCCTTTTAAAGACGTACTCCAGTGGGGAGGCACTTTTTCACACTTTTTCGCGGGTCCCGCATCACGGCTCTCCGGTGCCCGGTTCCTGTCCGCTTCCGCGTGTCTGACGCAGGCCTGAGATGTGACGTCTCAGGTCTGCTCAGCCATTCAGTGACAGAGGCGGGATCTGAGTGAACTTGAAACGGATCCCGCCTCCTTCACTGAGTGGCTGAGCGGACCTGAGACTTCACGTCTCCCCGCTTCAAGTCTCCCCGCTGGAGTACCCCTTTAAGTATTATTTCCTATTATTTATAGTGGATATTCAGACATATTCTACAAAAATAGGAAAATCAGAAAAATGGCAGGGTATGAACAGTTAATAGGGTATTCTGGAGAATCTCCCCCCCCCCCCCCCCCCCACCACCACCACAATTTTTGTTTTTTTTGCTAATACATTGCTTTAGTAAAGCTATTTCACTTCGTAAT
Source organism: Dendropsophus ebraccatus (assembly GCF_027789765.1). Taxonomy (NCBI): domain Eukaryota; kingdom Metazoa; phylum Chordata; class Amphibia; order Anura; family Hylidae; genus Dendropsophus; species Dendropsophus ebraccatus. The sequence goes on from NC_091455.1 coordinate 61,327,927, forward strand.
ATAACTTTATTAAAATAAATGTGTAGGTTTTTTTCTTTATTGAGCAGTAAGGGGTGACAGGGGCTCTCTGCTGCCACCAATGTTTGTGTCGGGAACCTCAGGTCTGTGTAAGCCCTGCAGTTCCCGATTCCTTGATCTGATCAAGCGCTGTCAGCACTATACCAAGCAGGGTCTGGTTCCCCCATGTACTGTATATTCTTATATACGCTACCTGGGGGAAGGCTGCCTTTCACACTAGCACAGAGTGGAAGCAGTGCAGAGAAGGTACACAGGCGGAATGGGACCCTGCTCTGTAAAGTGCTGTGTGGCCACGTTTGGAGGAAAGAAGGGAAAGGGAGGACATGATCAAAACCTTTAAGTATGTTAAAGACTAAATAAGGTTCAAGAGGAAAGTGTTTTTAGAAAAAAAATGAACTTAAGAACAGGAGGACACAATCAGAGGTAAGGTGGGGGAAAGATCAGAAGCAACGTGAGAAAATTACTTTACTGAAAGAGTAGTAGATGCTTGGAACAAACTTCCAGCAGTTGTGGTTGGTAAATCTACAATAACAGAAGTTAATCCTGTCTGGGATAAATAAATATCGATCCTGAGATAATAAGAAAGTAATTACTATAAGGGCAGACTAGGTGGACCAAGTGGTCTTTTTCTGCCGCCTTCTTCTTCTTTATTTCTTTGATCAGAGCAGGGAATCAGGATCTGAACGGCTTAGACAGCAATGCCCCAATAAAACATTGGCGGCAACAGAGGAGCCTGTGTCACCCCTTACTGCTGCCACTCAATGGAAGTGGCTATGTAACGAAAAATATATATACATGTATCTTAATAAGGTTATATTACAAAGTAATATCACTTTTTTAAGGAAATATATTAGCAAAAAAATTATATTGAGTCTTCAAAGTACTCTATTCCCACCATATAATAATTTCCAGTATAATGGAATCTACATTATAGGTTCCATTGTGGCATCTATTGCTATGATGTAATGAATAGCGCTCCATGCTATTTCATTCTTCCTATCAAATCTGACAAAACTACTGATGGAACTTCAAACAGAAGTGTGAATACAGCTTACATCAGCTACCATGATTAGACCTAGTCTAGTGCGCTAAAATGAATAGAACAGATGGGTAAACTTGTTCTTAAAATGATATGTACCCTCATACCTGTTCCACGCAGAATAGAGCAAGAGACTAGGGGACTGCTTCAGATCCAGCCTATATGCCCATGATATTCAATACCCTACCCAGTCTCCTCCTTTCTGCTTCCTCTTTGCTTCCTATCAGTTCTCTCCTATAATATTCTGCAATGACTTTATGCAACAGTTTTCTTGTTATGCTGTCTTCCATTGAATATGACAGACTGGTCATGTTCTTAATTCTAAGCTATTCTGCCCTTTAGTTTTTATTACAATCAAAACTTTAAATCTGAAAGCACTAAGTGAATCTTCCTTGTATACGGCTTATACCAGTTAGCAGAGGAAGCAATGAAACAATAGCGCAGTGTAGGAGAAGGTTAAATATTGACTGACAGCACACAGTGTTGCAGTGCATTGCTGTCCTCATCTGCATACAGTTCGCTGATGGCTGAATAATACACCTGCTATGGATAAGGAGGTATTTACAGCACAAGAACAATGAAAAAGAGCCCAAAACATGACAGCTGTTGCACGTCTCATATTTGTCTCCCTCTTGTATTTCTGGTAGATTACAAGCAGGTTTTTTTCAATAGTAAGGTGCTGGCAAGTAATAGACCAATTGTACACATCCCACCAATTCACAGGAGGGATATATACATGGACATAGAGTGCATCTATTACTCACAAAGGTACCATGTGCTTCTAGATTATCCCTGTTCTTCTTCAGTATCCTTGTCTCTCAGATCCTTCAGGGATTTCCTTGTACAGCAAGTGGTGGCATATCACTAGCGTATCATATGACTGAGACAGCCACTAATCCTAGAAGCAAGGCTGGAAGTGACACTGTACTACAAGAACTGCAACACATCTTTATTCAATTATAAAGGTTGTAGTATATGCATGTTCCGGGTCAGCAACTGGTAAAATATTTGTCTTTTACTAACATTGGAGATCCCCTTGTTATAGGGATCAGCGCCAGACCAAAATTCTATAGTCAAGACCAAAAGTCCAAAAGTCTAAAGTCAATTTATAAAGAGACAGGTCTCCAATGTGTGCCGCACTGTAGTAACATTTGCCTCAGGCCTTTATGGCAGGACTGAATAGAGTGCTATACAGTTTACCGTCTCAGCTCTTGGAACTGCATGGTTAGTTGGTTACGATAAGTACATATCATGCTATGGTATTATAACCCCAGGTTCTTTAAGGGACTTGTCACATTAAAAAGGCAGTGTTAAGGTCCCCATACACTTTAGACCATTGTTGGCCATCATTCTACCGTGTATCTGATAGGATTGTTTAAGGAGATAAGCTGCAGTGAGAGCGCTCTTATCCCTTCCCATAGACAACACAGGAACACACTGCCATGCCAAACATTCCTGTATAAGGGGAGGAGCTGCGTAGAGAGATACATAGTTCTGTGGGAAAAGTGGTATACCCCAAAGATCTGTTCTTGGCCCTTTTCTTTTCATATATTTGTGACATAGGAGAAGGTTTGGTAGGTAGGGTTTGTCTGTTTGCTGATTAGTAGACTTTCATTCCAAAAGTTGCTCACTCCAGTGCAATGCCTGCAATCCGGGGAGTGTAGTTGCGCTCCTGGGAATCTGCGGGCAGGATCTTCCAGGGAATTCAAGATACATTCCCTGGAAATCCAGGGAATGTATGCTGAATTCCCTGGAAGATCCTGCAGGTATCCTAGGCATTGTAATTGAGCGAAGATGCCGTTGGACCAAAAGTCCGACGGTTCGTTCATCTCTACTGATTGCACAAAAGTGTAAAATAATGCACTGAGGGAGAAGAAACCCTCTATCTGAGTAGGTTTCTGTGTTAGCAAAGACTGCAGAGGAGAAGGATTTAGGGGTAGTGATTTCCTCAAAATGAGTCGTCACCAGTGCAAGCAGGTGTTAAGAAAAGTCAGATGTATGGCTGCATATCTAGAGGTATACCAAGTAGAAAGAGATAGATTGTGATCCCGCTGGATAGAGCTCTAGTGAGACCACATCTGGAATACTGCTGGAAGCCAGACCGATCCCAAGAATGGGGACATACAGTAGTTATCCCCACAATGAGAGGAACACTCACTATGCCTGTGCAGCCACCGTCACCTGTGCTCCATTCGGGTGCGCAGATGGCAATACCCCTTTAAAGAACTAAAACTGTATTGTTTGGAAGAAAGAATGGAAAGAGGGGACATTCTGAAAACCTTTAAATATGTTAAAGGACTACATAAGGTTCAGGGGGTATTTGCTTTTAAAAATAAGGAAAAAAATATGTATAATAGATTGCTTAAATAAAGTTGATTACTTTTTGATATAACTTTATAAAAAAAAAAGGATGAAAAAAAAAGTATAAATGCTTTTACGGTGCCTGGCAGCAGTAATGGGTGACATAGCCGCTCTTTTGCCACCACCGTCCATCCATCCAGCGCTATGCAGAGCAGCAGCCCCCACCCCGTGAACTGTATATTCTTATATACAGTACACAAGGGGAAGAGGCTGCTCAACATGATTCCCATGTCTTCCAGCCTGAGCAGAGGAGGCGGTAATTTCTGTCTCCGTTCGCTCTGCCTCTAGCACAGGGAGAGGTGATAGGAAGCATCATTCACTATGTAGGGGCTGCCGGACGCCAGTAGGTGGTATCCTGCTCTGCATATTGCTATCAGGCATCGGAAGAACATATATAACTACTAGAGATGAGCGAACCTCGAGCATGCTCGAGTCCACCCCAAACCCGGTCATTCGGTATTTGATTAGCTGGGGCTGCTGAACTTGGATAAAGCTCTAAGGTTGCCTGGAAAACATGAATACAGCCAAGGACTATATCCATGTATTCCACATAGCCTTAGGGCTTTATCCAACTTCAGCAGCCCCCGCTAATCAAATGCCGAACGTTCAGGTTTGGATGGACTCGAGCATGCTCGAGGTTTGCTTATCTCTAATAACTACACATTTTTTTAAATAAAGTTTTATAACAAAGTAATATAGCTTTATTAAAGCAATCTATTAACAAAATAAAAAATTAAACAGTCTCGGGAGTACCCCTTTAAGGAACTGAACACAAAAACAAGGGGAGACAATATAAGGTCAGTTGGGGAAAGAATAGAAGAAATATGAGAAAAAATATTATTTCACTGAAAGAGTAGTAGATGCTTGGAAGAAACCTCCAGCAGACATGGTTTTCACACCCTCAGTAACTGAATGTAAACCTGCCTGGGATGAACACATGTCTATAGCGAAACAATACAGGGACATGTTAGATAGACCAGTGGTCTTTTTTTTGCTGACAATCTTCTGTTTCTATTTGAGTGTACACTTCTGCTGTCCTTTTTGTAAAATGTCAAGTGATTGTTTGACATGCAGAAGACGGGCCAAGAGAAATGGCATTTTGGGTATAGTGACATCACCCAGATATATTTGTGACTACACGCTCCTTGGCCATGACTGCCCTTTGCAGTTGTAGTGGGACTCAGCAGACAACAGTCGACAAAAGCTGATAAGAGACAGTTCAGGTATAACAGAGGATGATACTATAGCTATGTCAGTGCTGCTTATACATATAATGCTGCCCTAGAATCACCCCTCACAGGTGAACACATCCTTGAAGAAATCCTTTTATACCAACATAGTTCTTTGCTTCATTTACTTGCATCACGTTTGCCGTTATCCATTTCTGTGAACTCTCTGTTAAGAAGTCTGCATGACAAAATTCACATCAAAATGCAGACACTGTCTTGTCTTTGTTAGGTCAAATGTATCAATCACCTCCGCTAGGATAAAATGTACTACTTTTGCATGATCTAACTGTAGTTTTTTCCCCCCTCCATAATGACCTACATGACATTTCTGTACCAATTTAACATTCTAATTAAACTCCTAGCCTTAAAGTTAGCACAGATCAGACTTTGGGAGAATTTTACTTTTCTGCTTGGCGGGTCATAAAGAGCAATTCAACTGTATTGCCCTTTAACTCTGCAAACTCTTCAGCTGCAGTATCTAAGGCTTGGATTACGGGCTGTGACTTTGTGTGGAAGAACTGAATAGGAGCTGTATACATTTTTCCCTTTGCAGACCCCTGTCAGGGCCATGAGTAAACCTCGATACACTCTTGTAAGAATACCATTTAGAGGGAATTCTCTACATGTTAGGTATAGTCTAATGAGGTCTTTATGTGCACTATTCAGTAGCAAATTCGGTTTCCACATAACAGAAGCCGGCTTCTCATATATTTACTGCTGTCCAAGGTCCTGAAATGCATTATGTACAAAGTCTCTGGTATTAGCTAACCCTACAGCTTCCTATGTTACAGCACACAGGTTGTGTTATATTACTGTGAGTGAATATGAAAAGAAGGAGGGCACCACAAAATAAAGACTAATGGGGTGCTACAGTACTAAAATGCTAAACAGTGTACCAAAAAGAAAGAAGAAAAGCACTGAACCAGCTGGTGTGCTGGTGTGCTGGTGTGCTGGTTCAGTGCTTTTCTTCTTTCTTTTTGGTACACATATTACTGTGAGTCTCGCCAATGTTGTACTCAGGTAGATCAAAAAATTACTTGACCTGATGAAGACAAAGCACTTGTTCCTTCCCATCAATAAGCTAAGTAAATTCAACAGGGAATATTAGTAAGACACATATAGGTATCTCTCCAATAGGGATTTAGCAAGCCAGGTCTTGTTATAAGTACAAGTCACAGTGCAGGCCCCTTCTGCCGCTTTATCAGCTCCTCAGCTGCAATATCCTGAGCATAACTGTGCTCAGCCAATCGCGGCTGAGCAGCTGGCGACGCGGCAGAGGGGGGCGGGCATAAGGGACGGATGGAACGGTTCGTCCGGCCTCCCGAAGACGTCATTGTCCCAAGATGGTTGACGGGGGTCGACACGAATGCAGTAAGTATAATGCACCAACACTTCCGGGTCTAACGTGGGTGGGGGGAAACACTGGGAAGGGGGCCATTCACATACATAACACACATTACAAAGTTGTAGAACTTTGTAATGTGTGTTATTTTGTGAATAATTGTTTAGCGCCGCACTAGCCCTTTAAGGGCAATATTTAACTTGCTAGCAGTTTTACCATTAATGAATTTCAGTATGTTTTGGTGGCATATTTATTTAGATATTTTATTTATTATATAGCACTAACAGTACTGTACAGATATTGTCATTACTCCTAGCAGTTTCTGTCCCCAATCTGGCTCCCTGAATTCTCTGTCTCAGGTACACGCTAAGGCCAGTTTCACAGGAAGCCAGTTAACCTATAAGGCTAGCCTGTCTGTTTTGAAGTGTCAAAGGAAACCAGAGAAATCAGCTGGAAGCCCACTTAAAGGGGTTGGCCACTTTATAGTAAAATTGTTCAGTGTACTCACAGCACTTACTGACATCAGCTCCCTGTGTACCAAATAGAGCTAAAATCAGATTTCCCTCCTCCAAGCTGTGCTCTCCTGCTCTGTAGTGATTCTGTCTATAAGATGGCCGACATGGAGGAACATGTGACTATGCCCTGCCCTTAGTGTCCACCATAGGTATAAACAGGCTCAGTGTTAGACAATTGGGGCAGGCATGGTCACATGCCCCTCCATGCAGTCATCTTATGGCCAGACTCACCTTAAAGCATGACAGCACAGCCTGGAGGAGGGGAGTGTGATATTTGCTCTATGAAGTATACAGGGAGCTGCTGTCAGTACAGTATATACAGTGAGTACATTTACTAATACTGAATATTAAACACATAAAGAACATATAAACTCCTTGCAGGAATTCTTGTTCGTTTTTGCATCCAGGATCCCAAAGATGCAGGGCAATAGTGCTACGCCACTATGGTGCCTACATGAAATATTATACAAACTCACATGTGTGCATTACAATAAACAAACTAAAAACAATAACAATCTATTTGTAACAGAAACATCTACAGTCTGTATTATACAATTCCATTTTAAACAGCAAAAGAAAAACAATGGGACCATGCTTTGTTGTGCTCAAAGTTTAATATTCATATGTACATTTGTCTGGAGTATTCCCCACTTTCTATCCCTCCAAGATCAATGTAACATCAGCTAAAAAGGCAGAACAGCCCTTGCCCTGTCATTACTGGCAGCTCAGGTTTCAGTTCTGTGATTTCAAAGCCTTAAATATTCAACACAATCATTTTGTTATGTGCAGAATGAATAGTATTACCATAATTTCCCATTTGTTGTCACATACTCAATTGCAGATGCTGATATCAGGGACAGTGGAGCCTTATATCAGTTTGAAATTAAGCAAATTGACTATCAACATCCATTTGCACTTACAAAGATACATTACTTGCATCACAGCTTGAACCCACTTTCTAAAAAACTAACATGGAAATAAAAGGTTAGAATAAATAGCTCTTAATTTCCTGCGTATAATACCTTGCTGTTAGTAACTCCTCCTGTAGATATAATTATACAGTATTTAATAATTGTTTTATACTATGTGTCAATAAACATGTGAACCCCAGTACTAAAAGGGGGAGAATTTCATGTCACGTCCTATGTGCTTCATTGTTAAAGGTGAATTAAACTATTTCCACCAAACTTGGTCAGGCTGGCTCTTAATAATCGGGACTCTAAGGCCTTATTCACACGTTCAGTAAAGTTATTCATAATTGTGGATCCGTAATCACGGTTCAACTTAGAGCACATTGATGTATATTGGGCTACTCACACAGTCCGTTTTAATTTTGATCCGTAATCCATTCCATAGAAAAGGACATCTCATAGTGCGAATTGTGATTGGGGTATCGATTACCAATAGAAGTCTATGGGATCCGTATTTTTTACTGACATCACAGATGTCACATCCTTGGTGTCCGCAAAAAAACACGGATCAAATCTATGCAAACTAGTACTTTTCACATTTTACGGATATGGAAAAGGATGCAATTATGAACGCAAATAAGGATGAATTTATACAGACCATGAAGTAAAAATAGCAGGAGGTTTTGCGGTCCAGAAAAATTACTGAACGTGTGAATAAGGCCTAAGGCCGTTTCCCTATCTGTTTCCAGAAAATGAACTGTACTGGTTTGATTTCATCTGTGTTTTCTACAGACGTCACAAATGTGACATCTGTAAAAAATATGGATCCTATACACTTCTATTAATAATCTGTACTGCAATGATAATCCGCACTTGGATATGTCCTCTTTTTACGGAATGGATTACAAATCAAAATTAACATGGACTGTGTGAACAGCCCAATATAAATCAATGTGCTCTAAGTTGAACCGTGATTAAAGATCAGTAATTACAGACAACTAGAGATGAGCGAACCTGGAGCATGCTCGAGTCCATCCGAACCCGAACTTTCGGCATTTGATTAGCGGTGGCTGCTGAAGTTGGATAAAGCCCTAAGGCTATGTGGAAATCATGGATATAGTCATTGGCTGTATCAATGTTTTCCAGACAACCTCAGAGCTTTATCCAACTTCAGCAGCCCCAGCTAATCAAATACCAAACGTTTGGGTTTGGATGGACTCGAACCCGAACCCGGTTCGCTCATCTCTACAGACAACTTTGCGGGACTTGTGAATAAAGTCTAAGGGTTCAGGTGATATCTCTACTTGGATCTAGTCACTTTCCATTAGGGTCTATTTCTATAAAACAGAGCTGGATTCCAGCACAGACCAGTGTATGGTTTAAAAAACACTGACATGTTTCACACTTTGTCAAACATAAATCTGAAATGCGACAGCATTGTTTAAACCATACACCATTCAGTCTTGTGTAACATGTTCTTATGAATCCCAATAAATCTTCTATATACTGAAAGTGCTGGAATCCGGTTGAGTTTTTTGCAGATTACTGTTGTGCCGCTTGGCCGGCAGCATTCTCCGGTCACTTCTCAATCACACAGCACAGAAGGACATTTTACATGGTGTGGGTGAGCAAACACCTCGGATGCTCTTTGATCTATTTCTTATGAGTTGATTTACAAATAACCTTTTAGACCTTATATTGATAATATGTCTTGTGTGTACAATAGCAACAAAGATTACAATGAAATTAAAAGTGGATGTATACACGCTCTGCTTGGGTAGACTGTAAAAGCCTATTCGATTTCTCTGTCAATTGACTTCTATTCATTTCGTCTGTCATAGAGCAGACTCATCCTACTGTGCTGTTTATACAGGAAATACAGGAAGAATGCTTGTGTTTCCTATATGGCCTCTGCCAAAGAATTTTTTTTTTATTAACTAAAAAAAAATAGTTACAGCATTTATAGACAAGCAAAACTTATTATCGTCTATAAACTTATATAATACGCTCCCTTGAAGTGAGTACTGTACAGCTACATCTGCAGCTTTATATAGAATACAGGAGCTCTTCTACATTGTTATATTCTATAGGAAAGTGAAGATTCTATAGCAGGGACTATGGTTTGAGTTTTGTCTATACATCCATAACAATGTATCCCTGAGTTTAATTGAGTGATTTTCCTTCCTTCCTTGTGACATCTAATGTAGATGTTTAGCCTCCTGCGTGTGGGCCTTGATGTCATAGTGAATACACCGCTCTACACTTGCTGTTTAAAAGGCTTGAAAACCTTTTGTTGCATCTAACATTGATCATGATCATCATTTATCTACATGATAGAATTTTTGATCTACTTGAAACACTCTACTAGTAATAGGTGTTTGTTTTACTTAATTGTTTGAATCCATTCATTGGGTGACATACATACACTATTAAGTCTTTTAACAAAATTGGTGGGCCAAGTGCAAAGATCACATTAGTGCACTTACTACTACTGCTGTACATCCCAGCATTACTACAGGACTGCTTTTAATTTGGCTACTTAGTGCATTATACATTGCACACAGATTTACTAAAATTTCTAGACAGCAGGGGCGTAACTAGAAATGACTGGGATCCATAGCAAACTTTTGATTGCCCCCCATCACCCCCCCCCCTTCCTGACTGACCACTAAGCCGTTAAGAGTAGTCATAACTGTAAGCACTGGTCAGGAGTACTTTCAGTTAAAGGGACATTTGCAGAAACTGGGAGGCCTGCTTGGCCACCTGGTGCTGCAAATGATGACAGCTCAGGGGGCCTATTGTATTGCAAGAACAGACCATGGGCCCCCTGATGCAGCGGGCCTCATAGCAGGTGCTATGGCTGCTACAGTGGTAGTTACGCCCCTGCTAGACAGTCTAGGAATGTGCCAGATTTATTATGTTGTTTTATAAATCAGCATTTTTAGACTGTGTAGACTAAGTTCAGACCAACAAGGTTTAAATTGTGCCCAAATTTTGCCCAATTTGGTCATTCAGTATTGCTTTTAAAGCCACATTTTTTTTAAAGAAGCAGCACACCCTTTTACTGATACAGCTTCCTTTTTTTACATGCAAAAAAAATGTCTAAAAGTGTATAAAGTTTGCCTTTGAGAATAAAGCTTATTGCCTGTTTTTTATAGCTTCTGTCAATGCCCCAACACTGTAGCTCAGGTACACCAAGAGAGATTGATTAAGATTTGCTTTTCTCCCCAGCAATATATCACCCCAAGTAAGAGACGGAAAGTTTCTCCACTGTAGGTTACATAATAGTTTGGTGGTTAAAGGGAAACTATACGTTAAGAAAGAAAAAAAAGGCCCAAACTGCTTAGAAGTGAATTAAAGTGTCCTGGCCACACCTCTCTGACACTTCACAGCTGCAATAAAAAGCATTTTTTAGGTGATTGCAACATTGGATAACAGCAATAAGCTATTGATAGTCTCACTGCTTACATAGCTTTGTAGCCATATATCCTGGAATGGAGTTTTTTCTTTTCTAGCTGATGGTTTTCCTTTAAAAGAGATAAAACTGTATGGGGTCACACAGGACTAGACATACCTGCAGTGCAGTGAAGCTATAAAGCTATGGAAGTGACCTCAAAAACATGTAGTGTGCTTTACCTTGCTTAACTCCATCTCTACTAGCAGATGGATTACTGTACTTCTCTATTACAAGTCTTCATCCTACATATTTAGTGAAGCATAAAATAGATAGGATATATGCTGCAGATAATAAATATACAGGAAGCGCATGCATCTATGGAGAAGTGCTGTGTCCTTATAATAGAGTTGTATTGTTTAATGCAAAAAAAAATAAAAAATACAATGAGAAAAGTTAAACAGCCTTTTTTTCTCTCTGATAATAAGCGACAGCTCAGGAGGCTTCCAGCAGCTAACGTCAATGTATTCCAATCAAATAATATCAACATTTGCCCCAATAAGTATGCGGGTTTGGGAGAGAATTGGGGTCACAGTCACCAGAACCATCATATGGGAGAATGATAAATAATAAAGGATAATAATTCTATGGTGATGGAAGAGAAGTGATTGGACGAGCAGTCCTGGGCGCAGAGTATGTCCCAGCCTAGGTCCCCACCATTCTATATGAGGCAGAAGTCCCCATCTACACTTCTGTTAGTGCAGTGATGTTGTATTTTGCTCTCCTTATTATGTCTCTCTATTGTTTAGTCTTCAGTCTTCCGTTGACAGATGATTTGACTTCAGCTCATCATGTTTTCATTAGGAGTTTTACTACTTTCTAGTTAAGGCACATGCTTCAGACTTGATCAATTTGATGTCCCAGGAGAGAGCTAACGTTTTGCTTTCCTAATCTCACTAACGTGTATTCATTATTCCCCCGTATGATCTATTAAGCCAGTAACTTCTTTTCTAGACTCTCTGCTATTCTTGCCAGCTTCTTGTTTTTTTGTCTGGTCACATCACATATAAATACTTTTAGAGATAAACCCCTTTGTGTCAAGGTTTCCTTTATACAGCTTTAGTGATAAAGGAATTTATGGGGAAAAAAGCGATTGCAATCTGTTCAAATTGTTATATATTATATAACATCGGTCCGTAACATCACTTAGCCTCAGCAACTAGAAATGGCGTTCAAACTGTAGGAAATGTGGTGACAATGGGGCGTGATCATCATTTGTATAGTTACAGAGCATCTTGGATTTATCAAGACAGTAATGGATTCTGCGGGCATCCCTACTGTCCTTGAAATCAGCCCTCGCTTTATGATTGTGGGGGTCCAGTCTCTGGGTCCCTAGAATGAACTGATTCATCAATGTGGCTTCATCCCTTATTCTCTATACAGTAGAGCTCCTGGACACCTGGTAGTGAAGGGAACTGTATATCTGGCCCTATTCAGTTGAATGATGTTGTGCACAATGGGTGGGAGACAAACCAGCAGAGACAATGTGAAACACTAGAATGGTGTATGATCGAACATGCTGTAATTTACATGATTTACATGTTTTTATAAGAGAGTATTCATCCAGTGCAAATATCTCTATAAGTCCTCATTAAAAACTTAAACATTATGTTACGGGGAGGATGTTAGGAGGTGTATGGTAAATTTTTAAATTGTCGGATGTTTATGCAGATATCTTATAAAGGAAGACAACAAGACTTCCTTTTGGATGGATGATTTATTGTGATTTAGTTTCTACATTTACATTGGACTTTTACTGCAGAGTACAGGACATTGCCTAGGTGTACAGTATGTACTGTTTTAGCATTTTCGCAGGGATGGCACGTCTGCCTGTTGTCCACCCCTGTTGTTGTACTTTTATACCACTTGCAAAAAAAAAAAAAAAAAATTAATAAAAATTATTTTGATTGGAAAAAAAAAATCTCCTTAAGTAAGGCCACTGTTTATAGGAATTACTTTAAACTCCCAAGCATTAGAACAATACATTTTGACCTTGACAAGGCTGTACAATATCAGGGCTGAGGCACTGCCACTATGTTTCTGGATTATTACCTTCCACAGCTGTATGAGAGTACAACTATGTGATCCTTGACTCAAACCTACTCAGTGAATAGACAGATAGCACTTAACTGTGTACAAAGTAGGGGAGAAACTCAATAGCACATATATAGGAGTGCAGTTTTTTAAGCTTACAAAGTTTGTGGAGTATAGAAAACTTTCTAAAATTCTTCAGTTGAATAGAATGTAAGCAGGTCAAGGTAAGAGACAGTGCTGCACTAATACTGATCAGACAAAAGCCTTGTGGTATGCTGGTTTACGAGACTGGCATGCCACCGTAATCTAGTGTACTGAGATCCAGAATGTTCACAAAAAGAAAGCCACTTTATATTTCATTCTGACAACAGCTTGTTAGGTTTTGTTACTATTCAAGGTTAAGAGCAGCCGACACAACTGTAGGTTTTTGCTAAACACTTCTGTTTTTTTTTGTGATTCAGTGTTTCCATTATTTGTATTGTTTTCATTTTTTTTTTTTTTTTTTAAAAGCACTTCAGTGAATCTTATGTTTGTTCCAATAAATTGCACACCAGTAGTGTAGCTAAACTGTTATATTGTTTCAACCATGACCTCAGTCCTTCTTTCTACTGCGACATAAGTCATGTTTCTAGTAACAGCCAACTTGGGACCATATTCCTAGCTTTTAGATACACTATATGCAGTACATACACTATATTCAGACAGCACAATGTTGTGGGCTAGGGGAAGTGGGTCACGCTGGCCCAAGATGACCCCTTACTTATACAGAAAAAAACTCAGGGAGTCCCATTGGAGTCACATGAACCAAATACTCGGAATGAAAGTCCTGATAGTCAAGTGGAAAAGCGCATCTATAAATCTGTTTTAATGGGCATAAGTACTGCCTATGCATGAAATAATATATTATTAGCAAAGTACTTTGGTTGCTGGGACAATCAGCTGATCACCCCAATTCCTGCACCCATCACTCAGTGGTGCCAATACCAGGGGCTCTCTGTTTTAGCTAAATGAGGGAAGTCCCAAGTGGGGGTCCCTCCTCTATAATGTTCTTTCCCTTAATAAGACATATTTACTAAGAAAGGACTTTATGAGACAACCCTATTATGCATCTTTAGTTTGTACCAGTATATCCTGGCTATAAGATTTCTGTTTTTAACACTCAGAAAATGTTATATAAGTCACATGGCTGCTTTCTTTTTTTGACTAATGGACTGAAGAATCCTGATGAGTGGTTTACAATTCTTGGTAGCTGTTGCTGGCTCCATTCTGTATCTTTTACTTTTTAAATAGAGATATTTCATTTATTTGGAGATATCTCTTCTGCATATTTAAGGTTCCCCTCTTGTTATTGACAATTATACCCACAGTTTTGTAGTAATAATAATAATAATAATAATAATAATAATAATGCTTTTATTTGTATAGCGCACACAGATTCTGCAGCACTTTACACTTTTGCCAATTATTGCTCCCTGTCCCCATTAGGGCTCACAATCTAAATAAAGGCTTTTATTTTTATATATTACTATTAAAAAAAAAAACATAGCATCATATTAATAATACTACAGGACCAACAACTATACAAAGCTGTAAGTTATGGTTATTAGCATTTACCAGTATAATTGTTTTGAGTGTGGATGTCTACCCTGTAACAGTGTTATTAATACAGAGCTCAGAATTGTCTGCATAGGCATATAGAATAAAACCCTGTATGTTTAAAGCCACCACCAGGAAAGTTTACTGCATATTGTTTACACATTGAATTCAATAATAAAACTGTATGCACTGAGCTCCTTAGCTCCCTCTAGTGGTGACTACAGGCGACAAGAATTTTTAAACTCTATTCTAGAACTTTAACATTCAGTTCTAGGTATATGCAGAAGATTGATAGCTCTAAATTGTACATACAGATATATACACATACAGACAAAATACAAAAAGCAGATTTTTTGTGTCTATTTGCATGCATAGAATACATGTAAGTTATTTTCTTCTCAGATAATTTAATTTCGTCAACCTGTCTTATCTAAAGCATTCAGGAAAGTAACTGCTTGACAAACAGATAAACTGTCCAGATTTATAGTATTTCAATAGTTCATTCATAATTGTGTATAAAATGCTCTAAAGAGTGGACTCCTGGTAATTTTTACCTCACCCATTTTTACCTTACCTGCAGCTTGGAAGTCAGAAAACACATTTATTCATTTGTCTAGAATTTGGCCTGTCTGGTGTATTTCTAGTGTATTTCACTCTAGCTAGGAAATCAGACACCTGTGTCTCCCTCTCTCTGTGTAAAAAAGGTTATAATCAGGAGTGTACAGATATAGAGCTGGCTGAATTCCTGGCTAGAGTGTCCTGTGCTGGAAGTTTGGCTAGATTCCTGGCTAGAGTGTCCTGTGCTGGAAGTCTGTTACAGGATGTAGACCAGATTTACAAACGACTGGTTGCATCAAAAACAGCAGTGTTAACTTTAACCCCGTAGTGTGTGTGTACATGTCTTTGCTAGCATTACGACTTTACACTTGTATTTCCTTGGGAAAAAGTTTGTCTTATATATAATGCATGATCAATCTTGTTACTTGTTTTCTATTGAAGCAAATTTTAGTTTTTTCTTCTTCTTCACATAATAAAGTGCTTGATCTTACATGGTTGATGTTTTATTTGTTTTAGATTTCAGAGACATATGCCTTTCTTCCCAGAGAAGCAGTGACAAGATTTCTAATGAGCTGCTCAGAGTGTCAGAAAAGAATGCACTTAAATCCAGACGGAGGCGAACACAAAGGTAAGGAGAAGGTCCTTACATGACAAGGACCCAGTGTGTATTATGTACAAAATCTTTCTAGGCGACTGTTTTACTGATTGACGTCATTGAAGAGAAACATAATATATGTAGTATCTATATATACTGTGAAACACGAACTGGAGAGAATGGAACCGCTGCACATCCCATCTATGGCTGATACTAATGCCGCTAGGCCTATATTAAAAATCAACACCAGAGTGTCTGTATATGAATTGATCAAGCCATATTGCCCCGTGTACCACCGCGCAGGTCCTCTGGTCCACACGGGTCCCTACGCTAACTCCACACCGTGTCGGTCAGCGACCGCCAACCCCGCAAAGCGTGCACATGCAGGGAAGGGAGGCCCTGGAACGGCCCTGCAACCCCAATGTCACAGGACCAGACCCAAAAAGCCCCACCAAAACCCAGCCAGCACCACCGGCGGGGAAGGCTGCCCCCAAACGACACCAGTATGGATATGGTATTACACTTACCATTGCTGCTCTCACAGAATGGGAAAGACATAAGGTCCAGACATGTATCAGCCATAGGTGTGAGGTGCAGCACTCTTTTTCTTCCCTGAACCGCATTTTGTTTCTCTCTTTTCTCCGTGTATTGCACTCCTCCTGGTGAGACCCACATGACCGCAATTAGCAGGAGACACCTGAGTGCACATGGTTTTAATCCCTCCTGTTTTTTCCCATTCTGTCTGTAGCAGCTATGGTGAGTGCAATACCTCATCCAGACTTGTGCTGTTTGGGGGCGACCTTCTCCGCCGGCGGTGCTGGCCGGGTTCTGGTGTGGTGTTTTTGGGTCTGGTCCTGTGGCATGGGGGTCGCAGGGCCGTCCCATGGCCCCCGTTCCCTGACTGTGCGCGCCTGCGGGGTTGGTGGCCACTGACTGGCACGGTGTGGACTTAGTGTAGGGACCCATGTGTATCAGATACCGGCACGAGGTACATGGGGCAGTATGGCTTGATCAATTCATAAACACAAAATTCTGATGTGTTTTTTATTTAGCCTAGGGGCACTAGTATCAGCCATAGGTGTGAGGTGCAGCACTCTTTTTCTTCCCTGAACCGCATCTATATATACTGTACTGTAGCAGACATAGAAGGAGAAGAGGTTGAAGGAGGACATCAGAACCGAAGAAAATTCTTACAGATCTTTAAAACAACTGCTGTAATATATTACATATGATTTATAGAAAGTTTACTGGACAGCACTGATTCTTTCAAGGCAAAACAAATAGACCATTAAGAACAGAGTCCTCCATGATGGGGTTTGACTTTTCTAGGTTGAGGCTACACACAGATTATCTGTGATAGCAACTATCGTCTAACATTAGCAATCCATAGAAATACAAGGAGTTGAGCAAGGGTCACATATAAATGCTCAACATTCATAAAACTTCCCATGTGATTGCTAGAAGAAGCACATTGGGGTGGAAAAAGTCACTAGCGAGTCTTGAACAAATCATTTGATTTCAGCTTTTACTTGACAGCTATTGTTGATGTTATTGTGTGAGAAAACTGTGTATATGTGAAAGCAAATACAATTACGCCTAGGGATTCTGGAATAGTTTATGAATATAAGTGAAAATCATCAAATCTGTGAATTGTCTGTTTGTTTTCCTACAGATAATGGTAAACCACCCACACTGGTAACCAGCATGATCGACTATAATATGCCAATCACAATGGCTTACATGAAGCACATGAAACTGCAGCTCTTAAATTCCCAACAAGATGAGGTAACTCACTAAAGGCTAAAGTGGCATTGAAAGAACCCTGACTCTTAATACAGTTTCACTATCTATCTATCTATTCATTCATTCATTCATTCATTCATTCATGCAGTCCCATATTCTTACTTAGGATAGTATTACACAGGCCGATGAAGCCTTGATCAATATTGTAAACAAGCACCGATTTGCTAGATCAGTGCTCGTTTATTGAGCCTACTACATGGCCCGATATTCACTTAGCAAGGGCTGTGCAGACATCGTTAGCGATGTCTATGCAGCCCTTGCTCAGACAGTTAATATATTACCTGTCCACACTGCCTGTCTTCTACTTGCTTCCTGATCCCATGGATGCACGCCCGTCACCCAATGATTTTAGCTTAGAGCCTAAAGAAATTTTCAGCCGATGATAGTTTCATCAGCTGATCGTTGTCTCATGGAGCGATAATTGGCCAAATTGACCTGATTTGCTCCGTTTAATAGGGCCCTCACAGGCTTCTGTGTGCTTAGGAATTCCCAACTTTATAAGAGTCATGTTTTTCATACTGCCATGTTCTCATAAGGTGACATAGTCATAGAAATTGTTGTTGTTTTTTTTCTTCCCCAGGACGAAAGCTCTATAGAAAGTGATGAATTTGATATGAGTGACTCCACTAGGATGTCAGCTGTGAATTCTGACCTCAGTTCTAATCTTGAAGAAAGGATTCAAAGTCCCCAGAATCTTCATAGTCAACAAGATGGCAAGTATTTCAGATCTGTTCTGGGGCTCAGCTTTAATTTTACACAAGACTTGGCTAGATTGTGAGCAAGAGGAAAGTTTAATGCGAAAGGGACTTCCAATTGGAAGAAAATTTATATAGCCACCATTAATTTTTAATTAATGGTAAACTCTAGACCTCACTATCAGTACAAAATTAGTAAAGTGATTTAATTATATTTTAATAAGAGTGACCAGATAAAAACCTGTACTTACCTGCTCCACATCCTTGCAGCTGCCGTTTTGATGGTACCTGCTGCTCACTATTTCCTGGTCTCTGTCCCAACACAAGGATGTGCCTGCTCAGCCAATCACTGTCCACAGCAGTGACCCACCTCAGCCTGTAAGTAGCTGAACTGGTATTTCCTTACGTTGAGATGAAGATCATTAAATAGTGAGCAGTGGCAAGACATTGGACAGGTGAATATCACTTTTTAATTTATTCTTCATTTTTTTTACAACAGCCTGGTCATTTTTAAGGGTAGCTTCACATGCAACGGAATGGCAGCAGAAATCCACTGCGAATCCCCTCGTGTCAGTTCCAATACGATTACATGCATGCAGCAGAATTGTCATCCCGCTTCGAGTATGTATTCGGCAGCCCCCCATAACCCCCTGCAGCGAGGTGCGTACATTACCAGGTATGCGCTCCGGCTTGTTCTGTGGCTCCCGGCATCCTGACATCCTGCTCAGCCAATCAGTGTGCTGTCCCACCGCAGTAACTGATTGGCTGAGCAGAACGTACAGACGCCGGGAGACACAGAACAAGCCGGAGCACGGACCATGTAATGTATGCACCGGCCATAGGGGATTATGGGGGCTGCTGCTTACATACTCGCAGTGGGATGACAATTCCGCTGCATGTATGTAATCCTACTGAAACTGACAGGAGGAGAATCACAGTGGATTTCACTGCAAACTTGCAGTGTGAAATCTGCTGCGATTCCGTTTTGTGTAAACACACTCTTAAAGTAGAATTCAATTTAAATTTAAAATGATTACTGGGTAACCACTTTAATAATTTAAATGGTTTAAAATGTTTACTACCCTTTGGAACATGTTTACCTGCTTTGGAACTGGCCACAATGTCATAATAATTGGAGAAAGGTTTCACTATTTATCAAATATATATATATATATGTATATATATGCAATGAAGGGGTCCGTGGAGCCTCAGTTGCGAGTCCCAAAACACAGGAATAGCCAGATATCCCTCTCTCCAGAGAAGGAAGCAAATATATATATATATGTTTTTATATAGTAGTGATTCCTGATAGACCTATTCTACATGTTTTGAGAGGTTCAAAAGAAATAAAGTACTGGAAATTTAAAATATTCTGAGTTATGCAAATACTAATTCTGTCTCAGTTAATAATCTTTTGTCACTGGGGTGTGAAAACCTCACCATCTTTACAAGCGGTCCACAGGGTCTTACTTTTAGAAAAATCTTATTTTTATGCAAAATCCAGATTTGATCATTTCTGTTCTAAGTGGTGTGTGTGGATGCAACTGCAAAATTAATATAATGTTAACGATAAATGGATATACTGGTGGAGTGGGATATTAGTTATTTTCCCCTTCTGATCCCTGCCCCTCTTCATTCCTCCTTTCACATGACTTGAACTACAATATACAGCGAGTTGAGTTAGATTATCATACATGGTTGAATTTTTCAGGCTTTTTTGTTGTCTTTGTGACTTGATTTTATTATGGCATTTGTGCTATGTTTTATATCCATTTTAATATAACAATAGCAAGTTTACTTCTTTCACAATGCTTGCTCCCTATACTACCTATACAAGCTCTTATAAACATCTTTATATGGTAATGATGAGAGAATTGTTAATGGTTATAAATGGCAGACTAAACAATTTACTAGTCTCTTCATTAAAGTGTACCTCTCATTTAAAAAAACAACATTTTATCGGCTTTAATCAGACATTGGCCCCACATCCCCTATTATACAGGCAGATGTGTGGCCGACAGTAGAATATATTTTGACATGTGAGGATCAGCTGATCACTGACTCTATTACAGGGGGCTGATTTGACAGATAACAATCTTGCGTAATGGGACCTTTAAGCCTGTTAGTGACTGCTGTAAAGAGGCATATATGTAGTCATTTATAGGTTAAAGAGGTTCAACTTTTGTCCAAAACAAGCGTCAGAATGGCCATGAAGCATGATATACGACTTTGATTATAAATGATTGTTGGTGCCAGATGGTAAAATATTGGAATAACCAGCCAGTGCTAACTCCTAGGAACTTGACAGAGAAAAATAGGTCAATAAGTTAGGCCATCCATTAGAGTTAAATTGCTAGCGTGCCTTCAGTTGGTGTTTTACCTAACGGATAGATGGACTGTGTTTCATTGTCTCTTAGGGACAGTTTTATATGAATGTGTTATTCAGCTTTATTGTGCTTTATGAGCCTATATACTATTAGTGACCCTGGATTTTGGTACAGTGGTCTATCCATGTATGTCAGTACCTCCCTCCATAGTAATATAGTTATGTATTTACTTAACTTTGTCAAAAACAGCTATGTTACATAAAAGTGGAGACGGAATCCTGCCTAGAAGACACTCAGTCATGGCGGCACAGCCTGTGTTAGTTTTTTAAACATCTATTTGAATTAGCTGGGGAAACTGTATGACCTTAAATGAAAAGCAGCATACAGTAAGTCGATGAGAAGACATTGATCGCTGTCATGGTAACAGTAATCTCTTGAAGTTCGACACACTTTGCTCGGAGAGAGATACCTTTTTACATAACAGAGTAGAAATCAGTCGGTAAATATTATCACAAAGTGTATCACAACTAAAGCGCTGACATTCCCCGTCTGAGCTTTTTCCATACTTAGTGAATTTTAATGGCTGTAAAGTACCATTGATGTGATTTTTATAAAAGGTAAATGACAATTTTCTTTTTTTTTCCTTGCAACTCATGTTTCTTTTTTCATTTTTTTTAAGGAACATTTCCTGATTTTATTGACCCCAATGCATAATTTTTTCATAGACGGTAAAAGAAAAGTTTGGCTGCGTTCACACTATGTATATTTCAGTCAGTATATGTATATTTCAGTCAGTATATTTCAGTCAGTATTGCAACCAAAACCAGGAGTGGATTAAAAACACAGAAAGGATCTGTTCACACAATGTTGAAATTGAGTGGATGGCTGCCATTTAATGGCAAATATTTGCTGTTATTTTAGAACAACGGCTGTTATATTGAAATAATGGCAGTTACTGTTACTGTATATGGCGGCCATCCACTCAATTTCAACATTGTGTGAACAGATCCTTTCTGTGTTTTTAATCCACTCCTGGTTTTGGTTGCAATACTGACTGAAATATACGTAGTGTGAACCCAGCCTTAAGCTGTATTTACCCATAAGAAAAGTAGTCTGTTGCAAATGTAAAGGCCCCATTACACTGGGAGATTATCAGCTAAACAGGTCGATATTCCTCTATGTAATAGGACTAAAGATCAGCTGACAAAAAAGCAAACATCCCAGTATCCAACTTGAAACATGTGACCATGTACTATCAGTCTGAGTCTACTGTCTCAGGAGATTATTGTTCCCAGCAAACAGAGTTTATGCGCACTTAAGGCTACAATCCGACACTACAGTCACCGCACATGGCCGAAACCCCACCCCATGCTGTCACCCCCTGGATAGATTGACAACATCAATGAGGGAAAACGCCCTTCATCTGTCCACATAGTCCTGGTTACTGCGCAGTTCTTTCCTTTTCCAATTCTTCTTGTCAGGTTGTCAGGATGAATCATAGCAGAGCTCAGGCCTAATTCAGACTCAAGGTTGTCCTCATACAATACTCTCACAAAACCATCATCCAACCTTGGGTTTTGCTTAAAGGGCCCCATTCTAGGGCAATCATTGCTACTATTTTGCTACACCTCTGAAAGCAGTAGAGTTCAGCAAACTTTCAGCACGCTACACCAGAGCCATATTAACAGTTGCTTCTGCCCTAGGCACTAAAACTAAAGACGCCCCATCTTCACCCACCAATTAACATGACGATTTTCTAGTTTATAAATAGCTCCAGGCGTCACATTTAAAACCACACACCAGACCTGAACAATACCGCCATACTGTGACTGGATAACACCGCCTCACTAGACCTGACCAATACCACCATACCCACCACCACCACACACACACACACCAGATTTACTGGCAAGTCTAAACAGGAGGTGGGAGACTAAAAAATGAAAAAAAAAAGAAAGTTGTTTCCTTCCCCCTGCTCCCTGGTTCTGCCCCCCTGCAAGGTGCTGCCCTAGGCACCGGACCACGGGTGCCTAGTTGTAAATACAGCCCTGCGTTAGTCTCTATCCAAGTTTTCCAGGACTCCCTAGGACGGCATCCAACTTCAGCAGCCACCGCTAATCATCTGCCACATGCTCGGTTCTTGGTGCTTGAAATTTGCTCAACTCTGGACCACAGTACTGTACTACATAAGATTCTAACTTCAATCCAAAACACAGTGGATCGTTTTATTGAGTTACTATTGTACTTAAGTAATATATATCTACCCCACCCCAGATCTTATACTATTCATATATATATATATATATATATATATATATATATATATATATATTATTTTTACATTATTATAGGACAGCCATTTTGCTTGAGCTTCTGTACTGCTTTTCATGTAAAGATATGCCTTATGGAAGCATCTTGGACCATAGAAAACAATGATTTTGAGCAGACTCATTTACTTATACTACTTTAGTTTTCTAGACATCCTGCGACTGTTGCAGAGGTCAGTGTGCAGGGATGGGAACAAGGGGTGCTGGTAAAGGGGAAGCCCAGGCAAAATAATTTTAAGATATGTGATTGCCCAACAAAAGTTATGAAAATAGACACTTATTATGGGAAACGCACCTATAGTGCACATATATCTGCACTACCTACAGCATGGCGTGTTCAGGTCTCTGTAAAGTTGGTGATGTCACGTCACATCAACTGCCGACACCTGTTGCAGGGATGGGACAGACTGGGGCAGCAGGTGGTTTCGGTAGTTTATGTGACATGACATAACCAACTTTATTTACAGAGACCTGATTCCTCCATGCTGCAGTAAGTGCAGGGAAAATGCACTATAGGTGCATTTCCCACAATAAGTGTCTATTAGTAATTTTCATAACTTTTGTTGGGCAATAACATATGTTAAAATTATTTTGCCTGGACTTCCCTTTTAACATCAGTTATAGTAAATGGCAGGATTAGTGGTCATAAAACATTTCAGAATTGTTTTAAAATATAAAATAAAAAATAAAAACCATTACCAAAAAATCCATTCTCATTAAGGAACAGTTTCTTGTCATCTTCCTCTTATGAAGATATTGAAACCGACCTGGTTAGCCAAGATCAGAAATCCTATCTACATTTTAGGTTTTGAGCTTAGAATGAGGCAGTTTGATGAGTGACAGCGTCACTGCAGGGCTCTGATGGCTCCGAGCACTGGTCTGGTAATGGCTGCACTCTAAGTGCCTAAAACATGTTATTTTCATTATACTACTTCACCAGTCCCATCATGGAGGTCCTGCTGAATCAGGACTGTGTGCATCTTTCTCCTTCTTAGCAATTTGGCAGTCAAGGGTGAATTAAAGAGTGGTGATCTGGCAGCATAATGGAAGTGTCATGAATATTATATGTATAGTCAAGATGGCGAGAACAGGGTGCAAAATAAAGCAGTGCAATTCATAGGAGCCAGAGAATCTGTATATATATATATATATATATATATATATATATATATACATAATTTATTTTATTTTCCCCCCCATCTATTGGGGGGGGGGGGTGAGATAACTATGTGTAGGAATATTAGTAAGTATGTATCTGTCCAAAGCCAGATAAGAAGACACAAATAGTATACACAGTACTTTGGAGGTTGAGTGACTTACATTGAGGCCTGGAAGCAATTTCCATGAAAAATAAATAATAATAAAAAAACAAATATATACAGTGGTGCCTTGGATTACGAGCATAATTCGTTCCGGGACCGTGCTTGTAATCCAAATCCACTCTTATACCAAAGCAAATTTTCCCATAAGAAATCATTGAAATGTAGACAATTGGTTCCACACCCCAAAAATCATTTTATAATCATTATAGCAGCAGTGTGTATAGCTGAGTGTGAGTGCAAGCACATTATAGCAGCAGTGTGTATAGCTGAGTGTGAGTGCAAGCACATTATAGCAGCAGTGTGTATAACTATGAGTATGAAGGAATGAGCAGGGCAGATGTGGACACAGTATAGCAGCACTCTCTGTCCGGGGAGAGAGGGGTTACAGCTATAAAGAGATTACCCCCACAGTCCTGTCCCCTGATGCAAGCCCCAGCCTGAAGTGGATCTGCTATAAATTGGAAGGTGAGAGAGACTTCCTGGGTCAGAGTACAGGGCTGTAGACCCCGCTATGCAGGCCATGCCCCTCCCCCACTCACGCTCCCACCCAATACCAGGAGCTCTTAAACCAAAGCAACCAAGTCACAATTTTGAAAAACTGTGAGCTCTTCTTGCAAAACGCTCTTAAACCAAGTTACTCTTAGACCAAGGTACCACTGTGTATATATATATATATATATATATATATATATATATGTTATCTTTCATTGCAGTTGAAGCCATAACTCCCTTATACAGCATACATAGCACTAAATAGCAATATTACAATATGTAAGAAGATAAGAATGAGCATTAACCAAATTAACCCTAGAGCCTTCCATTAAAGCACAAATGAATAGAGAGAATGTTTAGGACTCGTTGAGGGAGATTTATTAATACAATTACACCAGTTTTCTGGTTCACCACAAATGTAATTTCTATAAAGCCATCTCTGCCAGGAAAAGCCATGACCTTCCACATGCACTTTATGTAACTAATTTACTAACTTCTCCTACCACTTTCCCAAAGGGAAAACTAACAGTGAGCATAGACAGATACAACTTGGATTTTCCGCCCATCAAGCATTGTGCAAGTCATATTAAAGATATATTTTCCACAAATAAACCAAATGGTTTGCCAGTACTGATGATTGATATAATTATGTTTTCATTCACTGAAAAAATATGTGAAAATGTGAGCTACTTATCACCGGAGGGAGTGAAATCACATACAACCAGTAGGTTATGACATCTCCCAATAACACCGTATTAGACAGTCATTGACGCAGAGGGTAGGAGTTGGGAAAATATGTTGACTATTTGCTTGCTGTCAAATGCATGTGTACCATCGAGACAGACAATGAAGCTGCTGTGGACCCTTGGAGAGAGCAGTGCCAAAGAAGCTGAAACACCAGCCCCTTCTGTCCTGGGCAGCTAAACCCAGCACCATAGTGGGGGAGGGATAATTGTGGCCTTTACTATGAGGCTCCTCTCCCCTGTGTACTCCACTGCTTACTGTGTACATGTCTAACCTTGTTTTGTACCAGTGTTTCCTCTTTTAAAATGACAGATCCCCCCTCTAGTGTGAGCTTACGTTGCATTGAGTCTGTAGAAGAAAGCACATGTCAGACAGAATTTTCCAGTGGCATTTCTTGTCAGTGCTGACATATTACAGGAGCATATGTATGGTGCTTGAGGCTATTCTCATTTTCCTAATCACGAAGCTCTATTTGCATTTATGCAAATTTTCAGTTTGTCCATATCATTTATTGAATCTGCACTGTCACAAAGTATACTGTTCTGTCAACTGAGGTAGTAGTGGTATTACAAGATATATATATATATATATATATATATTATATATATATATATATATAAAATTAAGATCACATTTTATGATAAAGCATGGGTATATAAATAAGGAATCCTGCAAACACTGGCTTCTATGTTTATAGCACCTACTGCAATGAAAGATCACACACCAAGGTATAATAGTGTAGCGGGTATAATACCCATAGTTTTTTGTTTTCATTGTGTTGGAGACAGTCTTACCACACTTGGAGGCTGGAACAGGTTCTGCCCTGTTATTTAAGGCAATTGGCATCTACCGGTACTTCATAGCTCTGAATTACCACTGTAGAATCATCTTTTCTAATTGATGGACATTTGTCCTATTCATATACTGGTTAAATATACTGCTTTAATAGGCTATGTTCCCACAAGGTAAAAATAAGGTTCAAATAAATGTTCATGATCATTAATAATGAAAGTTATTTGCCTTTATTTGACATAGTAGGAACATAGCCTTAGGCCACGTTCACACTATGTAGTTTTTGCAATAAACGGCCGTTTATTGACAGCGATCATTTGAGTTGATGTGTATTGAACAACGACCGCAGTCTGTACGCTCTGTATACACTGCAGCCGTTGTTCTCTGCTGCCGCACAGAGAAACTGACATTTCTATTTTGTGCAGCCGTTATTCAGTGAACAGTGGCTGTACAAGATAGCCTGTGCTCACAATGTAAAGTACGGCTCCCACATATACTTTACATTGTTCTCCATAGCTAATTGGAGTATGGACACACTAGAATGTGCCCACCTTCCAAATAAAATGAAGTGATGTTCACCTGGCCGAGACTGCAGTGAACATCTGAGACATCGGCCGTTGTTTGAACAACTATAAAACAATCAATGCTGTCAGTCTATTTTGTAGTCTGGGCTTCCACCAGTTTAAAGCGAATGTACCATTAGGTACATTCACTTTACGTATTACCCATGTATAGAACGGCACCAGGCCAGGGGTGAAGCACTGGGGGTGGGCCGGCCCGCCCCCAGTGGAAGAGAACCCCCGCCCCTCAATGACAACGCTCTATTGATTCTAGAATCTTAGAACTAATGGAGCCGCATCATAGAGTTTCCTCCCACTGGGGGCAGCCTGGTCCACCTCCAGTGCTTCACCCCCGGCCCGGTACCCGTGAATAGAATGGTGCCATACACGCCGATGCAGTTCTATACATGGGTAATGCTGATGGTACATTCGCTTTAACAGGTAGCATTTTGTTTTTACACTCCTTTAAGTGCAAATGAAAATATCTGTCATTTCCATCTCAGTGAGATTTACACATATTGGAAAAGAAACAACTAATCACAATATGCAGATATAGCAAAACTAATTAAAACTTGTAAAGTGTCACCTCTTTTCTACCAACAAGGACTCCAACTAGGATAGGGAACTTTTGGTACTCCAGCTGTTGCTACAACTACAATTCCCATCACGCTTGGACAGTTAAAGTTTTGGCTTCTCAGGCACAATGGGAATTGTAGGAAATCGCAGCAGATGAAGAGCCGAAGTTTCATAATAAGTATCCAAATCCAATGAGGGTTTTACAATTTAGGATTAAAGGCTTCATTTTTTCAACTAATATTTTGTTGCTCCAGTGTAAGTAAAAATACAAAATGAAGCAACTATGGAAATACAGTTGATTAACAATGTCCTGTAGTTTTGTATATAATAAATTATATAAGTTTTTGAATTTAACGTACAAAACATACCTGGATTGTCAGTGTCTGTGTTTTTTAGTTTTATAAAAAAGGTCTATAGGTGGGGCCTATTATTTCCTGGGTGACAGCTCGGTAGGCAGGCAGGGAGTGACAGATTCACTTTAAATGGAGTCCAATATGAAAGCATCCTGTTATAGAAAAAGAGTAGTTAAGCAGATTGATAGATTGTTTTGTGAAAAAATAATGTAATGTATGCCAGCTTTGTGCCATAAACTATTTTTTTAAAGTGGTGAGAGCAGTGCAAAATCACGAAAGGCACAAATGTTTGCACAAAAATTTTATGTAAAACCTGGAAACCCCATTGGGAATGGTGTCTGGGGGTATACAATGTATTCACAGTGTGAATAGGTATAATGAAGATTAACTAGTTACCAAAGACAAGCTTGAATACGTATTAAGACTGTGACTCACTGATCCACATGAGAAACACCTTGTGCTCTGGATCTTCATATCATTTGCTGCAAATGAAAGAAAAGAACATCATGAAAAAATGATGAGACTGCAGATGTTAAAGAGGCAAGTCAGCCGAGACACCCGGCACCACAGTGGTCAATGCTGAGCTGCTGGAACACATTAAAGCATTAATATGGGTTAACAATGCCTCAAACTCCTTACCTGAATTAGTAAGGACGGACTGTAGAAAATGAATGGTTTTAACAGAATACATTCTCTATCAGAAGTCAGAAAAGAACTGAGCAAATTGGAGATGTAGTATTATTACTGTCCTTATGGCTTCTTAACGGGAGCCTGTCACCACTTTCATGCTGCCTAAAATTTTAGTCATTTGGGTGGTCACTGGCAGCTTTTCCATGCCTCACCCACGGGTGGATTAACTTTACCATAGGCCCTGGGCTGGTCACCAAACCTGGGCCCCCCCCGCACCCCGTTGTAACTATGGCAGCACTAGCCTGGTGTACAGTATATAGTACAGGATACTTATTGTCATGATGCCCGGATTTGTGCAAAAATGCGGTAAAAAAGCAGCAAATTATGGCATCACAAAGTATAATTTTTTTTTGGTGGCCATGGGCCCCTCAGAAGCTCAGGGCCCGGGCTACCGCTCGAAAAGGATCTATTATAATCCGCTAATGCCTCACCAGCCATCATTGATAAATCTCTACCTGTGTGGGGCAGGCAGAAACCACCAGGGGCAATCCCAATGACTCATGGTTCAAGTGGCATGAAAATGATTACTGGTTCTCTTTAAAACTAGCATAGGTAGGCAGGAGATCAATGGCGTAACTACCACATAGCTGGCTATGGAGCCATAAAATCTCAGGGGTGCCCGAGCAGTGCAAGATTTTTTACCTAGCTGCCCTCAGGACACAGGTACAGTTGAAAACTATGGCAGAGCAGGGAACTGTTGTGTACTGGTTCCTCCATCTACTCTCATAGGCTATAGGATGTTTTCTATGAGAGGTACAAAAATCACTATCTTATTATCATATTATACTATGCTTGAATGAAGAAGACACTAATATGTATGTCGGACATTGAGTGGCATATATAATCATTGACTTTAAACGAATTTTAACTTTTACACCAGTGAGAAGTATTTTTTGGTCATTTGTAATATTTTCATTTTTATTTATTAAAAAAAATGGTGCATTTAAATTTTATTTTATTTAGTTTAGTTTTATTCACATTCACATTTTATTATAGCAGCCCATAGGAGTCAAAGTTTTGTTTATGCATCGGTCACATGTCCATACGGCTCTGATTAGAGTATTACAGTGCTCCGGGACCATATCGATGCTTGTGTATAAAGACATTGACTGATTTGCATTGATATTGGTTCTAGCCCTTTATTAGCCATATAGTAGTTATTATTGTTTTGTGCACTGCTTATTATGTACATTGGTTTATTATATATGGACATGGTTCAGTGGCATTGTTCGGCCTTTATATACAGTAGTATACTGGTAATGTTGATCACTGTTATGGTTCATTTACGATTTTGAGACTTTTTTTCTTTTGACTATTGATCCAATTCATTCCAGGTTGAAGCTTTAGCATTTTGACTCTCTGACTGTTTCATTATGAGAAATTAAGGTATTAGCTTTTATTTATAAAGCACTTTAAAAAACCTACATACAATGAAAGAGAGGAGAGAGAGCCGTGCTTGTAAGAGTTTAGAATTTAAAGGGCATGAGTGATTCTATAGCTACTGCCGGGTGCTGACTGTCAAAATGGACCAACCACTGTATGTCCACTGAGAGAATATAAGTAAAGCAGCTTGAACCAGTCACCTGACCTGTATCTTTGACGATACATTTAGAAAGTGTATTGTTATGGGGTGGAATAGCAAAGTTCAGAAGACATCAAAGAAATCAACAATGGACAAAACATAAAAAGAAGTCTATATTTGACTCATGAAGCATAGACATAGCTAAAATAAATTATGTGACAACATATTAATAATAATAATAATAATAATAATAATAATAATAATAATAATAATAATAATAATAATAATAATAATAATAATAATATTAGAACTTGACTGATGAAGTAAGACCAAAAAATTCCAGAGAAAAAGTGCAGCATAAGAGAATTTAGAAAGGAGAATGAAATGAGGGATGATAAGGAGTGTAGGTTATTGGCTGACTGGTCGGGGGAACATAGGTACTTTTATACTGAAAGGTAATAAAAGAAGTTGCAGTATGGTGGACACTTCTATGTATATGGACAATCATTGGATTTAGTATATAGAAAGGCCATGGACCCAGTTGACTAATTTTTATTTCCTGTATGCAAAATATAGCAACTTTCTAAATGGCCTTCACTAAAAATTTCCAACCATTTAGCAGCTACTAGTGAAAGTTAAGATAAATTAAGCAGACTGATTTTTTATTCTCTCAAGGTGAGAGAGAAGAGAATCCTTAAAGGACAGCTTGCACCGGCATAGCTTGCACAGGCTGTAGAGAGGGAGGATAGCAAATACAAGGCAGTTTGCAGGAGAGTATCACACAGGCTTTGTAGAAGAGAAAGCAGAACTTACACAGCAAACGGTTGTGGCTGTAGAAGTAAAACTAAGCAAATGTTTTATTGACCCATGGAGAAGGTCTTTTACACCATAATAAGTACAAATTAAGAATAAAAAAGCCCTTCAAGCATGTCCATTGTCTTTTGGGCTATTTCTTATACTGACAAACTTGGCTATGCAGTGAGAGATAGAAGCTGTGATCTCTTTCAAAGTGTTTGTGTTCTGTATTGCTATTTTCAATGACATAGGTTTAGAATAGTGTATAAATAACGTTATATATTCTAAGTTTAGAATAGTGTATAAATAACATTATATTTTCCCCTTCCAAATCCATTCTTCTGTATTCAATAAAATATGCAGCATGTGCTGGAACTGTATAGATACAATTTGATATTCTTCATCTTTGTATTGATGTGGCATTGGTGACAGTCAATACATTGTAGTTAGTATATTACAGTACCTTACAATGCATAGAGTAGGTTTATAAATCTCATCCTACGTCGTGTGTGCTGTAATGGTATGTTGAATACAGTATTTACTTAGTGCTTTCTGCTTACTAAATGTGTTGTCAATCTCCCTGTCAGCCAGTAGAGTGCAGTTAAAGAACCAATTTATAGAGCTGGGATTTAATCCAGATCTTTGAGTTTTTAGTCCCTACAGCATTGTATAACATGATGAAACCTGTAGTTCCACAAAAGCCATATGGCCACTGCTTTAAGAACATTAACCCTTTTATAGTGATCTGATGTCTTCATTTCATGATATTGGTCAGATATAGAAACAAATGATGAAGGGTAAAGTCGGATTTGTTTAAAAAAAAAAAAAACACTTTTATTTTTCCATCTTCAAATGGGTTAAAAAAGCTTCACATTTGGAGCCTATTAGAGAACTGCATACATTACAATTCCCTAACATGCTGTTATTATCAGAGGCAATCCCTTACAGGCATATAACAACCAGCAGAGCTATGTGTAATGTAAGATGTGCTTCTTGCTATGGGTGTGCAGGGATTTTTTTTAAGTTCTCCAAAAACATTCTGCCAAGCTAATTGGCTCCCTAGGAAAGCTCTGCTGGGCACCACGACCGATGTAAAGGAACGCGCTCTCTGTACAGAACTGTGAAAGTAAAATATATTACACATTTAAATGTATTACTTTCTTTATATATTCCCAGAAGGTATTACCCTGTGAGGGGCATATATCCATTCTGTGTCCGCCAGATCAGTCTTGGGTTGGGCACACGTATAAATCTAGGCCTGGGGAGCACATACTATGCAGCAGCTAGGAGAAGTTTCCGTTTAGTAATTTCCCATAGCTATAAGTCAATGATTACTATGCTTTATTAATGGATGAGGAGCTCCACGCATGCGTTTGTTGTTGCTGTCTCTAGAGTCTCCATTGTGCCATGAGTAGTATTTCCACAATCAGCTCGTGGCTACCCCTAGATGTCTGTAAGTAAGAGCGATATGCCTACAGAGACTGGCGTTTGCATCCTCCCTCATCACCGCCGCCGGGCCCAATGATCTCTTCTGGCATCCCTTTCTGTCCTCTTTCTGCAGATGCCTGTGCACATTAATAAGGCGGCATTAACCCTGCGATTAGTGCCAGCATTTCTGCAAGGATTGTAGGAGATGATGTGTGAATTCCAACAAAAAAAAAACGTAAAAATATGGGGGGGAAAAAAAATAGGTTTTCCATCGTATATCATCTGGTTCATAAATGCTGCATAATAAGCCTTGTAGTCCATCAGAGAGCTCGGAAAAGCTTGAAATCCTGCAGGAGAGAGCCAGGAGCAGGAGAGGAGAGTATGTGTTTCTCCGGATTCTTTTTTTTGCGGCTCGGCACAGCAGGATCAGCCCCACTGATAGAATGTGCGGGTTGTCATGGCAACACCCTCCCCTGCTTCATACACGAAAGATTAGCTCTCACTGCGTAGAGGAGAGAAATTCGGGAAGTCAGGCTAATCCCTGGGTGCACAGCAAGAGAAAGGTTGGATCCTGCCCGGGGGATGCCACATCTGCAATGAAAGCACTGGCCCGGTCAAAGAAGCTGAAAAGTAGAACTGTAGATAGAGGAATATATGGGAAGAATAAAGGGAATGAGAATAATACGAGTGGCAGAGAAGAATGTCCCGTGTTAGAAATGATAACTGGCAGGAATTAAGACACTAACTATAAATATATGAGAAGGAGCTGATCTGGATATAGCTGCTGTGCTGTGCTTACCCACCAGCCCTTACTCCATTATTTATTTCATACAGTGTGCAGAAAAATATTAAACAAAGTTGATCAGTTTAACTTTTGAATAGTATTGTATGTGGTGTGGCATTTGTATGCTATGGCTCCATGTACACCAGAGTATACCAACTACCAGTAGGTACTTGGAACAAACTTCCAGCAGAGGTGGTTGGTAAATCTACAATAACAGAATTTAAACATACATGGGATACACATTTATCTAACCTAAGATAATAAGAATGGAAATGATAAAAGGGCAGACTAGATGGACCCAGTGGTCTTTTTTTTGCCGACAATCTTCTATGTTTCTATTCCCTATTTATAGAGGGCCTTTGGTGAATATACAAAAGTAATGGTTCACTGCTAAGTGCAGGGGAGTATGAAGGGGAGGCTAAGGGGGTGTAAATCAGGCTTAGGGGGTGTGAATATGAGGCAGGGGGGTATGAATCAGACTTAGAGAGTGAATATGAGGCTGAGAGGGCATGAATCAGGCTTGGGGGTGAATGTGACGCTGAGGGGACATGAATCAGGCTTGGGGTGTGAATGTGAGACTGAGGGGACATGAATCAGGCTTGGGGGTGAATGTGACGCTGAGGGGACATGAATCAGGCTTGGGGGGTGTGAATGTGAGACTGAGGGGACATGAATCAGGCATGGGGGTGTGAATGTAAAGCTGAGGGGACATGAATCAGGCTTGGGGGGTGAAAGTGAAGTAGAGGGGACATGAATCAGGCTTTTGTGGTGTGAATATGAGGCTGAGGGGACAGGAATCAGGCTTGGTGGGTGTGAATGTAAAGCTGAGGGGACATGAATCAGGCTTGGGGGGTGAAAGTGAAGTAGAGGGGACATGAATCAGGCTTTTGGGGTGTGAATATGAGGCTGAGGGGACAGGAATCAGGCTTGGTGGGTGTGAATGTGAGGCTGAAGGGGCATAAATCAGGCTTTGGGGGTGTGAATGTGAGGCTGAGGGGATGTGAATCAGGCTTGGGGTGGTGTTAATATGGGACTGAGTGGGCCTGTTTCAGACTTAGGGGGTGTGAGTATGAGGCAGAGGGGACATGAATTAGGCTCACACCTCACTGAGGCTAGCATTCTGGCCCATTTTTTAAATAAAGTTCCCATTCACCTGAATATTTAGGGAAATTTGCAGATCAGAATCAGGAGAGGCTAACCGCTTAATTTTTTTTTCTCTCTCTCTCTCTCTCTCTCGCTCAAAATCACTTAATAAACAAAATTGAGATGAGTAAATTTTCATTAATCACAAAGCGAAGTACTTCCATCTAACTGACTGCCCCTCAGTGCCACTCCTCCCTGGGTGCTGGGTAAAGCTTGATCCAGTCCTGGTAAACGTCTCCTAGTTTACCAGGACTGGATCCAGCTTTTCCCAGCACCGGGGAGGAGCGTCAGTCTGTTATAAGGCAATCAGCTGATGAGCGGATTTCAGAGATACAATACACTGATCAATACATTGTGTGAACAATGGCCGTTGTGTGCAGTGACTTCAATGCAACCCATTTCTCTATGACAAGAACTCAAAAGTGAAAACATGGCATTTTTTTAGATGAAAACCAGCTGTAGTCTTAGGATACGTTCACATTCTAGCTCTATTCATTGAAAAAAAAATCTGTTGTGCAACAGCTATCCAGGGCGTACTTTTGGATTTCTGCCGTAGATTTTTAGGTTAAGTTCACACTACAGCATTTTTCATCCGATATTTGCTGATGACAACCATCTATAATTATCGTGATTATTAAAGACGTTTGTCATTAGCAAATATCGGACATCTTATTGACGTCCTTCGGCAATAACGGGCGGAAAATAGTCTGCATGCAGTGGAGTCAACGATTCAGTGGGACGAAACCCTATCTATCTATCTATCTATCTTCTATCTATATATTAAGGGCAATATTTACTTACCTTTGGTAAGTCAGATGTTAGGAAAATGAGCAATCAATGGTATCATTGAACAAACACTTACTTGAAAACATATATCATAACAAACATTATTGATTGAAAAAGACAAAGTCTTATTGATTACGGCACAAAATTATTTCGGAATTTGTATTCAAAGCTGTCATAGAAGCAAAATCTTTTGTCCCTGTCCCCCTCTGCAGCTGCCATAAACAACCTGGTCTCCCATGGATGCATTTTACTTGTGTAACTTCATAGAGAACATAGCAGTGTGAAAGTGCCGCTGTATTCCCTATGAAGTACACGTTTTCTAAAGTAAAACACTGGATTGAAACTAAAGAGCCGGAGTAAATTACTAGAAAAGAGACAAAAGGACAGCAGTGCAAAATGGAAATACAATGCTTTCAGAGAGTTTTGAGAGCCTTTCACTTTTTCTCATTTTGTTGTGGCCTTGTGGTAAACTAAAAAAAATTACGTCCCCCCCCCCCCCCCCCCCCCCCCCCCCCCCCCCCCCCCCCCCGCCATCAATCTAAATTCAGTCCCCCCATAATGACAAAGTGAAAACAGACTTTTTAAAATTTGTTTGCAAATTTATCAAAAAGGGAAGTACTTGACATAAGTAATTAGACTCTTCGCTATGACAGCTGATGTTTTGTTCTGGCTCCTCCCATTCCTCTTGATCTTCTTTGAGATGTTTCTTTACCTTGACTGGAGTCACTTGTGGTAAATTAAGTTGATATCAGACTGGGCCAAAGGTTTACCATCCAACAATACAGTGACCATAAGCACACAGCCAGGACAGCACGTGGACAAATCTGTGAATATCCTTATAATTTATGGAGGGCAGAGGGGCCGAGGGGGGTGAGTCTCCACAGATTGGAGACTGTGGAGGACATTTATCAAGACTGGCCTATGACTGGCATATGACCTAAATAAAGCGCTGCCCCCTTTTCCCTGGCTGGATTTACTAAGAGACACAGGCCTCTTAGTACAGGCGGCCAGCCCTGCGCCCAGCACAGGTATTGTGCAAATATCTACACCTGCTCTGAAGCAGGTGTAAACCTTCATATATCAGGTGCAGGAGGAGGCCAAGCATCCTACTTGCGTTGTCACGCCCCCACCCCCTCCACCCACCTGTCAGGCAAGCGGGGGATATGGCTGGTGTACACCACAGAAAAGGGGCAAATCTGCCCCTTCTTTGTGGCGTACAGCAGGGGCACATAATGATAAATCCCCTGTGTGTCTGGGCACAGAAAACGCTGTATTCTCAGGTCAGAGAGGTCACTGCTTATCTGGGAACTTGGTGAGAGGAGATTGCAGGATGATGTGTTGTACTATACACGAGCTGTTTGTCTCCTCTCTGTGCTCCTTTACCCCCCTCGGCTTTTTTAGTTCAGAAGGAAACTCTTTTGCTTAATAAAACCTATTACAGAGTTTATTAAAATTACTTGGTACTCTTGGTTTCTGCCAAAAAAATAATTAACTGACAGTCACACTTTAGGTGGCCTAGCCCTATCAAATATCTCTGGAGAGTCCTGAATGGCTGTCTGACTATACCCTTAGGGTACATTCACATGTACAGGATCTGCGGCAGATTTGATGCTGTGTTCAATCATTTAGTTACAGTATTCACACAGTATCAGATCTGCAACAATAAATCTGCAGCTTATTTTGTTGCAGATCCTGTATGTGTGAACGAACCCTTATGGCACCATCACACATTTAGTGTTCGCACCATGTTTGACTCTACATGTTTTCAGCTGCATGTTTATGGCTTTACTGTAGTTTGTTTTCATGCTTTAAACTTTAACAAAAGACAAAACACCCAGCTAAAAACATGTGTGAATGTAAGCTTACTTCATATGTACATGGCTTTTATATAAGACTCAGTATTCGCCACTATAGGAATATTTCTTACCTCTATAATAGAGTACATTTGCCCATAGACCTGCAGATTTCCCTTTTTATGCCCTCCCTATTTAAACTTCACACAGTATTTGGACCCTTTTTGTGCCCCCATTCAAGATCATTTGGGGGCCTCATTTTGCCCTCACAAACCAGTTACCTTTTTTATGATTGTACATATCGGTAGGCCCCTTTTCCCCAAGAATATTGCCCCCTTTGTGCAAAAAAATTTAAGAAAACCAATCACCATGATTTTGTGTATTAGGGTAGGTTCGCACTACAGAATCCACAGACACCATTCTATGGGTGCCGAAAGAATTGACACGTGGAATCTGCCCGGCCATAGAATAGTGCCTATGGCACAGGCGGATAGGTGCGCCACTGTGAAGGGGAATAAGCCACGGAATCCGCCAGAACTTCTCTGCGCAGATTCCATAGTGTGAATCTAACCTTAGCCTACAAAATGGTACCTTAGAATGCTTAATTCAATCTCTCCTAAAATATAGAGAGACATGATTACAGACTATTCCTTCCCACCAGCCATGACTAGTGCTGAGGAAAAGAACGATAGCTAGTGAAGGGTAACTAGCTTATGACGTGGGAAATAATAAAAGAATGTTTCTGGTTGTTGGCAGACGCTTAAGAGATATGTTAGGACAGGTTGAATTGGGCATTATTTGTAGGTTGATACACAAAAACTTGTTGGTTGGTTGGTTCCCTTTCAACTCACCTCTGCCCATTTCCATGCCAAAAGACACTTGTGCTGGGAAGCTGATATTCACTTTTAAGCTATATTCTCACTGTGCAAAAAAAAAAAGCGAAAAGGCGTCTGTTTTTTTTTTTAGTATTTTGCAAACAACGGACCTTAATTTTAGTTGTTCACACGTTTTATTTCACTGTCCTTACACCATCTTTACTACTGAATTTAATGGACATTTAAAAAAGAAACACACCCAGAAGAGATTGAACTAGAATATTGTATCAACAGCTGTCATTGTAATGATGGGCGCCCAAACAGACAGAAAAAAAGGTCAAGTGAACATAGCCTTACAGTATAAATGATGGGGCGGGGAGCTAATAGTTCTCTACAACAGTTTTAGCTGAATTTGACCCAGTGGAAAGTACAGATAACTAGGGGCAATTAGGGGCCGGGAATGCCCCATAGTAGCTGCGTGGCCTCTACTGGAGATATGGGCCCCATCACTTATGATAAGTGCTCTGTTTGCAATCTGTGATATATGGATCACAAATATTCTGTGTACTTTGAACTGTAGTGTATATTCATACATTAAAGTTTTGGTGCATAATAATTTGCCATTCATCTGAGAAACAACTATTCTTAGTTATATACAAAGGAAGAAAAAAAAGGTTTTATTTTGGACATATTTCTGCCATAAATCTGCCACATGTTATTATATCTTGAATAAAGAAACATAGGGGGAGATTTGTCAAACTGGTGTCAAGTAGAATTGTCTTAGTTGCCCCTAGCAACCAATCAGATTCCACCTTTCATTCCTTACAGATTCTTTGGAAAATGAAAGATGGAATCTGATTGGTTGCTAGGGGCAACTGGGCCAATTTTACTTTATACCAGTTTGATAAATCTCCCCCATTGATTTATACTTTTAACCATTTCAATTTGGATCCCAGGCACCTGCAGTCTCTCTCTCTGCACTTGCTTATGCTGTTTGCTGTTGAATAAATCAATCTACAATACTGTTGGGACTAGGAGACGCACCTGTTTCCTCTGGGGTCAGGGTCCACAGTGCTGAGAAGCCTCAAAACTAAGCAGCTCTAAATTTCTGTCTGATCTGTGCAGGAGCAGCTGGGTATTACAGGATAGGACTTGTTCACACATCCGCATGTGAGCGCTGTGTGTTTGCCCCATATTCAGAAGCTCCGTATTATGGAATACACACAGCCTTCTTATATTTGTATTGGAGATGGTTAGAAAGTGCATGACAATATATAAAAAAAGAGGCCATATTAATATTTCCTAAGGTATCTTATGTTTACACAGTTATTATAAAGCAGAATAATTATCCGACACATATGTTTCATCTACTTCATGTGGAAAAGAAGCCGAACAGGTAGAA
Source organism: Dendropsophus ebraccatus (assembly GCF_027789765.1). Taxonomy (NCBI): domain Eukaryota; kingdom Metazoa; phylum Chordata; class Amphibia; order Anura; family Hylidae; genus Dendropsophus; species Dendropsophus ebraccatus. The sequence continues at coordinate 61,366,728 of NC_091455.1, forward strand.
CAAAAACCTGGACAGTAATAAAATGAGCCAGTGTCTCTGTTCACAAGGGACAGAGAAGTGTTTGAAGACAGCAGCGCCACCTTCTGTCCACCATCTAGAAAAGCAACAGCCATTAGGAATAAGCAGAAGTCCTGCTGCCAGATCTAATACTTGTTTTAGTAACTCAAACCAGGTGCAAAGAGACTTCTCAATGAAACCAATGGAAAATTTCAGAGTATCCAACAACATAGTTTATTTGTTGCAGATACCTTACATGTGACCCTACTAGTAGATATACTTTTGCTTTTCAACCCTACCTGGCTTTGGCTGAAAAAATGCACACAATACTACAATGGCATTTAAAAAAAACAAAAAAACAACTTACCTAAGCATATATTAGGATGTGTGAAGTTTCTTGCAGTGACTTGTGTAACTTGTGTAAGGCCATGTTCCGGAGTGTATATACTTGGGGGAGATTTATCAAACATGGTGTAAAGTAAAACTGGCGCAGTTGCCCCTAGCAACCAATCAGATTTCACTTTTCATTCCTCACAGACTCTTTGGGAAATGAAAGGTGGAATCTGATTGGTTGCTAGGGGCAACTGGGCCAGTTTCGCTTTACACCATGTTTGATAAATCTCTCCCATAGCATACACTTCGTTTGGGATCCCTAGCAGTGCCGCAAGAAACTGACATGTTCAATGAATAGCAGCCGCAGAAAACCCTGTCGGTTCACACAATGGAGCATGTGGCTCCGGCCGCATGCTCCATTGTGAGCAGTGGGGGATTTGGAAGCGGGTGTGCCCGCATCTAAATTCAGCAGCAGTAAAGATCATACGGAACCATGCTTGGGGCCACCCTATTAAGGAGGTGGGCATCCCCAAAACGCAGGGGGAGTTTTGGTCATCTGGATTAGCTGTGAGAGAGCACAACCCCCTCCCTTGACCTGGTATCTAGAGTAACCCCACCCCCCCTTCTACATCTATAGAAACCCCTGGTGCAGTGGTAGGAAGCACATTGTTTCACACAGATTTTTGTTGTTGTTGTTGGTTTAGCAACATTGTATATAAAGGTTAAGTTTTATCGCAATAGGGTGTGAATTTATGTCAGTCAGTGAAAAAAAAAGTGTGAACATAGCCTCACTCTGCATTTGACCATTAAGCCATAGGCAGTATCCATGTTTTCCAGGCAGCCCCAGAGCTGCATCCATCTTCTCCTCCAACAGGGAGTCAAATGCCGAGCGTTCAGGATTTTGTGAACCTGAACTTACTGTAGTTTCACTCATCTCTAATCTGTTTATACCAGCTATTAGCTTATTTACTTTTTACCAAGATTCTATTTTTATTTCAAGCTCTACCATGTTAAACCACGCCCCTTTCCCCTCACTCTAAGCCACGCCCTCATGTTGAATTAAAAATGACAACGATTTAATGCCAAAGTCAAGGTGCAAAGACATTTAGTTAATCTGTCCCGATTTTTCAGAAACCACACACCTCCTACACTAACATTAATTTTTTGGGGGAGGCACTTTTTTTTTTCTTACTTAGGGATGGAAAATGCTTAAAAATAGCATAACCCTGTCACCTGAAAAAATATACACTGTTCTTAGTACATTTTATATTTTCCTATTGTTTTACAGTTAAAGGGGTACACCAGAGGAAAAAAAATCTGATCTCAGATCAACTACTGTCAGAAAGTTATATAGATTTGTAAATTACTTAATCTTAAGCCTTCCAGTACTTATCAGCTGCTGTATGTCCTGCAGGAAGTGGTTTATTCTTTCTAGTCTGACACAGTGCTCTCTGCTGCCACCTCTGTTCATGACGGGAACTGTCCAGAGCAGAAGTTGTTTTCTGAGGATTTGCTACTGCTCTGGACAGTTCCTGACATGGACAGAGGTGGCAGCAGAGGGCACCATGTCAGACTGAAAAGAAAACACCACTTCCTGCGGGAGATAAGTACTTCAAGGCTTAAAATTTTTAGTCATTTACAAATCTTTATAACATTTCGACACTAGTTGGTTTAAAAACATTTTCCCCAGAGTACCCTTTTAACATTTTTTCTGCTATATTTTTTATCAGAAAAAAATGCAATGAAAAATATATTTCCACACAATAATGTGAAATACTTTTTTACTGTAGTTTTTTTTTTTATCATATTTTACAAAAGTCTATATATACAATATACAATGTGGTCTGTAGCATTTTTGTAGTTTGTCAGGGTTAGTGGTATATGGTTTAAATGCAGCATGCTCAGGGTATGGTGGGCTTCCCTAAAAGATCCACCCTACTGTATAAAGAAAAATGTGTATAAAATTTTTTTTTTTTTAATATTTTTCCATGCCAGAAAGGTCACTGTATGAAGGGGCTCCTTTACACTGGACATTACATTGCGTGATTTGTGTCATCCAGAAATATACATTTTTCCATGCTACACATAGGAGTTATCATTTCAATAAGTTACATCAGGTGTACACTACAATTGTCATGGTAACAGCTGATGTATACATATATAATATTTCTTTGTAAACATTGTTTAATTTAAACACTTAATCACATAGTGGTGCTGCAGACGCTGGAGACACGAGAGCTGATGAGGACTTCATGTGCTATTTATAGCTTAAACCGTGCTTAATCCGCCACTGACTTTGGGCTTCTTCCCTGTTCATTCAACTTGATCTTCTGTATCCTTGCATAAATCATGAGTCCGGTGACAGTGCAGGGCAGATACATGCATTACGTAGCTGTGTGTGCCGCTAGTGAAATGCAGAGCCAAGGGGCAGAGCCTGGGTTATGTGAACACAGCGATGCAGGGATGGACTCGCCATTAAAGCCGTGCAGTATTATAATATTTCTATATATACAATAGATAGGGACCGTAATACTGTGCTTGTGTATAGCCTGAAAGCTTATATTTTTGGAAGCTCAGAATGAGGTGCATAAAAACAGAGTGGGCCTTAAAGTGATAGTGTCACCCCCTTTCTGTATGAGGACTTCTCTACACAGCTGTGAAGCCTAAATTCTGCAGTTTCCATACCCTTTTTTTATAATAGATTTCTAGGGGGTTTGTCCAGTGAAAAATGCTTTTTATCGTAGGTGGATTGCGTCACAACGTGGGCGGGGCTTCACAACCGCAGTGCCACTTAGCCCCACCCACATCAGCACCAGACCAAGCACCAAGAAATCTATTATATCTATTATATAAGAAATCTATTCTGAAAACTGCTACGATAGCTATGTAGAAAGTCAGAAAGGGGGGGTCAGAGTATCACTTTAAAATCCCTTTAACCTATGTTCATTTCTTTATAACAAACCCCATTTTTTATCATTTCAATTGGTGCCAGATTCTCTTTCTACATTTTTCATTCAGATTTGTAATGTTGGATCTAAACAGATTGGTTCACTGATATATAATATATACAATATATAACTATTAGATGTACAGTACTTTTCTAAAGGAATATATTATGTATATACCTGTTTATATATTAATTCAAATGGGACTGTGTGGAGGAGAAATAATGTGGGAGATTTATCAATAATGGCGCACCATACAGCTGACCAGCAGGGTGCCCATCCTCTTGATGAATGTGCCCTTGGCTACAAACATCACCAGGTCAGACTTGCCGTCCTAGCACTGTTCTAAGTAGAGAAGTGTCAGAACACCTAGTTACATGAGTCACTCTTAACGCCGCACTGAAATGCATGTAGATCTACAGGTTTCATAAATGGCATTTAGCCAAAACACCACATTTTTTAATGTATTAAATACATTGATAGGTCTGCTTTTACCTATTTATTCTAAGATAGTTCCCTGGTTGTGGCCATACTGGACACACATACACCACTCCTATACTACTAGTATACAGTACATAAGGTGAATTGCAAGTCTAAGGCACTTAATGGTCAGTAAAGTGTCATTAGAATAATAATCTTAAGGGTGCCTTCACACTTAGCGACTCGCAGCGTAAATTACGCTATGAGTCTGTCAGGTCCTGGCAGATCACTTTCATTACATACACGCAGCGGTCTGAACGACTGCTGCGTGTATGTAATTCTGCCGGCCCCTTAACCCCTTCAGCTCCCGCCCGGCTCCCTTTGCTTCTGCTCTGGACAGTTTCTGTCTCGGACAGAGGTGGCAGCAGAGAGCACTGTTTCAGCCTGGAAAGAATACACCACTTCCTGCAGAACATACAGCAGCTGGAGATTTTTAAATAGAAGTAATTTACAAATCTATATAACTTTCTGAAAACAGTTGATTTAAAAGAAAATAAAATCACTGGATAACCCTTTTAAAAAAAGAGATGGAGAGGGCCAGGACTGCGCTCGTAATCCAAAATCCACTCTTAAACCGAAGCAAATTTTCTCATAAGAAATCACTGATAAGCAGACAATTGGTTCCCACCCCCCAAAAATATATTTTTTTATTCTGAATAACATGTAAAACTAATGAAACAAACAATGAGAAACATCTGAATATGTGATATTATAAGTTACTGTACAGTATAACAATCAGCATGTGGAGTATAATGTATAGTAAGTGCATATACCTGAAGAAACAACAGTTTGTAGATACAGGATGGAGATGCAGATCCCCATAATGCAGTAGTGTAGTACAACAGGCTAGAATAGAGAAGCAGGGCTGCTGTCAGAGGTCTGTGTGATCACATGACAGCAATGGGGCTGGGGTATGTGTTCAACATGGACCAATTGGGAAGTGAGAATCACAGCTGTGCAGGACAGTGACATAAACAGCGACATATAGGCACAGTATAGCAGCAGTGTGTATAGCTTAGTGTGAGTGCAGGCACATTATAGCAGCAGTGTGTATAGCTGAGTGTAAGTGCAGGCACATTATAGCAGAAATGGAGAGGATGGGAAACCCAGGGCCTTCAGAGACTGCAGGGAGCATGAAGGAATGAGCAGGGCATATGTGGGCACATACATGCAGCGCTCTCTGTCCAGGGAGAGAGGGGTTACAGCTATGAAGAGATTACCTCCACAGTCCTGTCTCCTGATGTAAACCCCAGCCTGAAGTGGATCTGCTATGATTTGGAAGGTGAGGGAGACTTCCTGGGTCAAAGTACAGGGCTGTAGACCCCGCTATGCAGACCATGTCCTTCCCCGCCGTCCCACCCAGTACAGGGAGCTCTTATACCAAAGCAATGCTCTTAAACCAAGTTACAATTTTGAAAAACTGTGAGCTCTTCTTGCAAAATGCTCTCAAACCAAGTTACTCTTAAAGCGAGGTACTACTGTATTTTCTTGCAATATTGACTTATATGTTAAAAGGGCAGTGTCTATTGAAATCCTTATCCCTTAAAAAAAAAACTAGTCAATTTATTTCCAGTTAAATGTAATGGGGGGAAGAACCACAAATAATATGAGATAGAGACTCATGTAACATGTAGTATAGTTATTAGTATGTAAAACCTTAGCCTTGTCTATTGTAAATTGTCCCCCATTAGATTATAATGACAACATACGGCTGTCTTTTACTAAATATATATTACAAAAATGTAGAATAAGTGCCTCAGAGCTCCCATCTATGAGCAGTAATACAATATTAATTCTATAACATACATTGTATGCAACTTAGTTATTCAGTATTAAACAGTGGAGATAACACAATGATGAATAGGCAAGATATTGGCTCTAGCTTGTCAAGCACCTTCTTATTTTAATGAATTGTGAGCTGGCTTGGTAGCAAGAAGCATTCTTAGTAAATAAAAAATTTAAAGTGGCAATTCCTCTAAGGAGTCTGAATGAAAGGAAGGCAGTGACATGTTTAATATGTTTAATGTGGAAATGTGTGTGATCTCCACCTAATCTCTTGTGAGCAGAAATCACTTTGCAATTATTAGCACATACTCTTCACAGACAGGCTTTCATTCATCTAGGGTAATGATTCAGCTCCTTGCCCAGCGCTATAAACATTCTGACCATGGCATTGGTTTATTGGTGTCATCCTCTTGATGCCACCTGGGGCTCATGTCCTACCCCAGCTGCACGGGCACATATATAGAGAGACAGGATTATAGTACTAACTTGCATCAGGGGACATGAGTGTGGAGGTAATCCACATTCCTGTAACCCCTCTTTCCCCGGACAGAGTGCTGCATGCAAAGGCCCACATCTGCCCTGCTCATTCATTCATGCTCCCTGCAGTCTCTGTCAGTCCCTTTGTTTCCCATCCTCTCCATTCCTGCTGCAATGTGCCTGCACTCACACTTAGCTGTACACACTGCTGCTATAATGTGCCTGCACTCACACTCAGCTATACATACTGCTGCTATAATGTGCCTGCACTTACACTCAGCTATACACACTGCTGCTGCTATAATGTGTCTGCACTTAGCCTCACACTGCTGTATAAAAATTTGCTTTGGTTTAAGAGTGGATTTGGATTACAAGCACAGTCCCGGAACAAATTAGGCTAGTAATCTAAGGCACCACTGTGTGTGTGTGTGTATATATATATATATATATATTGACCAGCAGCAGGTTTAAAGAAAAATAAGTGGTTTATTGTCCACAACAGAAAACAAAACCTACAGCTTTCTTTAGCCAACACCCAGGTATGGAGCAGAGTCCGTGAAAACAGTCATTGGCAGTTATGCAAAACAGTCAATTAGTTCACATAGGGCTCTCACCCGGACAGGCGCTGCCAGACACCAAACCGCTCCTGGAAGTCTCCTCTGACCTCAGAGAAGCCACACACAGCTCCTTCTCCACAGCCGCACACTCTGAGACTGGAGATACACACACCCACTCTCAGCTGGTTCTCCCAGGCTTACAAAGCCTGGGCCTGGAGTGTGGGAGCAGCCATACTAAATTTTACACATGTGCCAGTGGCCTATTGCCGCTGACACCAGCAATCATAGTCTTTTACCTCACCAAGGCCAGGAACCTTGGTGAGACATATCTACCGGCTATGACGGTGCCTTGGGCCTTCTTACAATATATATATATATATATATATATATACTGTATGTATCTCTAAATATATACAGTATATATCACATGTGTATGAACAACTCACTCCGACCAAACACTTACTCTAATAAGGATAATTTCCTGGAAATATCCAACATTAAAACAAAATTTAGGTTTAATAGATCAAGCTGTGAAAGAAGAGGTTTTTCCGGTAAAAACATTGCAGAAGAATTCCTAATTTAAAACTAAATAAAATATAGTGAAGTCAATCATCAGCAGTAAGATATGTCTGTAAAGCATCAGGAGGCCATAGAAATAAGGGCAGAAGGAGAGCACACCGTCGGTCATGAAACACTAGTGCACTGGGGCATGGCATGATAAAACGCTGTAACATCACTGCAGCCTGACATACTCTTTAGTGTTGTCTAGTGATGTTAGGGCTGAGGTCAAATCTGCAGTAACTTTACAGCATTGCATAATACTGGGGCTTTATAATGCAGAGAAGCCGTTTAAATCCATGAAGGCCAAACTGCAGGTGAAGAGACCCACATGGCTATCAGATCATGCTGAAGAATATACAGAAAGGGATTTTCCTTCAATACTTAAAGGTATTGGCCAGAGTTAGAAAAATATGTCTGCCTTTTTCCAAAAATAGTTCTGCATCTGTCTACAAATGGTATACAGTCCTATAATTTTTTTATTACATTTAAGCTGAGTTTCAAAACCAGACACAACCTGTAGGGAGGTGTAGAACTGTTCTTAGAAACCAGACATGTTTTCCTAATTTCGAACAATCATTTTAAAGTTAGAGCTGCAGATAGCCGATAAGGCGTTTAAACAAGCTGCTGAGCTGCAGCATGCTTAACTCCTCCCCTCCCCCCCACCTCTCTCTGCCTTAATAATTAATGCATAGGATTTAACTTCAGCATTGAGCCTTGTACATCAGTTGGGCAGGGAAGGGTGGGGGAGAGAGGAGGCATGCATGCTACTGCTCAGCACCACTTCTATGACTCGAGCTTACAAAAAAAATACTTTTTTTTACTTTGCTAACAGCCATCAGCTAAGAAAAATGTAGCATTAATATGATCTCCCTATCAATTATCTGTCCATGTCTGCAGCAATGAGAAAGATATAAAAATGAAAGTTTCCCTTTAAAGTGTATTTATGGTTTTTTTTCTATCACATACATAAGGGACCTTCAATAAGGCCTAGTTGATTTGGTTATTTTTGGGTAGTGTGTGCTGCTTGTTGTCTATGTGATATGTTGCTATATATGTCATTTACTGTGCACCCCCTTATTGTTGTATTGGCAGTGCATAGTCCAGTCCCTGTTTTCATGATTTTGCAGTCCAGCTGTGCTATCAAACTGGTCTGACTTTTGGGCACACTCAGGAGAGGAGTCTACGTAACCTGTAGGTTTTCTTTCTGGACTTCTACTGCTAGTGTTACCAGGTCTTTTTGTAAGTGTGATCCCAGTGTTGGGTAGCAGCATCTGGTCCAGCACACCAGGTAGCACCAGTACATTGCATGAAAATATAGTCAGCAGTCCAAATCAAGCAGTGGAGATTCAGTATAGTACAAGAGGGATCAGGCAATTGGGAAGACAAACTTGGCTCAATACACCACATGGATATAAAGAACAGACTCAGCATATCTTTGCTATAGACAGTAAGGAACACTAACAACCAGCCAACATAAAGTTGGTGGAGGTAAGGAAACATTGGGGATCATCGTGCTGGCCCTTTAAATCCTTGAAAGGGTGCATACACAGTCTGGGGGCCAAACCAGGAAGTGCAGAGGCAGGAGCAGCATGGCGATGGAGGGGAGCAGAGAAGGTATGGACTAGGAGCCGGAGGAGGTAAGTAAAGTACACCAATGGGAGCAACCCTTCGGCTTTACAATGATATTTGCTGTCAAGCTGTTTATTGATTCTGAAAACAATGGAAGTCTCTATAATTTAGTGATTAGTTAGTGGGTCCTAGCAACCAACCAGACCCCCTCGATGCTTGTAACGCCCGGAGTAGTGGATCCACTGGACCGTCACCAGCGATGGCACTAACCTCACCAGGGAGCGGAGTCTAAGGGGCCGCTGGTTTTCACCAGAGCCCGCCGCAAGGCGGGATGGACTTGCTGCGGCAGGCGACCCCCAGGTCGCTACCCCTGGCTTGGTTGCTGGTGATGGCAGGCGAGGCGTGGCAGGAGCAGTAGGCAGGAGATGGTAGTGGCAGAGGTCTGTAGTCGTGACCGCAGGAGACAGGCTGAAGACAGGAGCAATAGAGTAACGGGGAAGCAGGAACCAGGAACAAGGACTAGGGACCGGGTAGTGGACAGGAATCAGGAACAAGGACTAGGGACCAGGTAGCGGACAGGAATCAGGAACAACAGGGAGCTGGGCCAAACGCTATGGGAAGCATGTAGAGGCTCCAACCCAGGGGACAGGGCATGCTGGGATTTATAGGGGAGTGATTGGTGCCACTAACCAATTAGGAGCGCACTGCCCCTTTAAATCTGAGACAGCCGGCGCGCGCGCGCCCTAGGAGGCGGGGACGCGCGCGCCGGCCGGCACAGACCGCGACATGCACGGAGGAGAGGTGAGGCGCCCCAGGGGCCGAAGCAGCAGCAGCGCCGGGTCCCTACACAAGGACCCCGGCGGCTGCACGGGACAGGAGGCGGTCGCGGCGGCAACCCGGGACACGGGAAGCCGCCGCGGCCGTGACAATGCTATCTGCTGACTTCTGCATTATATGTCAAGAGAGAAGGATAGAGCAGCACCAACACCACAGGACTGGACCATTGATCTCTTTTTAATTGGAGAAAATCCCAATGGATTCTAGAATGGCCGTACTTCCATCCAGGACACAATCCAATGAGTGTTTATTACACTAATACAACAACATTGCAATGTTTTGGACGATCCACACATCAGAGCTGGACCTTTTCAGAGAAGCATAAACAAGACCATTACATTGTAGCTTTATTGGTGTAATAAACACTTAATGTATCCTTAACGTTTGCTGTAGCACAGCTTCGGAATTGGTTTGGTCTCTATTAAATATTATTCTTTATAGTAAGGACTGGTAGTTACTAGGCTTTCCTTGGATGTCCAAATTCTGTAAGTTTCTGCCCTACCTTTCCCTACCTTTCCTCTTGGCTAGACATATCCCAAAATGAGGGTTGAGAAATGTTTATGCCATGTGCGTCTATGTGTGGTTACCCAGTGGTTGTGTTGTGGGTTGCACCCTGTTGAGGGTTTTAAAGCGACTCTGTACCCACAATCTGCCCCATGAAAACCACTTGTACCGTCCGATAGCTGCTTTTAATCCAAGATCTTTCCTCGGGTCTGCTCAGCAGGTGATATTATTGTCCTAAAAAACAACTTTTAAACTTGCAGCCATGTGTCAAATTGGCGTGGCCTAGAGTGTCTATGTCCGAACCTTGCATCACCTCTTCGTCCTTCCTCCCCGCCCTCTTCATCATTAGGATGAACACTGCACATAAGCTGGATCGTTAGGCACCTGTGCAATGTTTAGACTGGTTATGAATAGGAGAAATGCTACCAGTGGCGTTCCTAATGAAGAGGAGGGCGGGAAGGAGGATTAAAAGCAGCTATCTGAAGGTACAAGCAGTTTGGGGGGACAGATTGTGGGTACAGAGTGGCTTTAATGTGTCTGGACAGGTAAAGGTGGACACATCTATACTTACAGACAGTTTTTGTGAAGAAAAAGGAGGTTGGGCAGTGTGTAAGCTCTGTTGATGATCCAGGTAAAACCCATATGTTCATGGACATGTGAATCATGGGATGTGGATAAATAAGAACTGGATGGCACTGCTAAATGCTGAGCAAAAATGACCAATGGCTAAAGGCCAGTATTACATGGCACAATATTGATTTATTAACACTATCAAGTGCTATAGAAGTACGTACTATAGGAGAATGGCATCAGGTTGTACCAGGGTGGTTCAGTAAAACTGGCCTTAAAGGGGTAGTGCGGCGGTAAAGAATTATTGACAGAATAACACACATTACAAAGTTATACAACTTTGTAATGTATGTTATGTCTGTGAATGGCCCCCTTCCCCGTGTCCCACCACCCCCACCCGTGTACCCGGAAGTGTGGTGCGCTATACATACCTGTCACGTGCCGACTCGTCTCCGATCTTCAGTCTGCGATGTCGTCTTCGGACGGCCGGGCCGAATCCCTCCGAGCGTCCTGAGTGCCGGCCGCCCTCTTCAGCGTCATCAGATGCTCAGCCGCGATTGGCTGAGCACAGTTATGCTCAGCCTATCGTGGCTGAGCAGCCGATGACGCCGAAGAGGGCGGCCGACACTCAGAACGCTCGGAGGGATTCGGCCCGGCCGTCCGAAGACGACATCGCAGACTGAAGATCGGAGATGAGTCGGCACGTGACAGGTGAGTATAGCGCACCACACTTCCGGGTACACGGATGGGGGTGGTGGGACACGGGGAAGGGGGCCATTCACAGACATAACATACATTACAAAGTTGTATAACTTTGTAATGTGTGTTACTCTGTCAATAATTATTTACCGCCGCACTACCCCTTTAAGTGAAACATTGGGAACAACAGGCCATTTAGGATTCTCTACTGGATGTTCATGTGTGTTCATTACCGGTATCCATTGCGGTGCAGCATTCTATGCCTTTCCTATAAATAGAGGTCATGTGGCTTAACATTAGGATCATAAAGTCATGAATAAGATTTCAAGGCTGCTGAGTATACTCAGTCGACCGGGAATGATGCCCATGTTTCTATACGTCTCAGCTTTACACATTAAGGGCTGCAGAGATGATTTGTTCAGTCAGCTCTAAACAAATTGAGGTTTATCTAATGTAATTATTCTAGATGTGATGAAAATATGACACATACGTTAGGATGTTTGGTTTTATGGTTGCTTTCTAAGTGCATTGCTTTTATGAGACCACGTAAAACCTAAACAGCTGTTTAAAATATATGTTTTGCAGATGATTCCGCTCCGGAGAGTTTTAGTGGTAATGAAACATTGGGACACGGCTCAAATGCAACAGGAGGAGCACACAGCAGGGAGACGACTGAAGCTAACAGCAATGGGAAAGCTAGTTCAGAGCAAGATGAGCAGCCATTGAATTTGAGTGACTGTCCTCCATCAACACCACTAAACTCAGAATTCCAAATAGATGATCACACTACTAATGGAAAAACTAAGTACAAGAACCTCTTGATCGGTGACATCAAGATGGAGCGAGAAACGAGAGAGAATGGAAGCAAGGTAAGTCAGATGCTGGTAACGTGTGTTGGGGAAGGTGATCCACATGAGTCCTAAGTGAGTTATAGGGTCATCCATGGTCCACGTTTCACCCTGGCAGTGAACATTCTCCCCCTCTAATCTTAGAGACATGCAAGTAGTCAAGTATACTGTATGTCCTATTAATATGCTGGGCTTTCTCAGTACATCTCACACTAACTACCAGGAATATTTAATATAAGGCTGGTCTAATATTTGGTTTAAGTACATACTTATTCCTGTAAAACAGCATCCTCAGAAGCTGAACATCATCATGGCTTGCTTTTAGCAGTATTTAGCACTAGAAATAAGAGTTATCATACATAATCTTCAGAAATGACGGCCTTGTGTTCTCTACAGTAAACCAGGAGCCTGGTATTTATTCTTTCAGTATCATAAGAGGCACTTTTTTCCTTGTTTTTTCACCTTGCAAGTAACAATTTTACAGAGGGAAATACAAGGCTATGCTATTTTACGTAGTTCCTCCATTATTATCAACAAGAGATGTCTTGAAAAACTTTTTGTTTGCCCATGAAGTAAAGCCGAAGGTGAAAAATGGATGAATATTAATACAGGAAATATACTGTATAACTTCTACGAGTTCTGTGAGTGCTTAAGCCGTGTTCACATCTGTATTGGAGGCAGAGTTAGAAGATTCTGTTACTGAGTCCATCATAAATCCTGGACAGATTCATAGAGCAGCATGCAGCATTGTGTTTTCCGTTAAAATGGCAGATACCATGTGCAAACCTGACATAGGGAGGACTTTATCAATGCTTACATCAGAGAGCTGGTGTGAAAAAGTTTACATTTTCGAACAAAACACAGAAAAATTTTGAAATGTTTGAGCAAAATGAGGCTTGTGCAAAATCTTTCATGTGAGCCTTGATTACGTCTTCCTATTGGGTGTAAATTATAAAATTCTTATTACCTGTAGCCACCACTAGAGGGAGCTGACAATCATAATGCATACTATTTACATATTAAACTCGGTAATAAAACAGTATGCAATATTCTCCTAAGATCCCTTTAGAGGTGGTTTCAAAAGGGAGCACATGAGCGTGACTGCAGCTATCTCGTCTATTTCCCTGTCACTTGTTAATGACATGTGCATCATTCAAAGTTGATTTTTAGCTCTATGCAGCATTATATAGCACATAGGGAGACAGTGTCAGAACACTATTCTGCTCACTTGTCAGGTCCTTGGTGTGGTGTCTGGGATGTTCCGTTTAACAAAATTGTGTTCGAGGGTAGAGATTCACTTTAAGAACTGGGAAGCAGTTGTCAGGAATTTCTCAGTGAGTGGACATTTCTTGTAATCCAGCTTACTTTGCACCATATAGTTGACTTGGCATGCAGTTACCTTGCTGGAGTCAGCTGTTCTACAGCACTTTTCTGTTGTACATTTCCACGGTGAATTACACCCTGTAATATATCACTGTCTTGTCATTTAATTCTGTTCCCTCTCTCAGACGCATGGGACAATCTTGAGTTTGACAAGTTGATAGTTATATTCATAGCGATGGTGTTTTTTATTTATAATAACAGAGTCATGTGCATAGGTTAGCATGTTGGTTACAGATCCCAAACACAAATATTTCTAGTGAAATATTTTTTTTTAAGTATTTACTATGATAACTATATATCTATATGCTATTTAACAGGGTTGCTCAGCTTAGAGAACCTGTTAAAGGTGGTCAGATGGTCACATGAACTTTCATCATGGCATGATAAGAGGGAACATTGGGGCACTCTTTTAGCAAAAAAAAAAAAAAAAAGAGGAATGAGGGATTCTTGGTCCCTTCTGGCCTGCTTGCATCTGGCAGAGGTAGTAGGAAGCTCAAAAAGACTTAAGCCATTTACTTTAATGGCAGTTGTCTTATGCAACACTGTTTGTGTAACATACAAGTCAACAGAAGCTACCCAAATCCCATACAACAGCCAGACCATCTTCAACAGCCACTAGCAGGTCCTCAATTTCAAGAGATACCATAAATGTCCCAGACAGGAATATCCCTTTAAGACATATATTGTACAATTCCTTGCAGACAAAGAAGTAATTTTTTTTCTGTCGTTAATAGGAAATCACATTCGCCCCTGCTTTCGCATTAAAGTTCTGTTTTGCACCACTCTTTTCTTATTATTCCGAGAAATATATAAATAAATTGACAAGTGGGTGTTGTCTATGCAGTCCGAAATGATTCCATGAATACTGACACATAGGGAATAATAACAGAGATGTCATATAATGAAAGGTCATTTAAAAGAATAGCCTGGTACAAAGAGAATGTTAACAAAAAGTCCAACACTTAAAAGGGTTATCCAGCAAAAAAAAAAACCTTTAGATCAACTGATGTCAGAAAGTTATATAGATTTGTAATTTACTTCTATTTAAAAATCTCCAGTCTTCTAGTACTTATCAGCTGATGTATGTCCTGCAGGAAGTGGTATATCCTCCAGACTGACACAGTGCTCTCTGCTGCCACCTCTGTCCGTGACAGGAACAGCCCAGAGCAGTAGTAAATTCCTATACTTTGTCCTACTTTGGACAGTTCCTGACATGGACAGAGGTGACAGCAGTGAGCTCTGTGTCAGACTGGAAAAGACACCACTTCCTGCAGGACATACATCAGCTGATAAGTACTGGAAGACTGAAGATTTTTAAATAGAAGTAATTTACAAATCTATTTAACTTTCTGGCACCAGTTGATTTGAAAGAAAACAAAATTGCCGGAATACCCCTTAAGTCTTCCTATTCTGTAGTTCTATGCTAGAAGTTTTCTTACATTGAATATTAGCAACAGTTTTTTTTTTTATTACATTTTTTTTACTTAGTTGAATGCTGTGTAAATAGAAATGCATCTTTCAATGGAGCAATCCAGCAATATTTGCTATAATATATACTGTGCTCCGAAAAATGTAGAAAAAAATAGATATATCTTCTTGCGGGTTTCATAAATCAGAGCAATTTAACTGATATCTTATCACTTTAATGGTAACTAAATTGAATATATTTACAGTAAAAGTAATGGTAATGTATTGCTTCAATAGTGGTTTTTATGTATACGTTATAAATATTTATGGGGTGTGAAAGATGCTTCTTATTAATATTATTTTTCATCTTGACAACTCCCTTCCCATTTCCGCTCTGCCCGCTGCTGAAGTATGAATGTAACCAGATATGGGATGTCATTTGATTCTAGTTAGGAACTGACCCATCACTTTTGATGACCAAATGTCCTCAGCTCAATAACTTTTCTTTGAAGGAACACTACAAGTCTTCTCACCCAGCATTGTTCATTTGCATCTTTTCCTCTACTGCCATTACTCTGTATTGCACATAACAGGTCAAGTAAATGATGGGGCATTTTGTCTTCCTGTGAGAAGGATGTAAGGTGCAGTTCTCGCTTTTGGCTGAATGGATACAAATGCATGTGAAAAGAATATTTATTAAAGGGGAATTCCCCTCTGAGACGTTAATCGTGTATTCTGTATTCCACAAATATATGATGCATGTCTCCAGGTTCTGCCTGATGAGGCAACCTATGGTCACTCCATTGAGGTGGAGCAGCATATTGGCTTTCTCCCTTCTTTTCTATGGGAGCTATGGGATGAGCTGGACAAATGTCGGGCTATTTCTGTAACTCCCATAGAAGTGAATGAAGAGGCACAAACATTTAAATGCAATAAATGTCTGAAATATTTTAAACTTAGTGCTTAGACTGTGCTCATACTGTGTCAAGAGTTTATTTTTTGGAGGTATATTTCAGGCAGTTATATATATGTCTGAAAGAAGACATATACAGAGTAGGCATTTGGTGGGGTAATAATTATCATGAAAAATGTGTGTGATATATTTATTACTGTATAACTGTATATATAGTGGTGTGCAAAGTAGCTTTCTTTAAAAAGGAAAAAAAGCTTGCTTGTCACTAACACCTATTCTGGGTCAATGTTTGACCCAGAAAGATCCTTGAAACATTACTAGGAATTATGGTATACACCAAGCCAGAATCTCTCCCAGAAGGGAAAGTATAGCATAGTCTACTGAGCTGTTCAGTACTGCACTATTGGGACGACACATATAGACACAGTGAATGGCAGAAATACAATGGGGCATATGAATATGTTCAGGCCATGCACCAGCACTTTTCCCGATACATACGTTGACTTTAAGTCTTTACATACACTCACCAACTAAACAAGTACTAAAAGGAGATTCTCCTAACATGTATGCCCATTTAAAGGAATATGTCATCACATAATAACCTATTGTTTCCATTTTTCTTTTAGCTATACTTTTTAAGAATTTTTGCTGATTATTTTTTCTAATTTTGAATCTATGTTATGAAATATTCCTAAATTCTTCCAGCGTGAACACTAAGCCTAATCATAAACTCACACTTTCTATTCTGTAATGAAAACTTTTCCCACTATAATGTCAGATGGAATAACAATTAATGGCAATGCCACTATATAGATTGGATGGTATTGGATGGGAAAAGGCCATACAGAATAGGTGATGGTTACAGCTCCTTTCCCCTCCTGCACAATCATCTCTATGCAGGTCACAGAGCATGTCCAGAATCCTCTTCCATAGAAGTAAATGTATCAGCTCCAGTCTGTTTGTGTATATCTATAAATTCTGTCAAACACAAGACATGATTTCCTGTATATGCACTAGCAAATATGTGCCATTTCAGTGCACAATTTACAATTTCCATGCCTCTTACCTTCTTTACCTGCACCCACAGTCGCTATGACCCAGTTTGCAGTTGGCACCCTAAATATTCTTAAGTTACCATAAAACGCATCAAGCAGAGTAGTGGAAGGAAGTTTTGAATCCAGTATCCCACATTCTGTAGCTGGGATCTGCTAATGCTCAGATATCAGGAAATTACCCGTAATACAATTAAAACTGGAGATTGCTATACAAACAAGTAGCTGTGGGTAGAATCAGAAAGCGTGATATAGTTATGTCCTAATGCAGACTAAATTCTGTACAAGACCAATATCATCTCCTAAATATGATAGATGTGCGTAGCTTCAGAAATGAAACAGCTGGAGTTCTGGAGTTATCATTCAAATCATTTTTCAACATAGTTATCTTGAAAGTGTGATGTGTGGTAAATGTCAGTGTTCCGCATGTGAAAGATAATGTCGATTATGTATGGTAATTCCAAAAATCCACAAAGCCATAGGAGACTGAATAAAATCCTTAAAGTAAAGGCTGCTTCCAGTATTTATCGTGAGGTGTAGCTTCTAGTGTTTAATTAAGTTGTGTTTTAAGAGCTTCTCTATATTTCCCAACACTACGCATACATACATACATACATACATACATACATACATACATACATACATTCATACAGTACATACATACATACATTCACAAACATGCAGAAATAAGTAGCAGGAGGTAATGGGTGCCAACCTTGGCCCAGGGTGACATACATTCTAAGAAGAATATCACAGCATTCTAGCAATTACCCATGATGAATGCAATGCAACTTTTCAGCCATATCGCTGGGCACTTTTTAAAGCAACCTGCAACCTCTGGAGTGCTGTGCCATTCTTCTCTGACTATATACCTATCAAAAGTGTTCAAGGAAGGTCAGCTAGTAGATGGAGACAGGGTCATGGACGTCTAAGACTTAGGCTAGCCTGTCTGGTTTATGCTACCAGAAGTGTTGCTAAAGGATAATATGCAGATAAAAGCTGATAGAAAGACGTCCGAGTACACAGAGCAACACAGCTTATGGGGCTGCAAAGCTTCAAACCAGCTATAGTGCCCAAGCTGATCCCTGTCCTTTACCAAAACACAGGGGTGGGTGAGCAAATTGTTCAGGAAAAGTTTAAAGACCACAACAAAGAGTTCAAGGTGTTGGCACGGCCACCACATTCCCCAAATCTGATTGCAATTAAGCATCTGTGGGATGGGTTGTGTTGTAAAAAAGAAGTCCAATTCATTAACAGGCTACACCTTACAACTTACAGGACTTAAAGGAGAAGCCCCAGGCTCTGACTTTTTGTTTACAAAACAGCTGAGTAGGAGGTGGGTGAACATAACATGCACTTAGCTCCCTGGCCATCCCCTGCACTTGGACGTGACATGTCAGGCCCACTAAGCCAGCCAGCAGCCTTGGCGGGGTCCTGCCTTGGCCACTGACTTGCTCCGTTACGTCCTAGGTCCTCACTCTGACCTAGAAGCGGCTGGAGACCAGGAACCGGGGTGGGTGAGCAAATTGTTCAGAAAAAGTTTGAAGACCACAACAAAGAGTTCAAGGTGTTGGCACGGCCACCACATTCCCCAAATCTGAATGCAATTAGGCATCTGTGGGATGGGTTGTGTTGGAAAAACAAAGTCCAATTCATTAACAGGCCACACCTTACAACTTACAGGACTTAAAGGAGAAGCCCCAGGCTCTGACTTTTTTTTTTCAAAACAGCTGAGTAGGAGGTGGGTGAACATAACATGCACTAAGCTCCCTGGCCGTTCCCTGTACTTGGACGTGACATGTCAGGCCCATTTAGCAAGCCAGCAGCTGTAGCGGGGGCCTGCCTTGGTCCCCACTGTGACCTAGAAGCGTCTTGAGACCAGAAACCGAAGCAGATGACAGTGGACCCCAGCACTGGAACTTTTACTGTTATGAAAAAAAGTCTGAGCCCGGACTTCTCCTTTAAGGGATCA
Source organism: Dendropsophus ebraccatus (assembly GCF_027789765.1). Taxonomy (NCBI): domain Eukaryota; kingdom Metazoa; phylum Chordata; class Amphibia; order Anura; family Hylidae; genus Dendropsophus; species Dendropsophus ebraccatus. Next base: position 61,385,617 of record NC_091455.1, read on the forward strand.
AAGACTAACATCTAAGCGAAATCCTTTAATTCTATGGGTCTGTTGGTGTAGAATTTACTCTAGTCCTTACCAGTCTAATAATTATCTCAAACTCTGGATTTAGTCCAATATTTGCAGGATCCAAACAAAAAGAAAAAAAGGTTGATATGCTGAACGTGTGGCCAGCAGATGCTTGATACTCACTTGCATCTATTTGCATTTAGATAATCTCTTTAATTCATCCTGGGCCTATAAATGTGGAACTAAAAGTACTTTATTGTACATAGTATGAATATTTCATGCAGGGACTGAAATTACCACTTTATTCACGTTCCCTATTGAAATCTCATATCAGATAGATAGTCACTATAAAAGTAACAGTATGTGTAGTATAGAAGAATCAGGTTCTTTAAGGCCTAAATAAGTGAGGGCAGGTAGTGATCACAATTTGTTTGATATATAGTGGGAAGAAATGTCCCTGAAAGCAGACTAGCGTATGCAGGTAGTGTATACTGTCTGCAGAGTCTGATATACAACTTGGGTGTAAGGGTGGGCGGCATATGTTACTGTCTATATCAATCTGAAGGGGTTGCTAGAGTCTCAAAAGGATGAGGGGAATGGAGACACAGGTTTTGCTCTCCCTTTACCCACAAAAATATAATAATCAAGTCAGCATATCTACGAAACAAGATTCAGCTATATGTATGCAAATATGCAGTTAATAGTAGTAAGGGCAGTATACTTACAATACCTCAAATCTAGGTGCCCCTGATATCAGCATCTGATCCTTACATTGCAGATGACCTGTAAGGATGCTAACATGCTTAAAGAAAAATAAGAAATTGTTTGATCTGCTTGTCAGGGTCTCCAAGATGTCCTCATGGGGGAAATATAAAAGCACTTAGATGTTTCCCATAACCTGAATGTTCATCTTTGATCTTAGGTTCAATCTTAGGTTACGTATACTTAAAGGAGAACTCAGCCTAAGAAAGATTTAGCCTTGTTCAATCCCGACCAATAATATAAGTTTGTTTGCAATAGCCTTCTGTTGCATGAATTTTCTGCAGCACATCCTGACTCAGCTGAAAATCCTCACCGCCTGGTCCAATCTGTCTCAACTCCTCTGTTCTCCCCCTCCATTCTGAGACAGAGGTCACATGGTCTCTGTCTCTTCTGTTGCCTGGCAGGCTGTAACAACTCACCTGTAACCCGGCTGACCACTGACATCACCCCAATCAGTGAGCACCTGGTCAAGGAACCAACAGACCAATGATCTCCTGAGCAGTATGGGTGAAAGGAAACACAGTTGTTTCATTCCTCTTTCTAATATTTCTAATTTATCTAGATCAGTGCTTCTCAATTCCAGTCCTCATGGCCCACCAACAGGTCATGTTTTATGGATTTCCTTGGTATTTCACAGGTGATATAATTATACTCAGGTTTATTATGCATCAGGTGCATCAGGTATCACTACAGATGTTCTTTGTATGGGATATCCTCAAAACATGACCTGTTGGTGGGCCATGAGGACTGAAATTGATAAGTACTGATCTAGATGGATAGATAATAGATAGATAGTCACTTTGTTTACTGTGCAGAGCCAGTGGTGCACGGATACTACAAGATGAGGTGAACACTTGTCAGTTGGCTCTCAGGTGGAGGCATGTTGGGAGATGTAGTTACCTGGCCAGGTGCCATGGTGTAAAACTGGGATACTTTGTAAAAGTTTTAATCTGGGGCTAGGGGCAGAGTAGACAAGGAAATGTCAAACCATCTGTGGGGGATCGGTAAGTGCATCTATATCTTTTTTGTGGATTTTTTTTTAATGGGATCACTGGAGTTTCCCTTTAATCTGCTCGCTATAGATTTCATGCTATTTATTTATATAAATACCCACATGATACCCAAATCATGAAATTTGCAGTGTATTAAGTACATAAGGATATGCGCATACCCTTAGATGGTTTTAAAACACTTTTCGAACATAAGGGGTGTGTAGCTTGTTTAGAAAGGGGCGTTGTTTCATAGAAAGGGGTATGGCCTAATGGTCCAACCTTTTTTAAGTATTATTCTGGTAAATAGAATGAGCTAACTACTGTTTGGTCTAAACATAGATTATTCAGTGAAAAGTACAGGTAAACAGCCAAATAGTAATCTCTGTCTCTTGAGAACCGGGGGTGTAGCAAGGAATTAAAAACACTGTTGGAATCAGGGAATCCTACAAGGTGTTGGACTGCTGATAGGCCTTCTTTAAGCCACACCCCCTTGTCTAGTAAGGTTGAAAACACTTAATAAATGTGGCAAATGGCAGAAATCACATTTTGATCAGTAAATCTGCTCCAGTGTTTCTTTTAACCAGTATACACAGAGCTATCACTATTTCCAGTGCATGCCCCCTAACAGGCAGAACTTAACAAAAAGAACTATTAACCTGCCATTAAAGAAGTCACTTCCATCTCATACTATAAATCAGAGCTGGAATCTATTAGTTTAAAAACAATAAAGTAAATGATGACTATAATGAAAAGGTAAGAATAAAATGACCTGCTGAATAGGAAGTAAGCATAACAGATCCTTCCATCTCCTCAATAAAATTTCACAGCATGCTAATATGTCTCTTCAGACAGCTCATATAAATATATCTCATTAGCTCATTTAAGATGTCCATAAATTCAAGTACCCATTCACAGAGTCAAGATTGCACAAATATCATTATAAGCCCCACAGCTTGAGCCTGCCCCCCTAGCTGTATAAAATTCCTCCAACCTGATTAATTGTGCTAAAAGCTGCTAGGAGAGAAAATAGACTGGCTATATTTTGCGGGAACAGTCTGCACACAAAAAGATGATCAGTTTTTAATTTTATGGATTGTGCTGATTTTACCAGCGGAATGTTATTATCGCTAATTTTATGGCAATTCTTTTCAATAGTGCGGTTTTACAGTTATCATTACTAAGTAAATTATTCCAATTATAAGAAGGTTCATTGCACAAGATGAACAAGATAATAAAATACAATATTCTATATAATATATTGGGCCATGCTTGTCTGAAAGTGCCCACCAGGTCATGTTCAGAGTTATTAGAGTAGTCTTCTCTATTCAGGATCCTTATCTACTGGCCCGAGCGAAGAACGGTTACACAAAGCATCTCTTGCTCATGGAGATCCTGTCCTGCTTTTAACCAAAACCAATGTATTTAAATGGGCACAGTATGATGGTATTGTTGCCCTGTCAGTGGCTCCGGCCACACGCTCCATAGTGTGCTGTGGGGTGTTCTGATGCGAGCGCGCACGGATGCGCCCGCATCGGAACTCTGCGACTGCAAAGATCATCTGGTCGGTACTGCAGTACCGGCCGGGATGATCTTTTCAGAGACCGGCCGTTCTGTGACCCGGCCGGGTCACGGAACGGCCGGTCTGTTACGTAGTCTGCACATGGCCTTAGGCTGTAATTCACATCACAACAAATGGTTGGCAGCATCTAAACACATATAGCACAGACAACTCCATAGAGTCCCATGAAATCATCTTTTCTTTTGAGCAAATACAGTAGCTATAGAAAAAAAATTGCGTAAAAGGAAGAACTAGCATAGAAGAGGTCAAGAGTTACTATTTGAATAACTCATAGGGAGAATTTAAGAGTCTATGCATTTAAGAATGTATATTATGAGAGAATTTGTGACTTTGTTAGGAATTGCTTCATCTAATAAAGTTGATCCATCTCTTCCTTTTCTTACAGTCTCCAGCACATAGCTACTCCAGCTATGACTCTGGAAAAAATGAGAGCGTAGGTGGCTGTGGTGAAGATTTATCTTTAAATCGGGGCGATGAAGATGAAGATGACCACGATGACCATGAGGATGTTGAGAAGGCTACTGAGGCAGACGGAGTGGAGGCAGAACGCCTGAAAGCTTTTAATGTAAGTTATTGTGACAACAAGCCCACAGGACAAATGTCTCTATCATGCCTGCACCCTACTAGAATTTTGCTTATGGGGTATAGTTTTCCTGATTTAGTTTAATTTTTTCTGGGCTACATGGATCAGATTACTTTATAGGCAGTAGCTAAGTTGTACTTCATCTGATCCAACATATATAGTTATTTGCCTTGCACTCTTCATAGTCTTTGCAGGCTGGATGATAAAAAGGGGGGGGGAAACGTTTTATTTCATAGATCACCTTTCTGATAACAGAATGCATATATCCAAAATTAGGATAGCAAAAGTTTTTAGAGTAGAGAAAATTTTTATTTTATTTAGCTCTTGGTGCAAAGTTTCAACTCCATGTGGACTCTTTCTCAAGCAATGTATATAGCATCTACATAAGGCCAAATATATCAGATTGAAGAAGGTTTATGACACAACCTTACATATAATCTATTATTAGACAATCATAAAACATTTATTTTTGATCTATCAAATTACTAAGCTGCCTTATGTAAGGGTAGCATATTACAGCTACAAGCCCATATTCCTGGTAGCCATTTGGCTTATAGGAGTACTGATACACAATGAGCTCCCAGTTATGAGTCCAGTATTATGAATCCCCCCCCCAGGATGATGATTACAGGCTTCTCTGTATATGTGAGTATATGTCAATCAGTGTCTGATGGGGATTTATAATCTATAAGGCCATGTTCACACAATGTACTCTTTTTTTAAACGAACAGCCGCTGTTTTCAATGAGATCAATGCAATGCCGTCCCTTCCATGCACACACTGCGCCGACAATGGCCGTTGTTCGGTGCAGCCGTGCAAAAGAATGATCATGTCAATTAATAACGGCTGCTGTTCCACGAACACCAGCCAATATTACTCTTCCATGCACAAAAAGATGCAGTCTGTTCATCCGTAGTGTGTATGGAAATCAAATGATTTCCATACACACCCCAAATGGGCCATATGTAAATAAATGTTCCTGCTGCTGTCAGAGCCCTGACAGCCGCAGGAACATGCAAACACCTACTGGTGTTCGGCCAGTGTAACAACGGTCGTTGCCAAGCATTAGCCATTGTTATACTATGTGTGAACATAGTCTGTTCTGTCCTTTCAGTGCTTCTATTAGCAAAGAAGCATAAATCTTCTACTTTTGTGCCATTGTGGGTACTAGGAGTATGAACCTGTGGCTGTACTATTCTCCAGTTGTAAGACTCCAGTGGGAGGTGAAACCTTGCATATTTTTTGGACATTTAGCAGGACTGCATAGTTGGGGTCTTTATTTTTTACACCATGCTGCTTTTGTTTTGCTTTACCAGAATCCATATGAATATATACAGCTATATATACAGCTTTTACAATGTGCCTTCTATTCAGTTTGCTTAGGAATTGTTTTTAGCAACTGTGAAAGAAATATATTATATTTTTAGTTCTTTCTTTTTCTCAATATTTTTTGCAGACCGCTGTAAATAAGTGACTTGTAGACCTTAAAGTCCTGGCTTTTGGCTACATAATTGCTTGGCTTACAGTTCCTTGCTTTATGTGAATAGATCCTTTAGCTATATAACACTTTGATTTAAGATTTTGTGACCCTCCTGCCTTTCAATAGTTAAACATAACCAGTCCACATTTTACTAACTTTCCTAAAGCTGGTCACCAAGACAAATAAAAAATAATTAAAAATATTTTTTTTTTTTCAATTTTTGTCTGTGTTTGTCTTCATTAAGAGTCTAGATGACGTCTTCAGCGAGTGGTTTGTGCCTTCTTGTAGACACTGTTTTATGTTTGTTCTTTAGTTTTTGCGATAATTTCTTTTGTTTGCGTTTATGGACTCCCCATGATAATAGCTAGACTAGAGCTTTGTGTTGTGCTGCTCGTTTTATATGTTTGGTGTGTTTTAAGAATATTTGTGTTTATGCTTTTGCTTTGAATTATATAATGACGGAATGTGTCATACTATAAAGCAATGTTTACTACTTTTTTTATTTTATGGGCTTTTTATGTGTTTTTGTAATGCTAATCCTTTTGCTTCTACCTGCTGCCTTGAGAAATCTTCGTAAGGATGTGTATATTGCCTAGGAAGATGATGCTTTTTTTATTTTATTTTTTACCAACCATCTTCTTCTCATGACAAAGTATCTATTCCAATCAAGAATCTATGGTAGTAAGATGAGAGACAAGAGCAGTCCTCCAACCCCTTCTCCTCTGTCTCCCTCTTACCAACAGATGTTTGTCAGGCTGTTTGTAGATGAAAACTTGGACCGAATGGTCCCTATCTCTAAGCAGCCCAAAGAAAAGATCCAGGCAATCATTGACTCATGCAGGCGACAATTCCCTGAGTATCAAGAGCGTGCCAGAAAACGCATACGCACTTACCTCAAGTCCTGCAGGCGGATGAAAAGAAGTGGTTTTGAGATGGTGAGTTTTGACGTAAAATCAAGCCCATCAAAACCCCATATGTAATTTCATGACACTATTTTGTTTTCATCTTAGTGTCTTTATTTTACCCCCCGGTTCTATTAGTTGAAACATTTTTTGTAATCCTCTCATCATTCCTGAATTTTCCCCCATTTGTTCCTTAAGTACAGTAAGCCTGTGTCTTATCATTTACCGGAACCCATTCAATAAAAATGGACACTATATAGAAGTACATAGAAACCGATGGGCTTAGCAGCAAAAGCGAGGAGATATAGAAAAGAGTAATGCGGAGGGGGGTCAGAGGCGGGCACTGGCATGTAGGGGAGTTCCATTTTGTTATTCAGCCTGAACAATGATTTGCACTGGTTCATTTCCTGGGTTCTGATTTGATTCTCTGAACCTTATTTTCCTATTTTGTTCTTTGACAAATGAGGAGTTTAGCATATTCATTTCAAGTATTGAAATCATATACTAGTGCTTATTGCTGGATGTGTACCACCAGTCATGCATAAATTGTCAGGTCTAATAATACAATGAGTAAACAATTTAAATCATAGATAAAGAGACCCATCAGGCGTAAAAAGAATTGTTTGCAGTAAAAGGTTTATAACGTTCATGGCTTTAGTCTTGTAACAGAGGGAAATTATATGTGAGCTGTGCACATGGGTCAAGCATGCACTTCATCCGGTGATACATTCATTCCGCATGTTACTATTAACTATAAAATTGATGTAAAGTATCTGCTTTGTTATGGAAAGAAACAAATAAAAATCCAGATTTTATATGATACCTGCTTGTCAGTTCTCAGCTTGTTTGTTATTTTTACTTTATATTTAAACATGAGAAGAAATGGAATAAAAAATTGTAATTTTAATTATTCTATTGAAATGAGCAATAGACGGAGCCTGTTGCATCTAGCAGAGCCTTATGAAGCCTTGTAATTGTGCTCAGGCCTGTACTGGCACTAAAAAGCAACCCTTGCACACAAACCCCACCAGACCACATACAAATCTCCCTGCACCTATTGCGCCAACTGTACTGGGCGGAAAAAATTCCATCTACTCCATTATTTCCCCGTTGTAGTAGGTAATGTCCCAAATAGTAGTTAATTCCCCTATAGTGTTCCATATAGTAGATAATCCCTCCCAATGATGTCCCATATACTTGCTAATTCCCCCAATTGTGCCCTATATAGTAGTTAACCCCCCAGTAGTGCCCAATATAGTTTTAAATCCCCTCAAAGGCACCCCACACAGTAGTAACTCCAAGTACTCCCCCAAATACTAGCAACCCCCCACAATGGTGCCCCATAAAGTATTTGGGCCTTAATAAGGGCACCATCCAGTAGCCAACCCCTCCCAGTTCTGCCCCATATCCTAGTTACTCTCCCATTGGTGCCCCCCCCCAGTAAGGAACCTCCTCCACTTCTCTCTGAAATACCCCCCACAGTATGCAGCATTCCAGTGCCCCCACTGGAAAAAAAATTCAAAACAAAAACACCTGTACTGCTCCCCATCCGTACCTCTCACTTCAAGCGTTCTCCTCTAACATCTTCCGGCACAGACAGCATGGTACAGAGACATGCAGGTGAGTGATAGAGGAGCTGCAGGTCACATCCGGTGCAGGCAGTGTCTCTGTACCACACTGCCTGCGCCAAAGATGTAAGAGGAGCTGCTGGGGACTGGGACAGATGCAGGTTAATCGGCCTTGAAGGACCTCAGCTGGGCGGCTGGGCCACTCAGCAAAACTAAATGGTGCGGTGCGGTGCAGTAATGATGAACTGGCAGCTCGCTGCTAATTGGGAGCTAAAGGGCTGCGGCCAGACTCAGGGGACCGCCCCACTGCCAGACACTTGGTTATTACTCTGAGTATCTGGCAGCAGTGGCTCCCTCAGTATAGCGGCAGCCCTCAGCCTCCGATTACCATTGCGGCCGCAGCACTTCCAGTTCATCTTTACTATCGCACCCTTTAGTTTTGAAGCCTGGACATCCCATCCAGGCTGGCAGTGTGAGCAGCTCACCTGGCACTTGATTGTACTGTATTCTGAAGACATTTTTCCCTAGCAGCAATGTTTTAGAGGATAATAAGCTTAATCCAACATAAAAAAATTGTGTAAGCTTATATTGGAGGCACGCTAAGATGTAGTAGGGCCCAATAAAAGTCTTATAATATTACATCATAAAACCTGAAGGGTGTAAGGATACTTGATATTACATATGCAAATGTACATATTGGATTAGTCCATTCTGTTGAGATGGGAAGACCCAAGATTGATAGGTGAAGCTGTTGGATTTGTAAAAACATCACAAAGGCCCCAGATAAAATGTTAAAAGGGTTTTCTACTTTGGCTAGCTTTTACTTATTAAATGGGTGCCCCTGACAATAAGCTGATAAGAAAGTTTTCCTAGGACCCCCTGTAATGTAATCTGTCGGTATTTTTATTCCCACCTTTTTTCTAAAGGCCACTTTATTTTTTGCAGTTCCCCTTTCTACTTCCTTGTCTATTGTAGAGAAAATTACGTAGTGGTCGGAAAAAAAGTCCTCTGAAAAAAACAAAAACTTTTCTGCTGCTACTCTTGTTTTAACACTTTAAGGGTATAAACAGACATTTCCGCTCTAAAATCTACCTGGGTTATACCTTTGTGAACATACCCTACTAATGCTTCCTTCATATTGATGGGTTTTTCAATCTTATAAAAATAAGACTAAACATTGTGAAAGTTACTTATACAATTTTCTTATAAACTTTTTTAAATTCATCACTATTATCCAGATCTCATCTTGCTGTCTAAATTTAAAGAGTAAAAACATACAGACCTTATATTTCCCATAGCGGAGGTCATTTTTTAAATGGGGACTATCAGCAGGTAAGAGACATACCTTCCTCCTCTGCGTCTTCTGTGCAATAGGGAGCTATCAGCAATTTAGATTTGTCTAACCTGCTGATAGTTCCCCTTTAACATATCCAGCCTTTGAAGCCCTATAATCTAAATAGCCTAGGCTCCAGTCTCATAGCATTTTTCTTTACTTTCTAGCAAACCCTTAGAACAGAAGAAGAAAATCCTCAGTTGTGAGGAGTATTTAGTGTGTATGGATTCTCAGCCTCTATAAGTAAACAATGATAATTGTTATTTACTGATACAATGTATTAGCAATTTTAGAAATTACCAATTTGCATAACTTTTCGTGATGATGTGTAATGATAAAGCCCCATTTACATAAGAATGGATAATCCCGTCACAAAATGTGTCCTTCTTAATGGCTCTGTAACTATGAATAAATTCCATTCTAAAATATCTTTTGTCAAGGGCATTTACTAACAATAAAGAGGATAACACTAAAAGTTTTCTTTGTCTGAGGCTCCTGGAGGCCATGTCCTCTCCAGATCTTCTATACAAGGCATATTTAAAAATCTTATTTCTCCAGCCATTTTATTTTTTAAAGTGACCCAGCATGGTGTGAAGCTCCCTCCAATACAGGGTCAACTAGTTCTCCTGAACTGACTCCTTCTTCTTGTGCTGCTGAGAGGCACATTAGATTAAAGTCTTTTCGGTGAAATTATCTTTTGTTGGCCTCAATATGCAGCTCCACATGTCTACCAGATGACTCCGCAGATAGACAGACAACATGTGAGATGTTTACATAGGACAGATAGTAACTGTGCAGAGACAATACAAATATTCCTATACAAGTAGGCAATCAAGTAACTAGAGAGTAAGTACCCTATCCTGGCTATAGAATTCCATTATTTTCAAATAACCTTACTTTCACAGCATGTCCTCACAGGAAAATTATAGCTGAAAGGTTTTAAAAATAGGATGAGTGTAGAAATATGTCCTTATGTAAACCTCTTCCATTGCCGCAGTAACTGTGTATTGTGAGTCTAGCTTTGTCACTCCGTAGGAAAATGTATTTCATCTATTTGTTTCAATGTTATTTTTACAATACATTTCAATTAGTCCTTTCAGTAGCGCTCGAGATAAGTGGTTTAAAGAAATTGAAGAAGACATCACTAGTGCATTAACAATATGGGGGCTCGTCCAGGTGAAGGAAATGATGACAGTATATTATAGGGTACTGTTAAAGGCAAACTATCATCAGGTTAGAAGCATCTAACCTGCTGATCTGTACGTCCCTATAGAGCATGGGGCACTGAAGGATGACAGTGACTTTCTTTCTTTGATCCTCTGTGTCGTTTTCGGGAACTTTGCAGTTTATTTGATATTTGAATGAGGCGATTTGGTGCAGTGGGGACTGGACTACCACCCTCAGTGCACCAGTCTGACCAATGAGCGCCAGAGTGACATTACTGCAGAGAGCCGGATGAATCTTCATTAGGAAGGCGGGCCAGCTAGGGCAGATCGGTGCACTGGGGGTGGGTCCAGGCCTCAAACTGCCTAGTTTGCATATCTAAAAAACTACAAGGTTCACAAAAATGGCTCTGAGGATCAAGGTAAGAAAATTACCTTTATCCTCAGAGCCCGTGTGCTATAGGGACATATAGTCGACCTGGTTGATCCTGCTCAGAGTCTATGCTTCATATCGATATGTATACTTTAAATTTAAATTATTTAAATGATCCCACTGTTTCTTCATTACAAACTTATCCAAAGTTGGAACCGTGTCTAGGGGAGAACTGTCTACTTTGTCTTAAATGTGTTGATGAACGGAAACTATAGAGCATCTTCAAAGTTGTACGCTGAATAGTTTTGACTATTAAGTAACCATAAATAGTGTTCTGTGTAAGATCTATCTAATTTCTGACAAGACAATTTCTATAGTATCTATTACTATGCCAACAGGGGGCCATTTCAGACTCTTCAATGATTAGGTTGCTTAGAAACCGCATTAGAGGAATTTAGTGTAATATTGGTGTGAAGTAGTGGTGTCACCCGTGTGAGGTGAGCTTTGGTTAGACGCTGGTATTCATATCATTAACATCCCACCTGCATCACTTAAATCAGAAAACGATGATGTCAGAATTATATTTTTATATATGTTTCCCGAGTTTTTGCAGATTTTATGCTGACCACCAAAGCTTCATAATAAGCTGACATTTCCTGTAGAGATCACTTATTAGCAGGATTAAAATGACGGGGGATTCCATTATTTAGTTAAAATAAAACCAATAGGTAATACATTCCCTAAATATTCTATAGAAGGGGACCAATGTGTTTCTAGAGAATATTCCCACATCATTACATTACCAAATCTATACTGAACTGTTAACGCCAGGCAGCAGGGATCAATGAACGGACACTTCATTCTGGCCCTACCATCTGCACAGAACAGCAGAAAAGAGAACATAACATCTCTTGATTCAGTTTTCTATTTTAAGTTGACAGAGGAATCCATATTAAGGCCTTATATGCTGTGTGTTCATAGATACCTTCCTGTATATAGAGCTGGTATTAGACATGGTTATTAAAGCTACTGTTACCCTCCTATCTATGTAACCCAATCAGGTTATACTTCTATGGCCTCTTTTTAATATTACCCATCACAGTAACTTGTATAGTATTTAGACTGAGCAGCATCTGAACTTCTTGAACATGGCTGCTCTTATGCATTGACTTTCTGGCTCATAATTGGCTGATAAGATATATGCATAATTGACCACTGACTCTATATGTCATACCCACAGGGAGATGGCAGATTTAATGAAGGGACAACTAGAAGATGTAGTTCTCCAGTCAGCGATGTTCTAGTAGATAGAAGCAATAGATGTTCTCTGGGCCAAAGTGATCTTTGTCAATTGGGGTATGCACATGTAGGATAGACTATGACTCTGGGGAACTTGTACAGTTGTATTGTCTTGGTGCGCCGATGGAATGCCCATGCAGATCATTGGAACCATCAAAAAACTGTGTCAGTGCAAAAAAAACATACTACTAAGCAATTAAGACTCAAATGCCACATACATCAGCAGCCCACCAAAACACAAAAACATGAGCCAGAAACATATGTAGACAAAAATACAATCAAATTTTATTTTGAGAAAATTATGATAAAAATCATGATTAAAACAAGTCATGATTGTGTGAGTATTCAATAACAGTACCATGCTTCAGTAATGGTCTTCTAGTTAACAAAACACCAACAAATAAATAGTTTTACAGGGATCGTAACTTTTATGTCCAGTAAATAAAAATTATACCCAACACTCAAGCCAGAAGCTTACGGTAAAACACATCATTCACACTGTGATTCTGCGGTGAGAGCTGAAATACTGTACCACCCCTCCCCTTGTAAATGATATATCTTACCAATAAGCTTATGGCTTTTGGCTTCAGTGGAGGAGTATAATTTATTTTTACTTGATAAATAAAAGTTAAGTTTCAACATCAGTCTCATCCATGTGATATAAAGTAGTGATCTAGCACATAGTAAAGATGGTTTATAAACAGTTGGGTTGGGGGGGGGGGGGTCTGGCACACAGTACACACAGTATAGAAGTGGTTTAGCACACTGAGTTGGTGTAAGTGTAAAAAGAAATGGTCTGGCAACTAAAGGAGTAGTTTAGCATATGGTCTGAAAATGGTCTAAAAATGGAGAAAGGTTGGGCATGCACCTACTCAGCCATTACTAAGAACGCTCCTGACTGTGCTAGGCACTGGTATGCACCTAGAGTCAATACCCAACACGAGGCAAGAGGCTGGGATTTGTATTTTCCATTTGCTTTGATGCCACGATAGGTGTATTCATGGATAGTGACCTTCATCATTACTGTGAGCTCAGCTTTATGTTATTAGAAAAGTAAATTCTGGTGTCCGGCGCTGAGCGGATTTTCCAAAAATTTTCAAGGAGATGATGGAGTCGTAGTATTAAAATCTTAAACTACTTTATTGCATGACGTAAAATAAAATACGTTTCGAGGAACATGCCTCTTCATCAGATAATTGAAACCATATGGACAAGCTCTCTATTTATAATGGGCCGGGGCGGGAGATTCAACATTCAAATTTCCCGGGGTGGACTGTCATTGGCTGTGCTCTCATCTTCAGTCTACTCTCATTGTTTACTCAAAACATTGTAATGTTCTTGGGAAATACGTGCTTGTACTTAATCATAAATAAATATATAAAAATACATGAAATAAATACATAAAAACATAAAAAATACAAACTGACATTTTACTGTGTATATACATACACCAACACTTGTTGGCTTTTGATATGTGTCTAGTTCTAACTCTAAATCCTTTACCTGGAATAAACCTGCCGGGTGGTGAGCTGGCAAATGTCCCGACCCCAGCAGCCGGCATCCCATGTTCAAATCCCCAACCAGACAGGTTCCAGTCGAACAGCTACTTTTGTTTTTGTTTTTTTTTTTTTTTTTTGTTTTTTTTTGTTTTTTTTTTTTTTGTTTGTTTTTTTTGTGGGTGTTTTGTATGTTTTCTGCACACAATATTATGCTAGAGACTGGTGGGGAATAGATTCAAAGGATATTAAATAATAAAATGAAATGAATAATAAAATGAAAATATAGTCTTCGCGGACGCAGGTAGGTGTTCCACTGTATATAAAAAAAAAAAAAACCTATTGTTATGAAGTTTGGTTACTCAATCATTTCTGTGATCTCGTTTAATCCTCGGGGTTGGAGTGTATTCAAGCGATATATCCAATACATCTCTTTTCTAATTAAATTACCCAATCTATTGTTCACATGTATAGGTATGTGATCAATGGGATAGATTATCAATTTTCTGAAGTCACAGTCATGTTTTTCATAGAAGTGTCTGGACAATCCGTGTTTCTGGAAGCCTCTTCTGATATTCAGTCTATGGCCATTTAATCTTAGGTGTAATGGCTGTGTCGTGCGCCCGACATACTGATATGAACATGGGCATTCTATCACATATACAACATAACTGTTTATTTCGGGCATAAACAGCTCCCTATGCAATATATCCCAATATCTTGATCTATTACTACAGGAATATGTGCTAGACCTGGACTCCTATTTAAAAAATTCAGATTCATTGATAAGCCTTCTAAAAAATGAAACATGGTCTAACGAGACCATTATGCTAACAATGGACGTCTCTGCACTCTATACCAATATCAAGCATAACATAGGACTAGAATGTATTGACAGCTTCCTACTACAAGATACAAAAATACCCGAAGACCAAAGAAATTTCCTAATGAATTGTCTGAAATATATATTGGAGAACAACTTTTTCGAATATAACGGCACAATTTACCATCAAATATGCGGGACAGCCATGGGGACTAGAGTGGCACCGGCATACGCAAACTTATTCATGGGCAGGTTTGAAGAGAAATTCATCAAAACACACGCCTTATACCATAAAAATGTAAGACTTTACAAACGTTACATAGATGACCTCTTCCTTTTATGGGAGGGGGAAAGTGGAGAAATCAATAAGTTTGTAAGTGACATCAACCAGAACAAGTGGGGAATAACACTCGTACCACATCATTCCAAAGTACAGATGGAATTCCTAGATCTACTAATTTACCATGATCAACATAAATTTCTCACAGCCACTCACTTCAAGCCCGTTGATTCTAACAGCTACCTTCCTTTTGATAGTAGTCACTCCAAAAAATGGAAAGTGAACATTCCCTTCGGACAGTTCAGAAGAGTGAGGAAGAATTGCACACTAGAGAGTAAATATAATGAACAGGCGACCATCATCCACAAGAGATTTAAATCAAAAGGTTTCCCAGAAGAATTAATTAGTGAAGCAAAACTAAGGGCTGGAGCCCTTACACAGGATGAATGCTTGAAAGAAAAAGAAAAAGAAAAACCAGAAGAAAAAGAACAAACCCAATCCTCAAATTTCATTACCACGTATACCACTGATCACAATAAACTAAGACGGATACTAAAAAAACACTGGTACATTCTAAAATTGGACCCGTTCATAAAAGACATCCTACCCGATAAACCAAGGATCATTTACCGTAGGGCACCCAATCTAAAAAGTCTGATAGCTCCTAGTAGACTGCGCAAACACACGAAAGGATTGAGTGAAACCACCAACCCGTCTAAGGGAATCCATAAATGTGGAAAGTCCAGATGTCTATGCTGCCTCTCCTTAAAAATCGGAATGACAGAGTTTAGCAGCAGGGAGGGTGAAAAATTTCCTATTAAATTTTCCCTCACATGCACTTCCAGTTATGTTGTATATGTGATAGAATGCCCATGTTCATATCAGTATGTCGGGCGCACGACACAGCCATTACACCTAAGATTAAATGGCCATAGACTGAATATCAGAAGAGGCTTCCAGAAACACGGATTGTCCAGACACTTCTATGAAAAACATGACTGTGACTTCAGAAAATTGATAATCTATCCCATTGATCACATACCTATACATGTGAACAATAGATTGGGTAATTTAATTAGAAAAGAGATGTATTGGATATATCGCTTGAATACACTCCAACCCCGAGGATTAAACGAGATCACAGAAATGATTGAGTAACCAAACTTCATAACAATAGGTTTTTTTTTTTTTTTTATATACAGTGGAACACCTACCTGCGTCCGCGAAGACTATATTTTCATTTTATTATTCATTTCATTTTATTATTTAATATCCTTTGAATCTATTCCCCACCAGTCTCTAGCATAATATTGTGTGCGGAAAACATTCTAAACTCCCACAAAAAAACAAAGAAACAAACAAAAAAGAAAAAAAAAAAAAAACAAAAAAACAAAAACAAAAGTAGCTGTTCGACTGGAACCTGTCTGGTTGGGGATTTGAACATGGGATGCCGGCTGCTGGGGTCGGGACATTTGCCAGCTCACCACCCGGCAGGTTTATTCCAGGTAAAGGATTTAGAGTTAGAACTAGACACATATCAAAAGCCAACAAGTGTTGGTGTATGTATATACACAGTAAAATGTCAGTTTGTATTTTTTATGTATTTATTTCATGTATTTTTATATATTTATTTATGATTAAGTACAAGCACGTATTTCCCAAGAACATTACAATGTTTTGAGTAAACAATGAGAGTAGACTGAAGATGAGAGCACAGCCAATGACAGTCCACCCCGGGAAATTTGAATGTTGAATCTCCCGCCCCGGCCCATTATAAATAGAGAGCTTGTCCATATGGTTTCAATTATCTGATGAAGAGGCATGTTCCTCGAAACGTATTTTATTTTACGTCATGCAATAAAGTAGTTTAAGATTTTAATACTACGACTCCATCATCTCCTTGAAAATTTTTAGAAAATCCGCTCAGCGCCGGACACCAGAGTACACCACGTATCCTGCTTGGATAAAGTGATCTTGCACACCGATTTCTTCTACCGACCTAGTCGGACCCCTGGTGGGCAGCGAGCGTTTAAAGCATCTGGCGGTGTCGGGCTCGTAGCACGACACGCAAAGGTGAGCATCACTCACTACTACACCAACCTACCCTGCAGAATTACACTATGTGCGCCGTGCGCTGTATTCCCCTTTCTCTTTCTAGAAAAGTAAATTGTTACCTTTGTTGGATTAAGGACATAATTTGAACTCTGTTTTTAACACAGTAAACACTCATTTTAGTATTGTCAGCGCACTCTGTATTTCCACTGATATAAGATCCATAAAACATTGCAGTCCTTCGGCAGTGGATTAATTGACTGGATTTGACCTGAAATTATCCCTATATAAATATTACTTCTCCTAATGTTCTGGCAAGGTGATTTCAGAGAGAGAAAAGCCAGCTTTACACAATGACATTTCACATTGATGGTAATTATTTCTCATATTTCACATTGTTCACCCAGTATTTTTTCCATAGAGTATTAGCTGTAATATGTGAAAGCATCTAGTCTTCTGTTAATTTTACATTGAATGGCTCATATCTATGGACCTCTGTGTGTGTCCAAAGCCTCTCACCCATCTAACCAGTAACTCTACTGATGAGGGACGAGAACCCAGATACAGCTGTCTCCAGATAGGTAACTCTTCCTTTTGGAGGAGATTCTGACTAACCTAAGTCATGTTTCAAAGGAATCCGTCTTCTGTAATTCACTTTCCAAACTACAGACTCTCTTAGATAGCTGTTAGGTCAGTGAGACACAGGGTGCCTTTCATATATCCGTCTGTGCTTTAATAATATAAATATGCCTTTGTTTTCTGGTGCCTTATGTCAAACTGGGTTCCAAGAACCAGAAGAGCCAGAACTCTGTCTCTGTCCCCCTTCCATCCTGACTCTTCCAGCTGTCAGTCGAGCAGGGATAGGCATTGGGGGTGTTCTTGACCTTGGCACTTCAGGGGCTTGGGAATGCTTCTAGAGAAGAAAAGCATTTTTCTACCTTTGGGCCAGTTCACACAGAGTAAAATTCTTGAGCGGAGAGCCGCGGAAGCAGAGGCACGCGAGCCGTCCCATTGAAACAGACGGCTGACGGGATTTTGCCGATTTTACTCTGTGTGAACTGGTCCTTCTATAAGCTGAGCTGCATATATAAAAGATAAATAGGAACAGTATTTAGCTGCAGAAGTGCTGCGGAATCTGTTGGCGCTATACAACAGTCATTATGACAGGGAGGCTGGCGGAATTCTGCCAGTTTTGCTCCGTGTGAACGGAGCCTAAGGCAGAAAATGTGCTGTGCTATACAGTTCAATATATTGTATTCGGTATAGTGCATTATATTTCACAATGTATTTTACTGTCGAGAATTTTTGTTTTTGTAGAAATAATAGGAGATAATTCATTAATAATGTCTTCTCTGTTCATACAAGATTTGTATTTTAAAGCTCATTGCATTATTTGCTTCTCCTTCTTTGCCTATTACTGAATATTACTGAGTCTTTCATGCATTTTGCACTGTTCCCCTTTTTTTTTCTAATAAGTAAATAACAACATGAGTTTTTTCGAGGCAAGTGTGCCCCCGAACTAATATAATGTGAACAACTACATATTGTTTTGCTAAGTAATGCTGAAGCATGAACATGGGCCTTGCTCCAGTACCAAACAAACTGGGGCAGATTCCAGAGCCCTATGGGCTTGGAGGTCCCAGGGCAATGTGGGTAAAGATGATGTACAGAGGCTGGCATCGCCACACCGTCAGGTTCTTTGTATGGTTAAGGACCGTCTGATAACGCCAATGTCTGATGTAAGCATTGTGTGTTATTTCTGTATTTATTGTTTGTATTTAGTGTTATATTTTACATTATGACCTAGTGTTTTATATACTGGACTGTGATATATTCCAGGGGAAGGATTATCTTGTGTTTCTTCATTTTGTCATCTGTTCATTTCCCCCTTTCAGTTCTTGTTGTTGTGTGTATGTGCATTGTAAAGTGACATCTCAGTAAATGCAGTCCTGTCTCCACTTAACCCTTGCAACTCTGACAACTTTTTAATCCTGCCATATCTGTAATGTGCTTTTTTTCAGTCCCGACCTATCCCCTCGCACCTCACCTCCGCTGTAGCAGAAAGTATCTTAGCCTCTGCCTGTGAGAGTGAAAGTAGGAACGCTGCAAAGAGGATGAAGCTAGACCGACAGCAGGTAATGTCCATACATTACCTTTGTAATGAACATAATCTTTCTGTTCATGATAATGGTGTATATGTAGCCCGGATCATATTGTGCTATGCTCTTGGAGCCATTTTCTATTAATAACCGCTGAGACGCCTCATATGTCTTTGATGTGATATTATTAAAGGAATTGTCACATGAAGATGACCCTAAATAAGGCAAATGGACATCACAGAGGGGATCCCCAACTTACTGGGCCAGAATGAAGAGCCTTTATACCATTCATCTAAATAGCCTATGTAACACTTTTCTTGTATCATTTGAATGTGGCTTGTCAGGACCCAGCTTCCATATAAAGGGAGTTGTCTGTGGGGAGACAGTCCCTTAAATGTATGTTATTGGTCTTCTTAATATAATGTGAGGCTATGCTGATTTGTATAGTTGGTGGGATTTATAGTACCTAGATATTTATGTTTTATATATTTTATTCATTTATATAGCGCTGACATATCCTGCAATCTGTACCATGGGGGCTTACCTTTTATGGAGTGTGGATGGGGAAGAAACGCTTACAAACACAGGGAAGACGAATGTCCCTACCCTTTCCCATTTTGAGTGACAGATGGGGCTTCACTTCCAGGGCTGAGCCTTGTTGAAATCTTACACATGTTCTGTGCTTTTGGATTGCGGCACATGTACAGTGAACAAGTGAGGCCACTAGGTGTGTCACAATCTGAAAGCAGGGCAGCCAATCCCTGTCCCTCTTACTAAAAGAGGAGAGCGGAGAGGCATTCGAGCCTGGGGCACTTCAGTGCTTTGGAACTTCAATGTGACACAAAAGTGTGCTTTTCACATGTTTTGGCTCCTTGAACATGGATAAAAAAGGTACTGTGTTTCCGCTTCTCAGCCTTTTGGCTAAGATCAAGTGTAGTATCTGTTCTTATCAGTTTAATATCTGATACGTCCCCTATCTGGGGACCATATATTAAATGGATTTTTAGAGCAGGGAGATGGAAAAAGAGCTTGCTCTGTCCTCTCCAGGCATTGACCTGGTATTGCAGTGCCTCCAGGTTCAGTGCACACACACACACAAAAAAAAAAAAAAAAGGTTCTGTGTGTCATCCAGAAAGGCTTTATGTAAGTGAGTGGTGATCTGCTAGATCGGCACTTGCTTACTAAGCCCACACACGGCTTGATAACTGTGCAGCAAGGGCTGTATATATATCGTTAGCGATGTCCGTGCAGCCCTTGTCATAATAAGTTAAAATAGGAAACTTACAAACTTACATACCTCTCCATGCTTCCTGATGTCCTGCTAGCTTTGCCCACTCCCTGCTTAGGGCTGCTTTACCAGTCACTGAGACAGCACTGTGGCCAGTGATTGGCTGAGCGGCCTGTCACTTCAGACACTGCGGGGAGCGGGCGAAGCTAGCAGGACATCAGGAAGCGCGGAGAGGTATGTATAAGTTTATTACTTTTTCTTTAAACAGTCATAGGCTGTTGGCAGGGCATCACTATTACATGTAGTGATGCGTGCCCATCGGCTGATGATTTAGGGTTAGGACCAAAGACACGATCCGCCGATGATCATTGTCATCATCTGATCGTTGTCTTTATTACATGGGGCGATAATCTGCCGAATCGGCCTGATTCAGCAGATTATTGCTCCTTATAAGAGTCTCCTCTTGTGTCAGTTTCCCTTTAATAACCAGCTGCACTTAATGGATCCTTTTAAATAAGTGCTAAAACAACAAACATATAATACAACGTAATCATAACAAACATAGTAATAAAACTTCATCAAATGTTCCATGGATAAAGTCACAATAAAAATTTAAAGTTCCTTATAAATTTGTGTATTAAAATGTGCAGCGTGATGACTCCATAAAGTAGGTATAATGAGTCACTCAGTGAATCAGCCGCAGTACAGAACAAACCCCAAATGATCAGTGAATAAATGGGTCAGTACTGACTCACCAGACCAAGCTTCTCTCTACATAATCTGAAATTCTCTTGCAGTTGTACTTGTCACACAGCGTGAGGCTTAATGTTTCCAGGAACTTCATATGTTAAACAATTCATTTCACTGAAACTTCTGCATCTATGAAAGTTTAAATCAGAGGATTTTTTATTGACTTTCAAGTCCCAGTGCTGGAGCCTCAGGCAGAGTGCAGCGCTTGCAGTAGTTTATCATTAGAGGTGCAGTACATAGCCCTTTTTAGACATTTGTGAAGCACCTAGTCAGAGGGAATAAATGTGTTACAATGGCTGATAAGTTAATAAAGCTAGCCTCCCGCTGACATAATGCTGGTCCTGGATCCCCCCTTACACATACATGTCATGTGGTTAAATGTGCACGTGTTCTTACTGGAGTGAAGATTAAAGGAGAGGTCCCATGAAAATGTTTATTAAAGTATTGTATTGCCCCCCAAAAGTTATACAAATCCCCAATATACACTTATTACGGGAAATGCTTATAAAGGGCTTTTTTCTGCTTACTAATGCATCAAGGCTTCACTTCCTGGATAACATGGTGATGTCACTTCCTGGATAACATTGTGATGTCACTTCCTGGATAAAATGGTGATGTCATGACCCAAACACAGAGCTGTGCGGGCTGTGGCTGCTGGAGAGGATGATGGCAGGGGGACACTTAGGGACACAGGGCACTGGAGGGACACTTAGCATCCCCCTGCCATCATCCTCTCCAGCAGCCACAGCCCGCACAGCTCTGGGAGTCGGGTCGTGACATCACCATGTTATCCAAGAAGAAGAGGATGATGGAAGGTAGAAACTGAGGGACACAGGGCACTGGAGGGACACTGAGCATCCCCGTGCCATCATCCTCTCCAGCAGTCACAGCCCCCACAGTGTATATTGGTAATTTGTATAACTTTTGGAGGGCAATACAATAATTGAGTAAAAAGTTTCACCAGACTTCTCCTTTAAGCTGCTGCCAGACAGCCCTGGCAGCCGCTTGCCTTCCAAAAAAAGAAAAAAAAAAAGAAAACCAAAGGGTTAAGCACTTGAAATCCAACATGTCCAATTCTTCTTTTCACAGTAAGGGTATAACGCGGATAACTCTGCCCATCCCATAGATTCCATTCTATGCTCGGGCAGATTCCGTCGTCCACCCAAAGAATTGACATGGAATCCGCCCGAGCATAGAACGGAGTCATTAGGATGGGCAGAGAGTCAAGCGGGAGGGGGGCAAGGCAACGGAATCTGCAGCAAGTTATGTGCACATACCCTTAGCTATCTCACCGACACTACTGGTCCCAGGCACTTGTGTTGAGTCAGGTGCAACTTAACACATAGGTCCATATAAGTATATTCAAGAAGATTACATACCATGGCACTTCACCCTAAAGCTTCACCTTTATTGTATCCAAAAACAAAAAAAACAGGAGGTAGAGGTACAAGTATGCAAACTTCCAGGTAGGGTGCGTTCCTCTGCATCCTGTTTATGTGTTTTTGGATACAATGAAGATGAAGCTTTTAAGGTGCCGTGGTATGTAATAATCTTGAATATACCAATCCTTCTTTTCCCTGACTTGTCGGAGAAGAGTTGGAAAGTCTTCATATACATTAGACACTTAGCAGGTCTTACGAAGAATAGAACGACTTTTCACTAAAGTGTATGGGGCCATTAGCAGAGATGATGTGAACAACAAACAGGGCTTTAAAGAGGACCTCTCTGCCCTTCTGACATGTCAGCTTTGTAAATACTTAGTTATACCTAAGAAATAAAACTTCTGGTGCATCTTTCCCTAGAACTTTGTGTTATGTCTTTCCAGTTAAACCTGCTGGAAATATCCGAACAAACTAATAGTTGGGTTTTACCATTCCTCTTGTGAGTAAAGCAAGTCCCTAGTGAGTGTGACACTGTCAGCAATGATTAAACAATGTCGCAGAGACGCTCCATTAGGTCAATTGGGTTATTCATTCACTTCCAGGAGGAATAGTAGAGTATCAGAATAATGCAGATCTCTAATAAATAATCCTCCAGAAATGTTATTTTATGAGGATAATGAGCAAAATAAACTAAAACAGTTATTTTTGTGAACTGCGCATACTAAACAGGAACCTTGTGCTTTATTCTCAGACGTTTTATTCCATTGAGTGACTTATACAAAAACATCTGTAGAGGAAGCTGGGCATCTTTTATCTGAGTTTAATGGACACAGATCATAATGCCACAATTTCAGCATGTACATGACAGTGACATTTGACTTTATACCTATTAGAGCTCTGGGAGTTACAATGGAGCCGGGTGACTCTTTCTAATGCACATAGAGCGGAAAACATTCTTTCTGCCCGCAACAAGTTTACAGCATTGAACTCTCACACACAGTTCTCTCAGTTTTGTGACTGATCACTTCAGAAACAATATTGTATCACTATGAGAAACAATTACTCACTGCAAGGTCTCCAACACCTTATATAACACATTGTATAAAAGGGTTTTATATAATTGAAGTAGGTGGAACTCTGTGAACTCCGAATATAATGGGGAAGATTGATCATAATGAGTGCAAAGGAGAAGTGGAGGAATCAGATTCTAGCTTCCATTTTTGAGGCCCTTTTGATTGGTTGGCATCCTGCTAGTTGTACTACTACTACTCCTTTGCATCAGTTTTCGGTTAATCCAATTCCATTATATAGATTTTATTATATGAAGTGCAAGTAACTGCAGCTGTTTATTGTACACTATATAACATTTATCATGCACTCATATTGAAAACTATAAAAGACCTTTAGGAGGGTTTATTGTGCTTAGTTACCGCTTTAAGAAAGTGATCCAAAAGATAACACATGCATACTGTATATGTTTTATAATATTGAGGGTTTCAGTGCTTATCTCCTGTTATAAATGTCAACACATATACATTTCTTACAGGGGAAATATAGTATTATTTAGTATCCTCTAAAATCAGTTACCATCAATTTAAACCTATCCATGGGATTAAATGATTCAATTCGGTCTGCCTGCACCTGGCAAGAGTAAGAGCTTAGGCAACCACAGTAAACATCATTTTATGTAAGTTCAATGGAAGCTGAAAGAATGTTATGTCTTCTCACAGCTCCCCCTAGTGGTAGCTGTAGGTCGACAGTATTTTACTAAAACACTATGAATGCGTGAGGAAAAGCAGATAATTTGGAGCTTAGCGAAATACTCAGGCTCATAAGAATGTTGCTTCAGAAATCAAACATTGTATAGCTAAATAGTTGCTTGAAACCAACTTTTCTGGATAAGCTGTTGTGTGTGTACATGACGGATAGCACTGTATTCCACCCTGTAAAATGCATCTCCAATTCTCTCTTGTCCCTGAACTGGGTGGAGCTGAACTGCTACATTGAACGTACAAAGAAGAGGGGATCCTGCTTTCCTATACTACTATACTCACAGAAGCGATAAAATGCAGGACATTACATAGCAGTGCTGAGTAGTAGTAGTAGTAGTAGTAGTAGTAGTTCTCCACAGACTTTTATAGGCAGCATATATTTTGACCCGTTGGGGAGCTATCTCAGGACAAATTTTTAGCTATTTCATAGAGTGAATGATGAGTTTAAAGGGGGTAGGAGAAGTGGAAAAAGATGAATTTGTCTCTAATACGTTACAGTGCAATAGCTAGTGCTACTGATTTATACAACACTTGCTGAACATTTAGTGACAATTTAAGCTGCACTGTGGTATTTATAAAGTATATATAAACACAAACGCCATGTACATTATATAGAATAACTAGTATTGTATCTGGGACCAACACCAACTTACACAACACAATCACCAAGCATAGGAGAGACATTGCTAGGGGGGCCTCATTCTGTAATGGCTCCTGGTATATATATATATATATATATATATATATATATATATATATATATATAAATATGTCTCCTTTTTGTCTATGGGCTCGGATACTGGCGGTACACCTGGACACTTTCCAGATACATTAGTATTGCCTGTGAAGAAGAATAAAGTAAATAAATTGAAGTGGTAAACTGAAATCCTCATCATTAAGAATGGCAAGAAGTATTGCTTTTAGCTCTTAAGGACTCTAGAGGCAGATGAAGGCAGCTATTAGGTCTCTGACAAAGCAATTATGGACTAGACACATATGCTGCAAGCTGACCTGACATTTGCCTTTGGGTAGTAGTTGTCATAGCAGCGGTCCGTACAGAACAGTTTGATGCAAGTGTTTACTCCATTCCCTTTAACAACAGACTAACTTAATGCAACATCTTTCTATGAAGCACATGCATGCTGTCACGGAAAAGGAGTGAAATCCATGGCTTCTTTTTCTACAGTATTTTGTTATGAATAAATTTTACAATGTTAATGATTTATCCCTGGCTAGTTTGAAGGGCCATTCAGTCTTGCTGGTTACCAGGTAACAAGGGAACGCTGCCACCGAGCACTATTCAAACACCATTTCGTTAACAAGCGAAAGGTTCAACTGTTTAGGTCCTGTGGATGGTGGCAGCGGAGATGGCTCAGATACACAAAGCAGGATACGAAGAATGGTAACACTATCCCGTATTCACAATCAGTAGGAAATATGGAGAATAAATGACCCAAATTGCTTTTACGTCTTGTACTTTATTAGGCTTTATAAGATTTCATTGAGTTTTTTCAAACTTGAGAATTTCCATATCTACGATAAGCCTGTAGCTACATGGTAGAGTTATCCCTACGCACAGTGTGTCTTACTGCCTGACCATTATAGGAACATATTAAGGAATAGTATCATTATGGGAATAGCTTTCTTTGCCAATCTCAATGATCTGTAGGTCTCTCATGCACCTGCTACTGTCAGGAGGATACAGATATTGCCCAATGTTGTGCTGCTGACACATAGTCATGTGTGTAAAGCCATATGTATCTTTTTTTTTATATTTGCAGTAAAATACATATTATTCTTTGGAGGAAAGTTATTCTAGCAGCACAGGACAAGTATTTAGTTGCTTTTTGTGTTTAAACAAAGTTTGTAGAATTCCGTACTGTATCGCCTTCATAGACTTGTTATACTGCCATCTAGTGGACATAACACGTTTAGTCTTATGGAATACACTGTATAAATATGTACTGTATAAATAAAACACTTCTGCAACATATTCTATACTGGGCTTATAGGAAATAGCATTATAGATGGCTGACAAATTAATATTTTCTTTGTTAATTCTTATTGCATTCTATTTTATGTTTATATTTTGGTTTTATTAGAAATTTTGAAGCATTTTTACAGTTTGCATATATTCCAGTACATTGTTAGGCGCTCAGTAAAGTTCAGTGCCGTATCACTCAAATTTTATTTCAACTTTTGTAGATGATTATTATTATTATCATCAGCCTAGTCCATACATGTAGTTATTTCATAAGATATGTTGCCACTAAGCCATGAACCTAACCTATTAGACTCAGGGCCGTTTTAATACATTGGTGGGCCCAGTGCACAGCCCTCAAGAGTGGGCAACCTCCCCCCCCCCCCCCCCCACAGCGTTATCAGAATCGGAGCTCCACACACAGTATAATGCCCTGAACAAAGGCCGGCCCTGCTCAGGGTGGACCCCTTTAGTCAGTGGGCACATGCACCATGTGCCCTCTGGTTAAAGCGGCCCTGATTAGACTTCCCATCATGGAGATATAACTAGATTTAAATATGAAACAGTTTTTTTACATTGTAAATAATGTGCATTAAATTCTAAAATGAAAATCAAGTAGAATCTTAATAATATCTAAACCTAACCTAATTTACATTTGGGCAATTAAATTCTAATGCTGGTTCTGTATTGGAGGCGAGGGACATTTGTCAGCTATATGATGAGTGTGTTTATTGAACCGTAAGCTCCATTTAACACAAGCAACTGTGCTTTATCTAATGGTGCAGTGGTACAGCACTGGAGGCCCCAGTCATATCTGGGTCATATACTTGGGATCCCACAGGGTCTGCCTAGTGCTGTAAGCAGTGAGAATACATAATGTCATATCATAGTGATTGCACATGATGTGGTTTCATGTTCAGGAGCTATGTCCCTACACAAATGAATTCTTATAAAGCGTAAGTTAATTCCTATAAAGTGTATGTAAATTCTGTACAGTATATATTATATATGATTTCTACACCCCAAAATATAGCTGTACCCTCAAAATTTATCACCCTTTAGGGTGTTAAGACCCAAAAGCAATATATATATCCTACAAATGAATCAACACCACAATCAAGTAGAGAAACAATTCATCTTTATTGCACAAATTTATATAAAATAAAATACATCACAGGTTACTATACAGACAAAAAAAAAAAAAACAACAGCCAGGGAATTGCACAGGGTACTGGTATAAAAAAGAGTCAGGCCACACTAGTTACACACCAGTATGTGGTGTGATAACAGAAAAGAGTATTAGATTACATAGTATTCTGGCTCCATCTGCTGGCTACACACAATAATGCATATAGAGTAATTAAGGTGCTTCGTGCATATCTGTGACTACCTATAGCCTTTACACCGACATCACAGAAAGGAGAAAGAAGCAAAAGAGAGACCAGAATTTTTTTTTATTTTTTTTTAGCAAAAAAGTAAAAATATTTTTAGGAAAACACATTATTACTGTTGCCTTACTCCACCAGTATCCCTGGGACCGCCTGACACGTGTTTTACACTAATGTGCTTCAACAAACTTTTATGCCAACTTGAGAATGTCTTGAGTTTTACCTTGAGTGTAAATTAGTATTCTCCATGAAAACTAAAACTAATTTATGGATATGAGGCCTGAGCCAGGCAGATAGTTGTAACAGTAACACTGGAACTAAATTTCTTTATGCCTCTGTTTTATGGGAAATTGTATACTTAAAAGCTGTTTAATGATCAGACTACATTAAGCTGCCATCTTAGTGTACACAGCTTTTTACTGTGGCCTTTGTAGCCAGAACACATTACAAACATGGTTCTTCAATGGGCTTATCAATTTTTTTCCCATCCTTTGTAAAATGATGACTTATAAGTATAGCAGTCATCTCTCCTTGCCGTCTATTCTCTGTTTCTCTACATAATTGACCTTGTCTATAGAAAATCTCAGATGTTCGCTAATAAACGTAGGTGCTTCCTGGTGGAGGTAAAGGGCTGATGTAGTATATACAGTAAAGAATCTTTTATCTGTGACTAATGTGTAGCTCTTAACCTTGATCTATAGAGGACAAACGGCTGGAGTAAAGACCGTGCCTCACATATTATAGTAAAAGATTTTCTAGAGACAGCGAAATAAACATAGTGTACTTTGGTTATTATTACCTCCTTGTTCACTGTGTAGACTAAAAGTAAGAATGGAAGCAAGGGAAGTTTGTTTATAGCATAATGGAAGACCATTGCAGGGAGTGGGACCCATCCTGGTAGGTCCCATCTCCTTAAAGCGAATTTGTCAGGACCCGGACATTACTTGAGGTGCTGACAGTGTACTGTGGGTGTCAGGCTACTTGTGAGCATGGTTCCTTGTGTGATTGCGTCCGAAGACTAGACTTGTAATGTAACAAAGTGCCAAACAGTAGTAGTGCTTTGGCACACCTCACCACTACGACTTCCTCCTCCTCCCTCTTCTCCATGAATATTTTCTGATGGCTTGCTCTTGCCGTCATGACAGTTAACACGTGCTGATGATCTCCCAAGCCACTCACTTCCCGTTGACGCTGCTTATGCAAGCACTGTAGACTGGCACAAACCACTACTTTTTTTTTTTTTTTACATTATGAGAACTGAGAATGAAAGGAATCTACTCTTCCGATGCATTCACAAAAGGTACCATGCTCACAAGGAGCCTGACACCTACAGTACACTGTCAGCACTTCAGGTCTTGTCTAGGTGATTCCCTTTAAAGAAATGCCAATCTAGGAGATTACAGTGCAGCTTGGGCTGTCTAATAGATACTGTGTCAGAGTCCCCTCTCCAGAGGAACCCCATTGTTCACAAACAAGAAGGAAAATTGGCCTAAGAGTCATGAAAAGGGACTGGAGTAGGAAAAACCCATCATGCCCTTCTGTTATTAGTGGCAAAACCTCACTTAATAAAGAGGAGCCTAATTTGATCTTTGCTATGAAAATCCTTTTCTTCTTTAAAGATCCCAGCTTTTTTGAGCACATGAGCCACTATTAAATGGGGGAAAAGCCTATTAAATGGGAAAAAGCCTATTAAAGGGGTTGCTCAGGCTGACCTTATTTTACATATTATACTCAGGGAAGTGTGGGTTAAAAAAAAAAAAAAAAAGAAAAAGAAAAAACTTACCTTTCTCTTTCCTCTTGCTCGCTGGAATCCTGGAACTCTAGTCTCTACAGCACCTATGGGTCTGTACACAATGTGTCACAGGCCTACTTAGCCAATCAGTGGCTGTGGTGTCCACCAATTGGCTGAGCGGGCCTGTGGTGTATTCTAAAGTCCCCTGCTCGCTGCTACCGCTATTCCACGCGGCAGCAGCGAGCAGGTAAGTGCGGAAGGGGCCATGGGGAGCTGCGAGGGGGCTGCTCGAGTGATCGCTAGATAGTCCGGGCAGCCCATAGAGGATAGCAGCGGTCTGCTGCCGCCACTCCTATTCTACGGGGCGACGGCAGCAGATCGCTGCTATATCAGTCGCTTGTTTTTTAACATTTTCAACAATTTTCAAAAAATTGTCACACTGCAGACACTGGCGCTATGTAAGGCTTTTTTTAACCCCCACTTCCTTGAACATAATATGTAAGATAATGTCACCCAAAGAACCCCCTTGAAATGGGGCACATTGATATGGCATCTCATAGTTTGGACCCTAAAACCAAGTGCACAACAATATCAATAGCTGATAACAGCAGAGAGCCCAATGTGGGGAGCTATATGTATTTTTATTTCAATAGTATTTGTTTTAATATTCCTTATTATATGAAGAAATCTTACTTTACTGCACTAAGCCCTGTTTTATAAACCACCCATTACAAAGTACGTACGGAAACACTATTCTATAAATATCGTATACGTGCTATATGGAATTGAGCTGACAGATATGTTCACACCTTGTCTTTGCAGGATGAACCAGCACTGCCCGATAAACCGCTCAAACAAGAAACCACACAGGTCACTTACTCCACGTCCGCTGTATCCAGCACGCAAGAGGTGTTATACATCAATGGGAATGGGACTTACAGTTACCATAGCTACCGGGGGCTAGGAGGAGGCCTACTAAATCTCTCGGATACTTCTAACAGTGGTGAGTTTCATTGGAATTTCTCCGGCAGCATTGCATTGCATGCTGTTTTAAGGTCTACAATTAAATTATCGTATAATAATCCACAACGGTCACATGTAATATTCCACACTGTTTTTTGTTGTTTTTTTTTACATATGTAAGTGATTTTTTAGATATAGTGCATATGGTTAAGCAGCTTCTATTCATGCTGTCTGCAGTGCGAAAGTCTAGCAGTGTTCACATTTGCACATTTATTGGGCGGAACCTTGTATGGTAAGAAGGCACAAATAATTGTGTATCCTTCAATATAAGGAGCTCTGATAGAAGAACTGTAGACCATTGTTCCATCATTGGATCATACCAGCTGTTCCTTATCATTAATAGTTCACTTATGTTTTAACCTAAAAGTATACCTGCCATGTTAATGTGGACATTTTACTATATATTATTGTTATTTTAGCCCTGCAATTCCAAATGACATCAGAAATCTCATTATTATTAAATGTAACAAGATTCTAATAGACTATTGACTTAGTTTCCAATATCTTTAATATTGGCTGCTATAGTTCACTGAACCCTAGTATGTGAAAGCCCAACATTAATCATGGTGTTACAGGAAAGCTCCAGGTAAAATGAATACATTGTGATATGTCCAGTACATGAGGGATTCGGAGAACACTTAATAGGGAAGTCTTGTGCCGCCACTTCAGGCCGTATACTAGATATAGCACAGTGCATCACTTTTGCCTGGAGTTTTCCTTTAAATCTTCATAACATGGCACTGGGAGCCCAGAACCTGGTTACCTTGGCAGGCAAGTACATTGAGCTGTGTACTAAAGGGGCTTACTAAATATTTTATAACATAGACAAAAAATAAAATAACAAAAAACATAACTCACCTCACCATTCCCCCACCCACAGTCACTCTGACTCTCATGAGATCCCCAATGATCTCCGATGATCTGGCCCTGTCTTTATACCCAAGGAATCTCTGTATAGTCAGTCAGTGGCTAATGTGGATCTCCTCAGCAGTAAGTGATTAACTGAGTGTGCATTTCCTGTGCATCTGATATGGGACTAGAAAGATCACTTGGGACAAGGTTCAAGTTCTATAGAACCTAAGATTTTCTGACGTTCGATCATCTCTAGTCCTTACCCATATGTATTGGGGATTTAGTATCCTGATATGGGCAGTTAATAGGAATCACCTCCTTCCAGAATAAATGCAAATATACATCAATATTATATCATGTAGATTACATTTATTACATGAATATCATAATATTTTTATTATAGACAATACTCTTCTGGTAGAACCTAATCTTCTACCTGAAGGAAATACTGAGGTCACTGAATATTTTCTTTATTTAAAGGAGAAGTCCGGCCAAAATAATTTTTTTATATGTTATTACTGATGGAAAGTTATACAATTTCCTAATGTACATTAATTATGGGAAATGCTCATATACTGCTATTTCCCTTAATTTAGTGTATCAGGAAGTGTTAGAATTATCTCAGAAGCAGTGACGTCACGATGAATGGTGTAATTCCCATGGAGTGCCCAGCAGGGGGCGCACTATATATAGAAGTCAATGAGTACCATTGACTTCTATATATAGTGCGCCCCTGCTGGACACTCCATTGGAATTACAATGGATGTGTATGTAAATGTAGTATACAGTGTTTTTGATTGAATATATTTATGGAATATTTTGGGGAGCAAGTGTCCTTGCTCCCCAAAGTATTCCATAAATGTAATCAATCAGTTCATCACAGCAAGCCTGCCGAACCGCCGCTACCGAACGCCCGCCGCTCTGGACTACACTCAACTACTACTCTCATCACCTGCTCATAGCATGAGCAGGTGAAGGGAGAGTAGTAGCTGGGTTATATCTCTGAGATTGCCGCCGCTGATGCTGCTGATGCCGCGCAGGGGAGTCGCTCATCACTGCAGCCATCATCCCCCTCCTGTTACTTCTTCCGGGATCCGGGCAAACTTTACACTATCTGATGGGTGACTCCCCGCCCGGCTGCCGCTCTCCGATTACACGTGCCGGCGGTCAGGCGGGGAGTCAGCTATCAGATAGTGTAAGGAAGAAGCAGGAGGGGGGAGCGGAGGGGGATTATGGCTGCAGTGATGAGCGGCTCCCCTGCGCAGCATCAGCGGCGATCTCAGAGATATAACCCAGCTACTATGCTCCCATCACCTGCTCATGCTATGAGCAGGTGATGAGAGTAGTAGTTGAGTGTAGTCCAGGGCGGCGGGCGTTCGGTAGCGGCGGCAGCGGTTCGGCGGGCTTACTGTGATGAACTGATTGATTACATTTATGGAATACTTTGGGGAGCAAGGACACTTGCTCCCCAAAGTATTCCATACATGTATTCAATCAAAAACACTGTATATTACATTTACATACACATCCATTGTAATTCCAATGGAGTGTCCAGCAGGGGCGCACTATATATAGAAGTCAATGGTACTCATTGGCTTCTATATATAGTGCACCCCCTGCTGGACACTTCTTAGGAATTACACCATTCGTCGTGACGTCACTGCTTCTGACACTTCCTGATACACTAAATTAAGGGAAATAGCAGTATATGAGCATTTCCCATAATTAATGTACATTAGAAAATTGTATAACTTTCCATCAGTAATAACATATAAAAAAATAATTTTGGCCGAACTTCTTTAAATATCAGTTTTATGGTGGAGAAAAATATAGCTCTATATTTTACCCTTTGACATTGCAGAAAGGTAATGTCACTAGTGACCATAGTGTTACCTCCAACTTACAGGGAAGCCTGAGGGCATCTAAGACAGCTCCCCATTGCAATAGCTTTCCTAGAACCTTTAAGATTT
The DNA here is from genome assembly GCF_027789765.1 of Dendropsophus ebraccatus. NCBI lineage: Eukaryota > Metazoa > Chordata > Amphibia > Anura > Hylidae > Dendropsophus > Dendropsophus ebraccatus. Next base: position 61,418,479 of record NC_091455.1, read on the forward strand.
GCCATGAAATGTGTGCTGCATATACTTTTTTCTGCTACTAGGACCATCCAAAAGGCTTGTGTATTTTAAATTGGAATGACAGCCCTATATACTGTATAGTATCAAACGCTATATCATACAGATGTGGTACAAGTTTCTAAACATATCACATCAGCACAGAAGTGGTTAATAGGGAATATAGAAGTAGCATATTTCTTTGCCATATATCGAGACACTAATACTATAAATGGCACATAGTAGGTAGTTGGCCCAGTTAGAGTTTTTACACTGGGCCCCAGGAGCCTAAGTCTGTGCACACCTCTATACCATAGGCTGTTTTGCTGATTCTGTGACATAGGTAAGAAAATAGAATAATTTCTTTTGCGTAAAAGAGACACCTCTCTAAGCTCTCGGCACATCCTGTAAACCATTGTAGACCGGTAGGTGTTATGTTGTCTCCTGCATTCAGACACTTCTGTCTATGAGAAGTACTACAGATTGTTCGATAGGGGTAAACAGCATTGTACCCAGAGGGATGGTCCCAGCAGCTGGCGTGTAATGTGTTAAGGAGTGTGCATTATACTTGCAAACTAACCTTATCTTCTTCCTGATTGCAGCGCATAATGCTAAGTGTTAAATAACAAATTAAATCCAATTGTGCGGTAATGTGACTGCTGTGGAAAACACTGACAAATATTGATTTTTGTGGGAATTCAAGTCATTGTAAATGATTTAACCTTTGTGGCTACATAGCTAATGCTTTCCGTCACTCATCAATAATTACAATTGTAGGAGCTGGCATTTATGGTCTTCTTGAAATAGATTCAATATAAAATACCACCTCTGACAAATGAAAATAACCATGGGATCTGGGCAGCGCTCAAGTTACTTACCCGCACTCCACATAACCCAGTTATACTGTATGTTCACTGTGTATTGAATGCATTCAGTGGCTTCTGCATTTGTTCTTACACACTATAGTCCAAGAGCCGTCTTTTGTTTGCTGTTTTTTTTTTTTGCTTGTGCAGTGATGGTAATTCTTTCTGTTTTTTTTGTGGCAGAATAGACTTGATCTAGTAATTGATCTCTGTCTGATTAATGAAACACTACTATACTGAATCTTGCAGATCCAGTCCTGAGAATTCCCATTTAAAATTGTCTCTATGGTGACTGCACACCCCTCCCCCTACAGTGACAAAAGATCATTTAACTATGAATTTCTTGGACGGTGGGCCCCGGGTGGGATGTTTCTTATTTATAGCACACAGCTGACCCTCTACTGGCAGATGGCACCATACCTGTATGTGTTTCCACTATGTTCCATGTATTATATGTGTCTGTATGCATAACCCAATACTGAACACTGCAGACACCAGCAGCAGAAAGTATGTTCTATTGTGACACATGTAAAATTAGTGAATTTTCGAAAAAACTTTCTCGAGGATTGTTTATGCCCTTTCTTCCGGTCCAGATATCTCTACTTCTGTGTTTAGAGAGACAAGGGCAGAGAGTTTGCTCCATGCTGGAAGGGGGCTGTGTGTCTGTCTTGGTTTATTAACTAGTTAGCCCCCTTCTGTATCAGTTGTCATCAGTTGTTAAAGTGGTTGGCTACTTTTACAAACTGTTCGTAAGACTACAATATTGTTTATGATAAGGCACTTACATAAGAAGGATACCTTCAGTATGGGCCCATCCTGGTGTCCTGGTGGATAGTAGCCTGTGGAGGAGCATATGGCAATACACTTCACTATGCTTTCTACATAAAATTACACTTCGCTTAAAGGGAATGTACCAGAAGTATTTTTTTTTAAATGAATAGACTGATGCCGGCACAGGGATGCCATTCCATTAGAATCAAAGGAGCTGCATCACAGAGGAGAGGTGAGTTCATCACACTGGGGACCGGTCCGCCTTGAGAACTTCATGCCCGGCCAGTGCCCGGAAATAAACCATAGTCATGCTCGGGAACCGGGCCATGTTTCAAAAAAAGGATGGCGGCATCGGCATCCCCACGCCGGCACCGTTCTATTCATATAAAAAACACAAAGCGGTGTATTACTGGTACATAACTGTAAACGAGTGCCGATCTGTGCTCGTTTACTGGGCCTATTACATGGCCCGATAATCATTTAACAAGGGCTGCATGGGCATTGTTACCGATGTCCTTGCAGCCCTTGCTAAACTGGCATACATTACCTATCCATGGTCCAGAGCTCCTCTTGCAGTCCGCTTCTCCCCCGGTCCCACATGCTGCAGCTTCAAAGTGGCCTGTCTTAACTGACAGGTCGCTCTGCCAATCACTGGCTGTGGTGGTCCCGGCCTGTGATTGGCTGAGCGGCCTGTCAGCTAAGGATGCTCTAAAACTGCAGCACGGCACCTGGGGAGAAGCAGAGCGCAGGAGGAACCCTGGACCATGGATAGGTAATGTATTTACTTCACAAATTATCCGCCGCCGGCCGCGCACCACTATAACACGTAGCGATGCATGGTCGGTGGCCGACAATTATAGGTCCAAACCTATATTACCGATCAGCCAATGACAACGATCATCGACTGATCGTTGTGTTTATTACATGAAATGATAATCGGCCGGGTAGGACCGATTCGGCCGATTATCGTTCCGTGTTCGGTGTAATAGTACCCTAAGAATTAGAAAGTTTTACCTGCCTTATTGTTTATAAGAAAACATTCTTCTTGTCCTCTCTTTTTTGAATCTACTCCTGGTTATTACTTTAAACTTGGCTTTAAAAAAATCTGCATAAAAATATGAAACCACACCCACTTGGATGACATCACTTCTATCCTATTGTGTAAAACTATAATGGGCAGACGACTTTGTCCATCTTGGCTTATGTTTCTATGTTGGTTTCTGCCATTGACACCTGCAGAAGCCATATATCTAGTGACCACAGGGCATGAGAAAATGTCCAGAACACTGATTTATCCCTGCCTTCCTGTCCTTATTAGTTTGGGATTCAATACTAAAAAAGCAAGATGAAATATTACATGTAACATGTGCTGTCAATATCCAAAGCTTTCAGTCTATGCCTTGGCCTATGAATGGCCTATTACAATGTATTGTAGAGTTCAGTTTTTAAGCTGCATTGGCAGGTGGTAAATTACTGTGTATTAACTCCTTGTGCGGAGCTGGAAGGGCTCGTGAGTCTATAATCAATCCCCTGCATGTTCTATTAGCGCAGCATGCCCGTCTACACTATGGAAGCTTAGTACTGGTGGTAAGAATAAGGGCTTTCCTAGCATTTCATTGACATATTTTGCTTATTATTTACCTAATTGCCTACATGGATCTAAACTGTAAAAAATAGTATAAATGTTATAAATTCATAATATACAGAAATCTATAAATATTGCATAGAGTGCACATTTAGAATACATCAGCAACATAATGTATTACCACCTTAAATGGCACAGAGTTCTCTTCGGTGAGGACACAGTCATTTCTTGGAATAAAAGATGCTATTTCAGTGTAAATGATAGATAGATAGATAGATAGATAGATAGATAGATAGAAGATAGATAGCTAGATAGATAATAGATAGATAGGAGATAGATAGATAGATAAGAGATAGATAGGAGATAGATAGATAATAGATAGATAGATAGAAGATATCTATAATCAATCTAAGATAGATAAATATATAGGAGATAGATAGATAGGTAGATAAGAGATAGATAGATAGATAGATAGAAAGATAGATAGATAGATAGATAGATAGATAGGAGATAGATAGATAGATAATAGATAGATAGAAGATAGATAGCTAGATAGATAATAGATAGATAGATTATAGATATCTTCTATCTATCTATCTACCTATCTCTCTATCTCTCTATGACATTTTATGTCTGCCATAAAAGATTACACCACTGGGGTCCAGGATGTTATCATAAAATATCTAATCTAATCTAATCTAATCTATTATCTATCTATCTCTCTCTCTATCTATCTCTTATCTATCTATCTATCTCCTATCTATTTATCTATTTTAGATTGATTATAGATATCTTCTATCTATCTATCTATCTATCTATCTAAAATAGATAAATAGATAGGAGATAGATAGATAGATAGATAGATAGATAGATAGATAGGAGATAGAGAGATAGATAGATAGATAGATAGATAAGAGATAGATAGATAGATAGATAGATAGATAGATAGATAGATAGATAGGAGATAGAGAGATAGAGAGATAGATAGATAGGAGATAGATAGATAGATAGATAGATAGATAGATAGATAGGAGATAGAGAGATAGATAGATAGATAGATAGATAGATAGATAGATAGGAGATAGAGAGATAGATAGATAGGAGATAGATAGATAGATAGATAGATAGATAGATAGATAGATAGATAATAGATAGATATCTATAATCAATCTAAAAAAGATAAATAGGAGATAGATAGATAGATAGATAGATAGATAGATAGATAAGAGATAGATAGATAGATAATAGAAAAATAAATAGATAGATAGATAGATTAGATTAGATTAGATATTTTATGATAACATCCTGGACCCCAGTGGTGTAATCTTTTATGGCAGACATAAAATGCATTTTTATATAGAAGAAAAAACAAACCGTGGCTTGCTTCACCACAGTAAACGTACATAGTAGAATTCTCCCCTAAAAGTATTTGTACGAGAGAAGACTATCGCCATACATTCTGTACAGCACACAAAGGTACAGCAGTATTCCTAGTTCTGATTTTTATGAATATTGATGATTGTTTTTAGTGGCAAGTGGGACAAAAATGGTCATTCCTATATTATTCCTAATGTGTAGTGGTAAAGAGTAATACAAGACAGATATGTGGCCATTATGTCTGTCCCATAGGCTGCAGAAGCACAAAGAACGGGATCACCAGCAACAAAGACATAAAAGTTTAATGACATGCTGCTGGGGAATCGGAGAGAAGGATATTTGAGAGAGTTTGTTAGAGCCCAGCTCAGGGATGGAGGGAGCCATGTATAGAATAAACCGTTGTATTTATGGATCAGGTCAGCTACAGGCATAAATGGAGTTTAGTTGATTTCTATCACCAAACACGACACCATTGAGCCATACAGCAGAATCCACTGACACAGTACATGTCATATATTACATTATCCCCTGATGTCACTGTGGACAATGAGCATGTTGTATGGTAACAGAGTGGACGTGTTATAGGGAATTATTCCTGGTTTATAGGCAGAATTTTGGCCCCAATTAAAACTTGTAAAAGGACGCAAAACTATCACATATATAGAAGACTGGTGTCCTACACAGGGACCTTTGGGCCATTTTCTCTTTAGGGCTTGGGTACAACTGCTACTATAGAAAAAGAAAACAAAAATTGGCAGCACCCCAATGCCTCTGTTCTTGTTTTTTTGTGTACAACTGCTCCTGTTGCTACAGTGACTTTAGGCTGCATTCACACATTCAGTGTTTTTCCTGGTTCATGAATGTAGTCTGCTAGCTTCCTCCAAGATCTGTGAGAAAACATCCGTTTTGCATCCGTCTCTGTTTTTCACGGATCTGTTTAAAGCACTTTAAATTACACTGATTACATCACATCCGTGTTTTTCAAGGATCAACACAGATGTCACATCCGCATTTATCTGAGAAAAACATGGATCTTATTGATTTCTATGGGGAATCTTCTTCCGTTCCGAGTTATGACATGTCGTATTTTTAAACGGAACTGATTGGAGATCCGTGAAAACACTGAACATATGAATAGCCCAATACAAAGCATTGAGCTATTAAAGTGTCCGTATGCATGCATCCATGCGCATGGACAGCTTCACGGAACATGTGAATGCAGCCTTAGGGTAAGTGCACATTAGATGCATTGCTAGTGTTTAAAATCTTGAAAATGCGTGAAAATCTCCTATTGATTTTAATGCACAATGAAAAAAATGTGCAGTTTGCAACCATGTTGCTGTTTTTGTCTGTTATGGGAAAAAAGTCATAAACCACGTGTTTTATGCGGTTTTACTGTGAACACCAACATAACAGAAGACCAAGCAAAGCACATAATCATCCCCAGTAAGGTGCAAAACTGGCAACCCACATTTCTATTATTAGTATTTCTTTTTAAAGCCCCTTTGCTATGCTATTTCTTTTAGTGCCTCCCTTCATGTAGGCAGCCATTAATTAAATAGGGGACTTAAAGGGGGGAAAGTATAGGTGAACCAACATATCGGCCAGGCTAAGCCTTAAAGGGGTTATCCAACGCTACAAAAACATGGCCACTTTTCCCCCTCTCTTGTCTCCAGTTCAGGTGCGGTTTGCAGTTAAGGTCCATTTACTTCAATGGAACTGAGTTTTAAACCCCACCCATCTGGAGACAAGAGAGGGGGCAAAGTGGCTATGTTTTTGTAGTGCTGGATAACCCCTTTAATAATTTTATATTTCACACAAGCGCACCCAGAAGTCTCCTGGCAATTACTATGGCTGTCTGATACAGTCATTTTGAACATTTCTTATATGCTTCAGAATTCCTCTAGTCACTAGCAAATGAATGCCCTTTACATATTATTCTGTATTATCTGCTCTTGAAAACCATTAGCGGTTCATCGTCAGTAGTTCCAATGACATGTGACTAATGTGTACAGATGACTGTGTCTGGCAGTGCAGCGTACAGTATGGAAGATCCATGGCTGCGATACTGATGTGCATTTAATTTGATTTGTCTTCAGCAGGGCCAACAGATCTGAGCATGAAGAGGCAGCTAGCGACTACCTCCACAACATCATCCAGCAACTCAAGCTCCAGACCTCAGCTAAACCCTACCGAAATTAATGCAGTCAGGCAGCTAGTGGCCGGCTACCGGGAATCAGCAGCATTTTTGTTACGTTCTGCAGATGAACTCGAAAACCTGATCTTACAGCAGAACTGAGTCACACAACCTCTTCCCTGGCCTGGTTTAATGCTGGCGTTCCACGAACGACATGCTGACAATGTATATGCCAAGAGTGGATCCGTCTGGTTACCGCACTGATGAGTAGAGGAGATCATTACCATAATGCCACACTGTTTCCAGTCCATAAGGTGATGTTAAGGTGCTGCCGGTGAACTCGAGACCTCTGACATTCTGCAGGTCTTTGATGTGTCCAGCTTTTTGTTCTCAGTGTGTCAGTTTAAATATTGCATATGTGGCTGTAGATCATTAAGTCATGTAAAGCAGCGGAGCAGAAGGAAGACGCTAAGTTGTTAAGTTATTTCCAAGTGCAATATTAGTGGAATGTTCTCCTGACTCTGGAATTAAAGCTACACAACATAGCAGGACAAAAAAAAACAAAACGCCAACATACACTCATGGTAGAACAATTAACAAAGGATTGCATATTTTTTGTAGATTTTTTATATGGTCACTTTTTTCATGCCGACATTTTCATTTCTATGACTGCAATCTTTTCATAGTCCCTGCGAGTGAGTTAGGAATTTCTCCCCCCCCCCCCCCCTTCCTTTTTCCCACAGCTCTTTATGTTTCTGATTTCTTTCAAGAAATAACGCACAGCGCCCGACACTTTACACTTAACCAACTTCCACTATGGGTTGACAGGATTGAGGAATGTATACCTCAATGCGGGTCCAAATAAAGCCATTTTCAAGTGATAAAATATTTTCTATATGTTAACAAGTTATTTCATTTCAATGTTTCTGTTAGAGTAGAGCAAAGGCCTAAATGCTTCTGTGGTGGTACCTTCTGAAGCAATGAAGAGAGCAAATGGAAATACTGATAGTAAGTTATAAGATGTCAATCCAGTCGAAGGCAACTTATCACATAAAGCCTTGAAGATGCGGATTTTTTCCATTACATAAAAGGTACCTCATGAAATGTTACATATTTAGTAGAGTAGAGACTGTTCTAGAAATAGAAGAACATTTTGAAGAATCTATGGAGACTTTTCCTCAGCATACTTTAGGCTGCAGGCAGTTACAGCCTGGTAGTAGTAGGTGGTAGATGTCCTATCGGGTTCTAGAAATATGTCTGCACTATTTTGAATGGAGATAGAATTCAGTTGGCTCACCAAACCATGATGTGCCAGCTACATTCCCTCTCGATTGGATGCAGGCCAGTGTCTTATAGCTGTGCAAATAGGTTTGCTTTCTGTAGACACAAGCTCGAAAGAGATCGCACCATCCTGCATTGACCAGTGAAGAAATCCATGCAGCTTAATGTGTGATTGATGAACGTCTCTAAGAAAACTGGAGCTTCAGAAAACAGCTTAAAAAAACTACTGATCAGAATTCCTATGTATGTTTACAGATCTATTTTTAAATTATTGTTGGTGAGAGTTTTGTGTGAAGTATTCCTTAGCAACATAACAATGGTACATACAGTACATGTAGCAGAATTCCCCCCGGGCTTTGTCACCAGGTCACGCATTGTGGGAATATAGTCTGCAAATACATTACAAGCTCTCTATATGACCCATACCAGGGAACCTATGTCTCTGCTCTCTTATCGACACATGATTTTTGCTGCTCTTAATGTGTGCACATCCTTCTCTCGGAGGTTGGATATACTTGGAATACTTAAGAGGTTGCAAGTGACAATCTGATAATTTGCACTCTGGTGTGTATTTGTTCATTTTAAGCAGATATTTTTTACCAACCTAATGGGACGGTCAAGGCCTGACCTTTGCACCCAGCGGGTTAACCCTTTTGCTGCCAGAAGGGTTAGCAGCACACTGCCATGCAGACTCTTATACTGCTAACCACTCTACAAATTAAAAGGGGTGAAAATAGGTTACTTTACACGCACAGTATGTGAATTGTAACTTCCCACAAGACCATAACCTGTACAAAAAAAAAAACTGTAAAAATCAATAGAAAACTCCAACCTCTCTAGCTCCTTATTTTAGAATGTGGACTACACATTATTAGTGTTTCTTTGTGCACTGAATCATAATTTTCACTTTAGCTGTAGAAAGTACTTCTGTTCTTTGCACAGTATGATATGTTTAGTTGTTTAGCTTTTGTTAATTATCACGTCCCTTGTGCATTCCTGAATTTGCCTTATTTCATGTAAAAATGTAATTCAATTTTTGACAATGAGTTTAAGGCATCAGTGATGATATTTTGTACATAAACATACCTGTTTTATATAGACTGACTGTGATTGTGACTAGGTAATGTGCACTTTTTCTTGTAACTGTGGGCATTGCTATGCTTTTTTGAGTGTTTCTAGAATCATTGTTGCTTACTTAAGAAAAACTTTTGTGATACTGTTTGTGAAATATAATGTGAAAAAACTATTGAATTATGAATATTTTTAATATATTGTACATTATTATTACACAAAACAACTTTAAGTTGTGGAACCAGATCCACAGATTTCAGTGAAAAAAAAAATCAAAGATTTGAGGGCTGACATTTCCTCTGTTTTGTTTGGATAAATAAATCGATTTATGTGTAAAAAATTGTTTTCTGTTGTGTATTATTGAGTAGGGGAACATGAGTATCTTAATCTATACCAATATATGTTGAATCATATGAAAATTATATCATATTAATAAAAGATTGTATTTAAGAACATGTAAAACACAAGAGAAGACAATGCATGGTGCCTAAAGATTGTCATGTCTGCCTGTCTACTCCCTGTCTGCAGGTAATATAATTATATAATATATATAATATAATTTTAATGTCCTATCCATAGGATAGGCCTTCAATAGCGTGCTGACACCCAGCATCCCCGCCATTCAGCTGTTAGGGTCAGCTGTGGTGCTGGAAGGTCGGCTCTTAAAGGGAATCTGTCAGCACCTGGGCTGGTGCCGAGGTGCTGACAGTGCAGTGAAGGTGCATGTCCGTTAATGTATGCAGTATCTTTCTTGTAGCATTCGGTCCAGTAGTTTTAGTTTTTTTAATTCTTGTCTGTAACTTGTAGTGGTGAGGAGTTCGGGCCGCACTTAGGCACGCCTCACCACTGCTTCCTCCTCCCTCTTTGCTGCCCGGCCTCCTGCTTCCTGATGACGTTGCTGGCAAGGGCCACGTGCCGACTTGCCAGTATGCGCAAGCGCCCTGTATATCTCGCCCATGTGCCATAACGCAGATGAGGGCATGCCCACAGTTGCGCCGCTCATCTGCGCTACGGCGCATGCGCGAGATATACAGGGCGCTTGCACATACTGGTAAGTCGTGCCCGGACCTTGCCAGCAAAGTCATCAGGAAGCAGGAGGCCGGGCAGCAAAGAGGGTGGAGGAAGCGGTGGTGAGGCGTGCTTAAGTGCGGCACGAACTCCTCTCCACTACAAAATACGGACAAGAATTAAAAAAGAACTACTGGACCGAATGCTACAAGAAAGGTACCGCATACATTAACGGACATGCACCTTCACTGCACTGTCAGCACCTCGGCACCAGCCCAGGTGCTGACAGATTCCCTTTAACATTATGGCACTGGTTTACGGTTACACAGATCCTATTGAAGTGAATGGGAGCAACATTGTGCCACTATTACCACAATTTGAAAGGCCATCAACAGTGTTATCCAGAAAAAAACCTGCATGGTTTTCTGGTTTAGGAAACCCATTGGCACATGCCCAATTTTTAAAGTGAATCTGTAACCTCCTGACCGCTCACCAAGCTGGTTGCACCACTTCATAGATATCAATAAAAGCATTCAGAACATACCCTTTTGCCTCTGTATGTATTTTATAACAAAAAAACACTCTTATTTGGGTTGTGAATGGTGTCAAAGAGGCATATCCTATTATTTTCTGGGCCCGAGCACTGCCACACCTCACTTTGCTGTATGCAGAGTGTACGTGGCTCATTATGAAGCACAGTGAAGCATGGCGGCATTGGGCAAATGGAATTGTAAGTTCTGCCTCTTTGACACTGTTAAAAGAAGTTAAAGAAGTTTCTTAATAAAAATAAAAACACAGACTCAGGCAACCAAGGTATCTTCTGAATGCTTTCGTTGATATCTATCCAGGGGTGGCATCAGATCAGTAGGTGGTCAGGGGTCACAGATTCACTTTACGATAAAATATGAAAAGATAAACTTGCTAACACTATCAGTCAGTAGGAGTTTCTAGATGTTCGTAAAACAACCTTGTAGAAATCATGCATAGGACAAAGGGGCTATTTCATCTAAAATTTTCTTTTGACAGATGTTAGAGCAGGAATGGTAATAAAAAAGAAGGGGTGTCCTACTACAGACAGGACAGAAGGGAGAGGTCCCTGCTGCATCACTTGTCTTACAGTAACATACAGGATAGTGACGGGAAGGCATGCCTGCACCACATAGACACATGTAGACAATTTTAACAAGGTTAATGGGGAAAAAAATGGAACTTGTAGTTAGAAAAAAGGTAATGTATTGTAATGTTCCTTTACAACTTTCTTATTGTTCCAGATCACTTTTCAGAGTATTCATTTTGTGTGTAGTTCTATAATAAACAGCTTTCCTGACCATCTTGTCACCGGTTTCCTGAAATTCCCCCCTTCTGGATAATACATCTGTAATTATCAGTTTTCTTTACTTTTCTCTACACTAGAAGGGAGTAGACCTAGCAGCCATGATACCATACTAAAGGCCCTTTTACACAGATCGATTAGGCAGATATCACCCCGTGTAATAAACTCATATAAACTCATCGGCCGATCGTTCTTTTTTTAAACCTGTTTAAAAATTATTGGCCACCATCCACACATCACTCAGTGTAATAGGTGCTGGCTGACCAAAGGGTGACTAAAGCCATGACTATAGGACTGTGTCCTGAAATGCATTGGCGCATGTTTTTATTATTTTTTTGTATCATGTTTTAAGACATTGGAATAAAGCTCACTATATTACTATATTGGAGCAGTGGATTCTCTACAATCACAAGGCTGGCTGACCAAAGCAAGGGCTGCTAGTGATGTCCATGAAGCCCTTCCTGCGCGATTGTCAAGTCATCTATTATTATTGTTATTATACTATTATTAGCTAACGGATCAGCACTCATTAACCCTGCGTGTTGAGCCATCTAATACGGCATTTAGAAAATAGACTAATAAAAAAACACCATTCAGTGTCCTTGGCAGAAGTTCCATGTTTGTCCGGCCTCAACAGTGTGATCAATTATCAGTAAATATTTTGAAGATTATTATCATTGTAAATTTAATTGATTTGTGGGGGGGGGGAGAAATGGAAACAATAGGTACACCTTAGAGAGGAGCGTCTCACATTGAGAGGAGCGTCTTTTCTTCTCAAGGACCCAGCACATATACGCATTGTAAAGGTTGCCCTTTCGATGTAAATTGTGTAGAGCTGCATATCCCCTTGGGTGGTGCTGATAGGGATTAATGCACTTGCTGTCAGATTTTCCAATATATCACAGCTGATATTTTAGTAGTGGTATATTCTGTTATCTTCCTATGATTGGGAGACTCTTCTAATAAACTGGAGAAAATAAAAGTGAAGATATGAAATCCCATAGGCCAGCGCTCTTATGAACAAGTCCAGGTGATCAGAAGATGAATGGATAAATGGTTTATTTAAAAGCCAAATGCAAAGCACAATAACACATTGTAGGAAGGTAGTTTCCCTTCATCAGATCAAGTGCATGAACTTACATGATTTAGGGTATATGCACACGGAGTAATTCACGCTGAAAACTCAGTGCGGAATCCGCCGCTCATCCCTGCACACTCCTGCTTCCCTCTCCGCCTGCTCCGTAGACTTCAATATATGCTCCGGCGGATTCCTCTGCCCACCCAAAGAATTGACATGTCAGTTCTTTGGGCGTATGGCGTAATCCGCCTGACCATATAATGGAGTCTATGGAGCCGGCAGAGAGGGAAGCGGGAGCATGTGCGGACAAGCGGCGGATTCTGCACTGAGTTTTCAGCGAGAATTATTCTGTGTGCATATACCCTAAGGGTATGTTCCCACTACGGAATAGGCGCAAAAATTTCAAAAGGAGTCTGCGCGCCAGACTCCACTTGAAGTTCTGCCTGTCCCGTTGGCTCATTGATATTCTCAAGCTCAATCCACCGTCTGACCAAAGAATTGACTGTGGAGAACCCCTTAAATTCAACCACATGTCCATCAATACATGGTATACATTGAGAATAGAAATGATGTATATATTTCTCTGTCTCACAGCAGAAATATGAAAGACAGTGTAATAGCCGAGATTATTTATTTCCATTCACACCATTCAACTACTGAAGAGCAGCAGCAGTAATTCTTTTTCTCCTTTAACAAGTGTACAGTAAAATGTGTCTTTAAATGAGGAATGATGACTACTGGAAGAGAACGTCAAAAGGTTAATTGGCATGAAAAAGTATTTTGCCATGGTTGGACTAAGCATTACATGTGACCCACGGTGCACAAAGAATTACATTTCACTTAGAATATATTGCACAAAGCATGGTACAGTCACATAGTCTGTGCTTCTGCTTACTGCCCACAAAGCCCCTATTGAGCACACTCAGGTGCCTACTGCTTTACATAGCAGAAGACTTGGGGGTACCTGGTAATATACTGATTTATAAGGCATTTCTAGAAATAGCTCAGCACTTTAGCCTGCATACAGTAAGTGATGCTCCACGTCGCCTCAGTCGATATGCAATGTGACAAGGAACATGTGTACATGGCTTATCTTTCTGAATGCTCTAAACATGAAATTTGACACATCTAGGAAATTTGTGCTTAAATCATTCCTGCGGTTCAGGCGGCTTTCCTATCAGAAGATTATTATCTGCGAGCGCTGTGGGACCCCCATGGGAATGGCATGTACAGCACATGGCCCATTAAGATAAGTAAAGAGGTTTCTGCAAATTGTTATAGTGTCTTCTTCAATACATCATTCTACCTGGAATATGTGAGAGACAGGGATGTAGTGCTCAGGGATGCTATCATTCGATCTATGAACATTTTCCAGCTTAGATATGTTGGAACTATCATCACAGTCTACGATAAGGAGGGAACCGATTGATGAGAATGCTAAATAGGACCAGGTAAAACGTGAATAACATGAGTATGTAAAAGGGGTGTATGAATGTGCTCAGTCACATTAACAGAATAGTGGAAAATACATTGGAATGAGTTATGGAAATGGATTGCCGAGGATGGTAATGGATGAAGAGGTTTTTGATGGAGATTCCGTTCAGGTTTGGTGGTAAGCGACACTTGATTTTGATGTAATGTTCTCTCGTGTTGGAGTTAAGGGATTGTCTGAGCTGGATGCTTTTTAGATATACAGTGTGCTCAGGGATCGGGGTAAATAAAAAAATATACAGCAAACAATAAAATAAAAAATATAAAACAAAAACAAAACAAAAAAATAAAAATAAACAAACAACAAAAAACAAAGTCCAGCCCAGAAAACCACTAGGGATGGTCCGAACCGAGTTCGGTTCGGGTTGTACGAACCCGAACTCTCGGTAATGATTCCCGCTGTCTGCCCGCTCCGTGCAGCGGGCGGATCCAGCGGGAGGACCGCCTGGAAAACTGGGATACAGCCATAGCCATAGGCTGTATCCCAGTTTTCCAGGCGGTCCTCCCGCTGTATCCACTCGCTCCACGGAGCGGGCAGACAGCGGGAATCTGATGCCGAGCGTTCGGGTACATACGAACCCGAACCTCGGAGGGTTCGGACCATCCCTAAAAACCACTTTAAGGCTTTTCTGTAAGAGAATGGGGATTTTTATTTTTTTACCGAATCATTTTTAAAATGCAAAAAAATATAAGAATATACAAGCATGCAATATAAACAGTGCTTTGCAAAAGTATTCAAACCCATTAAGAGTCAAGATATTTTCCAGATTACACTTTGACCACCAGATCAAAAAGCAAAAAAGTGGATGAGATTCAAACATACATCATCCACATGCTAAGGAGGAATTCTGAAAGGAAAATTTAAAAAATCCCCTGGCACTGAGTAATGGCTTCAATCATGACAAACCAACCACAGGGTACGGCCAATCCTACAGGGGAGTAAGCCAAGGGACAGGCTTGGGTCTGGTACTGATCATGGTAATAGTGGAGGTATTTGTGCACTGTAAGAAGCCTGGTTCTGATACTAAAGTTATGTTATCAGCTTGGTTCTGGTACAGTAGGTTTGCATTAAAGGGGTAGTGCGGCGCTAAGCAATTATTCACAGAATAGCACACATTATAAAGTTATACAACTTTGTAATGTATGTTATGTCTGTGAATCGCCCCCTTCCCGTGTCCCCCCACCCCCGCACGTGTACCCGGAAGTGTGGTGCGCTATACATACCTGATCCATGTCGACCGACCCCGTCCGCCATCTTCTTCAAAGACGTCATCTTCGGGAGGCCGGCCAACCCGCTCCTGCCGGCCCCCTCTGCCGTGTCATAACTGTGCTCAGCCGCGATTGGCTGAGCACAGTTATGCTCAGCCAATCGCGGCTGAGCAGCTGATGACGCTGCAGAGGGGGGCTGGCATGCGTGACGGCTGCAGCGAGTCGGCCGGCCTCCCGAAGATTGCATCGACAGAAGACGGGGGTCGACACGCGTCAGGTATGTATATCGCACCACACTTCCGTGTACACGTGCGGGGGTAGGGGAACCGGGAAGGGGGCAATTCACAGACATAACATACATTACAAAGTTGTATAACTTTATAATGTGTGTTATTTTGTGAATAATTGCTGAGCGCCGCACTATGCACAATGCACACTATGATATATAATGTTTATTTCATTATTTTTACACATTTTAATTGTATAATGGGAAAGGGGGTAGATTTTAACTTTTATTGGGGGAGGAGCTTGTGCACATTTTTTTTGAGGGGGGGGGGACTATTGGGGCATATTACATGTAATCATTTTTTTGCATACACTGATCAATGCTATGCAATTGCATAGCATTGATCAGTGTTATTGGCGCTCTTCACATAGACCTGTGTCAGGCTGTATTAGAAGAACACCAATTATACTGCACTAAGGTAAGTAGAACTCTTCCGGCAGTCAGGGGAAATAATTTGAACCCCCGAAATCATACTGTAGAGGTCCCAATCGTTAAGTGACAGGAGCTGCTCCTGTAACAACAGAGAAAGAAGCGACTAGACTAATATAAACACTTATGCACACTCAAATGAACAAAAAATTAGCAATAGTTTATTAGAAAACCAACAACAACACATATTAAAACCACTTAAAAGCCTAAAAAGGCCAAGATGTTACCACACAAGTACCCCCACAATAAGGGGCAACAAGTAATGTGCCAGGTGGGGTGCAACCCTCACAATACAAACCCTGCCAATATTACACTGTATATTATAACAAAAAAAGATAATCAGAACAAAATAATCAGAACAAACTCAAGTGTAAATAAATTAAATCATAATCTAAACAATGACTGCAATAACAGGACTACCCCGGCACACAGCACCTACACCCCACGCGTTCCGCTATGCCACCATAACTTCATTAGAAGTTGTGCTAAAAGGTAGCTGCTGTTGGCATATATATATATATATATATATATATATATATATATATATATATATATATATTTATTATGTTCTCCCTGAGTTCAGTGATTGTTGTGTTTTGTTGGTCTATTTTTCATTGTCCCCGGTAGCCAGAATCCTATTCCACACTGACGAGGGGCAAATACCCCGAAACTGCAGTCTGTGGATGGATGCCTAGCCTTGGTAACCCTTGTCTTATGTCGTTATACTCGCCACAGAGTTAGACTTTGACTTACAGGGGCCTCCCTGGTGTTTCTCTATTTAGGTCCCAAAGCTCGCAACAGAGTGAGGACCTGAGGGACTATGTATCAGGGTGGTTTGGTGTTCTCCCCACTAGGAGGCACCCCTTGGCAATGGGCTTCCTTCTCTGGAGAGAGGGATATCTGGCTATTCCCGTGTTTTTAGACTCGTAACTGAGGCTCCACAGACCACTTCTTTGCATATTCAAATTTTGTATGGGACAATCAGTGGAGACTCGTAAATGAGTACTTCATTGGATTTTTTCGCTGTTCTCCCTGAGTTCAGTGATTGTTGTGTTTTGTTGGTATATATATACAATTATCCATAATTGAAATAATGAATACCTTCTATGGATCCCGTCCGAACCTGCTCCATGAGAATAAGGTGGGTGCGTCTAATATACGTTTCCCACATTGTGCCCCCCCCCCCAAGGGCTACACCACCTTTTTCATTATTTCCAGCTATTCAGATATTCTTTAATGTTGTGAAGGAGGAATTCCAAAAATTGGAACCCTCTAGACTATTTGGTCAAAACTTGAATATAGCTGAAAAAAGAGCTTTATCCAAATTACAAAACAACAACAGCTTTGTCATAAAGGAGGAGGACAAAGGGGGCAGTGTAGTGATAAGGCCTACTGACCTGTGCATACAGGAAGCATATCGCCAACTTTCCAACAATAGGTATTATGCCCTGCTACCAGCCGACCCCACTGCCTTCTTTAAAAGGAAATATGATGAACTCTTGGATTTGGCGCTTGATGGTGGTGCTATAAACAAAAAAGAAATGGACTTCTTAAGGGTTGAGTCACCCCGGGTCCCTACTTTTTACATGTTGCCAAAGGTCCATAAGGATTTGAACAACCCCTCAGGTCGGCCAATCATGGCTGGGATCGGGGGTTTGTGCAAAAAACTTTGCATTTTTGTAGATTATTTCCTACAGCCTTTGGTGACTAATCTCCCTTCCTATGTTAGGGACTCTATGCATTTAATCCCGCGATTAGAGGATGTGACGTGGAAGCCAGGGACTTTGTTGTTGACTTGCGACGTGGAGTCGTTATATACAAACATCGACAATCAGGATGGAATCACTGCAGTAACCCACTTCTTGGATCGCAAGGTGGGTTCGGACCGAAAATTGGACGCCTTTGTTGGGATTGCCCTTAATTTCATCTTGCGGCATAATTATTTTTCCTTCAGCCTGCAGCACTACGTAAGTTCTGTAGAAATAACTGCCATTGAAACAACGGGCGTGATCTCCACGGAACTTACATAGCCTTAAAGTAGAAATCCGTCCAAAGAAGAGGGCCTGCTCGTTGGCTGATCACGTTGTTTTTGTGTATGGAAAAACAGGGGATGTGCAGCCAATAGCAATATATTTAAATGGCCGCATTAAAGATACATTGCAAACAAGTGAAAATCTTGCTGACCGACACTTGTTTGCGGCCGCGGACAGCTGAAGATTGCTACATGTAAAAGGACCTTTAGAGTGAGAGGATACCTTTATTGGAGAAAATATTACAACTAAAAGGACTCTAATACCCTGTTATGCCTCCTCCAGCCTGCATACATGTTATGCATGTGCTAGGGTTGAGATATAGATGAGAATAGGGTTCTGTATGACATCCTGCAGCATATTTACCATAGATGTTATAGCTGGGCCTAATGTTCCTGTACACTCATAGGTTGCTGAAGATGACATCCCTGCTGGTCTCATAAATGCTCAATTGAAAGTAGATTTGCCATCCATAAAACCCCACCTTGTATATCCTGAAAAGAGGCCATAATTACACAGTTTTGGCCTCTTTCAGGTGAATATGGCTCTATGGATCAGTTTAAGGCATTGCTGTGACTATCCTGACTTTTAAACAGTAGCTGCTGGATCATGGCCCATTGCATTATAAACCGAGCCTTATTCCACAGAAATGTAGGGGTACACATAGGCTAGGTCCACACTGCGTTTTTTTGTTGTGTTTAACCTGTACCGTTACGGTTGGTGAACTCCTATGTCGACAAAACAAAAATATGCGTGTTAAAAAAACTAACAAAACATACTGTCTTAGCAGAGCCATATAGGTAACACTAGACATATCTGAATGACACACTGTCTATTCAGAAAAGAGGCGTGAAGGCCCTGCTCACAAGAGCTTCCAACCCATAAGCCTCCGTCCGAGGGTGTGAGTGGCTGTAACAGCCTTCATTTTGCACAGAATGTTATAAACTCCAGTTAAATACTTGATTATCTGCTCTTATTATTGTTATTTGCAAACAATGACATCCATCTTACTTCTATGTTATTACCTACATTTATCCTCATTCCATCAATCAGGGATGGCTAGACTGCAATTTAGTAGCTTTAATAATGGCTAGCTAGTCCCAGAATATTCTAACACAATGAATATTTAAAAGCAACTACCTTTATGTCCTTGTAGTAAAACATATGCCTCCCTGTGGCTAAATTTAGAATTACAGATTACTTATATTGAGCCAACACAAATAACTAAGAAACTAAAGTATTTATAGCTAGCTATATTGATTAACTTTGTTAACATTTGTAGTAATAGCACACATGCAAAATGATACATAACTATCAACACCAACAATTTTCCCAATGATTCTGCACTCAATATCCCATAATGACAAGTGATAGCTGAATTTTAAAAATGGATAAAAAAAACAAAACAACAACTATAATTTGGAATGGACAAGTATTCAGACCCCTTGCTATGGTCTAGAGCACTAGTGTTAAACTATGGCCCTCCAGCTGTTGCAAAACAACAATTCCCATCACGCCTGGAGAGCGAAAGCGTCGCTGCCCATTCCTGATGGGAATTGCAGTTTTGCATCAGCTGGAGGGAGTTTGAGAACCCTGCTCTCTAGTATATGGATATGTTTTGGCAACAAATAGGAATACCACAATGGCTCATTGGTTAGCACTATCACCTTTTACATTGTACATTCACGCATAGTATTTTATTTAGTATTTTTAGCTAAAATCAAGAATGCAAATATAAATATAATGGAAAGAGTTGTACCTTCTCTGTGTTTTGGCTTTGGTTGAAAAGAATACTGACCAAACAGCAATGTGTGAACATCACCTCAGAGCGCTCGTACCCAATGCATAAACAATAGAGATGAGTGAGCTGGGACGAGGTTCGGAGATGGAGGTGGAGATAGCCTGAGCCCCACCTGGAAAACAGGAATGCAGCCTATAAGCAGACAGACAGCCGGATTCAAATCCTGATGTTTCAGGTTTATACGAACCTGAACCTTGGCCTCTAACACACAACTACATCTAGCGCTTGCAATAACTGTTTGTCTCTCATCTTTAGTAAGGTTTATTTTTATGTTTTCTTCCTCCTCACCTACAATGTTTTTATATTTCCACTGACAGAGCCATATGAGGGCCTAAATGTTGTGGGACAAGTTGTACTTTTACTGTTACCTGTGATTTTACTATATAACCTACTGCAAAACCAGAAAAAGCCAAATATCGTTCATATATCCATCTCTGCTTCCACAATGTAAAAAAATTCTCCAGTGCATTATTAAAGAGGTTTCCTGAGCTCCTGAAGTGCCTTAGACTAAAAGGACAAGTGCCATGAAAAGCTTTTTCCCAGTAATTGAAGCACATTGCGAAGTTATATAACTCTATAATGTGCTTCAATCACCTATCTGCCCCCCTTCCATGTCTTTTCCCCCCTCCACCCCCCACCAGGAAGTGCACTAAACTCACACAGACCTAATTACGGTCGTCACCAGTTTCTTCTCTCAGCTCCTTCTTGTGACGATGAGTCAACAGCAGGAGGGCTGCTCTAGCTCCTGTTACACCAGCCTCCCCCTCCCCTGCCTTGTCAGGTGACTCAGCTTGCTCAGTTCCCATTGGCTGAACAACTGCAAGCTATCTGAGTCATGTCACTTGCTTATCTTCTCTAAGTCACATGACTCTTTCACTCACTGAGTCCATTCGGCAGCAGTAGGGGGGGCTCCTGGCTTGCAGTTGTTCAGCCAATCGGTGCTGA
This sequence comes from Dendropsophus ebraccatus, assembly GCF_027789765.1. Taxonomy (NCBI): domain Eukaryota; kingdom Metazoa; phylum Chordata; class Amphibia; order Anura; family Hylidae; genus Dendropsophus; species Dendropsophus ebraccatus. The sequence goes on from NC_091455.1 coordinate 61,439,168, forward strand.
GCTAACTGAGTCACCTGACAAGGCAGGGGAGGGGGAGGCTGGTGTAACAGGAACTAGAGCAGCCCTCCTGCTGTTGACTCATCGTCACAAGAAGGAGCTGAGAGAGCAGCCTGGTGACGACAGTAATAAGGTCTGTGTGAGTTAGGACACTTCCTGGTGGGGGGTGGAGACAGGGAAGGGAGGCAGATAGGTGATTGAAGCACATTACAAAGTTATATAACTTTGTAATGTGCTTCAATTACTGGGAAAAAGTTTTTTTTATGGCACTTGTCCTTTAACACCTTGTTCCCCATTCTATACCAGCACCTGCTTGGGACTTTTGGATCTTCCAGCAAAGAAAATCAATCGGGGACAGAATTGGGAGAGGGGGCAAGAAGGCCCTCCAGCTATTAGCACTTCAGGGGTCTGGAAACACCTTTGAGACACTTTACACAAGAGAATTAAGAAATTAGAAATGTTAATTTTCAGGAAGTACTGACAATATATATATATAATATATATTGTGTCTCCTTGCCTCAACAGCTATCTAATAGTGTCAGCCATTGGGATAGGAACACAAACTGCAGATAAGCAGATTCCCTTTGAAGCACAAAGGATCAAATGCTCACCTTGGGGGGACCTGTACGTAGATCACGATGGCAGGATGAATTACTGGTTTATTCCCTGACATGCCATGTACATCTCTCCTCAATCCCTGGGAAAATAAAAAGCAGAAGAACTAGAGATGAGCAAAATAGTTGGAGTTCACAAACCCGGAATGCTCTGTATTTGACTCTCGGTGGCTGGAGAAGTTGGATGCAGCCTCAGGACTGCCTGGAAAACATAGATACATTCATAGGGCATCTATGGAGATACAGTAATAAGGGCATCTATGAAGAGTCCTTTTATAAAGATGCAGGAAAATCATTTGCAATAATTAGATTTATATTTTCCAAATAAGAAAAATAATATATTTCTACTTCATTGATTTCCATGGAAATGATGACTTGTTACAGTCTCAGTATTGTACGTTGTATTTTTCTTTTTAACTTCTTACAGTTGCCTTCTCTTTTAGTAACAGTGTGTGTCTTTTGTGCACCTTGCGGTAGGTTAAATGGAGGATGTCTAATCCAGCAAAGCTAAAACATGCCTCATACACTCGGACTTTTCTATTTACAGAGCTCGCTAATACAAAGTGCACAGTCAGGGTCTCTGGATACAGCATGCTGCAAGTATCAGTAGCACATGAGCTCTCATCTGAAGCGGGGAGGATGGAGGGATCAGCTTGCATCATGACAAATGATTGCAGATATGCCACAGTTTGACACTGAGGTGGGACTATGGTTTTATAGAACTTCATGGTTTATCACATGCTGATTCCAACATAAGAACATACAGTTATTCTGGGTGTTATCTGCCATAGACCAGGAATGATGCACAAATTAATTCCATCGCTGCCCAAGACTACAGGATATTACTAGAAACAAGTTAAAAGGGTTATCTGGGTAACAAAAACATTATTCTAAACAATCTGCCTTCCCAATAACACTCTCTGTCTAATATACATATACAGTGGTACCTTGGTTTAAGAGTAACTTGGTTTAAAAACATTTTGGTTTAAGGGCTCACAGTTTTTTCAAAATTGTGATTTGGTATAAGAGCTCCCTGTACTGGGTGGGAGGAGTGGAGGAGGGGCATGGTCTGCATAGCGGGGTCTACAGCCCTGTACTCTAACCCAGAAAGTCTCACTCACCTTCCAAATCATAGCAGATCCACTTCAGGCTGGGGCTTACATCAGAGGACAGGACAGTGGAGGTAATCTCTCCATAGCTGTAACCCCTCTCCCCCCAGACAGAGAGTGCTGCATGTATGTGCCCACATCTGCCCTGCTCATTCCTTCATACTCCCTGCAGTCTCTGTCAGTCCTTGTGTTTCCCATCCTCTCCATTACTGTACAGTAACTTATAATATCACATATTCCGCTGTTTCTGAATGTTTAATTAGTTTTTACATGTTATTCAGAACAATAAATATTATATATATTTATAATTTTTCTTATGGGAAAATCTGCTTTGGTTTAAGAGTGCATTTGGATTACAAGCGCAGTCCCGTAACGAATTATGCTCGTAATCCAAAGCACCACTGTATAACCTATCCCACATCTTTCCCTCTTTTTTTCTTCTCACACTTACCCACTCTGGACATCTAAAATGTTCTTGTCTGTGTGCTCTCCGACTGCATGCTGCTCCCACTTTCCACCTACCTTCGTAGACGCAGTACACATGATCTACTCTCTGGGGGCTGGGTTAGTGGTCAATTGACTAGGTAACCAGGTGTTTTTTGCGTTTTTTTTTTTTAAATGTTGTGTTTTTCTCTCCTCTCTGGTGTTTTTTATTTTCTTTGGCAGTTTTCCTTAAATGCAGCATGATGAGGGTATGGTGTTTTTTCTACCATAGACTTTAATGGGATTGTTCTGGTTGTCTCAAAAATTCCATTGCTGAGCGTACTACTTTTTTTTTTTTTTTTTTGTAGCGTTTTTGTCACCTTTTGTGGTCCCGCAACTAGGTCATGTGATGGCAGAGGGGAAAAAAAAAGTTCTGCACACAAAGACGCCTGAACTACAAAAAAGATCATTCACACAAAGTTAAAAATGTTAGAAAAAATGCCAGAAAAAAACACAAATGCATGAAAGACTGCATTGGCATTTATTTTTTTGGCCTTTTTTTTGGAGGCCTGAAAAACGCCAGAAAAAAAATGTGTGAGGGCACCCTAATAAAAGCTTATTGAAATGAATGGGGAGTTTGAGGGATCAGCAAGATTCAGTTTCTCTGTTATCAAAATGGAAAAGAGAAACAGAATTGAGACGGAGGGTAAAAAGTTGGTGTGAACCTACTCTGTTTTGTTTTGGGGGGTTTTTCAACGCAAAATGTTAAAAATTAGTATTGCTATTGGGCCAGTTTTCAGAACATGTGCTGTAAAGAAAAGTACTAACCCATTGAAAAAGTGCAAGTTTGAGCTGTAATTTCATCAGCAATCTGCAATGCTAGGATCAGCAGATTCTCTTCCTTCTCATACTGTGCAGGGTAGTCTGGCTCTACTGGAGAAGCTGGACAGCAGTGCTCAGGTCATGCCGTGTAAGATTTTAAGCTGTAACTTTGCTTCTGTACCTGGTGTTTATTGCTAATTACAATAATCCAGAAACAGATGGTGTCAGGCCACAAGGGATCTGCCGGGCAGCGTTACTTTTCTGAATGTCTTAATATAATATTACATAAATCTCGACCCTACCAGCTGCTTGTGGGACATTCTTTGATCCAATATTTGCTAAGGAAACAATCTAGGTACAAAGTTCTGTAAAATAAATGCACACATCATACATGCACAAATGACACATATGTAATAGACATAACAGCATTTTAAGCTTAAAACATCAGTAATTTTTTTTAACTATTACTTGCCAATGGCTGTAGACAGAGAAATACACATTGATTAACAAATAGGGACTCAATGTAATTCAATACCTCAGGTTAAGGAAATAATAGATGGGCAGTACAGTCCCAGGCAGGTGTTTCCACCTGTCGCAGCACCTGGGAAATGCTGTTCAATACTGTTTGTTGAATTACTTCTAAGCAACATCTGCTGTTCAGGCAGTGCCTACCTGAACGTTGCCCTTTAACCCATTAAGAACCAAGTGGAAAAAAAAAAAAAAACTATTTCCAAAGCTACATGGCTTGTTTTGTTTAATTTAAAGGGGAACTTATCAGCAGGTTAGATGAATCTAATCTGCTAAAAGCCCCCTATAGCGCCGAGGATGCTAAGGAGGAAGGTATGTGTCTTACCTTTCTCCTCGGTGCCGGTCTGGCGCGGTTAGTCAGCATTATCTTTAGCCGGGAGCAATTCCCAGGCCCCACAGCATCATCAGGCCCATCAGCTCGATTCATTATCAATGGAGTGGGGGCTGCTGGATGACACTGTGGGGGCAGGGCAGTGCTCCCGACCAAGGATTACGTTGAGCAGGCCCGGACTGGTAATCTGGCCAGCCGGGCAAATGCCCGCTGGGCCGCCCGGACTACAAAAAAAAAACCAAAACACATTATTTTAAAAAATCGCCGCTGCGGCCCGCTCCCCTCTGCCCACTCCTGCCACAGCAGCCCGCCTGTCACGCTCGGCCCGCTCCTGACGTGCAATGCAATCCTCCAATGCAATCAACGTGGAGGAGGAGCATGGGGCCGCTTTGAACGTGCGTTGAACGTGTACCAGAGCCGGGCGCAGCGGCCCCACGCTCCTCCTCCACGTTGATTGCATTGGAGGATTGCATTGCACGTCAGGAGCGGGCCGAGCGTGACAGGCGGGCTGCTGTGGCAGGAGCGCGCTGAGCGCGCAGAGGGCCACAGCTGCAGGAGCTCTACTACGGCCAGGCAGCGGGAGCGGTCTGCGTCAGGTCAGGTGTGTGTGTCTGTGTGTGTGAGTCTGTCTGTGTGTGTTTGTGTGTGTGTCTGTCGGTCGGTCGTGGGGGTAGTGTCACCCTCACCGCCTTGCAGCTCTGCCATCCTCCGCACTCTTCTCCTTCCATGTACCGGCACAGGCAGCAGTGACAGAGACGCTGCCTGTGCCCAATGCGTCCCGCAGGGGCATCTGTAAGGGGGGGAGGGAGAGAGAGGGGGCCATCTATATGTGGGGGAGAGAGAGGAGGGCCTTCCATAAGGGGGGGCATCTATGAAGGGGGACATCTATATGTGGTGGAGAGAGGGGGGGCCCTTCTATAAGGGGGGGGGCATCTATATGGGGGGAGAGAGGGGGGGCATATATAAGGGGGGGAGAGAGAGGGGGCATCTATATGTGGGGGAGAGAGAGGGGGCCCTTCCATAAGGGGGGGGCATCTATGAAGGGGGACATCTATATGTGGGGGAGAGAGGGGGGGGCCCTTCTATAAGGGGGGGCATCTATGAGGGGGGAGAGAGGGGGGGCATATATAAGGGGGGGAGAGAGAGGGGGGCATCTATATGTGGGGGAGAGCGAGGGGGCCCATCTATAAGGGGGGAGAGAGAGGGGGCATCTATAAGGGGGGGAGAGAGAGTGGGGCATCTATGAGGGGGGAGAGAGAGGGGGGCATCTATAAGGGGGGGAGAGAGAGTGGGGCATCTATAAGGGGGGAGAGAGAGTGGGGCATCTATAAGGGGGGAGGAGAGAGAGGGGGGCATCTATATGTGGGGGAGAGAGAGGGGGGCATCTATAAGGGGGGGAGAGAGGGGGCATCTATAAGGGGGGGGAGAGAGTGGGGCATCTATAAGGGGGGGAGAGAGAGGGGGGCATCTATGTCAGGGGAGAGAGAGGGGGGCATCTATAAGGGGGGGGAGAGAGGTGGGGCATCTATGAGGGGGGGAGGAGAGAGGGGGGCATCTATATGTGGGCGAGAGAGAGTGGGCCCTTCTATAAGGGGGGGCTGGTGATGTTAGTATATGGTGGTATTAGTGTGTGGTGGTATTAGTCAGTGTCAGTGGTATTATTAGTCAGTGGTATTAATCAGTATGTGCCAGTATTATTATTATAGTGTGTGTATACACTCACCGGCCACTTTATTAGGTACACCATGCTAGTAACGGGTTGGACCCCCTTTTGCCTTCAGAACTGCCTCAATTCTTCGTGGCATAGATACAACAAGGTGCTGGAAGCATTCCTGAGATTTTGGTCCATATTGACATGATGGCATCACACAGTTGCCGCAGATTTGTCGGCTGCACATCCATGATGTGAATCTCCCGTTCCACCACATCCCAAAGATGCTCTATTGGATTGAGATCTGGTGACTGTGGAGGCCATTTGAGTACAGTGAACTCATTGTCATGTTCAAGGAACCAGTCTGAGATGATTCTAGCTTTATGACATGGCGCATTATCCTGCTGAAAGTAGCCATCAGATGTTGGGTACATTGTGGTCATAAAGGGATGGACATGGTCAGCAACAATACTCAGGTAGGCTGTGGCGTTGCAACGATGCTCAATTGGTACCAAAGGGCCCCAAGAGTGCCAAGAAAATATTCCCCACACCATGACACCACCACCACCAGCCTGAACCGTTGATACAAGGCAGGATGGATCTATGCTTTCATGTTGTTGACGCCAAATTCTGACCCTACCATCCAAATGTCGCAGCAGAAATCGAGACTCATCAGACCAGGCAACGTTTTTCCAATCTCCTACTGTCCAATTTCGATGAGCTTGTGCAAATTGTAGCCTCAGTTTCCTGTTCTTAGCTGAAAGGAGTGGCACCCGGTGTGGTCTTCTGCTGCTGTAGCCCATCTGCCTCAAAGTTCGACGTACTGTGCGTTCAAAGATGCTCTTCTGCCTACCTTGGTTGTAACGGTTGGCTATTTGAGTCACTGTTGCCTTTCTATCAGCTCGAACCAGTCTGCCCATTCTCCTCTGACCTCTGGCATCAACAAGGCATTTCCGCCCACAGAACTGCCGCTCACTGGATGTTTTTTCTTTTTCGGACCATTCTCTGTAAACCCTAGAGATGGTTGTGCGTGAAAATCCCAGTAGATCAGCAGTTTCTGAAATACTCAGACCAGCCCTTCTGGCACCAACAACCATGCCACGTTCAAAGGCACTCAAATCACCTTTCTTCCCCATACTGATGCTCGGTTTGAACTGCAGGAGATTGTCTTGACCATGTCTACATGCCTAAATGCACTGAGTTGCCGCCATGTGATTGGCTAATTAGAATTTAAGTGGTAACGTGCAGTTGGACAGCTGTACCTAATAAAGTGGCCGGTGAGTGTATATATATATATATATATATATATATATATATATATATATATTACACCAGTAGCATCACTTGGCCGTGAAAGGGGGGAACAAGTTGACGTCTCGCACCAGGGCCCAGAACACATTAGCTACGCCCCTGAAGGGGGCTATGAAATCACTGCTGTATTCTTTTCTATAGTCTGCAGGGTGTAATACTCTGCAGCATTTGTATCTGGTGGCTATATGGTCAGTGTATGGCGGTATTAGTGAGTATATTGGTCGTGTACACTTATTTTTCTTCTGTGATAATTTTGGGCGTTATATATGTAAGAAAATAGTGTGACATAGTAGAACTTTGCAGTGGGGGGGTATTTATATGTGGGCTGGTGGGGTTTGTGTGCCAGGGCTGCTTTTCTTCCCCAGTCCGGCCCTGACGTTGACTAACAGCGCAAGACTAACAATGCCAAACCAACCTCATTTAGATTAAGACAGCCCTGCTGATGGTGACATTTTCCACCCTCTGTTGTATATACAACAGTCACTGTGCACTCTGTATATAGTGATTGAAGAGGGGAAAAAAAAAACGATTTCTTCCTTCTCAATGTGGCTGCTATTCTGCCGAACTGGGTGTATGGCGCAGTAAAAAAAAAAAAAAAAGTCCTTTAAAGAGGCTATCCGCTAAGGTAAAATATAAGTTGAATCACCCCCCACCTGGACACTAACAATTCATTCCATACATGTCATTACCTTTTATGTCTTCTTCCCTTAGTTCTGAGCTGCTGCTTTCCACTAGAGACATAGAAAACTGTATATAAGCTATTCAGTCCATCTCCCCCTCCTACCTTCCAAGATGGCTCATGTAAACAACATCCCTTGCTGACTGTTTATACACTGTGTGAAGCTGGGAGGGTAATCGGAGGTCAAGTTACCTGTGACCTTAAGGCCATATTACACGGCCTGATGTTCCGGAGAAGCAAACATTGACATGTCAGGTTAGCACTTGTGTACTCCCTTTTCCCCGCTCGCTGCATTGTGCTAGCAGGAGGGCCGCTCAAACGATCTAAGGAACGTTCAGTTTGCCCTCTGAAGTCTACGGCGCTATATGGCTGCCGTTCCTATGACATGGGACGACACACGGTAGACTATCGCTGACAAGATCATGATCTTTCAGCTTGTTAAAAGACTACAATCAGACAATATTGTGCATTTCAGCTAACAATTATTGGCCTGAGTGGTCAGTAATCGGAAAGGTAAGGCCCATAATCATACAGTGTAATAGCGCCTTTACTGTTATTAATCCTCACTGCTGGAACAGAAAAAAAGAAACAGTGCAGAAACAGCCGGCCAGGGGGCTGTTTACATAAGCTGTCTCTGAAGGGGGGAGGTTCAGAGCAGAGATGGATTGAACAGCTCAGATACAGTTTTCTGTGTCTTCAGCAGAAAACAGCAGCCTCAACACTAGAGGAAGGAGACAGAAAAGGTAATGACATGTATGAAATGAATTGTTACTCTCCAGGAAGGGGAATAATTTAAGATATATTTAACCTAACCAGATAACCCCTTGAAGAGGGTGCTCTGGTGAAAAAAATATACTGTCAAACTGGTGGGAGAAAAAGTTATACATATTTGTAGATTATTTCAAACCTTCCAGTACTTATTAGCTATTGTATGACCTGGGAGTCATCGTGTTGTGCTTTCAAATATGAGAAAGTGTTCCATGCTGCCACCTTTGAAAAGCTTAATGCTGGTTTTAAGTGCCCAAACACAGTACATGACAGCTTGCTGCATAGCTGCGTACAGGTCAGAGTACCTCTGCTGACCCAACAACTGCCAGAAGTGCTGACAACAGGCAGGAGAACTTTAGAACTGGATCACAAAGCAATGGGGGAATGTGGCATGTTTTCTTTTACATGATATGGATGGCCAAAGAAGTGTGTATTACCTGGGGGAAAAGATGGCACCATGCACTACAGGAAGATAAGCTGGCAAAGGGAGTGTGCTCTGGACAATGAATGGACATTTCCTCATAACAATGGCATTCCCTAATAGCAGGGAAGGTTTAAAGAACACAGCAAAGAGTATGTGTTGGCTTGGCCAACAAACATTCCAAAGATTGGGGGGGGGGTGAGGATGATCCATGTAACTGAAACCTCATAACTTAAAAGGACCTTTAGGGGTACTCTGACATGGCGCTGTGCTGTCTCAGTCATTGAGTGAGCGGTTACTGCCAAGACAGTTTCACGCCAGAAGCAGTAGCGATCAGCAGGGGCTCCAGAGAGGATTCTTTTCCACCCATGGACAGGATTGTACAACTACATTAAAATGAATGGGAATACTCAGTCCCATATCCTCTGTGATTTTCTTTAAACAGTACAAATGTATAAATCTATGCTGTTCATTCCTTCTAACTAGGAAACATCCTTTGGTGCAGACCCTTAGCCTTAATCATGTCCCCAGTATTGTCAACTGCTTTGGCCATGAGGAACAGACTATCCCGGAGAGAACTCTCACCAAGCACAATGTAGCTTTACCGGTGTTCTGGCACAACTTCTTGATCTGCATAAGTCTGCACTTCAATTGATGGATCTCCAAAAACCTGATCAGGGTCATTGATCTGGTGGACAGGGTTTTAGACCACTTTTTCCCCACTGTCCATCGCATCCCTGTCAGAACTTTTCTGGCTTTAACAACGTAAGAACTATATCCAATCCCTCTAAAAAGGCTTAAAGTTTAATAAATATGTCTGTTTTTGAATAAATATCTGCCTACAACTCTGGTGGAGCAGGAAGTATATTCACATTATACGTATATATAGTTCTGCTACCGGCAAAGTTATCATACATGTCTAAATGTGAGTAGGACTTAGCTGAGGAGCTGACATTATGTGAGAAAAAGAGTTTGCAGTCGAGACTTGAAATCTCACATTTTGTCATCATCTTCTTCAGTGAGCCATTAAAAGGTACAAACTACTTGAGAACTCTCAATTTTTTATCACTTCAACCCACTGGCTAACACAGCACACACAAGTTTTTTCTTTCAGCTGACATTAAGGAACTGACAAGACATAGCTGAACAGGTCTTTAAATTGTCAATTAACCAGGTTTTAATGCGTTGGTATTTAAAGTGAATATGAGCTGCAGACGGGGCTGACAGATAATGATGCAATTACAATAACACTAACTTTTAGTAGAGCTGATGGCCTTTGAAATTATAAAAATAAAGTTTGTATTCCAGGCTGAAGTGTCATGGAGGTGGAGCTAAGCAGCTAAACTGCAATCCTTTCTCACTATGAGATTGCAGAACTTGGACTTTTTAGATGATGGGGGATGGTTCCAGACATCAGGACCTCGAGGGTTGACTTCTTGGTTTGCTCTCTCTCTCTATAATGACCCGTATTAAAGCTGTATGGTGGTTGACAATTCCCCCACTTCCTCCCTCTCTGCTGGTGTCCCTTTAGGCCCCTATTAGACTAGGATTTTTGTTTTTTCTGATTAACAATAAACAATTGCAAACAAGCGCTTTTGCGAACGACTTGAAATCATTCACCATATTACATGGAAGGTTAGTCGTTAACTCTGATAATAATTACAATCCCTCGAATTCTCTAGCATAGGAATGACCGTAATTACAAAGAATGAAGTCTACATACACCAAAAGATTTCAAAACAATTAACAATGATTTTATGGTCAGCTCAAAAGATGTGATCAATGACATAAAACCAAATTTTCGTTAGGTGTTTGATCATTACCTGCATACACATGGAAAGATTACCGCTTAAAGGGCTTGTTCACAAAAAAAAAAAATTGAAATCAACTGGTGCCAGAGATTTGTAAAATACTTCTATTGTCCTGTATGTCCTACAGGAAGTGGTTTATTCTTTCCAGTCGAGAGCAGGAGAGGTTATCTATGGGGATTTGCTACTGCTCAGGGCAGTTCCTGACATGGACAGAGGTGGCAGCAAAGAGCACACTGTCAGACCTGAGAGAATACACCACTTCCTGCAGGACATACAGCAATATAGAAACTGCTAAGTACTGGAAGACACAAGATTTTTTTTAATAGTAGTACATTTTTGTGATTATTGATTTTTCCCACAATAGTCTTTTCATGTACTAGGGCCATTATAGTGGTTTAATTTTCATGATACAACTGTTTTGGCTGGATATGGTGTTTATTGTGTGTACTGATTACTCTGTGTGCATACTTATGTACTTATAGTGTTGGGGTTCATCACTGATGCTATACCACACTATTGTTTTTTTAATGGTTTTCCTTGTTGAGCTAATTGTACCGACTCTATGGGGGAGAGTTATCAAACTGGTGTAAAGTAGAATTGTCTTAGTTGCCCCTAGCAACCAATAAGATTTCACCTTTCATTCCTCACAGATTCTTTGAACAATGAAAAGTGGAATCTGATTGGTTGCTAGGGGCAATTAAGGCAATTCTGCTTTACACCAGTTTGATAAATCTCCCCCTATGTTTTGTATGCCATAAGACCCAATAACCATTTTAGGAAGTGAAGAAAATGAATAACGAAAAAAAATCAACAAGAAAACATTCATATTTTAAATTTCTTTATTTTCTTTTGAATATTTGATGTAGTTTTTTTTTGTTTTGTTTTTTTTTTACTTTGAATGGGTTGGAAACCATTATTTTAGTACATAAATTAGAGAATTGTGGGCAGTCATTTCTGTAGGCAACATTTAAAAGCAATAAAGAAAACACAAAAAAGCACCTTTCAATATGCATGATCCCTGAATTCAAAATAAAATACTGTTAAAATGGTTAATTTTTTTTTAGAAAAATGTTGTTACTCGGTCACAATAGATGTCAGCTGTCGTCCTCTTCTGACCACACAAATCCACTAGTGAGTGTGTATTACAACATTTTCTTTGGTAAGAAAACAAAGGAGTATTTTATGCAACTGACACATCTACGTGCTGACACTTCTTAACCCCTTCACCTTAGACTCTTGCTATGGAAATAAGGCTTTACAGGATTTGGGAACCCAGCTGACAATCACATCCTTGTTCTAGTAAAAGTTCTGTCAAAGAAGAATGATTCTATGGTGAAGGGCTTGCAATACGTTGCCCAGCAAGGTATTGCAGATAGTTCCAGTCTAGGGCTGCAGAAAGGAAACTAGTGTTCTATTAGGATTTATTGCACTGCTGTACAATAAGTCTTTTAAGGAGACAATGTAACAAAGATGTAAACATTCAGAAATACTGAGGGAAAACAAACAAAACTGGGTTGGTAAAAAGGCGTAGTTTTTTCCATGTTGAATTTGTTACATTAAAAAAAAAAAAAAAAAAAAGAATTATGGCACCAATGTGAAACACTATTAGAACATGTAACATTATAATGATACAGTAAACTTTAAAAAAAAAAAAAACACACACCAAAAAACAAACAGAAACATTACTATCAGATATAGGACACAGCCCAATATGATGGAAACAAGCAGCTTTTTCTGTATAAGAAATCACAAATGTCATGATATGTTTATTAAACAAAAAATTTAATTGTTTTGTGTTTTTTGGGGGAAAAATGGTAAAAACTTCACGTGAATGTAAATAACTTAGAACGGCTGTAAACCAAATGACACAGCATGTTTCCCGAATGCCTATACATGCATGTTGTTCTCTTCTTTTTCTGAGGTGAGACGTTTTACATAAATGTAGCCTATTTTAAATCATCAATAAAATTCTAAAAGCACCACAAAACATATTAACAATAAACTGGACCTTTCCGTCCAAGTCCACAAGATGATTAGTTCCCTTTAGTTTTCATTGTTTACCAATAATCAAATTACTTACACGCCATATCATTCCATTGGTCAATAAATATATAGACAAAGCTCATAGCAAACCAAAAGAACTATACACACGCAACATATGAGGTTAAAAATTTAAGGAGGGGGGGGGGGGAATTTAAGATCTTCCATGGAAATTAATTTAACACCCATGTACGTGAAAAACAAAAAGACAAGCACATAAAAAGGTGAAAGGAACAGTTAATAATATAGTTAATTAAATAGTAAAAAATAATTGGGAAAGATTCTGTCGCCAATGTATTTTTAATAAGGTATAAAATAAATATTTAAAAATAAATTTATGTAGTGTCCAAGCTACAAGTTCAGGAGAAGTGTGTAATTTTTTTTCTATTTCACCATATTCCATATTTGTCTCCAATGCCTGTAGATACCCTAACAGAGAAGAAATGAATACTAACATGGATTAGGAAGGTTTATGAACAAAGATTGCAAATTTTGCAAAAGTTTGTGAAGCTTGCACGGCTCAGCTGTGGCAAGAAAGAGAGAACTTGTACTGCAATATGGCAAAGCAATTACTGTAGAAAAAGTGATCTCCTTGGGGACAGTAAGTACATCAGAAGTCAACATGACCACATGATGTCAGCATTGCACTAGCTTTAACAAAATGCTGCTCACTCTATTGGATTTTCTTCTTTTTTTTTTTTTTGCCTGCAATTTGCCGATTTTACAAAGTACAACAGGTTAAGTGTTATAATTTGTGTTTCAAAAGGGACAAAGTGAAAGAGTTCTATGTGATCTTTTTAAATTGCTGTGAATAACCTAACATTATGTTTTTGCTGGCTATCATAAAACATGTTAAAAATCAACAACAAATACATACAGGGATTAACATTTCTGAATACTTTAGAGTGAATTAAAGGGCTTAGGTTACAATGCCTGAAACGCTGCAGCTGAAGCATTACTTAGAAAGTGTAATTGGAAAAAAAAGAGAGAAAAAAAAATTATTCCTAAGCTTTTATATACGGATTTTTAATATTTGCAAATATGAACGTTAGAGATGAGCGCAACTCAATCGTTTGGCCTTTGAATACCGGTGGATGAAGAAGTTGGATGCAGCCCTACGGAGTCTGGAAAAGCATGGATACAGACTATCAGCCATCAGTTATTGAAGGTGTATGGTCACCTGTATACAAGAGGTAGCATTACTGTGCTTGTGATTCACCTGCCACTGCTTCAAGGTGCAATTTCATGTGCATCATGGTAAACCGTAGTAAATGGCAAGCACTACAATTTTGGACAGCTACAACAAAGGCATGGATAGTCTCGCTGTTCACATAGCTATGTAAGCAGTTTGGGACGTCTTTTCTAGCTAACAGTTTCCTTCAACAACCCCCATGGGTATGAAATTTTGTGAATTTAGTTATTCAGAACCTTTTGTTTCCAACCTTCACATATGAAAACCTTGCTTTAGTTTGTTTCGTTGAATTGCTGTTCAGTCTAACATAAATGAAGCTTAAAAGGGATTTCAGAGCTTTTTAGCTGCATATTGGTAAAAATACAAGAATTATATACAGGTATCAATCATCTGTGTGTAGTGTATGACATGTAAAAATGACATGCAAAATAAAAATGTAAACAAGATGTGACAGGGTATGGGCATGGAAATCAAGTGTACATTATATGAATAGTTCTTTTTACATTTTCAGTATCTTTCAGAGTTTGTTTCTGTGGGTTGGAAATTGCCTTTAAGCTTCATTTACAAAAAACTAGACAACACACAGCAGACATAATAAAGCATTATCTTCTTTCACCTACAAAATGCCACAGATTCACACCACTCCCAGCTTTTTTTACAGATAAAAACAAACAAACATTCTCCCTTGAAGGTAAAGGGAATTAGATAGCTCTATAGCATGTTCAGAGCTGCAGACATGGGCAGGTAAAACAGATAAAACAAGTGATACCTGTCTCTTTACCAATGGCTGCTTGAAAGGTTTTAAAACCATGTTTTGCTTGTGTCATAAAGGCTGGGCTGAACTGCAGTATGCACACCTTTCACCCTCCCCTGCATGATTGATGTACATGGGCCGAGTGCTGGAAGCCAAGCAGAGAGAGCAAGGGCTGGGTGTACTGTTCAGCACAGCCTCTTTGACATTTAAGCCTGAAAGGAAAACATGATTTTAAAACTTTGCAAGCAATCATCAACTAAGACATCATTCGTTTTACCTCCCTATCAGCTACCTGCAACGTCTACCCATCTCTGAGCACAATGTAGAGCTGAAGGATTTTAAATACCATTTTGGGCCTAAAGCTCCTATGCAGACTTAGCTGTCACCAAGTAAACAATTGATTTCAATGGGAGATGTGGAAAAAACACGTAGCTCCATTTTAAGTTTGGATTTAAATGAAGATGAGCACTCCCTGCCAACTGTTTCACGCTATCAAGCGCTTTCTCAAGGCATGAGAAAGCGCTTCATAGCGCGAAACAGTTGGCAGGGAGGATGCATTCCTCTACATCCTGTTATGTGTTTTTGGATACTATAAAGATAAAGCTTTTAAGGTGAAGTGCGGCGGTATGTAAACTTCTCAGCACTGATGAGATGTGATTGCACACCTGATTGTGGCACAAACGCCTGGGACCAGTAGTGCCGGTGCGATAGCTAACTGAACTGACTATAAGCAGATTTGCTTCAATGGGTTTCCATATCTTGTAGAGTAACTACATGTAACTAGTATAAAAAGGCCAAATAAAAGAGTAAAAAGGCACAGCTGCTTTATCTGCCACCTGGCTGTGCAGTGAACTGGAGCATGTATAGTCACTTGAGTCCCTTTTATTTATCCAGTCTGGGGGTCCTGCAGATCAGATCCCTACTGATCATAAAATGTTGGCATATCCTAGCAATATGACATAACTCTATGTGGGGAGATACATGCATTGGAAGCTTTGTGTACACAGCTTTTGAGTCTCTAGGGTTAGGACAAACATTTTTTGTTCATTTATTTTGATATTTTTACTTTGTATTTCTGTTTCTTCCTATTATAGATTTGGCAATCACATACACGTAATAGCCCATGCTACTACTGCTCATATCCATAAAAATAATACACTTATGCCCTGCATAACAAAGTCATGGGGTGTTGGTGAATTTAAATAAATGCACAGCTTCAAAAATCATCATAATGATATATCCAAAACCTAACAAAGAAAAAGAAAGCAAGTAAATTATCATGATAATCCTGCAGTATGCTTCATATACCTGTAAATTCTCAGATTAAACTGGTGGAAGTGGAAGCCCTTTACAATACAGCATTTTGTAGCTGCTTTTTGGGAGTGTGACACTTACTGCTAGAAATAATGAAAACTGGCGTCCCCGATGAGATTATTACATTACAGAATAAACATCACCAGTCACCACCAAGCAAGATGGTGTCATCACTTGACCCATGATAAACTTGGTACCATTGCATTTCTTGGAACTGTAACTAGACATGAGGCAACAAACTACTTACAGTTAGAGACGAGTGAGCTTAAAGTAAGTTCAGGTTTGCACAAACCCAATTGCTTAGCATTTGAATCTTACTGCCTGGAGAAGAGGATACAGCCCTAGGGTTACATCCATATTCTCCAGGCAGCAGGATTCAAATGCCAAGTGATTGGGTTAGTGCAAAACTGAACTTACTGTAAGTTTGCTCATCTCTAACTGTAACTAATTTTTTGATTTTGTAAACTGCAAGTTTTATATAACTTGATAAAGTCTATTGTCCTTACTGATGACCTCTATGACGGCATTGCTAAGTGACTAAAATTATTGTTGGCTCTGAAGCAATTCAGGCAAAAATTAGGCAGCATTTGCTTAAAGAAGCACTCCGTTTTTGTTTATTCTCCCTCCGGCTGCAAGCTGGTACAAATACTTGCCAATGATGACCGGTGTCCCATGTTGCAGCTTTGTTCTGGTCCTATTGCGCAGCTCAGATCCTGCTGTGACCGCTTTAGCTTCAGCTCTGTATCTCAGGAGGCCGGAAGTCAGGGTCTCCAATGCATCTCCATGAGAGTACTCTCATAGAGATGCATTGGAGACACTGACTTCCGGCCTTTAATAGGCCTGTAGAAAGAAGAGGGGTCAGCAGAGCTGTGATGTCCCCACTAGCAGGATCCGAGTAGGACCAGAGCGAAGCCACGCTGTGGGACACCTATCATCATTAGTATTTGTGCCAGCTTGCAGCCCGGGGAAAAAAAAATAAATGGGCTGCTACTTTAACTGCTAGTGATAATGTAAAGAATGTCGCTAAATCTTCCATCTGCCTGCCCTGAACCAACTCTCCTGTGATGCAGACAAACAGCTGGCTCCATTACAATCTTACCCTATATTGCAACCAACTCGCAAGACATGTACCATACAGACCCTTTCCATGAGCTTGGTGACCATCATATGATCATAGGAGATGCAAACCACAACAGCTTCCAATTTACAGAAAGAAATGTCAGGTGCTTTGGAGTGAGAAACGGGATAAAAGCTTCACCTCAGTAAAACAATTCTAAAATAAATTAAAAAGGGTGACAAGAAATTCAGACCCATTTCTTAAGCAGAAATATGTTTCATCTACAGATCTGTAGCATGAAATGTAACACTGACAAAGTATTTCTTTTTATAAAAAAAAAAAAAAACAGAAAAAGGACGTGAAATGACGAAATGTTCCTGCTCCTGCTGAAGACATGTAGGCTATAAAGGGACACTCCATCTTTGATTCAGTCTCTATCGAACAACTAAACACGCTACACACAATTTTGAAGGACCTATGCAGTCATCATGACAAAAGGCTCCACAGCCTTTGCACACAATCATGGCTTTCAGCCTGCAAGAACACTTCAGTTCCAGTTCATCTGCACTGCTGCTGTCAGCGTATTTCTGTGCAGGCATGGGAGCGTTCTGACTGCCGAGTCCGGATGCAGCCTTAGAATTACTCCCTAAAATTCCAATAGATTTTTCAATAGCAGATGCTGCTCTTTTGAAGCTTGTGCTACCAAAATGAATTGCTGGATAACTCCCACATTGTTGCTGCTGCGGCGGCGGTGGCGGCAGCTGCTGTGTTTGTGTTTTCTGTGCAGCTAGCGGAGTAAAAGGCTTTTGTGGCTCGGAAAGTAAATAGGAAGAAAAATCTGCATTTTTCAAGGCGAACGCTTTTAACTGTTCTTTAACTTCACTTTGCTCGTAGGAAGATTGTTTAATGGTCAGTTCACAGCTGTTGTTTAAACCGTCCTCAAAAGAGATGGGCTCAGACTTTATATTGCTACAGATGCTCGTAGGCTGAGGCCAACTAAGTCTTTTTGTGGTTTCCATAGTAACTGCTGGCTGCTTTTGATCCGAAGGGACTTCTGCATTAGATAAGGAAGGATGCACTAAAAATTTATGTTGCAATGTCTGCTGGGCATTGCTTAGGTCATCGCCTTCTTTAATATGAACATTTGGGGAGTAAGCGTTGGCCATTCGATGAGGAAGCGTTGAAACATTCGTCTCACTCAGTACCTTCTGCTCTGGGTGCCTACTGAAAGCAAACGCATTGTTAGCTGCTTGGGCTTTTGCGGCAGCTGGTGGCATGTAGACTGTGGACGCCTGACCTCTCTGAGCCATGGGCATTTGGTAGTAATGCTGCCTGTGTGAGCTACTAGCTTCTGGGTGATAACTACCATTTTTATCAACGTTAAATACATTTTGTTGGAAGCTACAAGAAGGCAGGGGCCTTTTCTGCTGCTTAATTTCCGGACTCTGTGTAATCCTGCCTTGAACCACATGCTTATTCATCCACTCCTGCTTAAAGGTTTGCCCTTGACCCATTGGATTTATATTAGAACCCATCATGCAAGAAGAAAGGTTTGTATCAGTGTCCATTGACAGCTTTCCAGGCTCACACTTGACCTGGGCATGTTCACCCATAGTCCTAGCCATCCTTTTCTTAGGATGGTTTTCCCGTTTTCTCACTTGCAAAGGGTTTATACTTCCCAGTGGATATGCCTTGCCATCAGTGGTAGGGGAGCAGGAGTTTTCAGGCACCATTCTCTCTGATGTAGTCTTATACATAGAGGTAGCCTGCAACGGGAGTCGACTAATTTCCAACTTTGCACCTAGTCTTGGTTGAGGCAGAACTTTTTCTAAAGGCAAATTGCCTTGAAGCAGCTGTGTGACTAAGGGATTGTTTGCTTCAACAGAAGAAAGTCGACAACTAGCATTCCCTGCATTTGTAACCCTCTTTAAAGTGTCTGTAGTCAATGACAAGGGTTCTTCTCTGGCAACACCGAGTGGTGTTTTAGATGTAGGCAAGCTAATATTCAAGTCACATCCTTGCTGCGTACTGTTCTGCCCAGAAAATCCTTCAGAATCCACCCCGAAACACTTACTGGAATCATTTAGTTCTGATTTGATTGCAATAGAGTTTACTACCGGGCTACGAGCGTTCATTTTCATTACATGTGGGTAACTCCCAGGTTCACGTTTAATATTATCTACAATATTTTCATCAGAATACTCTATGTGCTTAGGTGCACTCAAATGGTTCATAGTTTTGTCAGTGTTCATTTGTTCTTTGTCACTCCAACATATTCTGTTATTAGAAATATACTCTGAATTGGGAACATTATCTGTTCCGCACTTGAAAGAAGGTGTGCTATGTAGATGCTCATTAAAACTCTGTTGGCAAGAAATTGAGTCGTTTAGTTTCCCCTGCTGCATGTACGTTGCTTCCAAAAGGCTGGCGCAAGGAGCACTCTTGTTTCTATCATCTCTGTTTAGCCGGTTAACAATGTTTGAGTTGGACATTTGCTCCGTGCTCTCGTTGAGATTTTCCTGTCTACTAATTACAGATACTTGAGGACATGTTTTATTCTGAATAGAAGGCTCACACTTTCCGAGCCTATTCAGAGAATCAGCATTTTCAGGATTGAAAGGGAAAGTGGAGTTTGGTGTTGTACAGTGATCGACAATCACTTTACATGGAATAGATCTATTAGTCTGTATTAAAGCAGTAGGCAGTGTTTTATTGTGTAATCCTATTAAATTACCAGTGGAGTTTTTATCTACATTATCAAGGTGCATCTTTTCAGGTGAAGGATCAGTACTCATTGATCTTCTGGTGTTGGCGTATAGTGGAGCAGAGGACCTTCCGTGAGAATCTCCTCCGCTTTCCTCATGGTTTGACATTCTTTGGACAGAAGGACACACATCTAAAGGATTATCTTCATCACACTTGGGTGCATCTAGTTTATCGGGATGCCTGGTGTTTGGACCATAGGAGGCATTTAGTGAATTAACCAATGAATTAGAAAGATGAGGATTTGGCAGACTATTTCCAATGGATGAAATTGGCACAGTGGTGTAAGGATTAACATTACTAGTTGTTAATGGCATTCGTTTGTCATCAGCAGAGTTAGGTGCAGTGGAGTTTACGACAGAGGCATGAATAGTGTCATCAGTGCATTTTGGTGCAACAGCTATAAAAGGAATGTCAGTTTCCTTAATGGGGTTTAGCATGTTATAGTTACAGACAGATGATGTAGTGTTTTCACTCTCAACAGACATTAGGACAGCAGATTTTTCAAGTGAGTTTTTCAAGCAGACAGACACCGAACATATATTTTTATTATATTGCATTGGCACGCTGCAATCTTCAGTGGAGGTAGATGTAACAGTTTTGTCGCTGGAATGTGGCACATGAATATTTTCATTAGAGCCGTGCACTGATGCATCAGAATCCGTTTCTGATGATGCTGAAGAGCTGAGGGATTTTTGCAATGTAGAAGACAAGTCCCGGTGGAGTGTTGCTTTGCTGCTTGGAGATTTGCAGTTTGGATTTATAATGATAACACCAGTTGAACTTTCCACTTTTGCATCGGAAGTAGTTGGCACTTCAATTTCTGGAAGACCCTCTTTTGTTTTTCCATCTCTGCTAGTCTGCGGTGTGTTGACTCTGACCTGGTGCTTAACAAACAACTTTGCTTTTGTCTGCTCTTTGATATGGGCCAACGTTCTGGTCTTACTGCTTTCCGAGGGACTTCCAACACCCCCAGAAACTATACTTGCAGCTGCTGCCACAGCTGCTGCAGCTGCCGCCTCTCTTTGTGCTCTGGCTTGTTGGGCTCTCGCCTTAATATCCGCAAGAGTTCTAGCTCCAGTGTTCCTTCCCCCACTAACAGATGTACTAGAAGAAATCTTAGATTCAAGCTTGGGAGCAGGTTGACTTTTGATGATGAATGGTGGTCCAATCTTTGACAGCTGGATCTACAATTATAAGAATTACCACAAAACAAAGTATTAGGATAACATAATTAAATCCCTAGAAAAACAAACAACTTACAAAACATTTCATAAATACAACAGGTTTATAAGGGGGCAACTTTTCAGTTAAAAAAGGTGCTCCATGCACACTAGAAGAAACTGACCAAACAACATTTTGACGGCCAAAGGCCAACAACTTATTGTATATAGACTATTCAGACTCTCCCAGAGAGGATTGGCAACCTCTTCTCTCCCTATTGAAAGAAAAACAGACAAATACTTGGATGAAATGAACTTCTAACATTTTCTTGATTTCTTTTGTACTTTATTTTAGGTGCAGCCATCTTGTCCAAGCTGCTGCCTTTAACAGCATTTAGAGATAGGCTTCCATAAAGCCCCATGGACATAGAAACAATAGACTGGAGGTGATCCTACTGATTACTATGGAGGATTTTCCCAAGCATGATCTGCAGCCTGTGCAGTACTCTTATTTTCTATTGCTATATATAGGTGACACCTTTCACTGTAATTCTGTCATTATAGTGCTGGCTAATTATTAGGCCTAGTGGCCAAAATTAAAACTACACAATTTCAGGATTATTTTATAATAAAGATAGTACAATGGAAAATGTAAAAAATAATCAATTAAAGTGTGTAAGTGTAACTTACTTCAGCTGACTTTTCATATGGACATGAGCAGCTGCTATTTTTCTGGCTATTCTAGCCTGGTTATCACACTGCAAACTCTATGTCTGTGTTCCCTATACACACATTAAAAATGGGATCCTGCAATCCTACCGCACTGTAGCAAACCTTCCTAAACCAGTACTGAGCAGCCTGATCACTCACTCATCCCCCTTAGCCCCTCCTCCTTCCATAGGCATGTATAGGCACTGTCAGCCCATACTCACTCTGCTGTAGACAGCTTTCCCTTGGTGATAAAAAGTGAGGGTGTAGGTGGGCAAAGAGTAGGAATAGAAGGAAGCTCTTTTACACAATAAGATCTATTACACATTTTCTTATAGTCACTTGTACTATTAATTTCTGCAAGTTGCTTTAAATGACAATTACACTGATTATATAAATAAAATATAAGGTTTTTCTGAAGTAAACTCATTGATGGCCTATCCACATTATAGGCCATTAAAGGGGTTATCCAGCACTACAAAAACCACTTTCTTCCAGAGACAACACCACTCTTGTCTCCAGTTGATGTGTAGTTTGCTACACATCACTTTAATGGAACTAAGTAGCAAAACCTGGAGACAAGAGTGGTGCTGTCTCTGGATGAAAGTGGCATTTTTTTGTAGCGCTGGATAACCCCTTCAATAACAGATTTATGGTGTGCCAACTGATTGGGTGTTTTGCACAGTCATGGTGCTGGAATTAAACAATGTACAGGAGCTGGAAGACATGGCTCTGTACATGTGTAGTGCAGCTCCCATTAAAGTGAATAGTCCATTAATAATTTTAACCAATAAAACCCTTTTAACAAAAAATAAAAATAAAAATGATTTAGTAGGTAATTTTACCTTCTCTTTAAGGTGTATTGGCAGAAATGGTACGAGGGAAAGTAGTAGCTATTATAAGACATTGACAAGAAGCATATGGCTCACTTCTCTCTCCTAAAGCTGTTATAAGTCCACTCATTTTTAACTTTATAGGTCATAAAAACTAATATTGATAACATAAATTACACTGACAGAAAGTTGCAGCTATCTAGTTTAAATAAATCATGTGCTATCCTTTGCATTCTGCTTGTTCTATAATATAATGCATTTGCTGTACATTCTTATGACCTCAGACATGCAGCTCATGGGCTGTGAGTTTAGAAGGGTATAAAATGTATGTACGCCTGTAGGTAAATTCTCCTTGGTTTGCTGGTATGTTTTATGAAATTGACTTTTCAGCCCTTTTATGATAAAAAAAAAAAGATAATTTCACCACAGAGAGAGCAACTAACTTTAATTACGTATTGCTAAAACCCTGTTTTGCAACCATGAAAATTCATCTTAAACAAAGTATCTGGCTTAGTATGTTATTCAAAACTATTTCCAAGGACATCAAATGTGAATTTATGTCATAATGTATTTACTATTAATGAACCTCTCTTCAGTTCTCTTTGAACTCAGAAGCTCTGACCTTGTAATTTCTATCCAATA
Organism: Dendropsophus ebraccatus; assembly: GCF_027789765.1. Classification (NCBI taxonomy): domain Eukaryota; kingdom Metazoa; phylum Chordata; class Amphibia; order Anura; family Hylidae; genus Dendropsophus; species Dendropsophus ebraccatus. The sequence goes on from NC_091455.1 coordinate 61,462,099, forward strand.
CACAATGAAGAGAAAAAAAATTCTGAAATATTGAAAGAAATTATTGTAAAAAACAAATGGCTCCTTTCAGAACGCAATGCACAATTATCCAGAGAGGTTCAGTTAATTGCTATGCAACAATTGAAATAACAAATGCAATTCAAAATTGTACTCATTTTTCCATGAGTTATGATGGTCATGTATTGATGAAACATTTGCTGAACCTTTTTAAGAGATACAAATTCTCTTTGAGCAATTGGTAGCTGTCCGGCTTTTAATGTCAACAGATGATAAAAAAAGAAAATAATAATCAGTACAAATAAAAGTCTACAGATCTTTTTTCAAAGACAAGTAGAATGCCATTATACAGGCTTCCTTAAAGCAAATGTACCACTTTAAGGCTATATCAACGGTAACATACCATCGGATGAGTGCCGCCACGCTGAATCAGCTGTCGCGGTCCGTTTTCTAATCGCTCGCCCCATTCGCGTTATTTTCGCCTGAATAGCTATTTGCAAATCTAGTTAGTTGTGCACAGGGGGTAAGCCCATAAAAACCAGTTCAAAGCTATCTCATCCCCCAGCCCCGATGACGCGTGCCTCCTCTTCTCCCGCCTGGCCTGTCAGCACAGCCCCATCTCTGCTCCTCATCATACCCCGCTCTGATGACCAGCCGAGATGGGGCCGAGCTGATAGGTTGGGCAGTTTAGAAGACAGGAGGCGGGACTGAGGAGAAGGCACGCGCTCATCAGGGAGGCATGTATCCGATGGTATGTGAGATTTGATATAGCCTGTAAAGTGGTACATTCGCTTTAAACTATATAATGTATTCACAAACATTGACCATATTTTATCGGTCACTTTTATAAGCAAACAAGTAATATATAAAGGGGTTGCCCAGGATATTTAGAAACCTGCCTAAAAGCAGAAAATGATATTTAAAAAAATAAAAAAAAAAAAGGAGTACTCACCTCCTCCACTCTCCCACTGGTGCTCTGGTGCTTCATGCTGCTCCTGCAGCTATGATGTCATGTACATCAATGACATAATAGCTGCTGCCTCTGCAGTCATGTGAATGTACAAGATCTCATTGCTGCAGGACTGGTGGGGACCAGAGAGTCAGTGCTGGAGAAGCAGGGTATTTTACAAGCGATTATTTAAATCATGACATTTTCTGCTATTCAGCAACTTTTAAACCCCAGACAGCCTCTTCACTGGAGTGCCATCATGAAAAGGAAGACAATCTAGAAAATATGTTATTTTTAAAATGATACTGTATCCACCAACTTATTCTGAAGAACCACTGGTACCATCCATTTGATAAGAGTAAGTCCTTCCCGGTTGTGTCTTTTAAAATGCGCCTAGTGTCCTCGTTAGGGTAAAAATGATCTTTTAATCTGCAGCGCTGTGTCATACTGACCGGGCCTAGAATGTCTGTGCCCTAGGCCTGTGACACCTCTCCTTTCTTCCTCCCCACCCTGCTCATCATTAGGAACGCACCTGGCAGGATTTCTCCTATTCACTGCTTGTCCAAACTGTATATGTGCCTTAATAATCTGAAGCACCATGTGCACTGTTTAAACAAACAATGAATAGGAGAAATCCTGCCAGGCGAGTTCCTAATGATGAGGAGGGTAGGAAGGAAGAAAAAAGAAGCGTTGTAGGCCTGGGGCACAGATACCCTAGACCAGTGCTTCTCAAACTTTTTCTCCTGGTGCCTCACCCAACAGACCAAGGCAATGCCTCACCAGACTGACCAAGAGGGTGCCTGAGCCTCACCATCTGTGGTGAAAGTCCATTTAATAGCTGAAAATAATGCTAGGGCTACCTTTCACCCATCTCCCAAGCTCTATATACTAATAAAGCAAGTACAAAATTAATTAATAATGTTTCTAAAATGGAGATTTTAGAAAACGGCAAAAGGACTGTGCAGATCATAGTTACTTTTGTGAAAACTGGCTCCCCAGCTGGGCCTCACCAACAACTAGGGGGCGCCTCACTGGTGAAGCCCACCTCACAGTTTGAGAAGCACTGCCCTAGACTACGTCACATTGAATCACCTACTGCAAATTATAAGATATTTTTTTACCCTAACCAAGGCACTAAAGCGCATTTTAAAAGACACGACAGAGCAGGACTTTCTCTAATCAAACCAGCGGGTTGGTGGTGGTGGTAGGAATTGATTGGTGGATACAGCACTGCTTTAAATGCCATTTTTTGATTGGCTCCAGTTCTTCTTTCAGATTATTGTCCAAGGGCCTCCAAACCAGCAATGGTAATCCTCATGCACTAATATCCAATAAAACATTACTTTCATTCAGATTTAAGAATTAATAAATAATACTTCTACTACTGCTACTGCTACTACTACTACTACTACTACTACTAATAATAATAATAATAATAATAATAATAATTTACACATTACCAAAACAAGGATAAAATACACTAATTCATCTGATGTGCCCATGGCACTCTTAGTCATAGTATAGTAAGAATTTTTTTATTTATTGGAGGTCTCTCCAGTGTTAGCTATAACAGTGGAAGTCCAGTTCTGCTCTCACAGCTTATATGTTTGTGCAATTATCAGAAGATAGCACTATGTCCCATTAAGGATCGAAGGCTGTAATTAGGATATAATGCTACATCTTATTATGGGAAGGGGTTGACAAAAACTGAATATCTGGATTAAAAGGAGTAGTGCGGCGTTTAACAATTCACTAAATAACGCACATAACAAAGTTATACAACTTTGTAACGAGTGTTATTTAAGTGAATGGCCCCCTTCCCTGTGTCCCCCCCACCCTGGAAGTGTGGTACATTATACTCACCAACCCCGGCCGCCATCTTGGGTCGACGACGCGGCTGAGCAGCTGATGAAGCGGCAGAGGGGGGCCGGCATGAGGGAAGGCTGGAGTGGTTCGGCCGGCCTTCCGCAGATGACGTCGTCGACCCAAGATGGAGGACGGGGTTGAAAGCAATGAAGTATAATGCACCACACTTCCGGGGTGGGGGGAACACGGGGAAGGGGGCCATTCACTTAAAAAAACACACATTACAAAGTTGTATAACTTTGTAATGTGTGTTATTTAGTGAATAAATGTTAAACGCCGCACTACCCCTTTAAAGAGTAAGCCAAGAGACAGGTTTCATTCATAACTTATATTACATTTTGATCTTTTTTATCAACCTGTGCAGCATAAAGACTTACTACCAATATTTTCCTATAGAAAGTTTGCATATAACCAGCCATGTTACCTTGAGAGGTGGCACACGGGGCTCTTCTCTAGGTGGGGGTTCTCTTTCGGACTGACTTGATAATGAAGATGTTCTACCATGATGATCATCATCAATCCTTGGTCTCTTTTCTTTGTAGTTCCCAAAACCATGTTGCTCTGCAGTTTTTCGTTTAGAAATTTCAGGCTCTCGACAAACTGCCTCAGATTGTTTATTATGGTCATAGGACTTATAATGTGAAGTGTCAGGTCGACTTTGGGAGCCTCCCTGTTGCTTATGAGATTTACTTCTGGTAGATTCATAATATCCTGACACTTCCAATGAGGCTGTATATAGTTTGTCATGAGACTTTGAATGAACAGAATCATTGTTCCTAGAATAAGTTCCTTCAAATCCTTCTCTTGAAGGAGATAAATACTTTTTCTCAACAATACGATAATGACTTGAATGGTTTTTAATAGTTATGGTGTCTGGGGGTGATGCTACATTTGGTTTCTCATGGTCTCTTTCGGAATTACAGTGTTTCTGATTGTCTTCAGACAATGAAGTATCAGAGTTTGGAGTTGCTGAATTATACTTAATGGTTTCTGAGCTTTCATGTTCAGTGCCAACAGTATCTGCTTGGGAGGCCTCTGAGTAACCATCGGTCTCATCCTTTGACGGTGACTGTGATTCATCAGATGTGGTAGGGGAGCATTCTTGCTGTAGCAAGAGATGCTTATTTGGAGCAGGACTATACCCAGAAGATGCATCAGAAGTAGCAGGTGCATTGGGTGCATGTCCAGTTTCAGAGGTCAGTGCTAAGGAAGAAACGGAAGAGGTTTCTGATATTAAAGGTGCATCTGACATTGGAGATGCTTCCGAGGTTAATGGTAAATTTGATGCTGGAGAAGCTTCAGGCGTCAGTGGATGGTTAGATGATGGAGATGCTTCTGATATGACGGGTGAATTGGAGAGAGGTGAAGCATCTGAAGCAACAGAGGTTGGTGGGCTTTCAGTTAAAGGTTTCTGTTGACTTTCTGTTTCAGCATTTTCAAAGCTTGAAACTTCAGACAGAAAAGTGGCTTCAACAGATGCAGGTGTATAGGGTTCCTCTGAAGCAGACTGCATGTCACCTCCTGGTGATGTCAGACTCGCACATGCCTCCTCTGGACTTTGAGAAGAAAAGGATGTCTCAGAAACGCATGCAGTTTCAGAGAACTGTCCATCTGGTTCACTGATGAGTTCCATTTCTACAGGAGCCACCTCTTCCGTCCCCAACTGATCAGGGGCAGTATCAGGAGCATCAATGTCTGATTTATTTGCATCTTCAATTGGTGTCATCTCTGGTCCTGTGGCTTCAATCTCTGAGGACTTAGAGGTGACAGGTGATGGGGATCTGCACTCATGTAACGCATTCGAAACTTCCAACATGTCATCTGGTTGGCCATCAGATTTCACCTCCTCTATTTTTCTATCCACAACAGGTAACATCTCATCCTCCATGACAACACAAGACTCCACATTTTCTGCAGTCGACTCCTTTTCCTCATTCTGTGTATTCAGATTGGTTGCTTCTTCAGCTATCTCAGCCTCGGCTTTATCATCATCTTCTTGGCATTCACAAATGGTTGTTTCAACTTCTTCAGCAATCTCCTCATGTATCACAGACTCCTCAGATATCAATATTTCTTCCAGCGCAGTTTCTCCAATGATGTCCTTGGATGGAATATGCTCCATGTTACACACAGTTTCTTCAATAACTTCAGTTTCTAACATCACTGGGGTTTCATTACAAGCTGCTGCACTGTTTTCAAACTGGTTAGATGGACCTGGTAGGTTGAGAGAGGTTTCTAGGGAGCTGCTTTCATCTTCGCTGCTGTTTTGCCCAGATGTTAGATGTAGAGATTCTTCTTTAGACATTCCAGACCTGAAAAAGAAAAAACAGCTAGCATCTAATACGCTGTGTCTTTCTTTGCAAGTCTATTTAATATAAAAAAAATTTATGTCAATGACTTAAAGGAGAACTCCTCTAAGTACTTGTCACTCAAGTAAATGAGCAGAGCTGCAATACTAGACACAGCCAACAGACAGAGGTGATGTTTCTGGGGGATATGCAAATCTCCTCCTTGAACTATATTGGTTCCTGGTTTGATCCATGCATTCATTTAATTTCATTTTAATCTTTAAAAAGAAACAGACAGCACGTATATATGCATATATACTACTTCTTAAAGGAGAAGTCTGACGGGCCAAAAATTCATTACGGGCAGGGTGTGGGGGAAGCTTAAAAAAGACGAAAAGCTTACATGTCCCAGTGCCGCATGACTGGGCCCCTATACCCCCCGGGTGTCATATTCTCCCTGGTATGTCACGACCCGCCTGAAACATCACAAGCAGGTGGAATTCACCCTGCTCAGCCAATCAGTGAGTGCAGCGGTGTCCAGCCCCAGTCACTAACTGTCTGAGTGGGTCATCCGTGAGCCAAGTCAAAATGTAGCCAAAGGGGAGATAAGAAGACAGCCAGATAGGGTCCAGGAGCGGGACACGGCATGGGCAGCGGGACAGGTGAAAATGACCTCTTTTTTATATTTCCCCCAGCCCGGAATAATTTTTTTTGTCCTACGCCAGACTTCTCCTTTAAGCAAGCATTCTCTTTATAACTGTAAACTGGTCCTCAGTTGTAAAAAATATCTTTTATTCACTGGGCACAGTGTTAGAGAGGCGTGTCTGGAACACTAATGGCACTTGCCCCACTCTTAAGCACCTGCTTCCTCACTGAATGATTGACAGCCAGCTTCAGCTGCATGGGGGGGCGAAGAGAGGAGTAGATGACAGCACTGTCAAAGACATGCCTCCATGACACTGTGCCCTGAGAAAAAGAGATTTTTTTTATTTATTTTTTTAACAAAGATGGTAAAACTGAGGACCAATATACAGCTATAGAGGGAATACTTGGTTAAAAAGTAGATGCTAACTGTCAGCATATATATATGTATATATGTGCTGTCAATTTCCCTTTAATATCTGATTTTCTTTATACACATGCCCTCTGAAATGTAAAACTATGGATCGGTTTAACTTTGCAGGGCTGAGAGAACAGTCCTCTCAAAGCTAAATTAGTAGTTTGATGCTAGGGTTTACCTCATATTAACACAGAAAAATGCAACAGCTCACCGCAACAGCAAGATACAGACCCACCATAGACATGAAAATAATTAAAAGCAGCCCCCCCAACTGCCCAAAAAATTCCCACAAAAATAATGAGTTACTTGCATGCCCAGAGCATAGGCGTATTATACGCCATGGAGAGGCCATAGTGTACATACAGTGTAGGGTCTGCCTCGATATGAGTCCACCTTATCGTGGTGAGGCAGTTTACGCTGTTTGCAAATAGCAACCAAGAGACTCATTATTTTTGTGGGAATTTTTTGGGCAGTTGGGGGGGCTGATTTTAATTATTTTCATGTCTATGGTGGGTCTGTATCTTGCTGTTGCGGTGAGCTGTTGCATTTTTCTGTGTTTTTGTGTGTTTGCAATTTCAGCCATGGCAACGTGTTCCTGCCTAGTGTGAACAGTGTTCTAGGAGAGCTGACCAAATATTACCTCCTTCAGAGTGTTACAAACTATAGCTAAAACCTATGGCTATAATAAAAACTGGACCATTTCCTTACAAAACGGAACCATTGTAGACTAGAAAGGCAAACAGCAAACAGCTATATGTAGGTGTAATGTTTGCTCCTATGATTTCTAACATTCTATAGTCACTTTTATTCTCATCAATTATAGAGTACAGTTACAAGGCACATACCTAGGCTAATAAAATATTATGTGTGTGTTTTCGTTTTATAAATAAAGCAGACTTAAAAATAATTTCTTACTTTTCTCCATAAAACCTTTCAAAAAATCTCTCTTTCCAAACTTCTGTTTTCTTTTCCTTTTCAATTTCTTGTCTAATGCGCATTTGCATCTCTGGCGTAAACTCTCCTACAAAACAATGTAAATAATAACAATAACAGCAGCAAAATAAAAGATGAAGCCCATAACTTTCAAACATTAAAGTGCCCATTTAAAGAGGTCACCCAAACAGTGTATATTAATAAATATATATATATATATATATATATATATATATATATATATATATATATATATATATATATATATATATAATCTCACTGTACTGTTGCTTTGTGTGCCCCAATTCCAACAGCATTTTTACTTAGGGTATGTTCACACTGAGGTATAGGTGAGGGATTTAACAGGAAATTTTCCTAAGGAAAATTTCCTCTTCTTGAGTTGGCGCAGTATTTGTGCGGAATTAGAGCGGAAATCGGAAATTCAAAGCCTCAACGACTTCTATAGGATTTTTTTTCAGCCATGTGAACAACAGAGCGGAAATCACATTGAACACAATGGGACATTGCTCTGCACATATTTTACAAGCTGAATTTCAAGCAGAATATGTGTAAAATTAGCACGGATTCAGCTTGATATTTCTTGCCTATTCGTCAGTGTGAACATACTCTTATATGTTTTTGTTTCTGGAAGAAAACAGTCATGCTTCTGTAAGTGCTTACGTAGCAGTATAGGTGGAAACTTCATTGCACAAAAGGGTGTGAATGGTAAGCTTAAGGCCCTATTACACGGAACGATTATCGGCCATATTTGTCTGATATCAGCCGTTACAGCCGATAATCGTTCCGTGTAATAGAAGGCAACAATCTGATGACTGTTGCAGTCGTTTGTCTTTTTACATTGTTGGCAGACAAACGACTCATACAGCAATGAAATGATCTGCTACCGTCGCAACGTGGAATAGGAGCGTCGGCAAGACAGCTGCTATATGCTATGGGCTGCCCAGACAATCCAGCGATCACCCGGGTAGCCCCCCTGGCTCTCACCCGCTCACTGCTGCCGCGTGTAATAGCCGTGGCAGTGAGCGGGGAACGAGTCGCCCCGTGTAATAGGGGCTTTAGGGTGTGTGATCAGTAGACATCTAACTTTATCTAATCCTAGTGCAGCTATTGTGTATCCTTGGAAGACTATCAGTCAGTGCATTATATGGACAGTCCATTACTTTAAATGGATACTTTGTAGTGCTTCCTGTGATCACCTCACTTTTGGGGATCACTAAAGTCCAAAAAGTAAATATACATTTATTATTAAAAAAACATTGGCGAATACAGCTTATTAGTTATTTCTACACTAGTTCAACCTTGACGCCAATTTATTTTTCCCCCCTGACAACCCCTATAAAGATCATGCATGTACAGTAATTCAACTTACACGCAGATAACAGTTTTAGTTAAAAGAAAAAGCATTTACCTTCTGACAATCGCTGTTTCCAGCCTTGAGCTGCATATGCAAAGAACTCATTGTTCAAAGCAGAGTTACTAAGACGTAAAGCCCCATCACTTCCCATCTGAAGAAAGAAGAGAAGAGGATTTCAAGGTGCTGAATTCTGCACAATACTAGACTATACATAAAAAACAAAAACACAAACTAGTATTCGTATTGCAGTACACGCTTGAAAAATGATGTATGCTATAATTTTTTTTGGGTGATGTCTATTGCTGGCATAAAAAGTAATAAATATAACAAATATATCTTGGCATAATGTCAACTTTTTTATGAATGTCGACCTATGCAGGCATTGACAGGAATGAGACCCACTGACTTTAAAGTCCTGGATATAGTCCGCTAGTGGGTCATTTCCCTAACGTACATTTGCTATGACTTGGACTCAAAAGCGTTGTGTGCTGCAATTTTGAGTCTGAGTCAGACTACTTTTAGGCAATTTAAATAAATGGGTCGTGTGCCTCTTTGTGCTCACTTACGTCAGCATCTCATCTGACAGTATACAGATGTATACATGCTGTAGATGGCACAGTCATGATATGAATAAAGCCTAACTAGTTTGCTCACGCTAAACAATACCTTAAAGATGACACTGTATTGTTTAAAGGAGAAGTCATAGCTTTTAAGGAGGCAGAGGCAAGGAGAAACGTAATAAACAAGCTCTACTTACCTCTACCCGGGCCTCCGCAGCGGTGCCTTACCGCATCGGGACCCTCGGGCTGCTGGATCTCCTTCTGCGCCGTTGTCACGACTCGGCTGATTGATTGCCCGCCTAGCCGATTAGTGACTAAAGCGGGACAATGCTCTAGTCAATATTGGCTGAGCAGGTAATCCATCAGCCGGGTCAGGTATTCCCCCCCCCCCGAGCGGTGATTACATCGTAAATGTCGCTAAATAAGTTTTGTCGAGGGTCCCAGGGCCTCTGACGAAGCGCTTCGGGGGCACGGGGAGAGGTAAGTAGAGTTTGTTTATTATGTTTTCCCCTGCCTGCAAATTATTTTCACCAGACTGCTTCTTTAATTTATAAAAATCTAATGAACATTTCCTGTTTTACTGATATAAAGCAGGCTAAAGAATTAGACTGGAGCCAGGGTTTTACAGAGGAGAAATAAAGATACTGTTAAAGAATAACAGTTATTAAAGAAAAAAATAAAATGCACAAAAAGCACTGTTCCCCCACTGATTGACACTTTCCCGCTTGTCTATGCTGCTCCCAGACCCAGATTCGAACTTTTACAAATTATCCTATTTTTACAACATGGGACCCAGGCAGGAAACTATATGTCCCAGCATGCACTGTACCTCAGAAGCAACTGCCGGGTACCCACCCCTGTATTGTAGTATCCGCCCACCATTGGCTCGATTTGCTTCTGCTTTACACAGTATCTATCGATCTATCCACTTACATAAATAGATAGATTATAGAGTGAGATATGAAACAACAGTGTCTCCTTTCTCTTATACTACTCTGGAGAGGACGTTGTTTCCTTGCTCCTGGTCAGGAGACCACTGTGTGATGTTGGCGGTGGGCGGTGTTACAGATGAGGTGTTACATGTTTCCTGGCAACAGAAGAGGCAGATATCATGTGATCTCTGTCTCAGAAAAGAGGGGGAGGAGGGAGGAGCCGAGACACAGTGGACCAGGAAGTGAGCATTTTCAGCAGCTTCTGGGTGCGAGTCAGGATGTGCTGCAAACAGAACAATTCATGTAACTGAAACCTATTACAGACAAGCTTAGATTATTGGTTGGAATGGAACAGGGTTAAATATTTCTTAACCAGAGTAACACTTTGAGAAAAAAAACAACAAACAAAAAAAACTTTTGATAGGTCAGAGAGACATGTCAAAAATTTTTAGTCGGTGAAGGTCTGAGCGTTCAGACTCAACCGACCAGCAGAATAAGCAGGGAGATGACCAAGCTGCCGCAAGCCCCTCTTGCCGCTCTATGTCTCTATGACAGCCCCACAGACTGCCTAGGTCATGTGACACACAGCCAGAAGTAAACACATTTACACAGTTTCTGTTTTAAACAGTTGGACAAATCAAGGCAATAGTTACTTAACAGTGGGGCCAATGGGTGATATTTCCAATTGTATGATTATACAGTGACATAAATAGAAGCCTACCACATGACATAGATGTCAGGAATTAATCCAAACGTATACCTCTAAGAGAAAGCTTGGTCAAGATGTGACTAGAGCCTACCAGTATAAAAAATAAATACACTGAACCAGAACGAACATAAATGCACTAAAAAGGTGCCTGTTATCAGCCCCAGGGAGCTGCACGTACTCACCTGTCTATCTACTTCAGGGAGTAATAGCAGGAGGTACTGCTGAAAGTGCTGAGGTAAAGAAGCAAACGTATGCTTGTTTATTAAAGCCCTCAGGTTAGTGTTGACTAAAATTGATCCTGGAGTTTCAATGTCAATATCTTCTGCTTTGGTCCACTTCAAATGCCCTGGAAAATAAAATAAATTTGTAAGACATCATGGGCAATAGTTTTTTTGTACTTCTTTTAGGTTTATAGTTCATAAGAGTTTTGTGCAAGTTGCATATAAAGAAGAAATGAAGACTGATCCCTAACTATCCAATGCTTTCTGAACAAAATTATTTTTGGCAACCTGGATATGCTGTACATCTATTCAGTCTCTATGTCCATGAAGGCAACACCTAATACATATATTTACACATGTATATTAAAATCTCCCATTTTTAAAGCTTGTTATTGTAAACCAATCACATCTCAGAAGTCTTCCATGCACTAAGATCCCGGAAAACATTATACATAACAGTCAATGTGAAGCGGCATCATTGCAGAAGAAAGCATGGAGGCACCATGGGCCTCTGACAAAACAGGTGGTAGACTTCAGACTATGGATGATCACCACGGGCCCTGAGAGAACAGTAGGGAAGTATTTCCTTCAATTAATGACTTACACATAATTTTCAAGACAATAACTGGACATCCTCTTTAAAGATATCCAAAGAGAGCATGAAAAGTTGGAATTACTAACTGCATGCTCATGCAAAGTAATGATAAGTAACACATTACAGTGTCTATGGAAGGGACAGGGATGAGGGATCAGTATAAACAAAACTGCAGTTGAACCCAAAAATACCCCACTTTTAAATGAAGAAAGGGTCATTTCCAAAGTAACAGCTGAAGAGATAGAGGAGACAGCTGAAGATATATATATAGTGACCAAAGCTATGGGCAACTCCACCTTACTCTAGGTCACAGGGATGAAACTCACGTCCAGCCAGCTGCTGCTAAACTACAAGTCCCATCATGCCTGGATGGTCAAAGCTTTGGTTGTCCAGGCATAATAGGAATTGTAGTTTTGCAACAGCTGGAGGGCCACCAGTCTGACACCCCTGCTCTAGGTTTTCATATCTCCTGTACTAGAATATCACATCTGCCCATCGGTGTAAATGACTGCAGTAACAATGATGTAACAAGGAGACAGTAAATGTGAACATTCCCTTACTACAAGGGCAGCCATTAAATCCTACTCTTCACCATCCAGCAGCCAAGCAACCACAGCCAGTAGCTAACCACTGGGCCAGATGAAGTAGCGCACACAATGAGCAGATTTACTAAAATTGCCAATATATGTTCATACGTAATGTATGCTACAGATTTTATGCTGAGAATATCTAAATATTTCTACTTTGGGGCCTTACTGACAAACACATACAGTGCCATATACCACTGTGCAGCGCCCATATTACTCCAAACAGCTCCAATTACCAAACAGTGCACATAATATCCCCTAGACGAACCAAAGAAACATAGCTAAGCAGCAATAGCAGTGACAAATCCAACACCACAGTGCAGCAGTCCCATTCCTATTCTTATCCCTCTACCCAATGTGCCCTATTGACCCCTTCCTACCTATTTCCCACCAATAGCAGCACTGACCCCCTCAGCCAAGTCATACCTCCAGTGAAGTCATGGCCCCTTACTACTTACACCTCCTGTAAAGCAACATTGGAGCAAGTCTCTAAAACAAACAATTTTACACCAGAGGTTTGGTGCAATTCTGTCTCGTCTGCAGAAATAAACCTACCCCGGTACTCTTAAAACAAATAACCCTTTAGGGTGCGTTTACACGTACAGGATCTGCAGCAGATCCACAGCAGATTTGATGGTGCAGATTTGATGCTGTGTTCAGTTATTTAGATGAAATCTGCTGCGGATCTGCTGCGAATGTGCAGCAGAAAATCCGCTGCGGATGTGGTTCGTGTGAACGTGCCCTTATGCTACGTTTACACGAAACGATTATCGGACTAATTTTCGCGATAACGATCGAATTCGAACGATAATCGTACGTGTAAATGCAGCGAACGATCGAAAAATCGTCCACTTTGATCTTTTAACATGTTCATAAATCGTCGTTCGCCGATCGCAAAAAATTCGCCGATCGTTCCATGTAAACAGTCGTCGCGCGATAGTCCGGCCGGCCCCCCGCTCATCCGCAGCCCCCTGCGCATGCTCGATCGCCGCCACCGCCGCTCTGATGGACACCCCCGCCGCCCCGATCGCCACCGCTCAGATCGCCACCCCCGCCGCTCCGATCTCCCCCCCCCACCCACCGCCGCTCCGATCGCCCCCCCCCCCGTCACCGCCCCAACCCCCCCCCGCTGCCGCTCCGTTCGCCCCCCCCCCCCCCCCCCCGCCGCTCCGATCGCCCCCCCCCCCGCCGCTCCGATCGCCCGCACCGCCGCGGCCAAGAGCATACGTTACCTGCTCCGCGTAGCAGGTCTTCGGACATCCACGGCTCCCCTCTTCAGCGCACTGATTGGCTGAAGAGATGAGCCGGGAATTTCAAACGGCTCCTCTTCAGCCAACCAGTGCTCCTCTTCAGCACTGATTGGCTGAAGGGGAGCCGTTTGAAATTCCCGGCTCATCTCTTCAACCAATCATTGCAAGGCAGCACTGATTGGGGAGATCGGAGCGCCGGCAGGGGTGGCAATGGGGGGGGGGCGCGATCGGAGCGGCGGCGGGGGTGGCGATCGGGGCGGCGCAGGGGGCTGCGGTTGAGCGGGGGGGGGGGGCGGTCTGCGGGCGGGCCGGGCTGCGGGCGCACGATCGCAAAACGATTTTTCCGTACGATATATCGTACCATCTAAACGCTGATCGTTATAAAAAAAAATCAATACTTCAAAATCGTTAATCGTACGATCGGGCCAATATTCGTCTCGTGTAAACTTAGCATTAAGCAGAGGATTTTCTTCTTGAACAGGATGTACACCATGTATTATTCATCATATTTTTATAATGCACTGGTGTACACCGATCTTTTTTTGTCAGTAAAAAAAGCGGAAACATCCTATATAGTACAGCTTAGGGGTGGTTATGCTTGGTTCACAGTGCATGGGAGCATTTATGTGTTCTTCTGATTATAGCACACAATAATTATCTATGTAACAACATATTTTCAGCTATCTGTAATATCGGAGACAAAGATTCAGGGGTTTTACACAAAAGGTCCTTTCAGAGCAATTTTCTGGCAAGTTAAAAAAAATCCAAGCAACGATAAAACACTTAATAATTTTAAGGAGGAGAAACGGACTGTAGCGCCAAAGCAGATCATTAAGGAAACACTGTTTATTAACAAGAAATGTCAGCCTGTGGGTAAGAAAGATCAGCGGTCCAGGCTGGAAATTGTCTTCTCATGATAAATTCCCTCACAGGCAAATTAAACACCAAGATCCATTTACACTCCTGCACACAGGCTTCTCCACATAATAGGAGAACGGCTACAGCTTGGGTTTATTGTTCATGTTCAAGCAGCTCTAAAACCTTAAAGTGGATGTTCACCTTTGAACACCACAATTTTACAGTTTATATATAGATATAATCTACAAAGCTAAGTAATCACATTACAATGAAATATCTTGTACTACGGTACTCCACAATTCTTCTGGTAGTTATTGCGAACAGTCATAAGGTTATTGGCAAACACAAACCGATCAACAGATCTTATAATGCAGTAGGAAAGGGAACCAATCACTCAAAAATGCCTATAACACTAATAAAATGTGCTGCTACATCACCCTGCGTACTTCCCAAACATATTTATGTACAGAGTTCCTGTCCGGTATAACCAAAAAACTTACATTTATAAAGTCCCACACTCTATATAAATTAGGCCCAACAAGTCATCTGGGCATCTTCCATTCGGTAAGTAGTCACGGTCACCGGGCGTGTCAGTGCTGTACCCATGCCCTTCTGGGCGTGATTTAAAGCACTATAATCACCATGACATCACAGAGAGGAAAGCCTTTGCACCAACGAGAGGCAAGTGGCGCTCGGACATCTTCCTTACACTTGACATGCACACCATGAAGGCCCATCTCTTGGTGACATCATGGATACGTCAAGTCTCTTATCATCATCCTTGGCACTTTTACCCCGCAGTTTGTAGTGTAATTCTGCATCCATAAAGGCCATTTGGAGCACTAGGGGTGGGGTTACCACGCCCTGAGTGCTGATCTGCCCACGGCCAACCCACCCCTTCTAATGATTATTAGTGGTAAGCCAGTGGTAGGGCAGATCAGTGCTCGGGGGGCGGTAGCCCTGCCCCTAGTGCTCCAGAGAGCTTTACTGGGCACAGGATTACACTACAAACTGCTCCGGAACACATATATCCTCATAGGGAGCTATCAGCAGGTTGGTTTTGTCGATAGTTCCCTTTCAAGGGTTTAAAAGATACAATAAGTGGCAAATTTTAAGTATTGATTTAAAATTTGTTTTTAAGAAGCCTTAAACAGGATCATTACTGGACTCTCAAAAACACTGAATGGTAATAATCCTGGTGTGTGCAGATGGATTTGGAACATAGGATTCTGTTATGTATTAGGAATCCTTAGCCAAAAATATACATTTTAAGTAAATTTACTTTTATACATTCACTGTTAATTGTAGAAACTTCAAAAGCCCGTCCTTTTAATAAGAACCAGCAAGAAACATTAGATGACATTTTACAGTCTCATTTATAATTTTTCTTTGAAGTCCAGATATTTTAGATGTTCATTAAACTTCCCAGATCAGTACAGCTTATGTTTTAGGTCTCTTTTTTTGTTGTTTTTGTGCCAATGTACATAAAAGTAAAGATTATAATTTCCCAAAATTGGCATTAAAATGTCATTACATGAAAAGAACATAGAATTTGCTTCTAACCATTGTACTTTTATATTCTTTTATGCTTATTGATTTATTTCACATGTAACTCATTTTAGTCTATTTAGAAAATACTTTTTGTCACATAATACTTTTATAAGTAGCTTCCAAGTCTTATCCCTGTAGGGTCAAGGCCTACAGATGCTTGAATGTCCACAGGAAAAATGTTCTTTTTGGAATATTAAATTCCAAAAATGAATAATGAATACAGAGTGGTGTAATTATATATATATATATATATATATATATATATATATATATATATATATATATATATATACACACACATTATATATATATATATATATATATATACACACACACACACACACACTTTGACTAAACATTAAACTATCCTATTTAGATTGCTATATATATAGCAATCTGTCTGTAATAGGCACAAAGTACTTATATGCAAATTATTTTATTTTTATCTAACAGTAGATAGGGCTGGAGAAACAAAAAATTGTCATGGTTAAAAGGGGTTTTCTGAGATTTCTATACCGTTGGCCTATGACTGGGACAGGCCTAGTATTGATGTCCTATCCTTAGGAATTCCAGAAGTCTCAGAAAGGCCCATTAAATATAAAAAGATTTATTTTCCGTCCCAAATGATGTAACAATTTCTATGCCACTTTTTATCTTGTGCTCCCTTAGACATCTCTCATCTTTCTGATCCTACCACAACTGTTATTATCAAAGTCACTAACAAATTGGTAAAGTCATTGGACAATGCCCTATACTCCTCTATACTACTACAGACTAGGCCTCTTCTGGATCTCCTTATACCTCACAAAACATATACGTTCTCTAACTAGCACATGACTACTTTCCTCTTGCCCCCTCTGAGCTGGCGTCCCTCGGGGTTTTAAGTGATAAATCCCCCCCCCCCCCCCCCTCAACTCACTTCACTTTATCAGTAGACAGTGTCACCTAGGCGGGATTTCATGGCAGTTGGGCCTAGAAAGAGACACTGTCCACCAATTGAATGAAGCGATTTTAGAGCAGAAAGATGATACAGACAAGTTTTTTACAAGTCTAAATTGAATGTGCAGCATCTAAGCTTGTGGATGGTGCGGAGAACCACAGAAAGAGTAAGGGGGTGATAATATCACTTACATTTTTCAGGAATTTTCCTCCTATGAGCTCATAAAATCTCCTGTAGTTCAGTAACACTCTTCTGGTGATGACATGTAAACTTACATCTCTGTCATCCAGCTATATCCTCATAATTCTTTTAAGTCCCACTTCCTAAAACCCAACACGGGCAAAATCAAACTCATCCTCTTTTGATTGTCCAATTTAAACATCTCACCCCCGCCCCCAAATATTTCCTTAAAATGATCTGATTTTTTTTATTCTTAAAGAGGACTTGTGGGCTTTCCTGATTATCTCATATTCTGGAGAATGATTTCCTATAGCTGTGCTGAGCTATTCATTGGTTATTCTTAGTGCAGGTGTCCCTGCACTGCCCCAGCCCTGTCTGAGACTACCCAAGCCCACCTTTTGACTTGTTTTCCCAGTATACAATACTTTGCAAGCCCTCATCCCCCAGTATCTTTCTTTCTTGGTATGTGCCATTACATACAGTAAAGGTAGTATTCAACATTGATCAACTTCAATTGTATAATAAAGTTTATAAAGCAAAGTCAATGCCCAGGCATGAGCACTACAAAGAAAGAACACCTAGCAGATAAACAATGAGTATCATAAATAAAACCAGTGCACTGGGAACAAAAACAATAAACGTTCTTGTTTTTACCTTTTACTCAGAAAATAAAAGCTGAAATGCAACCAGCAGCCATATACAATAGGCCCATTTTATCTGCACTATTGTTCAAAATGTCCCTAGCATTCAGTAAGAACTGGCATCACTGTGTGGTGAAGGGCACCAGTAAGAGGCAACCAGTGAGTTTTTCTTATTTATGCTCTAATTCTTTGCTATATATATATATATATATATATATATATATATATATATTTTCACACATTCAGTGCTTTCTCTTCTGATAACATTTTTTTTTATTTTCGCTATACTACTAATACGACAGCTCCTACAAGTCAATAAAACACAAATAAACACACACATAGCCGGTACTTACCTAAACCTGATTTTTTTAGCCGCTTTAAGTGCTGGCTTATTTGTTTGCCAGGGGGTGATTTTTGCCCTTGCTTGGTCTCCTTATCAGAACTGTCTGCTTCACCGTTTTTAGACTCAGATCCTTTAACAAGAAGGTAGAAAAACAAGCATAAACACACATTTTACATCTATTCCTCTTTCACCACACAAAAGCTTCATCTTGGTTCACTTTAATGTGGTCGGGAACATCCTTTTTCAGCTAAAATCTTATTCTTTCAGTGCGCTAGAGACTAGAGAAACAATAGGACGCTATATCAGATAGGAATGCAATCAATAACTTGCTGAACGCTACAACAGATAAGAGAAATACCATCCAGCTAATGCACAGCTTTGAAGAGTAACCCCCAAAGACGCTGAACTGCCTTCCAGAATAGAACTCCGCCATCTCCATCATTGTCTCTTTAAGTATCATCTCAGTTTGTCTACTTTATTAGTTAAAAATATGGTAGTAAACAAATGAATGAAAAATAGGTTGTCTAAACTGCTCCATACACGAGTCACAGAGAGCCAATTTATCAAAAAGGGTCCCTCTCTCATGGCTTGTGCTGTTAGAAGGGGGTTCAAATCAGAGGACTGTACCCTATGAGGTCTATGCGCCCCAATAGGGTATATGGATAGGAGTGCTCTTCACCAGCTATCCCACCAAATAAATAATATTTTACTAGGAAGAGGCCCTCACCGTATACTTGCAGAGCATGAAAATCTCCTGGTTATATTAACAATATAACCAGGAGATTTGCATGCTCTGCAAGTATACTAAAGAGACTGGACCACAAACAAGATTTATCACCTATATACATAATAAATTATGACCAATGGGGATCTGGTTGCTGGGACCGGCAATAATCAGGAGCTATGACGCATCTGCACTACTGCTCAATTCACTGTTTATTAGACCAAGCGATTTTTAACAATTAACGACTAACAAATGATTGCAAATGAGATTGTTTACTGTTAACCTGAAATCGTTACTATGGTTGTTTACGCCATCTGATCCCAGCAAAAGAATAAACGATGTGCAATTACTCTGAACGATTATTGAACAAATTCAGTGAACAAATGTAGAATTACAGCGAATGATTAACAATGATTTTAGGGTCAAACCTAAATCAACGACACATGAATGATTTTCTAATCGTTGACTGCAATTACAAAGGATGACTATCATTGAAATTCAAACAAAATAACTATTTTTCACACAAATATTGTCCCGTATAATAGGGCCCTGGGGTAGACGAGCACCCTACTCTGCAATCTCTGTCCATCCAATAGACCGTGAATGGAGTGCTAGTGCGCATGTGTGATGCTTTATTGAAATGAGGGATTTTGGATCCTCCTCTCCTGTGATCAGCTGACATCTCAGTGGTTGGATCCCTAGTGATTGTACATTTATCGCCCATCCTGGAGTAAAGGTGATAAATGTTATCTTTGGTCCAACCGCTTAGGGGTAACATTTTACATAAAGAAAAAAAAGTGCCTTCCTTATAATTTCTATCCAGGTTCACTTGTTAACGCATCAAATGACATCCCAGACGGATAATTACAATTACAAATGCATACCAGTTACCAGGCCGAAAAAAAAATATAAAAGACATCCTAAAACAAAAAGAACACACACATATTACATTTCACATACATAATTAAAAAGACTATAGAGGCATTGCCTTTACAGTCTCTAAATATGCGAAACCTCAACTCAACTGCTCTGCTTTTTTTTTTATTTGCAAAACTTTGAAATTGTTAGACAGGATTATCCCAAAATGTCAGGACCCTCTAGTAATAAAGAAGAACAAAGCTGTAATTCCAGACGAGCTACTAACAGCAAAGTGGTCACTAAAACAA
This sequence comes from Dendropsophus ebraccatus, assembly GCF_027789765.1. NCBI lineage: Eukaryota > Metazoa > Chordata > Amphibia > Anura > Hylidae > Dendropsophus > Dendropsophus ebraccatus. The sequence continues at coordinate 61,481,824 of NC_091455.1, forward strand.
CACAATAACAATCTGGCTCAGGGACGTCTTCAGTAATTCTCCGGCTAACATACAGCACTCCTTACATACTGTAATATTAATCATCTAAACGTCTTCTAATGCACAAGAGAGGAGGAGGTAAAACACATGTACAGAGCAAACATCGAAGTGGAAGAAAGGAAACAAAAGCTATACAAATAGTATAATTCTATAAATATAATATGTATCTATATAAATACAACATAAACATCCCATTCTTCTATACACGAATAGCTAATCTATTTATTCGCTGTCTATTGTCACCACTGTAAACACAAATAGCAATGTTGACAAACAAGCCTGGCTGTTTATCTACGGAGAAGAAAAATACAGTAATACTTGTCATCAGGGCTCTACAAGACAAATGCCACAAGATAACTGTGTAAGCGAGCTAGATTTGCAGGCATTTAGCGCCAGCATGTGGTCCCATATTAAATTTCTTTAACCAGGCTGCAATGATTGCTTTCTCCTATCTTCCTGCAGCAGCCAAACTGTTTTGTTATGCGTTGTGAATCCTAACACCCGCTTATATATATATATATATATATATATATATATATATATATGTATAGGGGTGTGCATGCATCTGTATAAATACACGTCTCTGAATACAGATCGTATTGTCAAACTGTAGGGAGAGCAGCGAAGGAGCCTTCCTCATGCATTTCTCCCTTCATCGCACAGCCCTCCTTACACAAAGGCTTAGCGAGTGGATTTTCTCAGAAAATGTGCGGCTTGTTTCATCTTTACCTGAAGGTGAATCCGACTGCTCATCAGACACCTTTAGAGGCGTCAGGACGACACGAGGGACAGTCTTGTTTACCATCATAGAGACCCCATTTCTTCTCTTCTGCTGCTGCCTCAAAGCCTAAACAAAGGAAAGGAACACAGTGTCAGGTTTACCGGGAACATCAGCCAGCTCAATACTGATACAAGCACGGAGACACCAGCACATGATATATATTCACAGGATATAGGAGCTGTCTGCTTTCCAGGTGCCAACCCTCACCAACGATCAGCCACAGATAATAAGGAATTAAAACTTGAGTTGAAACACAAATAGACTGCACCTAACTGCATTTATGTCAGTGCTCATAATAACAAAGGCATCTGGAAGCGATTGTACTACCTCCAATTCACCACATCAGGCACATCACACCGTCATTTTCAAGTCAAAAGAAAAAGCGATAAGTGTTTAGCAGGCTGCAAATGTATGTATGTACGTCTGTACATCTCTCGCAGGTGCATCTGCTTCCCTATCCTGCTCAGTCAATCACGTTAAACAGAGAGTGTCATCAGTATGTACAGCATGTAAGGACTACAGTATTGATGCACTCGCTCAGCCGTGTGGAGTGCTGCACAAAAATCACTGAACACGGCAGGAATCGTTTATTTCTGAGAAGAGAAGGAATCGCTCCGAGCATAGGAATACTCGCAGCACTCGCTGAGCTTCTGTCTGCCTGACTTTGGGGATTAACCTTCAAGCTACCAACAGGAGGGAGATGGAGAAAAAAAATATAATAAAATACTGACAACAGATGAAGGCTAAAGTGCCACGGGTGAGCTAATGTTTAGCCGAGATCTAGTCATTAACCGGATATCAGCCCCTCGAACCTTGCCTCTTCGTGCGTTTCTAAGAATACATTTGTAAAAGATTCACCAATAAAGAAAGAGTTAATTTTTTTTCCACCCTCTCTCCAGCAAAAGAACAAAAACCACAAAGATGAAAAAACATCAGCAAAACACACACGGAATGACAAGAGAATGCCAGATTTGAAAGAAATATTTGCGATTTCTCAAGAGTCCACTTGAGTGGATAACGTTATAAGACTGTCAACAGATAAGGGCGGATTTTACGCATAGTTATGCACATTAACTCCTACTGCTACTCGTGGTTTTCAGAACTAACCAACTGTTGCCAATATTATCCATGGTTACAAGCCAAATTATTCATGCACTTCAATGGGCGCATTTTGTGAGATGCACATTCATTGTGCCTTTCCTCTCTAATTCAATTTGGGCAAGGTGTATGGGCCAATAACAGGGCCCAGGGGGATCATCTGAGAAAACAATAATCATCTCAATGAGCTTTAAAAGAAAAGCAAGATAATGGGAGCAATGAAAGGAAAATGCAGACAAATGTTAAGTGTGATGACGGGACATCTCCAACCAATTTATACTCGGCTCCAGACTTAGCATAGCATATCCATTTGGTTACGTGGCTATAAAAGGTTGTGACAGCCCGGGGCAGTATTTCACCAGATAATGGAGGACAGGAATCATTGCATGAGTTATAATTACTCCATCAAAATTATTAAGGAAGTAGTCCTATATACTTATACTGCCGCTCTACAGTTCATATCCGACCATCGGATCACTGTAGAAGGAATATTCAAGTGAGAACTTGTGAGCAGGATAAACACCTTATCCTTTTATCATATAATTTTCTACGAGTTTCGTCGGCCTGCCCAAACTTGACCAACACATTCGGAGGAAGCGCTAGATAGACAAGCTTAGTAAACCATTCATACAGTAAGATATAGATAGCCTGGAAGAAAATGCAAACTACACTAACACGATCTGACACAACTGATAAACACAAGTCACTCAATAGTAAGGTCCATTATACAGCATAGAAGGAGAGGAAAACAAGGAGGCAAATAAACTTATCTGAGATGGGATGGACCCACATTCATTGGACTGGAGCTTGGGAGAATTTGGATCATTGTAAAATGTGATTATAAGCATATTATAAAGAGAACTTAATTTTTCAAAAATAGATTTAAAGAAAAAAAATCTAAAAAAATAAAATAAATCCATCAAATCTAGTCTATGTAGAGGCATCTGGCAAAAAAGTGTACAAATATAAATGTGTCAGCCTATCCGCTGAATTGTCTTCAAACGACTTCCTCTTTGAGAACATCACCCCCTTATCCATACAGTGGCACCCATAAGAGGTATACTATTTGGGAGCCATCCCAGTACACTGTAAGCACACTGTGTGAACATACCCTTACAGTTGTGCTGGTTTTCAATGAATTATTGGTGCTGAGATCACAGTTGAGAGTTGGGGGTCACATATCTGGCGGCAGGATAGAACTTAACGTTTGCCTAATTCCTCAAGAGACCAGCAACTATTTGGAAGCAATTCTGTACATGAATGAAGTAATAACTATGAAATAACTCAGAACATTTCTGCCAAGTAGGACTCATTATTAGATTATTATTTATTTATAAAATCGCCCTTGATTCCAGAGCGCTATACAAGCGATAGGGGGTGACAAATAGAACATTACAAGATCAAAACACATTACATGAATAAGGTAAATGGCAGACTGATACATGGGGACAGAAGACCCTGTCTGCAAGGGCTTACAATCTATTACAGTATGAAATAGATGAATACGACACTGGCAACCTCCTCCCTAAGGGTATGTCCACATGCTGTCAAACTGCCGCTGATTTCCTACAACTGATGTGCAGAAAATCGGCAGAAGATCTTAGCTACATATTGATTTGCTTTGGTGCAGAAACATTGCACATTATCTGCTGTGTGTGAACACACCCTAGGCCCAGGAAGTATATAACAGAAGCAGGTGTAAACTCCATAGCAACCAATCCCAGCTCAGTTCACAGCTCTGGCAAAGTGAAAGCTAAGCTGTAATTGGTTGCTATAAGCAGTATACACCAGTTTCTGTTTGACAAATAAACTTAAGTCTGGACTAAAGTCAATGAATTGAACTCAGAATGTCCTAGTTAAAGGGGTACTCCAGCGGGGGGGCATTTTTTACCTGGGACCGGGGAGGAGGTGGCTGAGGGAAACTACGTCTACTCACCTTCGCGGTTCCAGCGGCGGGTCCCGCATCGCAGGGCTCTGCGGCGCTCCCCAGTTTCCGGCCACTTCCTGGTGTCTGACACGGGCCCGAGACGTGACGTTCCAGGTCCGCTCAGCCAGTCAGTGACAGAGGCGGGATCTGAGCGGACTTGAAACGGATCCCGCCTCCGTCACTGACTGGCTGAGCGGACCTGAGATGTCACGTCTCGGGCATGCGTCAGACACCAGGAAGCAGGCGGGAAAAGGGGACCGGAGGGCTGCGATGCGGGACCCGCCGCTGGAACTGGGGAGGTGAGTGGACTTCGTTTCTCTCAGCCACCTCCTCCCCGGTGTCAGTAAAAAAATGTCCCCGCCCCGCTGGAGTACCCCTTAAACATCTTAAATCTAGTGAATTTTTATTTAAAATCTCAAGCATTCCAGTACTTGTCAGCTGCTGTATGTCCTGTAGGAAGTGGTGTATTCTTTCCAGTCAGACACACTGCTCTCTGCTGCCACCTCTGTCTGCGACAGGAACTATTCAGAGCAGTAGCAATGCCCCATAAAAAAGCTCTACTGCTTTGGACAGTTCCTGACACAGACAGACAGAGGTGACAGCAGAGAGCACTGTGCCACCTAAGGGTATGTAAACACTGAGTAATACAGGTAGAATTCCGCTGCGAAGTGCGGAATCCCGCCTGCCTCAGTGTGTCAATGGGATGGCTCACAAGCCTCTGCTTCCGCCGATCTCCGCTCAAAGAACTGACATGAATTCCGCCTGTATTACTCAGTGTGAACATACAGTACCCTTACTGCACTTCTTATGTTAAAATAAACCATTAAAATCGACACATTTTAGATTTCACAATCCCAGACTTCTTGTCATTCTCCACATTTCAGCATAAGACATGAATATGTACCGATCCTACATTCAGCTATTTGACCGCCAAGTAAAAGGGCACAGAATTAACTCCTGATATCTGGGAATGTACTTCTTAAGGGTTTAGCTGCGACGGAAATTTACTAAAAGCAGCAGCAGCAATGAATATATAAGTAACAATAAATGCAATCACACAATGTAAGCAGACATTATTTTTTCATTACAGACTGAGATAACCTTGGATCAGTAATTCCTATTGAGATCTATTAATTACGGCCATTACATTCCAGCGTTATTTTTGGCTTTACTGCAGCTAATATCTAAGGCCAGTTTAATCCTATTTATGTAATTGGCCACTATTGTACTAAGGCGTCACATAATGAATGCTTCTATTACTACTCTATGCGATAATTGAGGAAGTCTGAGCAGCGACATGTTACTGTATGTGTAACGCTAGTAACATTCTCTTACAAGTGTGATAAGCAATTTATCCAGCGTCATTTTACAGATCAGCTGGAGTTTCTCTCCTGGAAACCTGTGAACCATTGCAGTAAAGTCGGCATCATCAGTATTTTATGGCAATTTTTACATTTTTAAATTATAGTTCACATTATGAAATCACAGCGATGGCCAAATATCTGGATTATAATGACTTCAATGCAGACATGTATAATGAATACTGTACATTGCTAACAGCTTGTATTCTAAATATAGATGGATCATTGAGTCATACAGAGCAAGGCATGCAAAGATAGGCAGCCTGGATAATGGGGTGGTTGTCAGGGTGAAAGATGGAAAAACACGGATCACATATGTTCAATAACTGCATGGATCAAATCCCTGCTTTACATCAATTCAGCAAGAGCTATAATAATTCTAAATACAGGCTGATGGTCAGTACAGACTATGAACACGAAGCCATTGATTGCCATGGGCTTTTATAGGTTTCCAGGTACCAATCATTAAGAAGAAGTGGCAATCACAAGATGTAACTAATGGGATCTTTATGCATTATTCACTTTGACTGGATTTCCCCCAAAGATGCGATCCCACCTCTGGGACCTGCACCTATCTCAAGACTGAGGGCCTTTAGACCCCTTCTGACCTTGTTGCTGGTGTCAGAGATAATCAGGGAGCCAAAAACAGCGGATCTAGCTGTTTTACACAGTGTTTATAACTCCCATTGGTGTTGATGGGAGTTACATAAAAAGCATAGTGTGTGAGCAGATCCAATTCAATCAGAAATGTACGGCATAATCTGTGGATATGCCATGAATGTCTCTGGTGGATATATACTCCTTTATTGGCTGGTCTTCACTAACCTCCAGAACGGTACCAGGGAACCATTCATATGTTTCATGCAGCAAGAGACAGGCACCTTCACTACAATGCTCTATGATTTGCTCCTAACACAGCTGGTTGCAGAAAAATTATAGTTTTAGGGTCCATTCACACATACAGGATCGACATCCATCAATATCAATGGAATCAAATGAATACACCCCACACAAAATCTGCAGCAGATTCTGTACATGTGAATAGATCGGAAAGACAAAGGCCAGGAACTGGATATGCATTCAAGGAGGTGTCTCTTGACTGACAGGCCTCTCCCTATACCTATACTTATTGCAAATTTTGATGTGAAGTCAAGGGGAACATAAATGGACATGCTGAAGAGTTCATATCCCCTGGTGCAGACCATGTGGATGAGATTTCTTAAAAACCCATCCACTACTGTTACATGCTATGGATTGTCCATCTGCCCATATGGACAAGGAAGTATAAGAATATCTTATGAGATGAATGAGCACACAAATTTGACCCTATTTAAATACAAAAAGACAACATAACTACTGAGTGTTATGCTGCGTTTACACAAAACGATAATTGGCCCGATCGTACGATTAATGTGTAGGAGTACCGATTTTTTTCCCATAATGATCAGCGTTTAGACGGTACGATATATCGTATGGAAAATTCGTTTTGCGATCGCTTAAGCCTATCTCGCACATAGGATAAATCGGTGACTGACTGTTTACACGGAACGATATGCGAATTTTTTTGCAAACTACGAACGCCGATCTTAGAACATGTTGTAAGATCAAAATTTCTCGTTCGTCGTTTGATCGTTCGCAGCGTTTACACGTACGATCATCGTTCGAATTCGATAGTTATCTTGTGAATTCGCACGATAATCGTTTCGTGTAAATGCAGCATTAAAGAGGCAAATACAACTAACAAGAAACATAACTCGTAATGAAGGCTGAAAATTTGGATGAAAATTGGATATTTCATTTACCCTGAAACCAGACAGCAGAACGGCTATAGACAGAGGATGTTTAAATACAAAATAATGAAAAGAACGCGGCAAAACGTTCAATATAATGATAAACGCTTCCCGCCACTCACATGTATACACATCGGGCCCATGATACGAATTTAGTTAATAGGAATCAGAAATGGAAAAATTGACTAGATTTGTAGCAAGTGTAAACATTGAATAATTCACGGGTACGGGATGTACTGTACTCATTAGTAAGAGATAGACAGGGTTAATGAGGCAGAGGAAGAAAGCCTTGTGAGCCAAGTGCCATCCATGCGCAGTGGGAGGGCCATTTAAGGGAGAGGTTTTTTCTAGATGTATGAATTGCTACATTGCTAAAGACATCATTTCACACTTTTTTTTTCTTTTTGCAGCGTTAACCTCTCATTTTGTTACTACATTCTCCAAAATGTCAATTTAATGTCCTGAAAAAACCCCAGCGTGTAGGATAACCTTTGAAATTTCACACAATACTGATCAAAGTCGAAAAGCCACAGCAAAAGCAACAGGAACTCGAGCACTCTGCCGTACGTAAAAAAGGCTCAAACTAGCTTGGGAAATTCTTCTATGCTAAATAAATAATAGTAACATAGTGCTACATCCTTTGATATTAAATCAATGCAAAGAAATATACCTCTGATGGCCTGCATTCATTTCATGGCGTCATGTAATAACGCTCCAGGTTCAGACATAATTCTGTTATTATTTATACTGCCGCCGCTTCTTTTTATTGCACATTTATATAAACTCTCAACCAATTATTTTCGGAGCATGATGGAAAATTACGGCAGAATCTTTTTCAAGGAATTTATCACTGGCCATCAAAGCAATAGTCTGTTAAAAGCAAAAGACCATTTATAAGTCAAATGATTAAAGCGACTCTGTACCCACAATCTGTCCCCCCCAAACCACTTGTACCTTCGGATAGCTGCTTTTAATCCAAGATCTGTCCTGGGGTGCGTTCAGCAGGGGATGCAGTTATTGTCATAAAAACAACTTTTAATCCTGCAGCGCTGTGTCTAACGGCCGGTGCTTACATTTGTATATGCATTAGGCTGGTACCCCCTCTTCGTCCTTCCTCCCCACCGTCCTACTCATTAGCAATGATCCAGGAACATTTACTGCTGTTTGAGCTTTGAACAGGTGTATTAACGATTCAGCCCATGTTCATTATACACACAGGTGGTGAATAGGAAGCAATCTGCCTGGAGCATTCCTAATGATAAGGAGGGTGGGGAGGAAGGAAGGAGAGGTGGTGCCAGCCTAATGCATATACAAATGTAAGCCCCGGCCGTTAAGACACAGCACTGCAAGACTAAAAGTTGTTTTTATGACAATAAATGCATCCCCTGCCAAACGGACCCCAAGACAGATCTTGGATTAAAAGCAGCTATCTGAAGGTACAAGTGGTTTGGGGGGGTCAGATTGTGGGTACAGAGTCGCATTAAATGTGGTTTTAAACAGCACAGTAGTAGAAAGAGACAGGTAAGGCTAGGTTCACAGTGCGCCTAGCTGTCATGGCAACTAAATGATACTGTGATGGTGATCAGATGCCAGAAGTGTTCAGCATGTGGCTTCTAATAATGCTGTGGTCAGTATTAAATGATTGAAGTGAAGCAGCTGAAAACAGAGTCGTCTCCTATCTCAACCATTTCCTGTGGCTGTCAGCCTCATACAGCAGCTAACGCCCACTGTGTATGGAGTGCACTCTGCTCCTAAACCCACTGCATACTGCCTGGCCCAACACATGGTGTACATGCAATGTCAAATTTGGTTAAGAGTTAAAAGGGGGGAGGGCGAGGGCCTGCTGAGACCCTCTTGTAATCCCAGAAACAGGATCTGAAGCCTCGCATCCGAATGGCGCAGCAGTCATATGTGTGTACTGACGCCCTTTTCAATACCTATGAGAGCTGCCCACGTTTTGGAACCCCACTCTTGAGATCTCAAGGGGTTTAATTGTGGATATAGGGAATATATGTTAACAGTTAGACAACTCCTTTATATTGTACCTGTAACGAAGTGTAGTGAACCTGGCACAGCGTATTAACCCTTTAAGGACGTGGCCAATTTTCATTTTTGCGTTTTCGTTTTTTTCCTCCTTGTATTTAAAAGGCCACAGCACTTGCATTTTTCCACCTAGAAACCCACATGAGCCCTATTTTTTGCGTCACTAATTGTACTTTGCAATGACAGGCTGATTTTTTGCATAAAGAACACTGCAAAATCAGAAAAAAATTCAAAGTGTGGTGAAATTGGGGGAAAAAAAAACGTATTTCATTTATTTGGGGGGGGGTATTTGTTTTTACGCAATTCGCCCTGGGGTAAAACTGACTTGTTGTGAATGTTCCTCAAGTAGTTACGATTAAAACGATATATAACATCAAACTTTTCTTTTATCTGATGGCCTGTAAAAAATTCAAACCATTGTTAACAAATATACGTTCCATAAAATCGCTCTATTCCCAGGCTTATAGCGCTTTTATCCTTTGGTCTATGAGGCTGTGTGAGGTGTCATTTTTTGCGCCATGATGTGTTCTTTCTATCGGTACCTTGATTGCGCATATACGATTTTTTGATTCCTTTTTATCACAATTTTTCTGGATTTGATGTGACCAAAAATGCGCAATTTTGCACTTTGGGATTTTTTGGTGCTTACGCCGTTTACCGTGCGAGATCAGGAATGTGATTAATTAATAGTTCGGGCGATTACGCATGCAGCGATACCAAACATGTTTATTTATTTACTTTTATTTAAAACATGGGAAAAGGGGGATGATTCAAACTTTTATTAGGGGAGGGGGCTTTTTACTAATAACACTTTTTTTTTTTTTACACATATACTAGAAGCCCCCCTGGGGGACTTCTAGTATATACACTTTGATCTCTCATTGAGATCTTTGCTTTATACTTATACAGCAAAGATCAATGAGATCGGTACTCGTTTGCTTTTGGCTGCTGCAGCTGAAAACAAACGAGTGCCGAGCCGGGGTCGGCGCCATCTTGGAGCGGACCCCGGCCGGCACCACACACGGAGATTGCTCCTCCGGGACAACGTCCCAGAGGAGCGATCTCCCCCACTAGACACCCGGGAACCGCTGCATCCGGTAATCAGAGGCAGCTGTCAACTTTGACAGCTGCCTCAGATTACCTAATTAGCGGGCACGGCGATCGGACCGTGCCGCTAATAGCCGCGGTCCCGGGCTACACGCGGCACCCGGGATCGCGGCGGTTCAGAGCAGGGTCGCCGCGGGGCCCCGCTCTGAACACCTCCTTGGGACATATGACGTACGGGTACGTCATATGTCCTTAAGAGGTTAATGGAGATGACTATGCTATGTTGGTACTGCAAGCATCCCGCGCTTTGAATCAATTGGGGTCATGCGCATTACCAACCTTGCATGATCGTCTGCGTGTAAGACTACTTTTTAACACAAGGAAATCTTCTTAAAAGTCAGGGGTCGTCTTATATGCTGGGTGCTGAAAAACATCAGAACAGCATAGGAGAATTTGTGGTCGCCGCATACGGTGGGGGGAGCTCAAAAACAGCGACTGTATGAAGAGCAGAGCAAACTGCAGGCGTTTTACCCGTCTGGCCCGCTCTTGTTTCCTCCCGTTGTTAGTGTACCTTCTTCTCTGCCAATTAGATCTCGCTGCTGAGGACTGCCATGAAGAGGCGCAGGCGCACATGTGCGAGATCTGAAAGGCAGAGAAGGAGGTACAAGTAATACCGGTAGGATACAAGGACAGGCCAGACGGGGGAAAGGGGAGAGTTTTTCTGGGCACAGCGCCACTCTTCAATATCTCTTTTTTTTCACACGCCGGACGCCTATAGCTTGCCCTGCCCTTCATACAGTTGCTGCATAAAGAGGGGATGCAGGCGTTTTTGAGCTCCCTTGTATCCTATTACTGTACCTCCTTCTCTGTCTCTCAGATCTCGCTGCTGTCTGATTTTCTTTATTAATTTTTATTTGGTGAGCGTTGGAAGAGGGGTAGTCTTAAACGGCAAATATATCACAAACTCTATATTTTAGCTGGAAATTTGGGAGTCGTCTTATAAGCCAGAAAATACAGTTATATACTCACATGTGTGTGTGTGTATATATACTGTATATATATATATATATATATATATATATATATATATATATATATATATATATAGTGAGTCCAAGAAGTATTTGATCCCTTGCTGATTTTCTTTGTTTGCCCACTAATAAAGACATGATCATTCTATACTTTTAATGGTAGATGTATTCTTACATGGAGAGACAGAATATTAAAAAGAAGATCCAGAAAATAAATCTAAGGAATATATATTAATTGATTTGTATTTCATGGAGTGAAATAAGTATTTGATCCCTTAGTATTCATTAGCAGTTCTGGCTTTTACAGACCAGTTAGACACTCCCAATCAACTTGTTACCTGACCTGAAGCCACCTGTTCTCACTAATCACTTGTGTGAAAAACAACTGTCCACAGAATCAGACAGATCACACAGATTTCAAGTCTCCAACATGGGTAAAACCAAAGAGCTGTCACAGGACCTCAGAGTCAGAATTGTTGACCTTCACAAAGCTGGAATGGGCTACAAAAAGATTAGTAAGGTGTTGGATGTGAAAGTAACAACTATTGGTGCAATTATCAGAAAGTTTAAAGAGTATAACATGACAATCAACAGACCCGGCCCGGTGCTCCAAAGAAGATTTCGCCTCGTGGGGTGGCAATGATGCGGAGAACAGTTAGAAATCGTCCTGCAACCACTCGGTAGGAGTTAGCAAATGACCTGAAGGCAGCTGGGACCACAGTTTGCAAGGAAACAATTGGCAACACTTTGCGCAACAATGGGTTCACCTCCTGCAGTGCCCGAAAGGTACCCCTGCTGAAGAGAGCACATGTGGAGGCGCGCCTCAAGTATGCCAATGATCATTTGAAAGATGAACCAAGCTATTGGGAGAAGGTTTTGTGGTCAAATTGAACTTTTTGGCCTCAACTCCACCCGCCATGTGTGGAGGAAGAAAAATGCTGCCTATGACCCCAAGAACACGGTGCCCACCGTTAAGCATGGAGGTGGAAGCATAATGTTTTGGGGGTGTTTCTCTGCCAAGGGTACAGGGCTACTTCACCGCATCACTGGGAAGATGGATGGAGCCATGTACCGCACAATCCTGAGGGACAACCTCCTCCCCTCTGCCAGGGTTCTGAAAATGGGCCGTGGTTGGGTCTTCCAACATGATAACGACCCTAAACATACAGCAAAGGCAACAAAGGATTGGCTCAAGAAAAATCACATTAAGGTCATAGAGTGGCCCAGCCAGTCGCCAGACCTCAATCCGATCGAAAATCTATGGAGGGAGCTGAAGGTCAGAGTTGCCAAGCGACAGCCCACCAACCTTCATGATTTAGAGAGAATCTGCAAAGAAGAGTGGGCCAAACTCGTGGTTAACTACAACAAACGTCTCACCGCTGTGCTTGCAAACAAAGGCTTTGCCACTAAGTATTGAGTGTGTTTGGCAAGAGGGATCAAATACTTATTTTCCTCATTGAAATACAAATTAATTAAAATATATTCTTTAACCCCTTAAGGACAGAGCCTGAAATGGCCTTAAGGACCGGAGCAAATTTTATGAATTTGACCAGTGTCACTTTATTCATTAATAACTTCGGGATGCTTTTACCTATCCGGCTGATTCTGAGATTGTTTTCTCGTGACATATTGTACTTCACATTTCTTGTAAATTGGAGTCGATACTTATAACGAATCTTTATGAAAAAACCCAAAATAGCGTGAAAAATTGTGAAAAAATGCATTTTTCCAACTTTAAAACTTTTCTGCTTATACAGAAAATGGTTATACCACATAAATTATATATTAAATAGCATTAGCAGCATGTCTACTTTATGTTGGCGGCATTTATTAAACTATATTTCATTTTTTTTAGACAATAGGAAGCTTAAAACATTAGCAGCAAATTTCCAAATTTTCAGTAAAATTTCAAAATCAGATATTTTTAGGGAACTGTTCAGGTTTAAAGTGTATTTGAGGGGACTGTGTGTTAGAAAGCCTCACGAAGCACCCCATTTCAGAAACTGCACCCCCTAAACTCTGCAAAAGCACATCCAGAAAGATTTTTAACCCTTTAGGGGAGTCACAGAAATAAAAGCTAAGTGTGTAAGAAATTTGAAAATTTTAATTTTCTGTGCAGAGATTTTATTGTAATCCAATATTTTTCATAATTATAAACCTATTACCAGAGAAATGCACCCCAATATTGATTGCCCCATTTCTGCAGTTTATAGAAATACCCCATATGTGGCCCTATTGCGCTATTTGACGCAACCACAAGCCTCAGATATAAGGGAGCGCCTAGTGAATTTCAATGGCTCCGTTATTTTTGGTCATTTTTGACTGTACCACTTCAGGTTGGCAGAGGCTCTGGGGTGCCAAAACCTAAAAAACACCCCTAAAGGGACACCATTTAGAAAACTACACCCCTCAAGGAATGTAACAAGGGGTGCGGTGAGCATCTGGACCCCACAGGTGCTTCACAGATTTTCCAAACAATATGGCTTGAAAAAAGACTAAAGTATTTTTTACACTAAAATGTTGTTCTAGCCTTCAATTTTTCATTTTCACAAAGGGATAAAAGGAAAAAAAAAACACAAAACATGTAGCGCAGTTTCTCCCGAGTACGGAAATACCCCATATGTGGACATAAAGTGCCAAGCGGGCGCAGGACGAGCCTCCAAAGGGAAGGAGCGCCAATTGGCTTTTGGAAGCTGGATTTCACTGGAATGGATTTCAAGGGCCATGTCGCATTTACAGAGCCCTCGTGCTGCCAAGACACTGGAAACCCCCCACAAGTGACCCCATTCTGGAAACTACACCCCTCAAGGAATCTAACAAGGGGTGCAGTGAGCATATGGACCCCACTGGTGACGGGCACAAATGTGGAAAAATGTGACGTGAAAGTGAAAATTTTCATTTTTTCACTTTCATGGCACAAATGTGCCCGTCATCCAGGGGTCCATATCCTCACTGCACCCCTTGTTAGATTCCTTGAGGGGTGTAGTTTCCAGAATGGGGTCACTTGTGGGGGGTTTCCAGTGTTTTGGCAGCAGGAGGGCTCTGTAAATGCGACATGGCGTTCATCATCCATTCTAGCCAAATCCAACCTCTAAAATCCAAATGGCGCTCCTTCCCTTCGGAGGCTTGCCCTGCACCCACATGGCGCTTTATGTCCACATGTGGGGTATTTACGGACTCGGGGGAAATTGCTCTACACATTTTGTGTGTTTTTTTCTCTTTTAACCCCTTGTGAAAATGATAAATTCAAGGCTAGACCAACATTATAGTGTAAAAAATTTAATATTTCATTTTCACGCCACATTGTTCCACATTTGTGCCCGTCACCAGTGGGGTCCATATGCTGACTACACCCCTTGTTACATTCCTTGAGGGGTGTAGTTTCCATAATAGGGTCACTTGTGGGGGGTTTAACTGTCTTGGCAACACAGGGGCCTTTTGAATGCAACATGGCCCCTCGAAATCCATTCCATCCAAATCCAGCCTTCAAAAACCAAATGGCGCACCTTCCCTTTGGAGGCTTACCCTGCACCCGCATGGCGCTTTATGTCCACATGTGGGGTATTTCCGTACTCAGGGGAAATTGCTCTACACATTGTGTTTTTTTTTATCTTTTAACCCCTTGTGAAAATGAAAAAATCAAGACAAGATCAATGATTTAGAGTAAAAATTTTAAAAAAATTACACTAAATGTTGGTCTAGCCTTGATTTTTTTCCATTTCCACAAGGGGTTAAAAAAGAAAATGAACACAAAACGTGTAGGGTAGTTTCCCCTGAGTACGAAAATACCCCACATGTGGACATAATTTGCCATATGGGCACAGGGCAAGTCACCAAAAGGACAGAGCGCCATTTAGAGGCTGGAATGGGGGATGGAGGCCATGTCGCAATTACAAAGCTCCTGTGCTGCCAGAACAGTAGAAACCCCCAACAAGTGACCCCATTCTGGAAACTACACCCCATAAGGAATCTAACAAGGGGTGCAGTGAGCATATGGACCCCACTAGTGATGGGCACATGTGTAGGACATGTGCCGTGAAAATAAAAAATACCATTTATTTCATTTTCACGTCCCAAATGTGGCCGTCACCAGGGGGCCATATACCCGCTGCCCCACTTGTTAGATTCCTTATGGGGTGTAGTTTCCAGAATGGGGTCACTTGTGGGGGGTTTCTACTGTCCTGGCCGCACAGAGGCTTTGTAATTGCATCATGGTATCCTCTAATGGGAATGGCGGCCATACCTACTTAGCTGGGGAAAAGGGACAATTCTAATTTATTTGGGGGTATTAGGCCAATTATTAGTTTATAAGGTTGGAAATGACAGGTGTCCATCAAATTCAACCTGTGTTGATCCAGAGGAAGGCAAAAACCCCTCGTGAGGCAGACGACAGTAGCCTCATCACAGGGGAAAAATTCCTTCCCGACTCCATAATGGCGATCAGAATAATCCCTGGATGAATGTGACCCCTGAAATAGGAATAAGGGACAGAATTTAGATAATGTAGAACTCCGATGACGTGTGGTACGCCTTGAAGCGATCCAGTATGCAGAGGCCGGGGGGATCAGGACAGGTGTCACACTGGAAAATGTTGTCCTTCCTGATCCCCCTGTTACTCCACACTCTGCACTTCTTCTGGGGTCTCCTGTTCTCCAGTGTGGGGGACGTCACCTGGAAAATGTTGTCCTGGTGCGATACGGGGTCCTTCATATCCAGAAGCGCTGGGTCCGCTCCATGGCTGCTAAATATTAGGGCTCTATTACTACTTCTGATATGTTCGGATCGTGCCGCAAGCTACAGTAGCTCGGGCAGCGAGGGACCGGAAGAGGGGGTGCTGGTATAAAGGTTATCCCCGTACAGGTGGTGACCTTTATCCAGCAGTGGGATGATCAGTTCCCGGACGATCTTCCCACTTGTTCCGAGGATGGGGGGGGGGGCATCTGGGGCTGGATTCGAGTGTCCCTTCCTTCATACACTCTAAGGGTACGTGCACACTGCGGAATCGCGAAGGATAACCCTTTGTGCATTCCGCATTTGGCACCCGCCGGCGGACTGATGCAGGCGCACGTCTCCGTCCGTGTCGTAGACTCCATTCTATGCACGGGCGGATTCCGCTCTGCGTCCAACGTGTTGATGGAATGACGGATAATGGAATCCGCCTGTGCATAGGATAGAGTCTATGACACAGGCGGAGACGCGCCCCTGCATCAGTCCGCCGGCGGGTGCCAGCTGCGGAATGCACAAACGGTTATCCTTCGCCATTCCGCAGTGTGCACGTACCCTAAATCTGTAAGTGTACCCTGAGGTACTCTCACAGAGTTTGTAGAATTTCACGCCATACCGTCATCTCTTATTGGGACGGTACTGGCGGAAAAGACGTGTCTGGGGGGCAGCGTACGCTACGCTACTCCCAGACACGTCACTGGATGATGAGGAGGATGAGGATGAATGGAGGAAAGAAGGATCCCCCCAATTCATCCTCACTGGCTGTTTCGGTGTCGGAGGCAATAATAATGTATGCGTCCGACACCGAAAACACCCTGGGGGCCATCTTTATATGGGGATTGGTATATGGGGTATGTAGTGGTGTAGTGTAAAACTTTATTCAATGTAGTGTGGTGTAATGTAGTGTTTTTTTACGTGTTTTTTACAGTAAGTATACAAAAAAAACCTACGCCAAAAATGGTGTTGCTGATGAATGCCGCACTTATGTTCGGCACTTATCAGCAGACCGTGGCAGTAGGATATAAAAAAAAAACACCCTACGCCAAAAAGGAGGAGTTGCTGATTAGCAGCGCACTTTCGTGCGATGCTGATCAACACTCAGCGGCGATAGGGTGCGGAAAATAGAAAAAAAAAAAATTGGGAAAAAAAATTTTTTTTTTACTACATTCTGAACATCCCTGTAGTGGCTGATACGTGTATTACACTTATCAGCCGCTAGGGGGCAGAAGAGCGCAAGATCCGAAAATAGACGACGCTGGAGCCGGAAAAATACGAAAATAGACGACGCTGGAGCCGGAAAGAGACGATCGGGACTCACGGAAGAAGCCGAAGTCCCGACAAGAGGAAGTGGACGCCGGGAACCCGGAAGACGCCGATCAGGACCCCGGGACAGGTGAGTAATGTACAAATACCTGCTCCGGACCCCTCAGCTACCTAGCTGAGGGGTCCGGAGCAGGTATTTATTACTTGTGGGGACTTTGATCGCTGTGAACGGCCGGCCGGCTGGCCGGCCGTTCACGGCGATCGGGACGGTGGTACCGTGACCACCATTACTTTTTACAGTAATGGCGGTCGGTGCCGTCCTCGGACAGCACCGACCGCCATTTTTTTCCGGGTCATCGGGCCACCGATGGCCCGGAAAGGTTCCGATCGCCGCTATGGGCTTATCAGCCAATAGCGGCGATCGTCGGCATGGGGGGGGTTAACAACCCTCCATGCCGACAGGGAGAGATGGCCTGCTATGTATTATAGCAGGCTATCTCCCCCGATCGGGACCCGGCCGGCCGCGGCGCCCGTTTAAAGGGATGACGTACCGGCACGTCATGGGTCCTTAAGTGACAGTGATCCATGACGTGCCGGTACGTCATGGGTCCTTAAGAGGTTAAAATTATATTCTGGATTTTTTTCTTGATATTCTGTCTCTCCGTGTTAGAATACATCTACCATTAAAAGTATAGAATGAACATTTCTTTATTAGTGGGCAAACAAAGAAAATCAGCAAGGGATCAAATACTTCTTGGACTCACTGTATATGTATGGAACCTATATATATATACACATACATACATACACACATACACACACACATACATACACACACATATCTAGACTGGTGAAAAGGAAATAAAATCAGTTGTCTGTGACTGCCACCTAGAAACCATCAACAAGCAGGTTCCATCTTGATCAATGATTGTTTTTTGTTTTTTTTTACCACACAAACATCCTTATGCACTTATAAGCCAATAAAATGCATAGTACAAAGAGCTCTTATTTACAGCAAACAATAAAAAAAAAGTTAAAAATAAAAATGAAAACAGAATAAAACCATAATTAAGACATATTACAAGTAAACTCTCCAGGCTAGATGTTTCAGATAGAAGCAGATGTAGCAGAAAATACACAGAAGGTGAAATGAGGCAGGTGTCAGACTGAGCAAATGTGCGATACAGGAGGGGATGTTTGCCTGAAGAGCTGGATTGAAGCCAATGCTGCTTCATATGAACTTTTAATACACACCCACTAAATACAGAAAGATATGGGTGATGCATCAGAGCTCCTCACATATTCCGGATAAACTCTATAATCTCAATGTTATGTGTTGTGGTAAAGGAAAGAAAAGCTTATAAAACCTAAAAAAAAAGACCTGCTGAGCAAAAAGGAAACAAACATGCTTAGCCCCTTGATCCAGGAACATTTAATTTTTAGATTTTTTTATTTTCCTAGCTTTCTAAGAGCCACAACTCTTATTTTTCCATCTCTGTAGCCATATGAGGCCTGGTTTACTGCAGGATCAATTGTACTTTATAACGACAACCTTCATTTTAGCATAAAATACACTACAAAACTAAAAACATTATTTATTACATTAAGAAAAATATACAATTTTGGTGGGTGGGTGGTTTTGTTTTTTTATACAATTCCAACAATAGTGAATTTGCATAGTTTTTGTTGGGTTTAAAATGGTTTACATCACCATATACTGACCCTTATAACTTTTATTTAAAGTGTCACTGTCGTGAATTTTTTTTTTGCAGAAATCAATAGTCCAGGCGATTTTAAGAAACTTTGTAATTGGGTTTATTATCCGAAAAATGCATTTTTATCATGAAAAAGCAGTTTGAAGCTCTCCCCCCTGTCTTCATTGTTCTCCTATGGAGAGGGCTAAAGAAAAGACCAAAACAGGACAACAAAGAGTTAATCTACA
Organism: Dendropsophus ebraccatus; assembly: GCF_027789765.1. Lineage (NCBI taxonomy): Eukaryota > Metazoa > Chordata > Amphibia > Anura > Hylidae > Dendropsophus > Dendropsophus ebraccatus. The sequence continues at coordinate 61,500,871 of NC_091455.1, forward strand.
AATCCCTCACGGGATATCTCCTGTGACAGTCACCAGTGACCTGTCTGAGCTCGGATTACAGCTGTCACCCAGCTCCGTGCCTGTAATCCTCTGTTATCTGCTTTCTGCTGCCGGCTAACTCCCTCCTTCCTCCTCCCCCCTCCCCTCTCCCTAGAGCAGACAGGGTACGTCTCCTGCAACAAGTCACAATTTTCAGATTTTTCAGAGTGGATGAAAAAGAGGAAGGAGGGGGGGACCTGGGAAAAGGCTTTTTACATGCAGATAATGGCAGATTTGGCTAATAAACCCAATTACAAAATTTCTTAAAATCGCCTGGACTATTGATTTCTGCAAAAAAAAAAAATACGACAGTGACTCTTTAAGGCTGCGTTCACACTACGTATATTTCAGTCAGTATATGTATATTTCAATCAGTACTGCAACCAAAACCAGGAGTGGATTAAAAACACAGAAAGGCTCTGTTTACACAATGTGGAAATTGAGTGGATGGCTGCCATTTAATGGCAAATATTTGCTGTTATTTTAGAAAAACGGCTGTTATATTGAAATAATGGCAGTTATTTACTGTTATATGGCGGCCATCCACTCAATTTCACCATCGTGTGAACAGAGCCTTTCTGTGTTTTTAATCCACTCCTGGTTTTGGTTGCAATACTGACTGAAATATACTGACTGAAATATATGTAGTGTGAACGCAGCCTAAGGCTGGGTTCACACTACAAATATTTGAGGCTGTATTTTTGAGGCTGTATAGCAACCAAAACAAGGAGTGGATTGAAAACACAGAAAGGATCTGTTCACATAATGTTGTAATTGAGTGGATGGCCGCCATTTAATGGCAAATATGTGCTGTTATTTTAAAACAACGGCTGTTGTAGTGAAATAATGGAAGTTATTTACCGTTATATGGCGGCCATCCACTCAATTACAACATTATGTGAACAGATCCTTTCTGTGTTTTCAATCCACTCCTGGTTTTGGTTGCTATGAGGACCTGAAATGAGGACCAAATACAGCCTCAAATATACATAGTGTGAACCCAGCCTTAACCTATAGAGCTGTATGAGAAATAGATTTGTGCACTATGATCTGTTCTTTTTGCAACCGTTCTGAAGCAGATGGGACTTTTCTAGCATTTTTATTCAATGTCTACTGGGGTGTAATGTGAACATAAACGCAATGCTGCCATTTAGTATAAGGCAGCTACCCAACAGTACCAGCGCGTTGGAGGGTAGGGTACAGATTCACTTTAAAGCTAATCTAATTGTTGACATTGCACAGACGACAGAAGTAGTATAAGCACCGTTCACAGGATGTGAAGGAGGAAAGCCTAAACAAATTAAAATTTTTTACTCCTAACATAAAAGCCATATTGGCTTTTTTTACGGTACAACTGTAATTTAAAATTACACCCTTAATTTTACCATAACGCAGAAACAAAATAAATAAATAAAATTATTTGTGAAGTAAAACAACAATTTTGCAAAATAAGTAGTGGTGGTGTGTTTTTAAGCCATTCACCATACAGTAAAACTGACATAAGTTATCCTTAGGTCTGGATGGTAACAATCATACCCAATTTGTGTAGCTTTCCCTGCGTTTTATTTTTACAAATAAGAAATTGCTTTAAAAATCGCCATATTCTGACCCTTAGAACTTTACTTTTACATCTGAATAGTTGTTTGGGGGATTATTTTTTTTGCACCATGGTGTATATGTGCAGTTTCATTTTTTTTTGTTTTGTTTATGACATTTACCATGTGGGACCAATAACACTACATTCTGTTCTGACAGTTCTGCATGCAGCAATACCAAATTTTATTTATCAAGGTTCTTTTTTTTTTTAACTTTTTTATATAAAAATGGGAAAAGGAGAAGATTTGAACTTTAATCATGGGATTTTTTTTTTTTTAATATATATTTTTTTTTTATTACTTTTTTCTTTAATGGATCAGCTGGATTATTGCTCTGCTGAGCCAGACTACATTAGCAGTGGCAGGTCAGCAGCTATGGAGGGTAAGTATAGGCCTTCAGCTTCAGAAGTGATTGATTGCAGGGGGGCCGATCAATCAACATGTGCAGCACCTATAATTTGGACATTTAAATACTTCAATCGCTATTGATCGCACATTTAAATGGATTACTGACAACAGTGGGATCACTCATGTTAGCCGGTAGCGGCTGGTGTCTGCTGTACATAGCGGCAGAAACCCGCTGTGCATGGACTGGGCTCAGCTCCTGGGTCCCCTGCACGCTGCCCTTCCCCTGCATAGCCTGCTAATTAATGTAGGGCAGTTGCAAAGGGGATAACAAACAATAAATAGGGTTATGTATAAGCGTACAATGTATCCATCCCCCCCCTTGGTTGAACTTGTTGGACATGTGTCTTTTTACAACTGTACTATGTAACTACGTGTCATGAAGCTAAAAAAAGTATAATCAGAAGTGTACTACAAACATATGTAAAGGAGAACAAACTGATCTTTTAGTAAAGTAACTTACATCACTGCTTGTCTCTCCCATGGATCTATTCACCCCCTGGCTGCCTTTCTGAACTGTGACCCTGCTGTTGACATTGAACAGTGCCGATCACTTTCCCACAATCCCCTTTGCTTACATGTGAAGTGAAAACCAACTGCCGGTACTAATGGGACAGATCAGGAGACTCAACTGAACTCAGTGTGAGTGACCCAACCTAGAGGATGCCCAAGGGGCCGTAACCAAAGGCAACAGGTTATCAAAATAATTCAGCACATGGGGGATTATCGAGTCTATATCTCTCTAAAGATAAAACATTTTAAGAAATTCTTGTACATTTGAAATATGTTTCATTTAACATAAGGCAACAGTATTGTTTGAAAGGGTTAATTTTTTTTCAAATTATGTTCACATGTGTCTATGTAAGACTCCTCCTACAAAAGAGTAGTACAAGTGCACTAGGTGTGAACAAGGATCTTGCCGAAACGCATTAGAAATGTTCTTTTTTTTCCATTACTGTCCCATATTGAAAATAAAAGACAAGCTTTTAATTCACATCGTTGCTGAAAAAAAATGTTTTTTTAATGCATCAGTACAGACCTAGTTTTCTTCCCGACACAACACCTTTAAGGGTTTATGTCACTAACATGTTATTATAATAGTTGCAGCTGTATATTAAATGGAAGGCCACAGCAATGAAAAGGAGAAAAGGAATAGTAATACTTACTGCCTCAGAAAATAAAAAATACCTAGAAAACATAGCATATTCCTCAAAAAAATTAAATGTGACAATGAGAAGACTGTTGGTAGTAAAGAATAATGCTGTCACACTACATCATGCTATCACAACTTCTTTTCGGAAAATACATTCTTATATTTTAAGACTTGGAAAACGTCTTTGGCTTGTCATGTTTTGCGATATTCAGTATTTCAGATGACATAGTCAGTCAAAGAACCAGGAATTTGCTCCCAGTTAGGATTTCTTTGCACTTACATTAAATGTGCCGGGACATAAATAAAACAAGCATTGTTCTGTGAATTCTTCAGCAGCACGGCAGGGGCACCTATACTATACCTCAATTACAATGTAAGGCACACCAGAATAAAAATAGGTCACGCTAACATAACATAACAGAAGCAAATAAAAAAAAAATTTACAGTAAACCATTCGTAGTTCTAACAGAAAAAAAGCAAACATGATTTACAGCGCAAAAAACAAGCGGTGGTAAATCTAATACAAGACAAAGAGGTTATTCCCATCTACTGCAGAGAGGTAATACACGAGACAACAACGGTTGGGGTGAAAGGAGAGGTCGAAGCCTTTTCACCTTAGAATACTGTAACATAATGGACGTGTGGTCCATGAACTGAAGTGTGGCAAGAGCTAAAGTGAAAATGATAGAATAAAGCTAGCTGACTCAAAGCTGAATTAAATAAGCTGTGGCAATGTCTAAAGGCCTGTGGCTGGGGGAAGGGGGTGGTATGTGTATTAGGTGATTGGTTGGCGGAAAAAAAAAAAATTACATTTATTTCCAAAATGTAGCAAGTAAGGATCCTGCCTCTAGACAATAAAGGGGTCACATTCAGGCTCGGACTGGGCCACCGGGGGGCCGGGGAAACCCCCGGTGGGCCCCGAGCTGGAGTGGGCCCCGCCCCCTGTCAGGGGACACAGGGCTGGAGACTGCAGCCATGTGGTCTCCAGCCAGCAAGCCCAGCCGGGGCCCCGTGCTCCCGGGGGGCCCACTCGGGTGCGGCACCTATCTTTTTAACTGGAAGCGATCGCAACAATCGCTTCCAGTTAAATGTAGTGTGCTGATTGACAGCGCGAGAAGCCATAGGCTTCCCGCCCTGTCAATCACTCTTGTGACCGCAAGCAGCGTTTGCTTGCGATCACAAGAGTGTCAGTGTCACCTCCGCTCCCGCCCCCGACAGATCCGCAGCATCCTGGGGAAGTCCCGGGCAGCACGTCGCTTCTGAGTTCAGTGTGCGCTGCGGCGGCTGGGACTTCCGGCTGGGAGCGTGTACCGGAAGTCTCAGCCGCCGCAGCGCACACAGAGCTCAGAGGCGACGTGCTGCCCGGGACTTCACCAGGATGCGGCTGATCTGTCGTGAGGAGAGAAGAAGACACCCGCGACCGACGGGGGAGCGTGTTGTAAGGTGAGTTGTTTTTGTTTATTTTTAGGGGGACATCAGGAGAGGGCTATATGGGGGATGGACAACAGGAGGGGGCTATATTGGGGTGAACAACAGAAGGGGGGCTATATGGGGGATGGACAACAGATAGTGGGCTATATTGGGGTGAACAACAGAATGGGGGCTATATGGGGGATGGACAACAGAAGGGGGGCTATATGGGGGATGGACAACAGAAGGGGGGCTATATGGGGGATGGACAACAGGAGGGGGCTATATTGGGGTGAACAACAGAAGGGGGGGCTATATGGGGGATGGACAACAGATAGTGGGCTATATTGGGGTGAACAACAGAAGGGGGATGGACAACAGAAGGGGGGCTATATGGGGGATGGACAACAGGAGGGGGCTATATTGGGGTGAACAACAGAAGGGGGGCTATATGGGGGATGGACAACAGATAGTGGGCTATATTGGGGTGAACAACAGAAGGGGGGCTATATGGGGGATGGACAACAGAAGGGGGGCTATATGGGGGATGGACAACAGAAGGGGGGCTATATGGGGGATGGACAACAGAAGGGGGAGCTATATTGGGGTGAACAACAGAAGGGGGGCTATATGGGGGATGGACAACAGAAGGGGGGCTATATGGGGGATGGACAACAGAAGGGGGGCTATATGGGGGATGGACAACAGGAGGGGGCTATATGGGGGATGGACAACAGGAGGGGGCTATATAGGGGGATGGACAACAGGAGGGGGCTATATAGGGGGATGGACAACAGGAGGGGGCTATATAGGGGGTGGACAACAGAAGGGGGCTATATAGGGGGATGGACAACAGGAGGTGGTTATATGGGGGATGGACAACAGAAGGGGGGCTATATGGGGGATGGACAACAGAAGGGGGCTATATGGGGGATGGACAACAGGAGGGGGCTATATGGGGGATAGACAACGAAAGGGGGCTGTATAGGGGGATGGACAACAGACGGGGGCTATATAGGGGGGTGAAAAACAAGGGGGCTATATAGGAGGTGAACAACAGAAGGGGGCTATATGGGGGATAGACAACGAAAGGGGGCTGTATAGGGGGATGGACAACAGACGGGGGCTATATAGGGGGGTGAAAAACAAGGGGGCTATATAGGAGGTGAACAACAGAAGGGGGCTATATGGGGGATAGACAACGAAAGGGGGCTGTATAGGGGGATGGACAACAGACGGGGGCTATATGGGGGATTAACAACAGAAGGGGGCTATATAGAGGGATTAACAACAGAAGGGGGCTATATGGGGGATTAACAACAGAAGGGGGCTATATAGAGGGATTAACAACAGAAGGGGGCTATATGGGGGATTAACAACAGAAGGGGGGCTATATAGAGGGATTAAAAACAGAAGGGGGCTATTTAGGGGGGTGAACAACAGAAGGGGGCTATATAGGGGGGTGAACAACAGAAGGGGGCTATATAGGGGGTGAACAACAGAAGGGGGCTATATAGGGGGTGAACAACAGAAGGGGGCTAAATGGGGGGGCAACAGAAGGGGGCTAAATAGGGGGGTGAACAACAGAAGGGGGCTATATAGGGGGATGGACAACAGAAGGGGGCTATATAGGGGGATGGACAACAGAAGGGGGCTATATAGGGGGATGGACAACAGAAGGGGGCTATATAGGGGGATGGACAACAGAAGGGGGCTATATAGGGGGATGGACAACAGAAGGGGGCTATATAGGGGGGTAAACAACAGAAGGGGCTATATAGGGGGGTGAATAACAGAAGGGGGCTATATAGGGGGATGGACAACAGAAGGGGGCTAAATAGGGGTGTGAATAACAGAAGGGGGCTATATAGGGAGGTGAACAACAGAAGGGGGCTATATAGGGGGGGTGAACAACAAAAGGGGGCTGTTTTGGGGCGATGGACAACATAAGGGGGCTGTATAGGAGGATGGACAACATAAGGGGCTGTATAGGGGGATTGACAACAGAAGGGGGCTATATAGGGGGATGGACAACAAAAGGGGGCTATCTACAGTATATGCGGGATGGATAACACAGGGGAGCCATTTATAAGGGGGACAACATAGGGGAGCCATTTATAGGTGAGACAACACAGGGGGGATGTATATAATAGGGCATGCACAGAGGGGGTCATATACTATTGGGCAGTGATAGGGAACCTTGGCTCTCCAGCTAATGCAAAACTAAAGCTTTAGCTGTGGCTGTCCAGGCATGATGGGAGTTGTAGTTTTGCAACAGCTGGAGGGCCAAGGTTCCCTACCCCTTGTATAGGGGATACACAGAGGTTGTCATCTACTATAGCGGGACTGCGCATAGGGGGATTTCTACTATAGTAGATGCACATGGGGCCATCTGTATGGAAGACTGAACAAGGGACCAGTAAAGGGGCCAATACAGATGTGCAGTGTGTAGAGAGATGGAGATGGTGTCAGAGTGTGGAGCCTAATATGTCTGTCTGGCAGATTCTGTGGATTCGTGGCTCGGAGAAGTTCTAATGGCCCAGGGCAGATGGAGAAGAAAATGAAAAGCGAAGAGCTCCGATCAGAGAAGACGTCTCCTGTGAGTCACCTGATGTAACTGCAGTGTAATGTATATGGTGTATAGAGCCTGTGTAGAGCTGGGTCTGCCTCTATATGACTGTATGAGGTGATAGTGGTCTGTGTACAGAGGATTTTATTCAGTAGCAGTGGTGACGGTGTAAGTCAGTATGTGGTGGTACTAGTCAGTAGTAGCGGCGGTAATATTTCCCCCTTGTATACTGGTAATATTGGTCATAGTATACAGGATTTGGTCAGCACCAGTATAGCGGTAATATGTATGGTGATACTATTTCCTCCTATATACTGGTATTATTGGTAATATCAGTCTTGGTATACAGGATCTGGTCAGTAACAGTATGGCGGTAATATGTGTGGGGATATTTGCTCTTTATATACTGGTGTTATTGGTAGCTGTATGACTTTTGTATCTGTATAAAGTGTTATCATGCAAAGAAACCTGTCTTATAGCCAATTGCACAGGGCAATTATAGGTAACAAAAGCTCTTAGGAAGCCCCATGTAAAAGTGTCAGAGATCAGCTGACGCGCAAATGCCCGCTAGTCGGCTGATTTGATCTTTTGTGCAGCTGTATAAATCATTGTTGTTGGCCGCACATCTCGGTGTATTCCTGCCCTGCTGATTAGCAATCGTTTGCAGCCCTATGCTGCCCCATATCACACCGTGTTAATGGACCCTTATTAATGTTACCATAGATAAGTATAGTGGCTGAAGGGTGGGCCCCATGAATGATTTCCCCTGGTGGGCCCAAGCACTCCAGTCCGACACTGGTCACATTATAGAGTCCCTTATTTAGCAGACATTTATGACACAATGGCTAATACGTTTTATCTTGATAAACCGACACAACAAAGCATTAGGAAATGTGATTGTGTACTCCAGGACATTAAAGGGAAACTTAACAGGTGTCAGAAAATTATACAGATTTATAAATTACATTTATAAAAAAAAAAAAAAAAAAAAAAAAAACAGTAGTTATTAGTTGCCTTTTGTCCTGCGGGAAGTGGTGTATATTTTCCAGTCTGGCACAGTGCTCCATGTTTTGGACAGTGTCTCCTGCTCTGGACAGTTCCTGTCACAGACAGAAATGGCAGCAGGGAGCACTGTGTCAGACTGGAGAGAATATACAACTTCCTGCAGGACATACAGCAGCTGATAAGACCTGGAAGATTGGAAATTTTTTAAGTCACCAGTTAATTTGAAAAAAAAAAGATTTTTCTCAGGAGTCCCCCTTTAAGATTGCAGGGAAGTGTGCTAAAAACAAGCGTTTTCTCGCTCACCAACTAATCGTAAACGGGACAATTAACAGCACTCAGCATTCCTGCCAGATGGATAATCATCCCATGTAAAATGGCATTAATAAAACAACCAAAAGAAAGCACAGCTGTATTTCCTAGTTGGTTGATGGTCATAGATGATATTCTGTCACCCAACATTTCCCTAAAAAACAAACAAACAAAAAAAACAACGAATCTGCTTTCTGGAATACTGTACTGCAGTTGCCACTTGTGAGCACTCACAGCAGGTGAGCTTGTATGTCTGCCAATTTTCGGCATGTGTAGTGTACACTGGGGGCAGGTTAATATTATTACCATCAGCGGGCGAGATGTGGAACACATTATTTTAGTAGTTGGCTTTTATAGGATCCACCAACATGGGGAAGTGTCATCATCTCGTTTCTTCTACTTGCCTGCACATGTCACAGAGCATGCAGACTATATTCTTCCACAAAATTATAAGACTGTCGCCTGACTTGGTTCCCTTTTACACTAAGAAATAGGAAAACTGCAGCACAGCTCTATTAAAGTGAATGAGGCCAGGTGCTGGGTATTCAAAAAGGTATTCTACATGGATAAAAGATCTCAAGACTGTATAATCAATGAAAAGGGCCAATTCCTCATTCTGAAAAGATTTAGAATGGTTGGAGAATCCATATTTTTTTCAGACATAAAAACACACTTTTTCATTCTATTACAGTACAATACAATACAATACAATACAAAAGTAAACGAATGGTGGCCACTCAAGTCAAATTCCTTCCAAAAATGTACAGAAAACATGTCATTTAAGTTACACATGCACAAAACCTTCACACCCACAAAATTTATCCTAGTCAATACTACACAGTGAAAAAGAGACAAGAGAGAAGTAGAAAGTTTCCCTTATTGTGGGAGACAAGTTACAGCACTGACATCACACCAAGAAGACCTGGCTACTCATCAAACATGGAGGACATGAGTGACTACAGAAAGGATGTTGGCCTAAATGATAAAGATCTAATAGATGCAGGTCACAGAAAACATCTCTAAATGGGATACATCTAACATATCTACAGCTGACTGGGGCCCTAGCTTATGTGCTGAGGAGGCCAATAATGCCCTTTGTAACAGGGGGATGTGTCACCAATGGCTGCACCAAATGGTCGTACAACCGATCTCTGCCCATGTACATGTTACTCTGGGAGAGTCGCTGATGGAGAAGGATCTGGGTGTACTTGTAGATAATAGACTACAGAACAGCACACAATGTCAGTCAGCTGTTTCTAAGGCCAGCAGGATATTGTCATGCATTAAAACAGGCATGGACTCTCGGGACAGGGATATAATATTACCGCTTTATAAAGCTTTGGTGCGGCCTCATCTGGAGTATGCCGTCCAGTTTTGGAACCCGATTCATAAAAAGGATGTTCTAGAGCTGGAGAGGGTACAAAGACGGGCAACTAAACTAATAAGGGGAATGGAGCATCTTAGTTATGAGGAGAGATTAAAAGAATTACATTTGTTTAGTCTGAAGAAGAGACGTTTAAGGGGAGATATGATTAAATTATTTATTATCATTTTAATTTATTTTATTTAAATATATAAATGGCCCCTACAAGAAATATGGGGAAAAGATGTTCCAGGTAAAACCCCCTCAAAGGACAAGAGGGCACTGCCTCCGCCTGGAGAAAAAAAGGTTAAATCTCCGGAGGCGACAAGCCTTCTTTACCATGAGAACTGTGAATCTGTGGAACAGTCTACCACAGGATCTGGTCACAGCAAAAACAGTAGAGGGCTTCAAAACAGGGCTAGACAAGTTCTTAGACCAAAATAATATAAATGCATATGTATAGAACCTATCACCCCTCCCTCTTCGCCGGAATCCATCCCCTCCTTGGTTGAACTTGATGGACATGTGTCTTTTTTCAACCGTATTGACTATGTTGACTATATGATGATCTTCAACATTGGTGCTCATTTTTGAGCCTAACGAATTAGACATTATATAACTGTAAAAAATGTAGTTAAGGGGAAAGATCAGCATGTTCATTAGAGATAGAAAGCTATAGTATATGAAAATGGAAAAAAAGAGAAAAAAAAATAAAAAATAAAAAATCTATAGGGTAAAATTAATAAGAAATAAAATTTAGCAAATTATGGGGGTACGGTATTATTTTTACACCATGGAACTTAGAGTATATTATTTGTAATCTGTAGGTAAATGACATTACTATCATACCCAATGTATTTAATTATTGTTTCAATTTAACACTTAAAAAAAATAAAAAACGTCTTTAAAAAATGTATGTTTAAAAATGTTCTATTCTGACCCAATAAACCTTTTTATTTTCCATCTATGGGGCAGACTGAGGGCTCATTTTTTTGCACTGCGATCTGTAGTTTGTATTAGTGTCAATTTTATGTGTAAGTAAGTTTCATACTTGCCATTTTTTCATGTATGTTGTTCACTGTGCAGGATTAACAACATTCTAATAGTTCAAGAACTTAGCACGCAGCAATGCCAAATATGATTATTTTATTTACCTTTATTAGAAGAAAAGGGGGGGGGGCAGCTTTTTTATATATATATATATATATATATATATATATATATATATTTATTTTAAAAACACTTTATTTATTTTTACACTTTGTAGGTCCTCCTAGGGGCATTTATCTGTGCCCTGCTTGTGCAGCCTGGCTAGCACAAAAGCCACAGAGGCCTTGGACTGTCATGACAACAGATTTGCTCATGCAATATCATCACTGGGAGCCGACTCCAAACCTATACCATCGTTGATGTGTGGCGCTACTGTTTAAATGCCATTGTCAGTTTTGACAGAGGTATTAAAAATAGTTAAATGACCACCACCAGTATGATCACTGATGGCAGCGTGTGTCAGCTGTAGATATGGAGTGGATTGGGGGATGTGGTCAGAAATAGACAATCACACTTAAACTCATGTTAAATAGTAGTGAGTACATGGCTGCCATCATTTACAGAGATTCTGGTTAACCCTGACAGGAATTTCCTAACATTTTCTTATTTGCATTTAACAGCAAAATGGTCCATAAACAGCTTTCAGTACATCCAAGAGACCTCACTGTTGAAAGGTATCAGTCATGAGAAGCGTACAAAATCTTTTCCAAGATTTAGATATACCATGGAGCACAGTGAAGATGGTCATCAAGACGTGGATACAACTTGACAGAACAGCAATATTATCAAAAACAAAACATCAATCAAAAATTGATTAAAAGACAACAAGAAAATTAATCCAGGAGGCTGCCAAGAGACCTACAGCAACACTAAAGGAGCAGCAGGAATTTCTGGCAAGTACTGGCTGTGTACTGCATGTGAAAATAATCTCCTGAATTCTTCATTTGTTTGGGCAGTACATAAAGCAAAATTGCAAGATGGAAGATTTTTCTTACAAATAAAAACTTTAAAGCCCAGCTATGTTTTGCCAAAACCTACCTTTAAAAAGGTATTATATATTGCCACACTGATGGTAAATATAAGGCTGTCACTTGTCTCGAAATTAGCTGGGCTGCAACAGCGGGGGACACCAGCATCCAGAAATCAGGAGAGCATGGAGAGATAAGTATAACATGTTTATTATGTTTACCAACAGGGCAGCAATGTATAAAAAATACATGCTGGATAACCCCTTCAAGTCTGCCAAAAGCATGAAGGAAAATGTGATATTGCCTGGTGAGACCAAAGTAGGAGGTTTTGTCCATAATTTCAAAAGGAATGTATGGCACAAAGCCAACACTGCATATTACCAAAAGAAACATGGAGGTAGCATTCAAAGTTTTGGAATGACCCACCCAGAGGCCAGACCTAAATTCAATAAAACATCTATGGATTGACAGATTAAGGGGAGCACTTCTGCAAGGAAGAGAAGGCTAGGAACTATTTGCTCAGCCAGTAGTTGACTGAAGATCCAGGAGACACGACGGTGACAGTGAGTGTGCAGTGGGCAACAGGAAGGGTAAGTATTACTTCATTATTCATGTTCCCACCACTCCTTGCCCTCTCTGATTTTTTAAATTCCTTTAAAGATGGAAAAAGTTCTGAAATTATTCTTTCATGATTTTGACAAAAAAACTGGCATTTGGGTGTAGGCTTTTTATATCCACTCCACATAGATCTACTTAATAAATACACAGATCTTGTCCCTAAAATGAACATACTGTTACTTAATCCTGGAAATATTATATATTTAGACTGTGAACTAAGAATGTTCATTGTGGCAGCCTTGTTCATTGTGACAGCCAACCTTAAGGAATGAAATTGCTCCTACCTGCTTTAGCGCCTTTTTGGTGTGCTGCTGGAAGGAAGACACTAGCTTGCTCTGCACTCGGTTGGAAGACGCTTCTTCAGTCACTTGCTTCAGGCACACTGTGCACAAACAGATTAAAACACATGGTCACTTGTGACAAGAAACGTTAAGACTCACAAGATACTCAAGGTCAAAAAAACATGAAACATATGCTTAGGTATAGATATCACAAAGGTTTCAGATTATTATTATTTATTAGGATGTAAACATATTTTATTCTGAGTGAAATACAGAGGCAATTTTATTGTCTAGCATGTATATATACACTACCGTTCAAAAGTTTGGGTTCACATTGAAATGTCCTTATTTTTGAAGGAAAAGCACTGTACTTTTCAATGAAGATAACTTTAAACTAGTCCTAGCTTTAAAGAAATACACTCTATACATTGCTAATGTGGTAAATGACTATTCTAGCTGCAAATGTCTGGTTTTTGGTGCAATATCTACATAGGTGTATAGAGGCCCATTTCCAGCAACTATCACTCCAGTGTTCTAATGGTACAATGTGTTTGCTCATTGGCTCAGAAGGCTAATTGATGATTAGAAAACCCTTGTGCAATCATGTTCACACATCTGGAAACAGTCTAGCTTGTTACAGAATCTACAAAACTGACCTTTCTTTGAGCAGATTGTGTTTCTGGAGCATCACATTTGTGGGGTCAATTAAACGCTCAAAATGGCCAGAAAAAGAGAACTTTCATCTGAATCTCGAGTCTATTCTTTTTCTTAGAAATGAAGGCTATTCCATGCCAGAAATTGCTAAGAAATTGAAGATTTCCTACAACGGTGTGTACTATTCCCTTCAGAGGACAGCACAAACAGGCTCTAACAAGAGTAGAAAAAGAAGTGGGAGGCCGCGTTGCACAACTAAGCAAGAAGATAAGCACATTAGAGTCTCTAGTTTGAGAAACAGACGCCTCACAGGTCCCCAACTGGCATCTTCATTAAATAGTACCCGCAAAACACCAGTGTCAACATCTACAGTGAAGAGGCTGCTGTGGGATTTTGGGCTTCAGGGCAGAGTGGCAAAGAAAAAGCCATATCTGAGACTGGCCAATAAAAGAAAAAGATTAAGATGGGCAAAAGAGCACAGACATTGGACAGAGGAAGACTGGAAAAAAGTGTTGTGGACGGATTAATCCAAGTTTGAGGTGTTTGGATCACAAAGAAGAACGTTTGTGAGACGCAGAACAAATGAAAAGATGCTGGAAGAATGCCTGACGCCATCTGTTAAGCATGGTGGAGGTAATGTGATGGTCTGGGGTTGTGGGAGCAGCTTGACTGTATGGTACGCCAGAAGTGCCCATCCAACCAATACAACTTGTGGGAGCTGCTTCTAGAAGTGTGGGGTGCAATTTCTCCAGCTTACCTCAACAGATTAACAGCTAGAATGCCAAAGGTGTGCAATGCTGTAATTGCTGCAAAATGTGGATTTTTTGACGAAAGCAAAGTTTGATGTAAAAACAATGTTATTTCAAATACAAATCATTATTTCTAACCTTGTCAATGTCTTGACTCTATTTTCTATTCATTTCACAACGTATGGTGGTGAAGAAGTGTGACTTTTATGGAAAACACAAAATTGTTTGGGTGACCCCAAACTTTTGAACGGTAGTGTGTGTGTGTATATATATATATATATATATATATATATATATATATATATATATACATACATACCCTGGTAGATCCATGTTGTTTCTTTTAACCCACCCATGGTTTCTCTACAAAAGATGAAGACTGGGGAAATGTAAAACATTGTACAAAAGCTGAAGCTTAAGAACTTCTCTACCCACAATGTTATTCATTCACCTATACACCGTAAAAACTATGGGGGACATCTATCAAGATTGATATATTTGTACATCAGTTCTACATAAAGCCACCCCCTTTTTACCAGCCTGGCGCAGGCATAGAGGGAGCGGTAGATGTGTATCATGATAAATTTGGCACAGGAGGAGACGGCGCTCCCGCCCACCAATCAGGCAAGCTGGGGTTACGGCTGGTATACACCAGGAAGAAGTCAAGAATCTGTGTCTTCTCCCTGGTGTACGCATCAGTGATAAATTTCCCCCAATGTTTTAGAAAGGAGTTAAATAAAAAAAAACTGTTTGTAGAGCATGAACATTAGCAGACTTTGTCACAATGCTGTTGATAATATATTGCAATTTATTTGTTGCAAAGTGTATTTGATTCCCAATAAAACATTTGGGTCACATGTTGTCACAGATGTGCTTGAAGCAGCCAAGTAAACTCCATAGCTGTTACAACTAATTGCTTCCCCATCTCCAACAGATAAATCCCTTTCAGTAATATTCCTTAGATAAGTTACACCATTTAGATACTTGCCCAGAACATCAAGCTCAGCACCTTGTAGGCACATACACATAGGTGGTGGTCAATGTACAGCAGCTGGGACGGCAGGCCAGAATTTTGTTTGCCTATATATTTCTGAATACGCCATTAGTGAAGAATAGCGAAGAGGCTAGTTTGTATTCCTTGTGTATATCTATAGCCAGTTATCAGTTGTCTGCCATCTTGATTCTTGTTTCCACTCTAATAGAATGCTCCTAATACAGCCTACATCTCCGATTCCTGACTGAGGGTAAAAGTTTCATCACACTGACTGGGTCCTACATGTAGCAAGTGATATTCAGTGCCAATGCCCTCATACCTCTTGAACTTTCTGTCTTTCTTCATGTTACACTCACAAACTTAAAAGGGGAGCAGAAGATGGCTAAAGTCTTTTGCTTCCTGGAGCTGAAACTTTTTCTCCTGCCACCCCCTTCCAAGATATGGGGTGCGGGGCTAAGTTGTGATCATTGTGTGTTGGTGAAACACGCCCAAATGGGATGTCCAATAGCTGCACAATGTCTCAGAGATAATCTCAAGAAATGAGCACTAGAGAGCAGAAGGCTTCGGCCGTATAGGGGCTGAATACAAATGCACATTACATGCCACCAAAATCGTTTATTTTTGTTTATCACATAACGCAAATAAAATACATAAAAACTGGTTTCAGAAAGTTACAGATTTGTAATTTGATTCTATTTAAAAATCTCAAGTCTTCCCATACCTATGAGCTGCTGTATGTCCTGCAGAAAGTGGTATTTTCTTTACAGCCTGGCACAGTGCTCTCTGTTGCCACCTCTGTCTGCAGGAACTGTCCAAAGCAATAACAAATCCCCATAGAAAAACTATTTTTCTCAGGACAGTTCTCAGGACAGGCAGAGGTGGCAGCACATAACACTATGTCACAGTGGAAAGAAAACACCCTTACCAGCAGGACATACAGCAGCTGGTAAGTACTGGAAGACTTGAGATTTTTAATAGAAGTAAATTAAAAATCTATATAACTTTCTGATACCCTTTTTTCCCGCCAGATTACCCCTTTAAGTTTGTTTGTGTAATGTAAAAATATGGAAATGTTCAAAGGGTATAAATAGTTTCAAGGCACTTCCCTGACTCTGTAGTGATCACCTGATATTATATCACTACAGGATGCATCTTTAGCCTGCCTCTTACACGTATAAGGCAGGGAAGGTAGTGTCTCCCTACATTTCATTGGACAAACTACAGAATGTGCAAGAGCAGAGACCAGTATTGTGAATCAGGGGAGTTTTAGAACTGCAGATAATCACTATATGGACTTACCTACTATATCAATACTGTCCTGTCCCATTAGATAAATGAGATATTATCTCCAGCAGCACTATATAAATGGAGGAACTTACAAGAAAACAAGTAGGACAGAGCTTTGAGGTTCAAAGGAAGTAAAGCACACAGGATAAACTACTTCCTATTTGCACAGCATTGCATGTAAATTTACTATACTGTTAATGGGGTACTCTGGTGAAAATAGTTATATAACTGTGTAATATGCTTCAATCACCTATCTGCCCCTCTTCCCTATCTTTTCCCCCCTTCAACCCCTCACGAGGAAGTGAAGTAAACTCATTGTTACCTAATGACTGTTGACCCCAGGCTTTTCTGTGGCAGCCATTTTGTGGCAATGACATCATCAAGAGGGAGGCAGGTCTAAGCCCTGTTAGGCCAGCCTCCCTTTGTCAGATGACTCAGGTTGCTCAGCTCTGATTGGCTGAACAATCTGTAAGCCATCTAACAGTTCTACAGAGTTAGACATCACAGGAGACAAAGTGCATCATGGGAAACCCCAAACCAGGAAGTGAAGAAAAAATAAAGACACCAACTGGAGCTTCAGTTCAGTTTTTTATATCAGCGCCGGAGTTGTCCTTTAAGGCTCATGTAAGGATGAAGCTAAGCTGGGATGAAACATGCTATACTGCAGTAATATTGCTGGTCAGCTAGTAACATGTGCAAAACAATTTCCTCAGTGCTTCCTTAACACATAAAATATTACAGTAAAATATATTAAAAAAATAAAATAAATAACATTAGTTGTCAATGAAACTTTAGGGGATGTAGGCTGCAACATAAGGCAAGCTGCCCAACAAGGCCTGAAGTGAAGAGTATCACATGTAAATTGCATTAATTGTAGCGCACGACTTGTACACACTACAACGTATTACTTGAATGGCTGCCATGCCACACATGATAGAACATGAAAGAGGAAAGTAGATAAAAGAAGAAGGTCAACAACTCCTTTGGGTGCTACCTTCATTTTCTTCTCCATTGCTGCTTGCCTCTGCCATTTCAGTCCCATCCAGTTCTGACTCACAGCCTATTTCCAGTGTTTCATCAGCCAGGCAAGTTGATTCTTCTTTCTGATATGATAAGAAGGCAAGAATATAAAATTATTATCAGCATATTACTAGGTTTCCCATATCAAGTTCTCATTCACCGAGTTATCCTGGCCTGGTCAGTAAATTACATAGAAATTTTTTTTTACCTTCTGGCTGTACTGTTTACATATACAGTACCTATCTCTGTTCTACATTTCCATGATGATATGTGCAGTTTCAAGAAGTATTACCTTCACCAGATGACAAAAGAGCTGGAGAATGTAATGTGCTCAGAGCAGGATAATACACTGTATTGTGAAGTGTATAATGCACAGAGCATCACATAAGCAGCACTGCAATTCCTCATTCAGTATTCTAGCACCAAAATATATCTTACTGTAAAAGGGTTTTTATTAAAAAAAAAGCCTAATACAACATACAAAGACCGACAACAAATTTCATGTAAGAAAAAGAGTTAAGAAAAAAGAAAAGCCCACTCCTACTCTACCGCGTCAAGTACAGTAACAATCCATGTAATTGAAATGCAGAATATAAAAAAGTACTTACTTTAAGAGCATAAAGTCCTGATTTCCCTGGGATTTTGAAGAAGGTCCCATCGCCCACACGAGTGTTAGTATGAAGCATGGCATTTAGACAAGCCAACGGAGAAGTACCACTACAATGTGAGATAACAATAACAAGACAGAAAAAAAACATGCATGAAAATGAGTGTAAAAAACACGTGAGCCTGACTACATCTAACAATGCCTCCTCTCCCCTTGGCTTTTTTCTCTTCCTTTTTCTGTTCATGCTTCCCTTCAGAGAAATTCTTCTGAGCCTGAAAGCATCTACATTACAATAAAGGGTCCAACAATCCTAATCAAATGCATCTGCTCCATAAGCTTCAGGGGAAATCTCTGCAAAATAATTATGTTTTTCTAACAAAAAGAAAAAAAAAAAAAAAGAACCGAGAAGAACGGGTAAAAAAAAAAAAAAAGAAGAAGCCCGAATGTTTCAGTAAAAAAAAATGTTCAGTAAATAAAATAGGAAAGGCTGTGGTTTTGAAAAATGTTGCAGCGAATGCTTCCGATGCACATGAATGATCAGATGGAAGAGAAAAAACAGCACGTTCAATGGCAGCTGTGACCCGTAGGATGAAAGACAACAAAGGCTTAGTGAGAAAAGGCCCCGGAAGAATCAAGTGGTTATGTTTCTGGACTCTTGGAGGTGGGAGTCAAAATTAAGTTGCTTTTGCGGAGTAGAGTTTGCAGCTCTAGGCAGGGTCTTGTGTGATGGATGTGCAGGAACGCCAATTACATCAAGTGGAAGGACTTAGGAAAGATAATAGCCACTTTATATGTGAGCAGCAAAGCCCCACCAATGAAACACAGACAAATAACAAGGGTGCAAGCACAATAAATCAAATAACTCCAAAGTGCAAAGAAAACCCCAGGAGCATTATTCATTCCAGCAACTACGAGGAACTAGAGTCTGTTATGTAACCATGCTCACCGAGGCTTAGAATTATCATCCGATTAATCACTTTACACCAAAAAATGTGAGATATGTAAATAGTCCTGAATTAATGTTACACAAATCTACATAATAAAGCAGAAGTGAGAAAATCCTGGGGAGTCTCCTTGACCTTGGCTCTGTCCTTGACTCACAGCTGATTTAGCCTTGAGCCCAAGGCTAATGTAATCCGAGAAAGACCGGTGACTAGGGATGTGATGATTGACAACCACATAAAAAAGCAGGGTACCCCTCAGCAAGAGCTTGTTTAATCATATGTTAGAAAAGAAATCTCTTTATGTCTACAGGAACAAAACTGTATACTATTAAAATTATCAGCACCAGGGCAATTTATTGTCCCTGTCATTAGGAAAAAAAACCTTTTGATGTGTCGCAGAGATATGCTCCAGAACCAGCTTGGAGAAACGCATAGTAATGCTTCTTACTCCATGGCTAACTGTATGAAACAAGCTCCATTGTAAAGGAGAAGTCTGATCCTGGCAAGGATCTGACAGGCAGCAGGGGCATGGGAGAGTGTAACAATGAAGCATTGTTTACCTCTCCCCGTACCCGCTATGCAATATCTGACCAGCCCAGGGACCCCCGCCAGAAGGCATTCCACCCATCCCGGGTGATGGACTGCCCGCTCAGCCAATCAGTGACTCGAGCAGCGTCCCGACCCAGTCAGTGGCTGGCTGAGTGCCCAGTCCATCAGCTGGGTTGTGACTACAGTTGATTCCGATGCCTGAGGAGGCGCGGAGAGAGGTGAGTTAGTAGCCTTTGTTATTTTTGCCCCTGTCATTTAACAAAATGGGCTTCTCATCCCCTTTAAAGTATCACTGTCCTTAGAACTTGCAAAATCTAAATCAACAGGAGAAGTGAAAGAAAGAAAGTTTGTAATTTACATTCATTTTTTTTGTTTTGTTATCATGCTGTGAAACAAAGCTATACTTAACAGAAATCCAGGTGCAGTCTTATGAATTTCCTAGTTATCACAGAAAACGCAGGACTTCCTGTATTTAGGCTGGAAAAAAAAAAAGAGACTAAACGCAGGAAGTCCTGGTCATCTGCAAACAGAGAAAGCAGTCATGTGATTGAAGGACACATTGAGCGGTGACTCTCTGTACTGGCCAGGAGTTCCTGGATTTAGTCTCTTATTTTTCAACCAGCACAAGACCAAAAAGCTGCCTTCGTGAGACTTGACCTACATACAAGTATAGCTTTGTTTAAAAGCATAATAACGGAGAAAAAATATATATTATAATTATAACAATATTAATAAAAAATAAATGTAAATAGCAAACTTGCTTTATATAACAGCCCCTGCTGACTTAGATTTTGAACGTTATAATGACGGTAACACTTTAAGTCTATGGAGCTTGTCTTGCTCAGCAAGTAAAGCACATGAACACAAGCTTCTTCCAGCTAGGCGGCACTGTTAGCTGTCAATTATTGAGACGGATATATAAGAAAAGTATACAGGTGGTATCAGTGTAGTCCTCTTGCTGAAAAATTTATAAAACACAAAAAAAATCACGTAATGAAATATAAATATACATAAAACTATTGAGAAAATGCAAAACAAAAACACTAATGCCAAAAACAAAACTATTCTGACAAATCTGTCAACAAAATACATAACATGTCAGCTTCCTCCACACACTAAGATAGCCGTGCGGAGGTAGATCCCTAATGGATAGTTACAATGAGTTATTAAAAGGAAATCACACAGCACAACATATATTCATGATATCATTCAGAAGAGATTAGTTCTAACACCTATAAGAGCGCCACTTGATGTGGAATTGCATTTTCCTGGAAATCCAGACAGAGACTTGTCTTATTGTATAAGGTTTAATTACAGGTTCTGGCAGGAAAATCCAGGGTCACCGAACCACTAGAGATGCTGCACATATTAGGATTAACTATCAAACAGGATTACTGGGAACCATTTCTATGTCACTTGGTCACAATTAAGCTGTTCCACTTTCATATCCATGTTTTGTTTGCTCCCCTGGGACAGTATAAACCTATAAGCCTTGCTGTCTCTTTCTTTGCTGTGGCATATCTAATGTGTAGAGCAGATCACGTCATCAGAAATGCTGTGATGCCTCTAGAATACACATCTACACCCCCCCCCCACCCTTACAAGATCTACTCTCCATAGACATTAGCACAACCTTAACCCTTTCAGGTCTGGGTCATTTTTTTGTGACGTGGTTTGTAGTTTTTATCAGAAGCATTTTGGGTTTGATGGGACTTTTTAATTACTCTTTATTTAATTTAACCTGGGATGTGATAATCACCAAAAATCTGTAATTCTGACAATTAGATATTTATTTACGCATATGCAATTCACTTTGAAAGTTCAATAACATATTTTGATGACGAAATCAGAAAATCTGAAATAGCTTATGCATCCCAATATACACAGTATTACTCCCTCTCACAGGTAATAGGCCGATGCTCACACGTGTATAAAGCATTATGAACTCACATTAGGGAAAGGTTGGGAAACCTTTCTCCTAATCTGGGCTGCAGGGCACCGTAGCACAAGCACATCACCATGCGTCACCTAGGATGTTACATGGGACTGCAGGGCACACTATAACATCATCTGCACTCAGAACTATTACCGCATGTTATTTATGGTGTACCATATGACTGCAGGTAAAAACTACTGCATTAGCTGCATCAACCTGTAACATCTGTAAATTTATACTGCAGGTAAATTATACTCTACATGGGGCTGCTAAATCTATTATTCTTATGGAACTATCTATTTATATGTGTGTAGAAGGAAGAAGTAAATTCTCATAACATCATTTAGTTGATGTTCTATTTTATCCACTATGTTTCAATCTGTAAACTAACCTGTATTTTCCTTAAAGGACAAGTGCCATGAAAAACTTTTTTCCAGTAATTGAAGCACATTACAAAGTTATATAACTCTGTAATATGCTTCAATCATCTATCTGCCTGCCTTCCCTGTCTTTTCCCCCCTCCACCCCCCACCAGGAAGTGTCCTGACTCACACAGACCTAATGACTGTCGTCACTGTCACCAGGCAGCTTCTTCTTGTGACGATGAGTCATCAGCAGGAGGGCTGCTCTAGGTCCTGTTACACCAGCCTCCCCCTCCCCTCCTTGTCAGGTGACTCTGCTTGCTCAGCTTATCTTCTCTAGTCACATGACTCCTTCACTGAGTCCATGGCAGCAGGAGAGAGGGTATGAGGGGAGGGGGGAGCTGCCTATGTGCCGGAGTCAGTCTGAGGGAAGATAAGCAAGTGAGATGTGACAAGTGATGGCTTGCAGTTGTTCAGCCAATGGGAGCTGAGCAAGCCTGTCACCTGACAAGGCAGGGGAGGGGGCTGCTGTAACAGGAGAAGGAGCTGAGAGAAGAGCTTGGTGACGGTGACGACAGTAATTAGGTCTGTGTGAGTCAGGACACTTCCTGGTGGGGGGTGGAGGGGGGAAAAGACAGGGAAGGGAGGCAGATAGGTGATTGAAACATATTACAGAGTTATATAACTTTGTAATGTGCTGCAATTACTGGGAAAAAGTTTTTCATGGCAATTGTCCTATAAGTGCAAAAAAACTTGACAAAATGATGAACGTGATGAAATAAAATGTATTTCAGGGGGGAAAAAAAAAGATCACAGCAATAATACTTCCTTAATGCAGAGTTGTCAACAGAGCCCATACAGCAGTATAATGAGGCTGGTTGACTCCTCACGGAACACGGATGTGGAGTGCCTGTAACGGACTTGTCCCCTGCCCAGGCAGCATCTGTAATTAGATGCTGGAAGTGGGGAACTATACAGATATGTGCGGCGCTGTAAGGACAGCGCTGTGTGGCTGCTTCATTACAACGCGGCGCATATCTGCGTAGTTCCCCCGCTCTCAGCATCTAATTACAGATGCAGCCCAGGCGGGGGAGAGTCCGTTACAGGCACTCCACGTCCGTGTTCCGTGAGGAACACGAAACGTGGGAATGCAGCCTTAAAGTGGCGATTTTAAGAAACTTTGTAATTGGGTTTCTTAGCCGAAAAAATGTATTTTTATCATGAAAAAGCAGTTTGAAGCTCTCCCCCTGTCTTCATGATTGTCTATGGAGAGGGGAGGAGTGGAGGGATATGAGGCATCAAAACAGGACAACAAAGAGTTAATTTACAGCTACATCACAGGGCTATCTCCTCTGAGGTCAGCACTGACCTCTCTGACCTCTGGATACCGGCTTTCACACAGCTCCCACTGTATAATCCTTTGTTCTCTGCTCTCCGCTGGTGACTAATCTCCCTCCTCCCCCCTCCCCTCTCCTTAGAACAGAAAGGATCCGACTGATGTAAAACAGTCGAAATTTCCTGATAATGAGCAGTGGATGAGAGAGAGGAGGAGGGGAGGACCTGGGAAAGGCCTTTTCTAAATGCAGATAATGGCATATTTGCCTAATAAACCCAATTACAAAGTTTCTTAAAATCGCCTGGACTATTGATTTCTGCAAAAAAAAAAAAAAAAAAATTATAAAAATAAAAATATAAATAATAAAAATTATATAAAAAAAAAAACACACGACAATGACACTTTAAGTAATGGTTGTACTTTAGATTATATGGTAAAAAGGATTTGTAATTTCAGGAAAGTGCCTCTCTTTCTTCACTTACCAGGCTCCTCGTCTCCTTCACTCTCAGTACATTGGTAAAACTCGTTCGCCAAAGATGAAAAAATGAAGCTGCCTATAGATATCGTACTGTACTTCTAGTACATTTGTCTTAGGTCTTGGGAAAGCTTGCTGGTGCACATGTCAACTATATCCATAAGCCCTTCTTCCAAATAATAAACCACTAGTATACTATTGCTCCGAGTATTTTTACCTATTCTCACTGAGGAAAACAGCTAATAATAGCTAAAAGAGAGGACAAACCCTCCAGTAAATAGTGACTAAACCCATAATAAATACTAGAACCACAAACATAACCACTTTCTTACCAGTCAGATGACTGCAGAGAGTGGACAATAACCACAAGGGTAGATAAGAGGGGTATTCCCCTGGTCCACAAGACATAACTGGTATTCTGATTCGCTGGATAGTACTGGAGAATTATTCATAGTATATATGAGTGGTGGATACCGCCTACACAATCAAAGCTGGAGGAAAAAGGTATATATAACCGGGGTATTTGTGGTTGCCGTTCCCTATTACAGTTCAGTGACTCCGCTGTACGCGTGCTTGGCACCATACATGTAGATAACCGGAGTGTGTTTTAGAGTTATTCCATGGACAGTAATTTGTGGCACTTTGCATATGTCCCCTGAGGATTTCCCTAATGGGAATGAAACACGTTGGGATTTAAAAGTTTTCTATCTAGCAGCCACCGGTGCTTTAGGGTATTACAGGGTCTCAATGAGGGCAAGAGTGGTGGGAGCTCTGTCTGGAGGGCTAGCTGGCAATACAGTGCAGGGCTGTAAAAGGTTACAACAGCCACATACACTCACCGGCCACTTTATTAGGTACACCTGTCCAACTGCACGTTACCACTCAATTTCTAATCAGCCAATCACATGGCAGCAACTCAGTGCATTTATGCATGTAGACATGGTCAAGACAATCTCCTGCAGTTCAAACCGAGCATCAGTATGGGGAAGAAAGGTGATTTGAGTGCCTTTGAACGTGGCATGGTTGTTGGTGCCAGAAGGGCTGGTCTGAGTATTTCAAAAACTGCTGATCTACTGGGATTTTCACGTACAACCATCTCTAGGGTTTACAGAGAATGGTCCGAAAAAGAAAAAACATCCAGTGAGCGGCAGTTCTGTGGGCGGAAATGCCTTGTTGATGCCAGAGGTCAGAGGAGAATGGGCAGACTGGTTCGAGCTGATAGAAAGGCAACAGTGACTCAAATAGTCAACCGTTACAACCAAGGTAGGCAGAAGAGCATCTCTGAACGCACAGTACGTCGAACTTTGAGGCAGATGGGCTACAGCAGCAGAAGACCACACCGGGTGCCACTCCTTTCAGCTAAGAACAGGAAACTGAGGCTACAATTTGCACAAGCTCATCGAAATTGGACAGTAGAAGATTGGAAAAACGTTGCCTGGTCTGATGAGTCTCGATTTCTGCTTGAACATGACAATGAGTTCACTGTACTCAAATGGCCTCCACAGTCACCAGATCTCAATCCAAAAGAGCATCTTTGGGATGTGGTGGAACGGGAGATTCGCATCATGGATGTGCAGCCGACAAATCTGCGGCAACTGTGTGATGCCATCATGTCAATATGGACCAAAATCTCTGAGGAATGCTTCCAGCACCTTGTTGAATCTATGCCACGAAGAATTGAGGCAGTTCTGAAGGCAAAAGGGGGTCCAACCCCTTACTAGCATGGTGTACCTAATAAAGTGGCCGGTGAGTGTATATCCCGGTTGTATATACTTTTTTACCTCCAGCTTTGACTATATAAACAGTATCCACCAATCATATACACAATGGACAATTTTCCTGAACTATCTAGCAAATCAGAATATCAGCAATGTCTTGTGGATCAGGAGAGCATTGCTTCATCTACTCCCCAGGTTTGTCGTCCACTCAGTCCGGTAAGAAAGTGGTTCTTTTTGTGGTTCTAGTATTTATTATAGATTTATTCACCGTTTACTGGAGGGTTTGTTCTCTATTTTAGGGTATGTCCACACTGCGGAATTCTCATGGAGAACTCCCCACAGATTCTGCTGTTTGTCCCTGAGCACTTCCCACTTCACTCTCTGCCCGTCCCATAGACTCCATTCTACGGTTAGGCAGATTCCACTGTCCACCTAAAGAATGTACAGGTTCATTCTTCGGGCAGGCGATAAAATCCGCCTGACCATAAAATGGAGTCAATGGGATCGGCGGAAACTCAAGTGGAATACAGGCGTCAAGCGTCAAGCGGTGGAATCTGCGGGAGTTTAGCCAAAGATACAGCAAGAGGATGGGAGACCTGGATCACAAGAAGCGTAAGTATACACTGCTGCTTCTTTAAACGCAAAGCACAGATATATACCTATCTGTGCTGTCCGTTTTTTTTTATCGTTATCGGCCACACATAACCCTGTTTACACTGGGTGATGTGTGGCCAGCAACAATTTTTTTTTATATTAAAAAAAGATTTTAATAAAGTAACCATGTTAAATGACAAAACAAAAAAAGGAAAAAAATCTACACACACATTAAAGTCAAGAGACTCGAGGACAATTTTGTGTAGCACAAGAAATAAGAAATAAATGGCACAAGTTAGTTCCCAAATAAAGGATAATGTGACTAATGTAACTTCATAATCAACCTAAGTACTCACCACTATTCTTCAAACCTCTTAAACATTTATTTTTTTGTGACAACAGACACCAACATTGGGCACAGCTTGATGAGCCTAATTAAGTATATGGGAGCGAGTCCATGACCAGTACAGGTCACTTGTACAACACCCTGAAAACAGAGTATAAGGGATTGCCCGAGTGTGAATCGCTATTAGCAAAGAAGACGCTATCTAGCACTGCCCAAACTAGATTTTGGCAAGCGGCAAGAGCTCTCAATCGATATTGAATTGTTACTATATTTTTCACCGAGCACAGTGGTAATATTGGCCAAAAGTACAGATGAACTATAAACTGGTTAACTACCTGACAAGCAGCTTAAAGTGCATGTCACCAAGATACTGTTGCCCTAACTAGCAAGCCTGCCTCCCCAACCCTAATAGGCTATATACAACTGGCACATCCCCTGTAAAAGCAAAGCTGTATCTCGATAAACCAATAACAAAAAGGGATAAATAGAATACCAACAAGAAACCATGCACTGGTGATTAAAAAATAAGAACAATTAATGTGGAATCAAAAAAATAAATAAAAATGTTCAAGAGATTAATAAAACCAAACCCCATAGGCATGTTTCTCCAGCGTAGAGTACCTTCCTCACAGAAGCCAACGTACACTGGCAACATGTTTAGCGTCTATGGCCACATTTAATCTCTGCCGAGACAATTTACCAAGATTACACTTGCAAAGTGGGGGGGGGGGATTTACTGAGCTTTAGTGTGTGTTTTTTGGCACATTTTAAATTATTTCTTTTCCGTTTTTGGATTTTAGACACACTTATCGAATACATGAGTTTATTTGCAACTTTTTGCCATGCTTATCATTTTTAGTTTTTTGACCTGAAAAAGGGGCTTGGGTTTAAGAGTTGGCAATTGCTTTAGACACAATTATTATATGCGTGACAAGATGATACATTTTGTGCAGTTGAAATTCGCATAAGGAAGGAAGTACAAACATGATAAAAAGCGGCAAAGATACAACTGGTGGTAAATTCTACCATTTCCTACCATTTAGTAAGATCCTCACATAATAGGGAGAATCATATAATGAATGATTTCTACTGTGTGAAGCCCATCACACAAAGCAAGGCATTTGGGCAATGAACGGTACAATGTATCGCATTAATATTTAATTGAATATTTTTAAATGTTTCCATGGCAACATATTTTAGAAGCTGGAAAAAAAAAACATCCACTTAGTTTAGCCTATTTTCCTGCAGTGTTGATCCAGAGGAAGGCAAAAAAGGTTGAAGCATTTTTATTTTATAGAAAATCAACGGAATCAGAATAAACCCCTGTATCAATAACTTCCCTCCTATCTACAACAACAAAATTCCACCACAAAAGAAATACAAGACCAATAAAAAGACACTGCATGTGCAAAAAGATATGTATGCTATATAGTTTATTTTAAAGATATAGCCCGGGCTAGCCACAACCAATAGCGGGAGCTAAGGTGCCAATTCCCCCTCCTCCATCGTGGGATCACGCTAGACGTTCTGTACTGCACTTCATGTCATTTGCTTGTCTGTACAATAGCAAACATGTCATGACACAGATCTAAATTATAGTAATGAAAATCTATAGAACACTTACTTTCTGGAAAGATGCAAATGGTCCGACGGGTGCATTAAAAAGAAAAGAGAAAAAAATAGGATTTATTATTTTATCAAATAAATTATTTTCTAGTAATGAAAGCATTTAAAGCGTGTGTGTGTGTGTGTGTATATATATATGTGTGTGTGTGTGTGTGTGTAAAATGTTAGTCAACTGTGTACCACAGCATGTAACCTACACAAATGGACAATGTACTGTAATATTTCATGGCAACATTTACATTTTGCAATATTCAATATACGGACAAGTGTAGGGACACCCCCACTCATCATTGAATTCAGCTGTTTCATTTAGTCCCATTACTAAAGGTGTAAAAAATCCAGCCCCTGGCTATTACAGAGATTATATATATGGCTTTCTAAAGAGCTTACTGATACCAGTGTGGTACAATAATAGGATGTCTGTAAAAAAGAGTGTTCATGAAATTTTCTTCCCTCCTACAACTTCCAAGATCAACTGAGTAATGTTGTTGAAAAGTGAAAACATTCAGAAACCACAAAGACCCATGAAGTGGAGAACACGTAAAGTGGTGAGGCACATCCTGCATAAAAGTTTACAATACCCAGCTGTTCAAAACTTTACCTGGCATCTAAAATGTGCCCTGTCAGGAGCTTTATGGCGTGGGTTTTCACGGCTGAGCAGCTGCATGCAAACCTTACATCACCAAGCATAATCTCATGCCTCAATTGGTGGAAAGCATGCTGCCAGCTAGACTTTGTAACAGTCGGCATGTTCTGTGGAGTGGCGAATCATACTTCTTTTTTTTTGCCACTCTGATGGATGAGTCTGGGTTTGGTGAATACCAGGAGATACCAGTCTGCATTGTCCCAACTGTAAAGGGTTAATGCTTTAGGGTTGTTTGTCAGGGGCTGACCAATATCCCTTTATTCAGTAATGCTTAATGCTTCATTTGAAATAAATGACTTGTTTTGCTTTGTGGGAACAGTTTGGATTTGGCCCTTTCATGTATCACTATGGCTCTGCTCAATGCACAAAGCAAGGTTTATAAAGATATGCTTGGCCGAGTTTGGTGAAAGGGGGAATCAAATCCACATTACATCCAATGATTTACAATCAGACGTACTAAAAGCTCCTATCGGTGGACTGTGTATACTTTTAGCCCATATAGTGTACCTGCCTGCCTCCAGCACAAGCTAATAGTAGGTATAAAGGGCACTCCCTGACGCCTCTCTGGGACATCCCACAGCTAGGAACAGCTTTTCAAACGGAACATTTTATTCAGTGATAATCTGTGCACAAGGTAACATCAGAGGGGACCACAGTCTGTGAGGTGCCTGAGGATCCATCATTGATTTAGATGTCCTATATAGGATTATTATAATAGCAGTAGTTCCCAGTACTCTGAAAACACTATGTAAGTGAAGCCACTTCCTGTCAAAGTCTTTACCGTGTATTACTGACAGTGGGATTCGGATTGTAGGATTTAATGACTGTAAAAGTAGCTAATTAAAGTCTGCTGGTCCTGGTGCAGTCTCACAACCATAGCTCATAGCAGATCAGGAGTTGTATTAAAATTTATAGATACAGAAAGGAAGTCCCTGCACAGCAGGAGTTTAAAGCAGATTATCCATCATTACCAATATGCTACTAATTTTACTGACATTTGCATTATCCCCAGTGGATCGCCGCTGCCGATTCTAGTATTTGTAAACTAACTTGTAAATTGTTTAAACACGTCGTCGGAGAAATATGTAGAGGGCAGGCCTGAGGGACAATGCACAGCACAGTTTGTCAAGAAAACATAAATGTTATCATACATATTCCTACAAGGCAAAAAAGAAGACTGTGGGCTGCCAGAATTATTAGATACAATGATGTTTTAACCCCATCCTTCACTGTGACACATGTTGTATATACATTATTTGATGCACAATGCTATACATTTACATTAAAGTGGTCAAGCGGGCCTGACAACTATGAGGGGGTGGTAGTGACCAATCAACCTAACAGAAGGATCAGTGTGGCTGTGTAACTATAGCAGGTGTCCATATTCAGTAGCATTGTATGGTCAGCTCTTCTGTCATATAGCACCAAAACCTCTGTAACCACACGGTGACAATATAGTGACTGATTTGTTGCATAACAAAGAGCCTTGTCTTCTGGTAAGCTACATAGCTGATAATATAATCAGCAAAAGTTAAATTATATAATTAGCCTAAGTGAATTGATATAAAGTTGATATTAAAGTCTCTCCTTGCATGAGCCCACAAAGGACTGGGACTTCCTGTGTATCGGCATGGACCACAGTTTGCCCATATGTATAATGTTGTTTTAAACTAAGAAAACATAAATAAATAAAGCAAGTATATTGCTAATCTGCTTGCAAACAACAACCCCTGTTGATTTCTTAAAAAAAAAAAAAATTGCAATAGGTACGCTTTAGGTAAGAGTCAAGTCAAGTCAAGTCTAAGCAACTGGACATCTATGGGCCCCAATTATTGTGTGTTTACACAGACAGATTTATCTGACAATTTTTTTTAAGCCAAAGCCAGGAATGGATTAGAAAAGAGGAGAAATCTCAGCGTTTCCTTTATGATCTGTTCTCTGTTTATAGTCTGTTTCTGGTTTTGGCTTCAAAAATCTGTCAGATAAATCTGTCTGTGTAAACGCACCATTACACAGAGCACTAATCGTCACGATTCGACCGATTATCAC
Organism: Dendropsophus ebraccatus; assembly: GCF_027789765.1. Lineage (NCBI taxonomy): Eukaryota > Metazoa > Chordata > Amphibia > Anura > Hylidae > Dendropsophus > Dendropsophus ebraccatus. The sequence continues at coordinate 61,531,528 of NC_091455.1, forward strand.
TCCATGTAATAGAGACAACAATCAGCTGATGACAACGATCCTTGGTTTAGGTTTGGACCTAAAATCGTTGGGCGCGGCTGACGATTCCCCAAACACCTGCTGACACCTTACCTCTCCCTGCTCCCGGTTTTCTCTCCTGTGCTCTGCAGCTTGCCGGTCCCAGTGGCTGCAGTGCCTGAGTCCCAGCCATTAATTGATTGATGCTGCTTCTGCTGGTACTGGGAAGCTGCGGAGCACAGGAGAGAAGAACGGGAGCGGGGAGAGGTAAGGTGTCAGATGTTTGGGCAAGGGCTGCATGGACATTTCCAACTATGTCCATGCAGCCCTTACTGCCCGATTGTTGGGCCATCTAATAGGTCCAGTAAGCGAGCGCCGATCTAGCAGATCAGCGCTTGTTTACTAAAATAATCACGGCCTGTGTAATAGTACGCTATGGCATATTGTAGGGATTCTCTTTCATTGGAATGGTCAGTGGGATTAGTACTTTTTTCCTAACGTAATATAAGAAAAAGGAAAATAAGGAAAAAATATAACCATAAATAAACCTAATAATGTTCCAGTCAAGGTATGCTAGGAGATGTAGCTTTGCAACAGTGTACAGTAAAAAGCAGAAGGTTGCTGGGGTAAAATATAAGCTGAAAAGGGATTCTTTAACAAATAACCTTTTTTAGTACATAAGAAAGGATCCTCATGGATGCGGCAGTGTTCCTCGTGGTGTGGCTTGCTCATGTGTTATTGTTTAGTCATGCTCATTGTCCAGCTACCATTAATAACACAATATGCTAATTTCCTGTGAGCGTGTAACATGAGCCGACAAGAATAAGCACCATGTGCAGTTGTACAGACATTTTCCTCATGTTCAGCACAGCACAGCGCCCTGATGTCCATGGCAGCCACCCAACTTTTTGGTTCTGATAATATTCAGCTCACTGCGGCGTCACAACATACACTTAACCCACTTAATAGGAAATACACAATGAACGCACCTGGTTTCTTTTAACCCTTCTTTCTGGATGACTTCCAAAATTTGTTTTGCGGTCATCGGTGAATTGGGATGTTTTTCTAAAGCCTGGAAACAAAACAAAGAAAGATTTTGTGTCATTGTAAATTACGAAACATTTTTCTTCCTAAAATAATAGAAAATTTAAGTCTAACCTTAAAGGGATATGGTCATTTGCAGTAACTTTTGGCAAGTCTTTAAAAATGTCAAAAAGATTACTGATCAGACAGGGTCTCACTCCTGAGACCCAATGCAAATTCAGACCCGGGGGAGTGCACGGATTACTTGCTCATCCTATAGATTGTAATTAAAAGGCGTTACAATTGATTGTCAGCCAAGGAAAGGTGAGTGATATCTCAGGGTAGCAGCGGGTCTCAAGCGTCACTCCTGGGGAAGCCATGGTGGTGGAGGAACGCGTTGGTTTTTTGTCCCACCTAACTCTACTATTTTTTATCTCTCTGCCGATGCCTTAATGCTAGGTAGGATCCATCTAGTGCAATAGGGTCTGGGGTCAGTATGAGGTATCCTTTACTGGATGCAAGCAGGATGCAGTTTGCCATGTTTTAAATGTTTTTATGTTGTTGATGGTCGGTATGGAGGCTTATCTCCTGTTTACTGCTCCTTTTAGATTTCTTGTATAGGTTGATTCTCAATAAAGATCATTGTATTTTTGATGTGCAACCTGTTGTATGCATATGCTTTCTTTCTGGTAGATTTTAATATATAATGAGCATAGGTTAGCACTCTATTCTATTTGTGCGGTGCCCACTTTATTGCTGGTTGAACAGCTACGTGAGAAATAATAATAATGTAACCTTGAGAGAATGCCACATATAACCCAGATGAGAGGAGTCAACCTCAAGCACGTTTGGATTCGTATCAGTGGCAGAATAAGTTGGATACATCAAATGTCTTCAGCCACCAGCAGCCAAATGCTGCACTCTCAAGTTTGTATGAACCCAAACTTGCTTGAGGTTTCCTTATCTCTAATTCTTACTCATTTTAGCTAAACCACCCAAAAGGCATGTAGTTTCCAATATTCCAATAGTTTCTCTGGTGTTTCCACTATACTGGTACCTCAGAGCAGGGCTGTGGAGTCGGAGTCAGTAAAAAAATGTACCAACTCCGACTCCAGCTTAAAAAAAATCTTTTAAAAATGTAGAATTAAGTTTTGATATGAATTTTATAAGTTTTGCTCATTAATATATTTTATGAGCAACATTCTTATAGGTCCCTGGCCCTGTTCGATAGGGATGGTCAGGGAAAAGTTGTTAGCCACTATTTTGCAGTTTGTTTCTGAGTCCATTGTGTGGGGGGAGAGCTGTGTTGTTCTCTTCCTGGATGATTGTATATGAGCAGCAGTGTAACATGGAGATATCCTGTGTAATATAGAGAAGGAGAAGACATAAGTTAGTGTAGCAGTAACCTCTGTCCTCAGTGTGGTGTTTTCTCTCTGGGAGAAGATTGTGTGTTTTTCTTCAGTGTGCTATGGCTGCAGCAGGCTGTGTGTGTGTGTGTGTGTGTGTGTGTGCGCTATGGCTGCAGCAGGCTGTGTGTGTGTGTGTGTGTGTGTGTGTGCTATGGCTGCAGCTGTGTGTGTGTGTGTGTGTGTGTGTGTGTATGCGTACTATGGCTGTAGCTGTTTGTGTTTTTCTTCAGTGTTCTATGGCTGCAGCAGGATGTGTGTGTGTGCTATGGCTGCAGCAGGCTGTGTGTGTGTGTGTTTGCTATGGCTGCAGCAGGCTGTGTGTGTGTGTGTGTGTGTGTGTGTGCGCACTCGTGCTATGGCTGCAGCAGGCTGTGTGTGTATGCTATGGCTGTAGCAGGCTGTGTGTGTGCTATTACGTGCCCCCACAGAGACCCTCAACATCATTATGTGTGACCCCTCTATATCACTATTGCTGACCCCTTTGTATCACAGTTATCTGGCATTGTTAGCAGAGTTTCTTTGTGTATGGTGAATATTTAGTTAGAAATATAGAAGACTTTCAGCAGGAAAAGACCACCTTCTCCATCTAGTCTAGTTCTGAGTTGTTCAGGACATGGAGGCTGGAGACTGGCAACATTCGCTACACATACAGGGGAATCTGCTTTATATACAGTATTCTTTTTTTTCACTCAGAAGTTGCACCAGGATCATGTAGGACATTAGGGAGAAGCTGCTGAGCCAGTGTGATAATAACTCCCCAGGTATATGACTGGCCATTTATGAAGGAGCAGGAGTTGGGAGTCGGAGTCGATCCTGATAAACTTCAGGAGGCGGAGTCGGATTCGGAGCTGCAGCTTACCGACTCCACAGCCCTGCCTCAGAGGCTCAGCAAAATCAAAAAGGCATCCAAAAACAATCCAGCAAAATCTGCACTCCAGAAGCCATTTAACTTCTAATTCTTACAGTTTTAGAATAGCTTCAGCCCTGGTTGTAAGTCGCAGAGTACGGAGGGCAGTAATAAAACCTAAAGTTGCTACTGCTGTGCCTTTTTACAGTTTTATACAACCCAGATAATAAAAATGTCTTGAAGCCTAATAACAATACTTGTCTGTAATCGAGCAGTGTTAATGTCTGCTTTGCCCTCCAGTACTTAACATTTGGTATTATTTGCCGACTTCAAAAGGACCTATATGGTCGGAAGATGTTGTATGTAATCAATAGATCTCAGGTTTCAGGAGTCCTTGAAGAAGCGGTCTGATCTAGACAACCCATGGTTTTACAATGTGTTTTTTCATCCGCATTGTAATTGCAAGTGAAAGAAGGTTTTCATATATTTTACCTGCTATAGGCAGGCCAACTGTGAATTACGGTAAATCTCATGCAGTTCTTCCACACTGAATGCAAACAGTTTTTGACGGCATGTGAGAATACATCCTATGGGTGCATTCGCAGATTTCACTGTAAAAATCCACTGCCATACCTGGTACAACTACATTTTATGGCCCTGCATTCTCATAGTGGATTTTCATTCCGCTGTGAAAATGTAGTGACAGCCCAAAAAAATGTAAAGCAACTCTGTACCCACAATGTGACCCCCAAACCGCTTGTACCTTTAGATAGCTGCTTTTAATCCAAGATCTGTCCTGGAGTCAATTCGGCAGGTGATGCAGTTATAGTCCTAAAAAACAACTTTTAAACTTGCAGCTCTGTATCAAATTGGCATGGCCTAGAGCAGTGCTTCTCAATTCCAGTCCTTAGGCCTCACCAACAGGTCATGTTTTGAGGATTTCCTTAGTATTTTACAGGTGATATAATTATACTCATCAGGTATTATCACAGGTGTTCTTTGTATGGGATATCCTCAAAACATGACCTGTTGGTGAGGCCTGAGGGCTGGAATTGAGAAGCACTGGCCTAGAGTACCCATGCCCTAGGACAGCGACATCCCTCCATCCCTCCTCCCCGCCCTCTTCACCATTAGGAAATCCCCTAGAAAAATGTCTCCTATTCATCACCTGTCATTACACTGCACATGAGCTGATTGTTAAGGCTCATGTGCAGTGTTGAGACAGGTGATGAACATGAAATATCCTGCCCAGTGGCATTCCTAATGGTGTGGAAGACAGGAAGGAGGGACGGAGAGGTGGTGAAGGCCTAGGGCACAGATACTCTAGGCCACACCAATTTGATACAGGGCTGCAAGTTTAATTTTTTTTTTTTTTTAGGACAATAACTGCATCACCTGCCGAATGGACCCCAGGACAGATCTTGAATTAAAAGCAGCTATCTGAAGGTAGAAGCGGTTTGAGGGGGTCAGATTGTGGGTACAGAGTCGCTTTAATTAGCTGCGGTGCTGGTAAAAATAATAAATGGCAAATACTTACCTGCCTGTGCTCTCTCAGTGCGCTTCTTCAGTCTCCTGGCTCGCTGATGGCCTGCTCAGCCAATCACTTGCAGCAGTAGGACAGCGCACTGATTGGCTGAGCGGGCTGTCCGTGAGCTGGAACTAAGAGGCTGAAGCAGAACTGCACAGAGGGAGCTTGAGCAGGTAAGTATTTGACATTTATTATTTTTACTGGCAGCTTATTACTAAAATATGGCTGTTACTACATTTTTACAGCAGAATGAAAATCCGGTGCAAGATGCAGGGCCATAAACTGTAATTGCACTGGATTTCACTGTGAAACTCACAGCGTTAAATTATTTGCGAATGTGTTACAGGTGAACGCACCCTTAGGGTATGTCAACACTAAGGAATAAGCAAGGAACTTTCTAGTGGAGGCCGCACGGTGGACTGTGCTTGAAGTTCCGCCTGTACCATTGACTTGGTAAATTTCTCAAGCTGAGTCCGCTGTCCGCTTGACAAATTAACACGTCAATTCTTTGGGTGGTCGGTGGATTGAGTTTGAGAAATTCATTAAGTCAATGGTACAGGCAGAACTTCAAGTGGAGTCCACCACACAGCCTCTGCTTGAAAGGGTATGTGTGAACATACCCTTACAGTGATCGCCTATCAGTCATGAGGACCTGGCATGAGCACTATGTGATTTGCTTCATCTCACCCTGCGGCATGGTGCTGCTGATATATATCAACACTCTGGATCTTCAGTAGAGATGAGCGAACCAGGTTCAGGTTCGAGTCGATCCAAACCTGAACGTTCGGTATTTGATTAGCTGGGGCTGCTGAACTTGGATAAAGCTCTAAGGTTGTCTGGAAAACATGGATACAGCCAATGACTATATACATGATTTCCACATAGCCTTAGGGCTTTATCCAAGTTCAGCAGCCACCGCTAATCAAATGCTAAAAGTTCGACTCGAGCATGCTGGAGGTTCACTCATCTCTAATCTTCAGTGAAATAGTGCTTCAGACACCATGTTTGTGGACATTCAGCAAGATAGCAGTGTTTCCATCTGCTGGATCCTCCCTTGGTTTTAAAGCTTTTTATGTGTACAAATAAACCTTTTACGACCTTTTACGTGTACAAATAAATCACTTTAGCAGTCGTTTAGCAAACGTAAATCGATGATTTTATGAAAAGATTTTGACAAAAAGATAAATCGCTTAGAAAAGTTGTTAATAAGATAGCAACTGTGTTTGTATACTGTAAACAACAAGTGCTTACACTGAGATTTGCGAACGATTAACAAAGATTTTGAGATCAGCACAAAAGATGCGATTAATGGCGTACAAACAAATTTTCATTTGATTGTTGCCGCGTTTACGTTTAAATTCTAACATTTTACCAATTAATTGTGCAATAATTGGCCAGCCTTTGAAAAAAAGAAAGAAAGAAAAAAAAAAGCTGAAAATACCTAAAAAGGGATTATCTGGGAGCAGAACATGTGCTTAGACAGGTATGTACCGGGGTAAAAGGTTTGGGACATCTTTTCTAGCTGGCAGTTTCCCTTTAAGTGTAATAAGTGCAATTCATCTACTGGACTAAACAGAGTTTTATTTAAGTCAAAACAAAGTTGGTATTTGTCCATTAGTTTTCTCTTAAATAAATCCACTGCATAAATTCCACTACATAATATTTCACAACACATTTCTCAGATAGCAAAGAAAGTTCTGGGCTCGCTGATACTTTGAAAAACTCTCTGGAGCAAATAATTGTAAAAATACCATGAAAATTTAAAAATAAAAATCTAATTTAAGTATGTGAAACCTGTAAACAGAGAATGAAAAGCTGCCTTCTAAAATGCATTCATATTTCTGTATTCTGTATAGTGAAGGCAGCCACAAAATTACTAAACTCCATTAGCAGAATCAGACCCTCTGCTGGTTGAATGTAAATCATTGATGCATATACAGATGCTTAAAAGAAATCATCATTTAAAAGGTCATAACTCATTTGTTATTCTATAGGGCAGACGTTGGCAGTAGGTATGCAGAAGCGTCGAATGATTGTCAACAGTATACCCCAGACTTAATAATCCAAGACATACATGCCTATACTGTTGCTATCGCTTCACTAGAAATGGTTATCCCCAGTGACAGTGTCCTAAAGACATACAACTGAGCCTTCCAAACAAATACCCTAAACACGCTGCTCCGACCATTCCTTAGCCATGTCGTCAATGGCATATCCAGGTCACATTTATCATTGCTCTCTGAAATGCTCCTATTATCTTCTAGAAAAACACATCATCATTATACTTGCTGTCTTTTATTACTGTACGCTTGGTATTGCTCCTGCTGCTCGCACGGCACCAACACTAGCACTAAGCTACAATTTACAACATTACTTAGTACTTAGGCAATATTTACACACTGGGGTTTTTCCATCATTTTTGTGCATTTGAAGAACCACACATTTCTCTCCGTATTATCGCATTCTTACAATGGTCACATGTCTGTGCACAGGTGATTTCACCTGCTGTAACAACAATGTAAAATGTGTTGCTCTGCATTTCAAAAGCCCAAAAAGACTGCACAATAAAGCCCAGCCTGGGTCATAGAGTGAGTTTTTACTGTGTTCTTTATACAATCCTCATATACAGGGAAAAGATACTTTTAAAGAAAATGCAAAAATGTTTAAAAAAAGACAACACAAAAAAATAAAATAAAATAAAACATAGAGGTTATCATCATTAACTAGTTCAGGGCTCCCTAATCACACAACGTTTAAGGGTACAAACACACACACCGTATACGCAGCAGATCTGCAGCAGATTTGATAGTGCAGATTTCATGCTGTGTTCAGTTATTTAGATCTAATCTGCTGCGTATTTGTTGCGTATTTGCTGCGTATCGCAGCAGTAAATACGCTGCGTATATGGTGTGTGTGTTTATACCCTTACAGTTTTATTTATAAAACCTTCCGTTCCTGAGATGTGGGTTTATAGCCTGTCTGACAATTCAGTTAATGGTCAGATGGGTGTTCGCTAGTGTTGAGTGAGCATGCTCTATCAAGCATAGTGCTCGACTGAGCATCGGGGTACTCGAGACTGTGTAAAGGCAATGGTGCCCGTTTTACTTGGTCTACCTCCTGTCTGCTCTCCTTTCCCTGAGAGATGTAGGACATGTAATCTCAGTCTCCTTTGTAGGCCTAGTTTGCATTACTATGGGGGAGATTTATCAAACATGGTGTAAAGTGAAACTGGCTCAGTTGCCCCTAGCAACCAATCAGATGCCACCTTTCATTTTCCAAAGAGCCTGTGAGGAATGACAGGTAAGATCTGATTGGTTGCCAGGGGCAACTGAGCCAGTTTCACTTTACAGCATGTTTGATAAATCTCCCCCTATGTGTTCAAAAACCAAACCCATAGCCAACATCAGCGCCATGAGACCATGATGAGAAAAGATGGCCCTACAAACATTGCACTGTTACTGGGTCTATTACTATTTTTATTCATGTGGGCTATATATCATTCTAACCTTTACAGGTGAACTTAAAGGGGTAGTGCAGCGCTAAACAATTATTCACAAAATAACACACATTACAAAGTTATACAACTTTGTAATGTTTGTTATGTATGTGAATGGCTCCCTTTCCCATAACTGTGCTCAGCCAATCGCGGCGCCGTTCTATGCACCGGAACCGGCCGGTGCTCAAGCACTGGAGGCGGGCTGCCCCCAATGGGAGCGAATTCCCTCCCCTCCATGACGCGGCTCCATTCATTCTAATGGAGCCGTGTCATACAGGGGAGGGAATTCCCTCCCACTGGGGGCGGGCCAGCCCACCTCCAGTGCTTGAGCACCATCCGGTTCCGGTGCATAGAACGGCGCCGTGCATGGGAATTGGGCCATGATGCGAAAAACCGTGACGGCGCCGTTTGATCCGCCGGTTCAGATTAAAGAGTATGTACCTGGTGGTACATCCTCTTTAAGGGTACAAACCCACACACCGTATACACAGCAGATACGCAGAAAAAACGCAGCAGATTTGAAGCAGATTTGGTGGTGCAGATTTGATGCTGTGTCCAGTTATTTAGATCTAAACTGCTGCGTATTTGTTGCGTGTTTGTTGCGTGTTTGTTGCGTATTTGCTGCGTATCGCAGCAGTAAATAAGCTGCATATACGGTGTGTGGGTTTGTACCCTAAATGCCCCATGATATAGTATCACTTTAGTACGAACTTTTTACATTTTCCATGAACTTCAAAACAGTTTACTGTGCAGAGACAGCAGGGGGCAAGAATTACAAAGAGGGGAAAAGTACATGGCACTGTGACGTCAGGAGCGGTGCAGGCTGGGAGATGTTTCCCAGCAGCATGCCATCCATGAAGATCAAAAACACAAGAAGAAATCTGGATCAGGTCACCGAAGCTGTGGAAACAAGTGGGAGTGCACCAATATGCTTCAAATCATTGACAAATCTAACCTGCTGATAGCCCCCTATAGCCACCGGGACACTAAGGAGGAAGGTATATGTCCTACCTCTCTCCTCGGCACCGGTCCTGTGCTGAATAATGGAGTGGGCAGGTCAGATGACGCTGTGGGGGCAGAGCAGTGCTCTAGGTCGAACATTCCGCCGAGTAACAGAGCCGGACCGGCGCCAAGGAGGAAAGTAGGATATATACCTTCCTCCTCAGCATCCCTGGGGCTATTAGCAGGATAGATCCGTCTAATCTGCGGTTGGTTCCCCAATAAACATGATTCACAGAATAACCCCTTTATTGTAATGTCCTCCATTAACTATTTGGTTGAGTGTTAATACTTTTTCCAGAACAGATTTTTTTTTTTTTTTTTTTAAAGGGGTGCCTGATTCATGCTTCCTCAACCTCATATGCTTCTTTAATAACTATTATTTTGCACTGATCCCCAATATTCACCATAATATTATTCATATACAGAGGTTTAATACAACTCTCTGTGGTAATACTTCTACCTACTTCTTAGTTCTTACATCCTTTCTCCTGGTAGGCATTAGTTATTCATCACGTCATCTTATTCACACAACAACACTTCATTTACTATTTCTCCATTGATTACATATTTTGTTGTCATTCTCATGCTTACACTGTAACAATGGGTTATAATCGGTCCTTCTCCATTAATTACAGGCTACATATAGCACAGGGCACTTTCTGCATTCAATGCTTTAATGCTGCAATTTGCACTTTATATACTTTCCCTTCTACACATATTTATGTCTTCAATTGATTGTACTTGGTTCCCATTTATTACATTGTGGTTTACACAATGCACAGTGTATATTCAGTGATTTAACACTGCAAATTGCCTGTATTTTTGTAATTCACTTGCTGTGCACATTATAACTCAAAGAAGTGGAAAGAGATCACCACTTCCTGGAAGTCCTGGAATACTTGAGTTTTGTTTTTTTGTTTTTTTTTAATAGAAGAAAAGTACACATTTGTATAACTTCTGGCACCAGTTGATTTAAAAACATTACCCCTTTAACATACATAACATACAGCATACAGATGACCACTGCGATGCTTGTGGTCTGTTTGCTGTGGCTGTCGGCATGTCAGTTTAATAAAACATAATAGACATCATCTTATGCTACTCTCCACTGGTGTTCTCCTGCGGCGTCTCTGGGTCACCTACTGACCGCCACAGCTTACAAACGTGTCAGCAGTGACAGACCGATCAGCCAATCAATGACTGGCGAGGGCAGTGCTGTGGCCAGTGATTGGCTGAGCAGGCTGTTACTGCAGAGACAGGTTTGTGGGGGACCCAGAGACAGCGCAGGAGGACACCAGGGGAGCATGGAGAGGTAAGCAAAGGATATTTATTATGTTATATACAATGGTAGCAACATTTAAAAAGTTTTTAAAGTGATATCATCACTCCCCTTACCATATAAAGAGTTCTCAGCACCATTCTTAAGCTTATATTCTGGACATTTCATGTTTTTACTGTATAAAGAATTTCTTGGTGCTCTCTCCGGTCAATGAATGTTATCGTTGGTGGACAGAGATAACTGGGCAGGCTTCACGTCAGTGGGGCCCCATCTTGCCGCCTACATCTGCGCTATAGTCCCCTCCCCACCAACAAATTTGCATGGGTTTTCTTCAGGTTCTCCGCTTTTTCCTGCCACACTCAAAACATGGAGTTAGGCAAATTTAGATTGTGAGCGCTAATGGGGACAGAGAGCAAAGTTGATAAACTATGTAAAGTGTTCCGGAATGAGTTGGCGCTATACAAATAAAGGAATTATTGTTATTAATCCTGGGTAACTTCTTTAATTCTCAGGTATGGGTGTATATTTATTCCCTGTAGGATACAGGTAGTCCTCGACTTACGTCAGTGATCCGTTCTTACGCAGCGTTGTAAACCGAATTTCGATGTAAGTCGGATCATATGTTCATACAGTACTGTACCATAACAGTACTGTCCTGTAAACACTTAGCCTATCCTAACATAGTACCCTACATAATTATCAATATCCTCAGTCTAGAACTGCATAACTGAGTACTGTACCAGTATAGTATCGTACTGTATTCTTCTGCCGCTGCATGTATTCGAGTTACGTCGATACCGTGTAAGTCGGAATAAGGCATCGAATAAAGCGTTGTAACCACGAAACGATGTAACTCGAGACCGTTGTAACCTGAGGACCACCTGTATTTATCTAGTGTTTTTAAATTATGAGGTGTATTGTGTATTTTATGCAATAATCAGTGGTGGTTACAATATTGAAGACCTTATGGTTTATGTTAATACTGTTTTAACGGAAACTTTTTCTCACTTCAAGGTGAAATCTGTTGTCAAACTAATAAAAGTAAAAAAAAAAATGTTTCACACAAAAATTCCAACATTCCACTAAGGGTACACTAAAAGAAATGTTAAAGTGGAATTGTCATTTAAATTTTTATTGCAGAAATCAATGGTACAAGTGATTTTAACCCCCCAAACTTATTTTTGAAATTAACCCCTTAAGGACCGTGCTAACTTTAGTTTTTGCGTTTTCGTTTTTTTCCTCCATGTGCTTAAAAGGCCATAGCACTTGCATTTTACACCTACAGACTCACATAAGCCCTTATTTTTTGCGTCACTAATTGTACTTCGCAATGACAGGCTGAATTTTTCCATAAAATATGCTGCGAAACCAGAAAAAAATTATATGCGCAGTGAAATTGAAAAAAACGCAATTATTTTTCTTTGGGGGGGGCTTCATTTTTACGCCGTGTGTCCTATGGAAAAACTTAGTTGTTATATATGTTCCTCAAGTCATTAAGATTAAAACGATATATAACATGTATAACTTTTATTGTATCTGATGGCCTGTAAAAAATTAAAACCATTGTTAACAAATATATGTTCCTTAAAATCGCTCTATTCCCAGGCTTATAGCGCTTTTATCTTTTGGTCTATGGGGCTGTGTCAGGTGTAATTTTTTGCGCCATGATGTGTTCTTTCTATCGGTACCTTGATTGCGCATATGCGACTTTTTGATCGCTTTATATTACATTTTTTCTGGATTTGATGCGACCAAAAATGCGCAATTTTGCACTTTGGGATTTTTTTGTGCTTACACCATTTACCGTGCGAGATCAGGAATGTGATTAATTTATAGTTCGGGCATTTACGCACGCAGTGATAAAAAAACATGTTTATTTATTTATTTTTATTTGTAAAATGGGAAAAGGGGGGTGATTCAGACTTTTATTAGGGGAGGGGATTTTTTATTAATAAAAACACTTTTTTTTAACTTTCCCTTACAGTAATATGAAGCCCCCTGGGGGACTTCTATATACACAGAACTGATCTCCCATTGAGATCAATCCTGTGTATATAATAGAGCAATGATCCATCAGATCGGTGCTCTATTATAATGGTCTGCTGCAGACCATCTGAATAGATTGCCGAGCTTTGACAGCGGCATTTGAATAGTTAATTAGCCGGCCGCGGCCGATCGCCGATCTAATACACGCGGTCCCTGGCTGCACTTAGCAACCGGGGACCGCGCGCTGCAGAGAGGGCTCACGCCGGGAGCCCTCTCTGTTTACTCTTAACGGCCGCATGACGGGTATACCCGTCATGCGTCGTTAAGAGGTTAATACTTTGCTCACCCGTAGCTTTCCATCTTTCCAATATAAATTTATTACTGATTCTGGACAGTTTTGCTGTTATCTAGGTGCCCCCACCCCCACGGATTGAATAGAATCATCAGCTCTCAGTCCACTGCAACACGCTCCCTGCTCCTGGCCCCGACCCTCCGAGACGCCATCATGTGTCCTCAGTCTCTTCAATGGGCCGGGTTAGCGTTTCTAACCTAGCACACTGAAGAGAGGGAGAACAGTGACACAGTGACAGCAGCTGCTGCTGAGCACTGTCACCCTCTCTGACAGCAGAGTGTGCCCGCCCCCCCCCCCCTTCGTCCTGGAGCTCATCTGCCCCACAACCTGTATCCCCCGCGCGCAATCTCCCGGTGGCTGACCGCGAACCCCCCGTGATCTCCTGGGTGGCTGACCGCGAAACTCTCCCCCCCCCCCATCCCGTGATCTCCTGGTGGCAGACCGTGAGCACCCCCCTCCCTGTGATCTCCCGGTGGCCGTCCACACAGCTCTGCAGCTGATCCCCATCGCCACCCGGCTGCAGCTCACCCAGTCAGTGCAGCCTCCCCCAGTGCGATCTTCTGGTGGCGCCCGTGGCTCCCCCATCCCTTCCTCAGTAGAGCCCGTGGCGGCTTTCGCCCGCCGCTCACCCCTGAGCTCCTACCTGCCGCTCGCCCCGGAGCTCCTGTGCAGCCCCGCGTGATCTCCTGGTGGCCACCCGCCCCCCGCTCAGAGCTCACCCGGCCCCGCAGCCGCCAACCGGTGAGTGCAGTTCCCCCGTCCCCCAGCACGACCTCTTGGTGTCCACTCGTGGTCCCCCCCATCCCCCCCTCATTAGAGCCCACAGCAGCCGGCACTCACCCGCCCCCCCCTCACCCGGTGATCGCCCTCTCAGCTCAGCTACATCGAAATCGCCCTCTCAGCTCTGCTACATCGCCCTCTCAGCTCTGCTACATCGCCATCATTAGGCAGAAGCATTGCATGTTAGGAAATGTAGTTTCCTATCTTGAATATAGAACATCTTTTAGAAAAACTTGTAACTCAGGAACGGCAGCAGCTTAAGATGGGAGACGGCTCAAAATACTCAGGGGGACTTAGTGAGTAAGGCCAGCTAGGTTTGGGAGCATTTCATTTTTTTAGCTTTTGGGGGGAATACCCCTTTAACCTCTTAGGGAGAGGTGTTCAGAGCGGGGCCGCGCGGCGACCCCGCTCTGAACCTCCGCAATCCCTGGTGCCGCGAGTAGCCCGGGACCGCTGCTATTAGCGGGCACGGTCTGATCGCCGTGCCCGTTAATAAGGTAATCGGAGGCAGCCGTTCCCTGGTGTCTAGTGGGGGAGATCTCCGTATTTTGTGTCGGCCGGGGTCCGCTCCAAGATGGCGCCGACCCCGGCTCGGCACTCGTTTGTTTTTGGCTGCAGCAGCCGAAAAGCAAATGAGTGCCGATCTCATTGATCTTTGCTGTATAAGTATACAGCAAAGATCTCAATTAAAGATCAAAGTGTATATACTAGAAGTCCCCCAGGGGGAATAACCCTAACACCAGGGGGAATAACCCTAACCCCAGGGGGGCTTCTAGTAGAAGTGTAAAAAAAAAAAAAAGTATTGTTATTAGTAAAAAGCCCCCTCCCCTAATAAAATTCTGAATCACCCCCCTTTTCCCATGTTTTAAATAAAAGTAAATAAATAAACAAACATGTTTGCTATCGCCGCGTGCGTAATCGCCCGAACTATTAATCACATTCCTGATTTTGCACGGTAAACGGCGTAAGCGCAAAAAAAATCACAAAGTACAAAATTGCGCATTTTTGGTCGCATCAAATCGAGAAAAAAAATGTAATAAAAAGTGATCAAAAAGTCGTATATGCGCAATTACGGTACCGATAGAAAGTAAACATCATGGCGCAAAAAATGACACCTGACACAGCCCCATAGAACAAAGGATAAAAGCGTTATAGGCCTGGGAATGGAGCGATTTTAAGGAACGTATATTTGTTAACAATGGTTTGAATTTTTTACAGGCCATCAGATAAAAGAAAAGTTATACATGTTACATATCGTTTTAAGCGTAACATGCATAACAAGTCAGTTTTACCCCAGGGCGAATGGCGTACAAACAAATACCCAAATAAAAGAAATGCGTTTTTTCAATTTTACCAACTTCGAATTTTTTCCTGCTTTCGCAGTGTACTTTACGCAAAAATTCAGCCTGTCATTGCAAAGTACAATTAGTGACGCAAAAAATAAGGGCTCATGTGGGTTTCTAGGTGGAAAAATGCAAGTGCTATGGCCTTTTAAACACAAGGAGGAAAAAACTAAAACGCAAAAACGAAAATTGGCCTAAAATGCCAATTTTGCATTTTTGTTTTTTCAGGGGCAGGTGTACTTTGTAATGATGCCTTTCAATCTACCATAAAATGAATGACGAAAGCCCCAAAATATCATTTATGGGGTGAAATTGTGATAAAAATGCAATTCTGCAAATTTTAAGGTGTGTCCGTGTTTACGTTATGCACTTTTTCTTTACAAATAGGTATAGGTTTAAAATGGCCCAATTGTGGCTCCTATTATGCTTTTTTATAATCCAATACCCTCCTATAATCACTTACGGGGCTGTATGGGGCATCATTTCTTGTACCACGATCTCTGGTTTTTATTAGTATAACATTTCTGTAGATCAATTTTTATTTTTTTCATATATAAAATGTGTAATTAAAAAAAAAAAAAAAAAAGGATTTTTTTTCTAAACAGCTTTTTGTTCACTCCATTCACCGTGCAAGAATAATATTTTTTTTATTTTAATAGATTGGACAATTGCACACGCTACAATATATAATATGCTTATTATTTTTATGCGTTTTATTAAAAAATTGGGAAGGTGAGGTGATAAACGCTTTTATTGGCGCTTTGGCATATTTGTAAAATCTTCTTTTTTTTTTTAAGTCCCTCTAGGGGACTTTTAAATGCATGTATTAGATTGTATGCACTGATAACTGCGGATTACTACATTGATTAGTGTTGTCTGTGATCTTCTGATAGAGCCTGCCTGTGGCAGACTCTATTAGAAGAATGAAGAACGGACTGCACGGAGGATGGTAAGAGACCTCTGGCAGTCAGGCAAAGCGATGGACCCCCGCAGACACACAGCGAGGGTCCCAATCGGTAAGTGACAGGAGCTGCTCCAGTCACTTACACTAATGGCCCTATTCCACGGAACGATTATCGTTCGTTTTCGGACGATATCGACCGCTACGGACGATAATCGTTCCGTGGAATAGAGTGCAACGATCAGCCGACATCGTTCATGTCGGCTGATCGTTGCAGTCGCTTGTTTTTCAACATGTTGAAAAACAAGCGACTGATATAGCAGCGATCTGCTGCCGTCGCTCCGTTGAATAGGAGCATCGGCAGCAGACGCTGCTATATCCTATGGGCTGCCCGGACGATCAGCGATCCTCCGAGCAGCCCCCCCGCAGCTCCCCGCCGCCCCTCCTGCACTCACCCGCTCGCTGCAGCCGCGTTGAATAGCGGCGGCAGCGAGCGGCGAACGAGGAGCAAACGAGCGCTAATAGCGCTCGTTTGCTCCTCTAAAACGACCCGTGGAATAGGGCCATTAAGGGGTCAATGGCAAGCGGCCTGTTGATGGTGAGGACCCACAGTCATTAAAAAACTCTGTAATAGGTTTTATTAGGCAGAAAAGCTTCTTTCTATAACTCAAAAAGTTGTTTCTCAGCCCCCCCCCCCCTCCCTTCTTATCTGTGCATTAGCAGGCAAAACCATCTTTATTACAGAGTGAAGATGGGTTTGCCGAGTCCATTATAACCTATAGAGGGGGGGGGGGGGGGCGAAGGGGATGAGTGAGCAGGAAGAGGACAAAGTCAGCTTGTGCAGTTTGCAGACTGTCTGGCCACATAAAACGCTAAATTCAGAGGTCAGAAAGGTCAGTGCTTGTCTGGGAGCTTGGTGAGAGAATATTGCAGGATGTAGCGTTTTCAAGGGCTGACCTTTCTCCTCTCCGTGCTCACCCCCCTCCATAGAGTATAATGGACACAGAAATTCTGCTTCTTCTGAAGTGAAGAGGGAGGTAGGGAAAACAGCTTTTTGAGTACAAAAGGAAACTATTTTGCTGAATTAAACCTATTAGAGAGCTTCTTAAAATTGCTTGTACTATTGATTAGAGGGCCGAGAATCAGGTTACAGGGCCGAGGTTCAGGTCTGTACGAGCCCGAACCATCGGCATTTGACTCCCGCTGCCTTCCCGCCCCGTGGGGAAGGTGGAGACAGCCCGAGTATTGCCTGGAAAACAGGGATACAGCCTATT
The DNA here is from genome assembly GCF_027789765.1 of Dendropsophus ebraccatus. Classification (NCBI taxonomy): domain Eukaryota; kingdom Metazoa; phylum Chordata; class Amphibia; order Anura; family Hylidae; genus Dendropsophus; species Dendropsophus ebraccatus. Next base: position 61,548,745 of record NC_091455.1, read on the forward strand.
ACCTAGGCTGTGTCCCTGTTTTCCAGGCGGTACTCGGGCTGTTTCCACCTTTTCCATGAAACAGGAAGGCAAATGCCGATGGTTCAGGTTCGTACAAACATGAACCTCGGCCCTGTTCGATCATCTCTACTATTGATTTATTGATTTCTGAAATGGCATTTAAATGACAGTTACGCTTTAATAACTAACCTGTGACCACCATGTTATGCATCATCCAGCAATACACAGAATATTAGGCTTCATAAAATATTGTTCATATTGGTCATATTGGCAGACTGCAATGAACAATTGCTTCATGTGTAGAACATCTCTATTTAAATTACTGAGTTATCCCACAGTGAAGGCATAATGTAGAGTTTTGTTCACTAAAGGGACACACTTTGTAGTTTCCTTCTATCCTAGCTAACATTAAGAGGAACCTTCCCCCCAAAATGGTATGTAAAGAGGGGTATTCTAAACCAGACACCCCCTTTAAAGGAAGGATGACAGATACAAACATTTTGTTTTTAAATAACATTAAGAACATGGTGGCAAGGAGCGAAGACAGAATAGTGCAGTCACGCTCGCCTTCTGCAATGCAAATAATATCTCTGCATCCAGAAATTCATTATAACACTAGTTTTATTTCTGCTCTAGCCACAGGGCAGCAGATGCTACCTCCTGAATTAATATGCAACAAAAAGGGGGAAGACAAAATATTAAATTAACATTTACAGGCAGGGAGCAAATTCATTCAAGATTCTGCAGCTATTGGAGGAGAGGAGGCTCGGGGCGAAGCCAAAAGCTCAGCTACTAAAAAGGATTGATAAAGAGATCCAGAGCTGGGAAAACACAATGCTTTTTATTAGATCCTTTACAGTCAACACATTTTATTCTGGAAGAGGCAATAATCTATAACAAAAAGCAATATGCAAAACGTATGTAAAGGCTTTACAAGCATCTGGAAATATAGCAAAGGCCGCAAATGTACACAACGTCCACCCCATACATCTGAGAGGGTTGTGTCTTAGTTTAGATATCTGCAGCCCTTTATGTCATCTCTGGTTGTTGTCGCATTGTGATAGATGGACTAAACTCTTTTGGATATAACTCTTTTAACATATTTTTGATAAATATTTTATCTTACAGACTCCCCCATTTCCTGCACCAACTCCAATCTGTCCCCCAGACTGTAATATTTCCCAGACCTGTCTATTGTTTTAGAGTTATCATCTGACTGTCTGTAATAGAAATGCAAATGGATTTACACCAATTATGAAGCATATACGTCTGGTGGATGAATAAGAGCTCTATTCCCGTATAATCACAAGCTTACACTTAGATAAACACCTATCTACACCTAGATTATCAATAGCGAATATGGTCTTCAATGGGAAGACTTGTAAATAAGCTGGCTTTGTGTTGAGAAAGTGTAAAACATAAATCATAAATGTTTCAGAACTGAAGTTTGAAAGGGGTGGGAGGCATTGCACATAAACAATGAGTGGCCTCTTTGTAGAAGGCATTGTGCTTCCAACTGGACGGCACAGAAATAATGGCCTAATTCACATCACAAGTTAGGGACTAGGGTCCATTTACACAAAAAGATTATCTGCCAAAGATTTGAAGCCAAAGCCAGGAATGGATTTGAAAAGAGTAGAAATCTCAGGCTTTCCTTTATGATCTGTTCTCTGTTTATAGTCTGTTTCTGGCTTTGGCTTCAAATCTTTGGCAGATAATCTGTCAGATAATCTTTCTGTGTAAACGGACCCTAAAGAACTTCATTCATTTGGATTTTAAGTATATTTTACCCATATTTCTGGGAGCAGACTTTCCCAAAAGTAATCAAAAAGTATTGGATTTGTGTCTTATAGCTTTTACACAGTATTTTGTATCTGCATATTTTATGTACACCACTTATTGTTATTGTAATTGTTAAAGTGTACCTGTCTCCGACAGGACTTCTTCCCTGCGCAGCCGGCGTGTATAGAGCCCACTATGCAGTTATGAATATGCATAGTGGGCGGGACAGAAGGGGCGATACTCGCCAGCCCCGAGCAACGCTCTAAATGCTCTTAAGCAAGTAATTTGCATAAGAACATTTAGCGATTTTAGAAACAATGCGGGGCTGAGAGGGGTAAGAGTAGTGGCCATATACTCCTGAGGGACAGAGCTACTGCGGCATATCAGCAGGTTCTCTGGGAAGAACCTGCTGATAGTGCCGCTTTAATAAGAGTTAAAAAAATATTATAATGACACTGACACTTTAACCCCTTCCCGCACGAGGACATAACTAAACGTCCTCGCGTGGGTGGAGGAGTTCAGAGCGGGGTCGCACGGCAACCCCACTCTGAACCGGCGCGGTCCCGGGTGCAGCATGTAGCCCGGGGCCTCGGCTATTAGTGGGCACGGTCCGATCGCCGTGCCCGCTAATAAAGTCTTCAGATGCAGCTGTCGAAGTTCACAGCTGCATCTGAAGACTTACTTCAGCCGATTCCCTGGTGTCTAATGGGGAGATCGCTCCCCCGTTACGTTGTCACGGAGAAGCGATCTCAGTGTCTGGTGCCGGCCGGGGTCTGCGCCGTAATGGCGCTGATCCCGGCTCGGCATTCTATTGCCTTTGGCTGCAGCAGCCAAAAGCAATAGAACACTGATCTCATCGATCTATGCTGTATAACTTTACAGCATAGATCTCGATGACAGATTAGTATGCATATACTAGAAGTCCCCCAGGGGGGCTTCTAGTATATGAGTAAAAAAAAATAAAAAATAAAAGTCAGAATCACGCCCCTTTTCCCATTTTATAAATAAAAAACAAACAAACATGTTTGGTATCGCCGCGTACGTAATCGCCCGAACTATTAATTTATCACATTCCTGATCTCGCGTAAGCGCAAAAAAATTCCCAAAGTGCAAAATTGTGCATTTTTGGTTGCATCAAATCCAGAAAAATTTTAATAAAAAGCGATCAAAAAGTTGCATATGCGCCATAAAGTTACCGATAGAAAGAACACATCATGGCGCAAAAAATGACACCTCAGAAAGCCCCATAGACCAAAGGATAAAAGCGCTATAAGCCTGGGAATGGAGCCATTTTAAGGAACGTATATTTATTAACAATGGTTTGAATTTTTTAGAAGCCATCACATAAAATAAAAGTTATACATGTTACATATCGTTGTAATCATACAGACTTGAGGAACATATATAACATGTCAGTTTTTCCATAAGACGCACGGCATAAAAACTAAGCCCCCCCCCCCCCCAAAGAAAAAGAATTGTGTTTTTTTTTTTTTTTCCGTCAAGCATATTGTTTTTTTCTGGTTTCGCAGCATATTTTATGCAAAAATTCAGCCTGTCATTGCAAAGTACAATTAGTGGCGCAAAAAATAAGGGCTCATGTGAGTCTGTAGGTGTAAAAATGCAAGTGCTATGGCTTTTTAAGCACAAGGAGGAAAAAACTAAAACGCAAAAAATAAAATTAGCCTGGTCCTAAAGGGGTTAAGAGTCACTCTACTCACTGCAGGAGATGGGTTTTATGAAAAAGAACACAAACCATCTTCCTAGATCATATGTGACATATATACGTTGCCCGTTTACTGCGAGGCCTAGAATTCCTGTAATTTATTTTACTTCCTGTCATAGCTGCAAATCGGATAACTGGCTGTCAGTGCTTTCCCGAGCAATATAGGAGACATGTACTGCAGATGTGCTCCCCAAAAAAATACACGCCACAACTCAATGTAAACTGTAACGTGTATTCTCAATGAGAACAGGGCATGCATTGTAGCACTTTCCAGTGTTCATTTTGGCAACAAAATAACTAGGGGCAGATTGACCTAAAGGGAATACTTGGACATTATGTACAAAAATGCTGAAACCATCAAAAATCCATTTATTTTGGAGATACATTAGGACCCAGTGATTTGTACCCTTCAACCAGCACTGTGATTTTAAAGTTCTACTGCTCTTATTACGTATACATTAGCAGTTATATTTTAGGGGTGGGGTTATTTGATTACTAGGGGTTTAGTGGCCCAGGCTTCGGTCTATGGGTTTTCCTAGATTGTGAACCTAAAATTAAGCCCTCAATAATCTATTTGTCTACTTTTTATTGTTTACACACACAATGAATAGGAATCAGGGTCAAGTTCACAAAAACACCTCATATGCCTATAGAAATCAAGTGCAAATACTGCCACTTCTAAACCCCCTCTTTAGGCTAGTGGCTACACACTGACACTGGTCACAAGACACAAAGATTGTGCACCGTAAGCAAATGGTGTAGCATGTGACATCTCTTACAGATTTATGGTCGCAAGTCACATGCGACTTAGTCACCACTGAATACAATGCAAGATGCATGCAACTGAAACCTGCTTGAGACTTCTCTTGGTAATTTAACAGCTCAGTCACTTCTGTAAAAGTTGTCTTAATATTTTGGTTACGCAAGTTGATGGAGACTTGCCGTCACGTGACCAAAGTTGTTGTGTAGCCTCAGCTTTAGGACCGTTTCAAAAATCTGTTTATACTGTCCACAGTTGTGGACACCATAAGGACCGATTGTTTCCTTTGGCCCCAAACACACATCCATAGGTGTTATGGATCCAACATAATGCCTTTTTTTGCGGACTGGGTCCATAACACTTAAGGATGTGTGTATGGGGCCCTAGGAAACAATCGGTCCTTATTCTGCCAGCGTTGTGGATGCACATCCTTAGTGCTGTCTGTGGTTGCAGATAGATAGGCAAACAGCAATCTAGCAGATCGGCGCTGGCTTACAGCTCATCTTGGGCCCTAACGCTCTGCATCCAATGTAGTGGAAAAAATTCACCAAGGGTAAAAATCATAATGCAAATTAAAACATCCACAGTGTGTTCAAGAAACGTGTGTATTCCACACAGAAATGCCCTACTATAATGCAAATCTAATGATGAACATCAACGGCAGAAATCTGAAAGTCAGACCCGACTTTTTGTTGGAGATTTTTGTTTGGAGATATTACACTCCAAAAATCCTTAAAGGGGTACTCCGATGTCCGGTTAACTTCTTTAAGATTAAGTCAATTTTTGTACTTTCATTTTTCCTTCACATCTTTAACCCCTTAATGACCACAGGCAGCGTGTCTACGTCGGTCATGATCGCATGGACTGACTGCAGGAGGTCTCTTGTCTCCCTTCGTGCAGTCAGGTCTTCAGTCTTCTGATACAGTCTGCCACAGGCAGGCTCTATCATTAGATGGCAGATAACACTGATCCCTGATATGCCATGGCATAGCAAAGATCAGTGTGAGCAATCTAATGTATGTATGTAGCGGGGCTTAAAAAGTGTAAAATAAATGTTTTAAAAACATGACATAGCCCCTCCCCCAATAAAAGTCTAAATCACCCCCCTTCCCATTTTATAAATAAATAAATAATCAAAATAATAAAATTAATTAACATATTATGTGTCAGTGTGTTTAATTGTCCAATCTATTAAAATAAAACAATATTGTTCTTGCATGGTGAACGGCGTGAACAAAAAGCGGTAAAAATACGCCAGGATTGTTGATTTTTTATTACGTTTTATGGCTGGGTTCACACTATGTATATTTCAGTCAGTATTGTGGTCCTCATATTGCAACCAAAACCAGGAATGGATTAAAAACACAGAAAGGCTCTGTTCACACAATGTTGAAATTGAGTGGATGGCCGCCATTTAATGGCAAATATTTGCTGTTATTTTAAAACAACGGCTGTTATATTGAAATAATGGCCGTTATTTACTGTTATATGGCGACCATCCACTCAATTTCAACATTGTGTGAACAGAGCCTTTCTGTGTTTTTTATCCACTCCTGGTTTTGGTTGCAATATGAGGACCACAATACTGACTGAAATATACGTAGTGTGAACCCAGCCTATATATGCAAAAATTAATAAAAAGTGATACATGGTACGTGTTTCCAACTGTTTACACATTGTTTTATTCTCACTCAAAGTACAAGCGTATTTTGATATTTTCTTACTAGATTTGAATATAACCTAAATGTCATGGACAATCTTTCCCTAAACAGACTTTATAAAGAGGACAGTGTACACAATAAATAGAATAGGCCTTACAGGTATAATACACTGTCCACATAAAAACTAGTCCATATTGTGAGGTCTGTGTGGGGTGAGGTGTGAGGTTGGCATGTGACCAGGCTATGCCCATTACTAGGTCCATTCTCTATTACCATAACATCCTATATCTCTGTAATAGATGGATGCAAGACACACTGGGCATAACAGAAATACAGGGCAGTGTGGGCCAAGCTCATGGTATATAGACAAATGACTCAAATCATTTTATTTTAAGTTAAAGACACAGCAAAGGAAAATCCAAATATATAAAGGGTGAAAGGTCCATGTATAAGAAGCTTATATGGAAAGGCTTTTCTTACTGGCATTTATATTCCATCATGACCCTCCGCGCCCACACAATGCGCCTCCACATAAAGAACACTTTCACAAGTGCCTCAAATTCAAGTTCACAAGTGCCTCAAATAAAGACATTCCACATTCAATGTCCTATAAGGACAGCCTAACAAGACTTTCCCAGCTCCAGGAACCAGCCATAGCTGTATATTTTACCAATGGAAAGGCAGAAGAGCTTTGTGTTACTGTCGTAATAACTTTCAAAATCTAAAATCAGCAGTAGATGTAATATAAAGCAATTTTGCAATTCACATTCATTATTTTCTTTTTAGTTATCATGGAAAACACGACACTTCCTGTTTTCTGTCTTTTTTTTTTTTTTTTCAAAGAACAGGAAACAGTCAGAAAACAGGAAGTCCTGTGTATCCCAGGCCATCTGAGCGCTCACAGAGAGAAGGCAGTCATGTGATTGATGGACACATTAAGCTGTGACTCTCTGTGATTGATGGACACATTAAGCTGGGACAATTACCCGCAGTGTCTTTCTTTGCGCCATGATGTGTATTTTCTATCGGTACCTTGATTGCGCATAGGCAACTTTTTCATCGCTTTTTATTACAATTTTTCTAGATTTGATGCGACCAAAAATGCGCAATTTTGCACTTTGGGATTTTGGGGCGTTTACGCTGTTTACCGTTCGAGATCGGGAATGTGATAAATTTATATTTTGGGCGATTACGCACGTGGCGATACCAAACATGTTTATTTATTTTTATAACATGGGAAAAGGGGGGTGATTAAAAAAATTTTCTAGGGAAGGGGATTTTTTATTTATGACCCCTTTTTTTTTTACACACTTAGGCTATGTTCACCCTGCGTATGATTCCGGCCGCATTTCGTACGCCGCCGTACATGTGCGGCTGAAACTACGAGCGTGGGAAAAATAGACATGCGGACGGATGCGTAAGAACCGCGAACATATGTCCGCAGTACAGTTATGCTTCCCTAGGTTGTTTTGAAGCGATCTGAGGCAGGTCATTTATTTGGAAATCTTCGCCCAGCCCAATAAAACACACAGAACCTTTTGGATCGAAAAATCAAGTTCAATTTGGCTGAAATAAGTACTTCGTACGGGACCGCATGGAAATCCACGGCCGTGAGTTGGAACATTTCCGTCCTCAAACAATGGTCTTGTTCATTTTTCACGGCGCCGTATATGATCCAGCCGTAAGCTCATACGTAGTGTGCATTGTGCGGGCGTATATCGTATACTTCTATCAAGCGAACGCATCAACCTCAAAACTACGTGCGTATATTCGCGGTTCGCACTACGGCCGGAAAGATACGTAGTGTGAACATAGCCTCAGGCTGGGTTCACACACAGTATATTTCAGGCAGTATTTGGTCCTCATGTCAGGTCCTCATAGCAACCAAAACCAGGAGTGGATTAAAAACACAGAAAGGATCTGTTCACACAATGATGAAATTGAGTGGATGGCCGTCATTAAGGGTACAAACCCACTTGACGTATTTGCTGCGTGAAATCAGTCTTAAAAATAAGCAGGCAAAACGCAGGTTGGCTTTATACGATTGTTCTGCGTTAAAATACGCAATTGCGTATTTTTGAAGCGTGAAGCTTGTTGTTAGCAAAGCATCAGTTGTTAACAACCTGTGTGAAAAACGCATGTAGCTTCATGCTTCAAAAATACGCAATTGCGTATTTTAACACAGAACAATTGTATAAAGCCAACCTGCGTTTTGCCTGCTTATTTTTAAGACTGATTCACGCAGCAAATACGTCAAGTGGGTTTGTACCCTAAGGGTACAAACACACACACCGTATACGCAGCAGATACGCAGCAAAAACGCAGCAGATCTGCAGCAGATTTGTTGGTACAGATTTGATGCTGGGTTCAGTTATTTAGATCTAATCTGCTGCGTATTTGTTGCGTATCGCAGCAGTAAATACGCTGCGTATACGGTGTGTGGGTTTATACCCTAAATGGCAAATATTTGCTGTTATCTTAAAACAACGGCTGTTGTATTGAAATAATGGCCGTTATTTACTGTTATATGGCGGCCAGCCACTCAATTTCAACATTGTGTGAACAGATCCTTTCTGTGTTTTTATCCACTCCTGGTTTTGGTTGCTATGATGACCTGACATGAGGACCAAATACTGCCTGAAATATACTGTGTATGAACCCAGCCTGAGGCTATTTCAGGCAGTATTTGGTCCTCATAGCAACCAAAACCAGGAGTGAATTAAAAACACAGAAAGGATCTGTTCACACAATGTTGTAATTGAGTGGATGGCCGCCATATAACAGTAAATAACTGCTATTATTTCAATACAACAGCCGTTGTTTTAAGATAACAGCAAATATTTGCCATTTAGGGTACAAACACACACGGCGTACACGCTGCGTATTTACTGCTGCGATACGCAGCAAATACGCAGCAGATTAGATCTAAATAACTGAACACAGCATCAAATCTGCACCATCAAATCTGCTGCGTATCTGCTGCGCATACGCTGTGTGTGTTTGTACCCTTAATGACCGCTATTCCACTCAATTACAACATTGTGTGAACAGAGCCTTTCTGTGCTTTCAATCCACTCCTGGTTTTGGTTGCTATGAGGACCTCACATGAGGACCAAATACTGCCTGAAATATACTGTGTCAACCCAGCCTTATACTAGAAGTACCCCTGGGGAACTTCTAGTATAAGTACACTAATCTCTCATTGAGATCTATGCAGTATAGTAATACTGCATAGATCGATGAGATAGGCACTCTATTGCTTTAGGTTGCTGCAGCAGAAAGCAATAGAGTGCCGAGCCGGGATCAGCGCCATTAGGGCGCAGACCCCGGGCAAGGTCAGAAGCAGGGATCACCCCTCCGTGATCGCGTTTCGAGGAGGGGGGGGGGCAATCCTGGCAACTTTGACAGCTGCATCTGAATACCTAATTAGCAGAAACGGCGATTGGACAGTCCCAGCTAATAGCCGCGGTCACGGGCTACAAGCATGGCCCCGCTCTGAACTCCCCTGGCAATGCCAGGACAGACAGGTATGCCCTGGGTCGTCTAGGGGTTAAGGTCAAGGAGACACCTGGTACTTTCCATAGATCAGTCTGTGCTTTCAGGATATTGAGAAATGCTTTTATTATCTGGTTCAAAGAGTCAAAGAAGCTTTTCCAAGCTCCTGATCTGCTGAAGAATTAAAAGCTTTTTCTTCCAAACCGGCTCAGGTGTGGGCGAAAAGTGTTATTGTGCTCACACGCACAGATTATCTGACAGATTTTTGAAGCCAATGCCAGAAATGGATTTTAATAGAGGAGAAATCTCAGTCTTTCCTTTATGACCTGTTTCTGTTTATAGTCTGCTCCTGTGCTTCAGGAGCTTGGGAAAGCCTCTTAAAGTGACACTGTTACCTCCTTTTTGCATTTTGACATCTATACACAGGTGTAAAGGGTAAATTTAGTGGTTTTCATACCTTATTTTATATCATACGTCATGGTGCTTGTTCAAGTAAAAAGTCATCTTTTATCAACTGCAGATTGTGTTAAGTGGGCGTGGCCTTGTGGCATTAGCGCCACATAGCCCCGCCCACAACATCACGATTGGCCCCACCCCCTCGCAGCCATTGGAACAGGCTGGCCGAAAGGTCTAGACCCCACCCCCTTTACGTCAGCCAACCAATGAGCGTCAAGGGTGCGGGGCCAACTGTGGCGTTGTGGGCGGGGTTAAGGGGCGCTAACGCCACGAGGCCACGCCCACTTAATACAATCTGCAGTTGATAAAAGGACACTTTTTACTTGACCAAGCACCATGACGTATGATATGAAATAAGGTATGAAAAACGCTAAATTTACCCTTTACACCTGTGTAAAGATGTCAAAATGCAGTAATGGCAGTTATTTACTGTTATATGGCGGCCATCCAGTGTCACTTTAAGCCCTTATTACACAAGGTGATCTCTGGGAGGTAAGCGCTCTCTTGCTCACTGCTGGTACTATCACACATGCTGACAAAGAGCGGGTAAGGACGGGTAAGTGGGAAGCTGCAGGAGGGGTTCCCCGGAAGACATTTAGATCGTCCAAGCAGCCCATAAGAGATAGCAGTGGTCTGCTGCCTCCACTCCTATTACACGGAGCAACAACAACAGATCATTGCTATTGTTGTCCTTCAAGATGTTGAACGATGTTAAAAGACAACCTTCAGCAGACATTGTGCATGTTGACTGATCGATGCCTGTTATTACACGATGGTTACGACCCAATATGGTGGGCCAGGCATGCTCAGTTCAACTGCAATCTGCAGGAAGTACTGGCAGTTGGTCTCCACTGAGCCTGCAAGCAATGGGGGTTGTCGGAAAGGGTGTGCATCGTGGTAGAACAACAGCAGGGTCACAGATTAGCGAGGAAACCAGGACATGATCAGATCCGTGGAGAAAAGAAATACAGGGACGTAAGTTATTTTACTTAAAGAAAAAACAACAAAAAAAAAAACAGTATTTGTTCCCCCACATCGGATTTTACCAACATGGCATCATGGGAAATCCCTTTAAGGGGTCTGCTCTATTTCTAAACAGCACCACCTTTAACCACCTGTGTCTGGTACCGCAGCCTGGCTCAATTAACTGTTCCATCCTGAACAAGCTATTAAAAAAAAAAACTAAAAGGGAACACTTAAATCAAGGGAAAACCTAAAACAGTAGATGTGATATAAAGCAAGCTTGCAATTCACATTCATCATTTTTTTTAACTTATCATGGGAAACACAGCACTTCCTGTTTTCTTCTGAAAGAGTCAGAAGACAGGAAGTCCCGTGTTTCCCAGGTCATCTGAGCGCTCTCAGAGAAGGCAGTCATGTGATTGATGGACGCATTGAGCCGTGACTTCATGTAGTTAGTCTCTTTTTTTTCAACCAGCACAAGTCTAAAAATCTGCCTCTAGGAGACTTTACCAGGATTTCTGGTAGGTATAGCTTTGTTTTACAGCATGAGAACTAAAATAAATAAAGAATGTAATTATTTCACATCTACTTAATATACCTCCAAGTCAATCACACTTCTGTGAAATCAACCTGTCACAATGATTGTGAATAAATCTCTAGCAGTTGTGCAAATGGAACAAACTACAGGTAGAAACGAGCAATAAGCAGGACAGCCCTATAAGGGAATGATTCTGCAGGTGGTGACCACAAAACATTTCCCTGTTCTTATCATTTTTGGCTGTTATGGTCACTCTTGCGTTTTCAGGAGATGTAGAGGGGGCCACAGGAGGGTAACAACCCAGCAGCAGGACCGCTCTGTGAGCGGAGAACGTTCAGCTGGCTGCAGCAGCCTCCAACATGACCAGTTTGGCAGTGCGTCAGTAATGGTGTGAGGGTCGTACAATCCTCCATGTGCTCGCCAAAGGTATCCTGACAGCCATTAGGTACCGGGAAGAGATCCTCAGACCCCTTGTGAGACCATATGCTGGTGCGGTTAGTCCTGGGCTCAACCTAATGCAGGACAATGCTAGGCCTTGTGGCTGGAGTGTGTCAGCAGTTCCTGCACAATGAAGGCACTGATGCTATGGACTGGCATGCTTGTACCCCAGACCAATCTGGCACATCACCACCCACACCACGTGGCCCCACAGACTGTCCAGGAGTTGACTGATGCTTTAATCCAGGTCTGGGAGGAGATCCCTCGGGAGACCATCCGCCACCTCCGCAGGAGCATGCCCAGGCGTTTTAGGGAGGTCATACAGGCACATGGAGGCCAGACACACTACTGAGCCTACGATATAGTGCCAATGTATGGTGCCACCCCCGTAGGAGTGATCATACAGTAACTTCTGCCATGCCCTCATTTTACTTACACATTCTCCCAACTATGTTGGGGGTTTTGCATGTAGCTTTCCGGTGTACAGCAGTCGGCACAGTTGCTGACATCATCTGACAGCTGCCTTTTAGGAGAGATGAAGCCATATGCTGTCAGTGACAGCTCGGCCAAATACATACAGAAGTGAGTGTAAACTCCCAGCTGTTATACTACTGTTAGACTACTCTCTGCAGTCGTGGTAAGCAGGAACAGGAGGTAGGCCTTACAGTGCCTGTAATAAAAACTTGTCTTTTCCATCATTTGCAGAAACTCTACTGTCTCCAAGCAACCCTGAAACCTCAGCTATTTAATCCTAAAATCTGCAAGCTAAAAATGTACAGCACCTGTATAATTCTAGTGACCAGGTGCTCAGTTCCTACACCTTTAGCACTGTACCAATTCATTTTATAAAAAAAGTTATATCCTCTTTCATAAGAGTTGCATTAACGAAACCAGCAGCACCTAATAGACCCCAATAACATATAATAGTGTCCAGGAATCGGACGACACGGTTGTTGTGTTCACTGTATAAACAGATTAGCACAACTGTATGTAGGATTTGCACAGTCTAAGTCTGTATATACAGTAATGTATAGGGTTTTGTATATATAGCATAGTTTGGATTGAAAAGGGTAGGTTGTCATCATTTGTCAGGAACGCACAATGCCGCTAATCAGCCTTTGTAAAAGAGCCAGCAAACAAGTGACAAAAGAGGAAAACGCTAGTTCACCGGTTTATCGTATCTTTTGTGTTGCTCATAAAAACATTGCTGTGGGTCGCATGTTCCCACTACCATGAAAAGAGTAAAGGGCCACTTTAACAATCTTTGAATAGTTTGTGGGGCCCAGCTTCACCAATGATTATGCCTTGTAAAACCTATAGATAGTGTAGAGCGAACCTGTCAAAATGTTCAGGTTAGGCAACATTCTCCAAACCCAAACACTTAAAGTCAGAAAATGGTGATGTCACGCCCCGACTCCCAGAGCTGTGCGGGCTGTGGCTGCTGGAAAGGATGATATCAGGGGGACACTGAGGGACACAGGGCACTGGAGGGACACTGAGCATCCCTCTGCCATCATCCTCTCCAGCAGCCACAGCCCGCACAGCTCTGGGAGTCAGGTCGTGACATCACCATGTTATCCAGGAAGTGAAGCCTTTGATGCAGTAGTAAGTGCAGGGAAAAAAGCACTTTATAAGCATTTCCTGTAATAAGTGTATATTGGGGATTTGTATTACTTTTGGGGGGCAATACAATACTTTAATAAAAATGTTCGCCGGACTTCTCCTTTAAAGACTGATTCCCACTTTGCTGCCTCCATCTTGGTTGCGCACTGCTCCCACCTGTCCAGGGCCGGTTTATTAGCTTCTCCTACCTGTCCTGGTTTCACTCTGTTGGCCTCAACCCTAGAGAGCAGTCCATCTCCTGTAGTAAAGGTAGGCATGCCACAGCAGTGGGCACCCGGGCATTTACTTCCCTTTGCTTGGGAGGTGCTGACTAGCTTCACTTTTTCAGAAAGTTATTTCCTTCCCACATGATAGAGGATATCTAAAATATCACTTAAGCTTTGACCACTGGGGCCTCCAAAAGTCACTGTCCCCGACTGAAACACACTGGGCACAGCATTCATTCTATATTGCCACTAATGGTGTGCTTACACAGACAGATTTATCTGACAGATTTTTTAAGCTAAAGCCAGGAACAGATAATAAGCAGGGACCAGGTCATAAAGGAAAGACTGCGATTTTTCCTCTTTTCAAATCCATTCCTGGCTTTGGCTTCCAAAATCTGCCAGATAAATCTGTCTGTGTAAACGCACCATAAGGCTATGTTCACACTACATAAAAGTACAGACGTTGTTGCCATCGGCAACAACGGCCGTACTTTGTACACTCCGGCTGGGATCCCATGCGGCGCCACAAAGGACTGACATGTTCACACAATGAAGCGAGCTGCTTCTGATGTGGGCGCGCGCTGATGCGCCCCTTTCAGAACAGTGCGGACGGAAAGATCATCCGGCCAGTACTTAAGAGAACGGCTGGTCTCTTACGTAGTGTTTTTTTTAATTTTTTTTTTATTTGTATAGCGCACACAGATTCCTCAGCGCTTCACCTATCTGTATGTTTTTGGGTGTGGGAGGAAACCCACGCAAACACGGAAATCTCTAAAATCTCTAAAATAGGAAAACCCCCTTTAAAAACATTAATTATAGAAAGGGGTCGCAAACACAGGGTTCCCCTCTATTAGCCAGTGGAGAACTCCTGTAAAAACAAATCTCACTCTTAAAGACTCTGGACAATCACATATTTCATAGACCTGTATGAAAACAAGGCCTAATACTGACCCCAGTGTGAACAGTCTATATAACCAGCTACTTACACACATTATATTCCCACACATGTGCAGACCTCCAAGAAATATACTCAACCAAACATATCTCTGTACCATACTATCTTGCCTCTATGGCCATGATACATATGTGCTCATGTAGTGCAACACTAAGCTTCCTCCACCTGCTTGACATGGCAGCATCGGTTCCATGCTGCAGTCATCACGTATGACGCTCTACACAAGCCCTTCATACACAACATGGTACCTACAGGCGCCACAGATGAGTGATTTCCAATATTTTTCTCTCCAAGTGTTGCATAACTACATCCGCCGGCTGCTGGGTGTCCAGGCATGCTGGGAATTGTGGTTTTACAACAGCTATCCCACCAAGGGCAACATCTGCAAAGAGTCTGTATGTTCTCTCTGTGTTTGCGTGGGTTTCCCCCGGGTACTCCGGTTTCCTCCCACACCCAAAACATACAGATAGGTAATTTAGATTGTGAGCCCTAATGGGGACAGGGAGCAATAATTGGCAAAAATGTAATGTGCTGCGGAATCTGTGTGCGCTATACAAATAAAAGCATTATTATTAGAGAGCCAAAGGCTGAAGACCACTGGCACAGATGTACATTATAGTCCGCACCTATATAGCGGATACATACGTGTATGTATATGATCATGTATAGTGATACCGCTCATACATGCATACATTATATACTTGCACCACCATACATCAACACACTATATACCTGCACCATACATCCATACACTATATACCTGCACCACCATACAGCCACACACTATATACCTGCACCACCATACATCCACACACTATATACCTGCACCTTACACTCATACAATATATACCTACACCATACACTATACACCTGCACCATCCATCCATCCATCCATCCAAACTAGTGTTGCACGATGCACCGAAATATCGATACTACTATCGATATTTCGGGCAGAAAAACAATTCGGTACCAGGATTATACATGAAGTATAGTGCAGAGAACACGGCCGGCGGCTATCCAAGCACCAGCCATGTTCTCTGTGCGCCCCCTGCCCCCTGGTGTCCCCTCCTCCGCCCGCGAACTGTCGGCTCCCGACTGTGCCAAATTCAAATAGCTGGCACATAGCGATCGCTTGTGTCGGCTATTTGTACATGCCGCTGTCACACCTGACAGCGGCATTTAACCCCTCCCAAGCCGCTACATATGCAGCAGGAGTCTGCTGCATATGGAGAGGCCCCCACTGCTAATGACTGCGGCCCGCGATCCCGTGGGCGGCAGTAATTTAACTATTTCCAGTCTCCCCACCCCGGGACCCGTTGGTGCAGCTTGGTCCCCCGCACTCGCCAGGACCCACCGATACAGCGGGGTTCCCTGCACCCTCCAGCTCTCCCACCACCACAGGACCTGCCGCTGCAGTGGGGTCCCTCCACAATCCTGTGGCCCCCCCCCCCCCCTTCCCCCAGGGCCCGTCGGCACAGTGGAACAACTCCCAGCATACTTTCTTGTGGGGAGTTGTGCACAAGGCGACATGCTGAGAGTTGTGTCAGGAGGCTGCTGCACTACAACTCCCAGCAGCATACCTCGTGCACTACAACCCCCAGCATACAAGGAGGTATGCTGGTAGTTGTAGTGCACAAGGCGGCATGCTGCTGGGAGTTGTTGTGTCAGGAGGTTGCTACTGAACAACTGCAACTCCCAGCATATCTCCTTGTGCACTACAACTCCCGGCATACCACACTGTGCACTACAACTCCCAGCATACCTCCTTGTGGGGATTTGCAGGACACAAGGAGGTATGCTGGGTGTTTTAGTGCATAAAAAGGTATGCTGGGAGTTGTGTCAGGAGGCTGCTAATGCACAACTGCAACCCGCAGCATACCTTCTTGTGGGGAGTTGTAGTGCAGAAGGAGGTATGCTGGGAGTTGCAGCTGTGCAGCAGCAGCCTCCTGACACAACTCCCAGCATACCTCCTTCTGCACTACAACTTCCCACACGAAGGTATGCTGGGAGTTGTATTGCATAAGGAGGTATGCTGCGAGGTAGAGGGGAAATAAAAAAGTGTTTAAAAAACAAAATAAGTTAAAAAAAAAAAAGGAACATACATGTATTAGGCATCCATTGCATGCATAATTGTCAGAACTATAAAATGTAACAAAGTGATCAAAAAGCCACATGAATTAAGATGTTGTACATGGGGGCGTCATATCCGTAGTGTGGGCGGGGGGAAATTATATTTGTATTTTTCCGTGTTTTTTTTCAAACTTTATTTAGTATCAAATTAGTATCAAGTATCAAAATAAGAAAGCTGGTATCGGTATCGAACTTAAAATTCTGGTATCGTGACATCCCTAATCCACACACACACACACACCATACACCTGCACCATGCATCCACACACCATACACCTGCACCATGCATCCACACACCATACACCTGCACCATGCATCCACACACCATACACCTGCACCATGCATCCACACACCACACACCTGCACCATGCATCCACACACTATAAAGCTGCACCATACATCCACATACTATATACCTGCACCATCCATCCATCCACTATATACCTGCACCATCCATCCATCCACTATATACCTGCACCATCCATCCATCCACTATATACCTGTACCATCCATCCATCCACTATATACCTGCACCATCCATCCATCCACTATATACCTGCACCATCCATCCATCCACTATATACCTGCACCATCCATCCATCCACTATATACCTGCACCATCCATCCATCCACTATATACCTGCACCATCCATCCACTATATACCTGCACCATCCATCCATCCACTATATACCTGCACCATCCATCCACTATATACCTGCACCATCCATCCACTATATACCTGCACCATCCATCCATCCACTATATACCTGCACCATCCATCCATCCACTATATACCTGCACCATCCATCCATCCACTATATACCTGCACCATCCACTATATACCTGCACCCTCCATCCATACACTATATACCTGCAGCATACACTATATACCTGCAGCATACACTATATACCTGCAGCATACACTATATACCTGCAGCATACACTATATACCTGCAGCATACACTATATACCTGCAGCATACACTATATACCTGCAGCATACACTATATACCTGCAGCATACACTATATACCTGCACTATATACCTGCACCATCCTGTACATTCATACACTCTATACCTGCACTATATACCTGCAGCATACACTATATACCTGCACCATCCATCCATACACTATATACCGGCACTATACATTCATACACTATATACCTGCACTATACATCCATACACTATATACCTGCACCATCCATCCATACACTATATACCTGCACCATCCATCCATACACTATATACCTGCACTATACATCCATACACTATATACCTGCACCATCCTGTACATCCATACACTCTATACCTGCACTATATACCTGCAGCATACACTATATACCTGCAGCATACACTATATACCTGCAGCATCCATCCATACACTATATACCTGCACTATACATCCATACACTATATACCTGCACCATCCATCCATACACTATATACCTGCAGCATACACTATATACCTGCACCATCCATCCATACACTATATACCTGCAGCATACACTATATACCTGCACCATCCATCCATACACTATATACCGGCACCATCCATCCATACACTATATACCGGCACCATCCATCCATACACTATATACAAGCACCATCCATCCATACACTATATACAAGCACCATCCATCCATACACTATATACAAGCACCATCCATCCATACACTATATACCTGTACCATCCATCCATACACTATATACCTGCAGCATACACTATATACCTGCACCATCCATCCATACACTATATACCTGCACCATCCATCCATACACTATATACAAGCACCATCCATCCATACACTATATACAAGCACCATCCATCCATACACTATATACCTGCACCATCCATCCATACACTATATACCTGCACCATCCTGTACATCCATACACTCTATACCTGCACCCTCCATCCATACACTATATACCTGCAGCATACACTATATACCTGCACCATACACTATATACCTGCACCATCCATCCATACACTATATACCTGCACCATCCATCCATACACTATATACCTGCACCATCCATCCATACAATTTATACCTGCACAATCCTGTACATCCATACACTCTATACCTGCACCCTCCATCCATACACTATATACCTGCACCATCCATCCATACAATATATACCTGCACAATCCTGTACATCCATACACTCTATACCTGCACCCTCCATCCATACACTATATACCTGCAGCATACACTATATACCTGCACCATCCATCCATACACTATACACCTGCACCATCCATCCATACACTATACACCTGCACCATCCATCCATACACTATATACCTGCAGCATACACTATATACCTGCACCATCCATCCATACACTATATACCTGCAGCATACACTATATACCTGCACCATCCATCCATACACTATATACCGGCACTATACATCCATACACTATATACAAGCACCATCCATCCATACACTATATACCTGTACCATCCATCCATACACTATATACCGGCACTATACATCCATACACTATATACAAGCACCATCCAGCCATACACTATATACAAGCACCATCCATCCATACACTATATACCTGTACCATCCATCCATACACTATATACCTGCAGCATACACTATATACCTGCACCATCCATCCATACACTATATACCTGCACCATCCATCCATACACTATATACAAGCACCATCCATCCATACACTATATACAAGCACCATCCATCCATACACTATATACAAGCACCATCCATCCATACACTATATACAAGCACCATCCATCCATACACTATATACAAGCACCATCCATCCATACACTATATACCTGCACCATCCTGTACATCCATACACTCTATACCTGCACCCTCCATCCATACACTATATACCTGCAGCATACACTATATACCTGCACCATACACTATATACCTGCACCATCCATCCATACACTATATACCTGCACCATGCATCCATACACTATATGGCTGGGTTCACACTACGTATATTTGAGGCTGTATGTTTGAGGCTGTATTGCAACCAAAACAAGGAGTGGATTGAAAACACAGAAAGGCTATGTTCACATAATGTTGTAATTGAGTGGATGGCCGTCATTTAATGGCAAATATTTGCTGTTATTTTAAAACAACGGCTGTTATATTGAAATAATGGAAGTTATTTACCGTTATATGGCGGCCATCCACTCAATTTCAACATTGTGTGAACAGATCCTTTCTGGGTTTTCAATCCACTCCTGGTTTTGGTTGCTATGAGGACCTGACATGAGGACCAAATACAGCCTGAAATATACATAGTGTGAACCCAGCCCCCACCTGCACCATCCATCCATACAATTTATACCTGCACAATCCTGTACATCCATACACTCTATACCTGCACCCTCCATCCATACACTATATACCTGCACCATCCATCCATACAATATATACCTGCACAATCCTGTACATCCATACACTCTATACCTGCACCCTCCATCCATACACTATATACCTGCACCCTCCATCCATACACTATATACCTGCAGCATACACTATATACCTGCACCATCCATCCATACACTATACACCTGCACCATCCATCCATACACTATATACCTGCACCATCCATCCATACAATATATACCTGCAGCATACACTATATACCTGCACCATCCATCCATCCACTATATACCTGCACCATCCATCCATCCATACACTATATACCTGCACCATCCTGTACATCCATACACTATATACCTGCACCATCCATCCATACACTATATACAAGCACCATCCATCCATACACTATATACCTACAGCATCCTGTACATCCATACACTATATACCTGCACCATCCTGTACATCCATACACTATATACAAGCACCACCCATCCATACACTATATACCTGCACCATCCTGTACATCCATACACTCTATACCTGCACCCTCCATCCATACACTATATACCTGCAGCATACACTATATACCTGCACCATACACTATATACCTGCACCATCCATCCATACACTCAATACCTGCACCCTCCATCCATACACTATATACCTGCACCATCCATCCATACAATATATACCTGCACAATCCTGTACATCCATACACTCTATACCTGCACCCTCCATCCATACACTATATACCTGCACCCTCCATCCATACACTATATACCTGCAGCATACACTATATACCTGCACCATCCATCCATACACTATATACCTGCACCCTCCATCCATACACTATATACCTGCACCATCCATCCATACACTATACACCTGCACCATCCATCCATACACTATATACCTGCACCATCCATCCATACACTATATACCTGCACCATCCATCCATACAATATATACCTGCAGCATACACTATATACCTGCACCATCCATCCATCCATACACTATATATCCATACACTATATACCTGCACCATCCATCCATACACTATATACAAGCACCATCCATCCATACACTATATACCTACAGCATCCTGTACATCCATACACTATATACAAGCACCATCCTGTACATCCATACACTATATACAAGCACCATCCATCCATACACTATATACCTGCACCATCCTGTACATCCATACACTATATACCTGCACCATCCTGTACATCCATACACTATATACAAGCACCATCCATCCATACACTATATACCTGCACCATCCTGTACATCCATACACTCTATACCTGCACCCTCCATCCATACATTATATACCTGCAGCATACACTATTTTCCTGCAGCATCCTGTACATCCATACACTATATACCTGCAGCATACACTATATACCTGCAGCATACACTATATACCTGCACCATCCTGTACATCCATACACTATATACCTGCAGCATACACTGTATACAGGTGTAGTACACACGTCACACACATGATGATGTGACAGCAGGCTTTGTGTACCTGTACACTGTATATAGGCTGTGGTAAGGTAATGGGCACTCATGTACCTGGTCACCACCATTATAGACCAATCACAGGGCTCCCTGCCAGTGCCAGCAGCAGGGGGCAGTGTTGTGGTCACCCCTGTGCCTGGCACATCCCAGAGGGCAGCAGGATGAATGGAGGCCAGCCCTAAACTCCCATAACAACAAAGCCCTATGCTCCGGCGGTGCAGGCTGGGGGAGGAGGCACGGGCACCTACCAGGCGGGCAGCCTCGGCCCAGGTGCGGTCCTTCTTCTTCCTCTTGTCTTTCATGTTGGCATCTCATTGATGGTTCTTATGACGTGGGGGGATCCACGGGCACTGAGCGGAGGAGACAATGGCTCGGCGGCGGCACGGCTCAGCTGACAGCTCTGGGACGCTCCCGTTCCCCCTCACAACAATACACAGTGACGTCACGGAGAATGGCGACCCGGTGCTCTCGCGAGGGGATGCGGCTACAGCTGCGGCGGCGGTGGCGGCCAAAACTCGCGAGCTCTGGCTCCGCAGCGCTGCCTGGAATTCCAGTGAGCGGGGCCGGGGTTTCCCTGCGCAGGCCCCGCCCCTCCTCTTCCCTGACTCCAGCCTGACGTCCGCTCCCTCCCCCTCCGCTCACACTCTCAGGCTGCAGGTCGCCTCCACTCTCCTCCTCATGGTTCTGCTCTGTTGCCCGGTTGTTAGGGCATGATGGGAGTTGTAGTTTTTCCCCAGCCGGAGAAGCACCGGTTCCGGAACACAGTCCTAATGGAATTCCGAGTGCCCAGATCCATCCCCTGCCGCTTAGTGAGATAATCCCAGGATTAGGGTCATACTCCCTCAGCTGTAGTTATGAGGACTAATATGCCAGGACTGGTGCACCCTGCACAGACGGGCACACATGCCAGTACCCTCACCCCCAGACTGACATAGCTGCGATGGTCTCAGGCACCACCATGGGCACTACCTCAGCTGCAGGGAGGGGGGCCCAGTCACTATACCTCATCTGCAGAGAGGGGGGCCCAGTCACTATACCTCAGCTGCAGGGAGGGGGGCCCAGTGACTGTACCTCAGCTGCAGGGAGGGGGGCCCAGTCACTATACCTCAGCTGCAGGGAGGGGGGCCCAGTCACTATACCTCAGCTGCAGGGAGGGGGGCCCAGTCACTATACCTCAGCTGCAGGGAGGGGGGCCCAGTCACTATACCTCAGCTGCAGGGAGGGGGGCCCAGTGACTATACCTCAGCTGCAAGGAGGGGGGCCCAGTGACTATACCTCAGCTGCAAGGAGGGGGGCCCAGTGACTATACCTCAGCTGCAAGGAGGGGGGCCCAGTGACTATACCTCAGCTGCAAGGAGGGGGGCCCAGTGACTATACCTCAGCTGCAAGGAGGGTGGCCCAGTGACTATACCTCAGCTGCACTGAGGGGGGCCCAGTGACTACCTCAGCTGCAGGGAAGGGGCCCAGTGACTGTACCTCAGCTGCAGGGAGGGGGGCCCAGTGACTGTACCTCAGCTGCAGGGAAGGGGCCCAGTGACGTGTACCTCAGCTGCAGGGAAGGGGCCCAGTGACTATACCTCAGCTGCAGGGAGGTGGGCCCAGTGGCTGTGGACCATACTGGAGCATTGTGGCCAAGGGGGAAAGGGTTTATGGGGCCCATCTGTTACCTTCCTTACACTATCCTTGTGAACTTTTGTAGCACATTTCACCTTTTATACACTTGGGTGATGGGCACATACAGTATACACTCATTGGGGGAGATTTATCAAACGTGGTGTAAAGTGAAACTGGCTCAGTTGCCCCTAGCAACCAATCAGATTACACCTTTCATTTTCCAAAAAGTCTGTGAGGAATGAAAAGTGGAATCTGATTGGTTGCTAGGGGCAACTGAGCCAGTTTAACTTTACACCATGTTTGATAAATCTCCCCCTTTGTGCACAGGATAGAAATGACTGTAGACTGTGCAGGCAGGGGTGCCTCTGGTGTCCTTACTGCGGCTTTCTGGAAGACATTGCAGCTTTGAAGTCAAAGCCAAAAGGGAATGACAAAAACAAGAGAACGGCATACTTCTCCTTCCACTTCTGCAGTGGCAGTTTCCTAAAAACTGATGTGTGTGGTACCAGCCTATGGCTATGTTCATACAATGTCAAAAATAGAGAAAAGGCGGACAATTTTGATATTTAAAGGGAACCAATCACTTAAAAAACGGCTATAACGCTACGGGAATGTGCTGTAGCAGCACCCAGCACACTTCCCAAGTATGCTTCTACACCCCCCATCCCTGGAGTGTACAGCCCGAAAGCTTACTTTATAAAGTTGGCACCCTGTATGTAAATTACCCCCAAGTAGTCACGGTGGGCGGTGAGCTGCGGCAAGTAGTCACGGTCCCAGGGTGTTCTGGAGCAGTAATCACACCCCTCTGGGCGTGATTAGCCTGCATAATTGTGGCAATGCCACCGAGAGGCGTGCTGTCCCTAACGTCAGCACGCCTACGTTCTTTCTGTGCCCCTCATGCGCAGTACAGCGGGTCTGGTACTGCGCAGGTACAAAATAGCCTCAAACTCATTGCCGGACCTCAAGCTTTCTAACGATTTTTCTAATGATTTATTTGTATAAATGCTAATCGTTTTAAAAACCAAATTGTTGCTTCAAATTCGTTAAACGATCAATTGGGCGAACTATCGCTTTGTGTAAACGCAGCATTAGGATAAAGCATTAATGTGTGAGATTGGGAATTGGACAGAATGAGAGGCTACTGCTACCACAGACACATTTGTCACACATTTGTACAACATAACCTCTAATATATGATCAATAATATCCATCTAATTTAGCAAGTTTACCTTATGCTGCGTTTACACGGAACGATTATCGTTCGAATCTTCGCAATAACAATCGCATTTGAGCGATAATCGTTCTGTGTAAACACAGCAAACGATCAAGCGAGGAGTGAAAAATCATTCATTTTGATATCAACATATTCTCAAATCGTCGTTCATCGTTCGCTAAAAATTCGCAGATCGCTTTGTGTAAACAGTCTTTCAAAGATTTACCCTATGTAAAAGATAGGCTTAAGCGATCTTAAAAACTATGGCATAAACGATTTTTCTTACGATCTTTCTAACAATTTGTCTAAACGCTGATCGTTATAAAAACCAAATCGTTGCTTCAAAATCGTTAAATGATCGATTAGGCGAATTATTGCTTTGTGTAAACGCAGCATTATGCTCACAAATAAATTAAATTAACCATATAGTAATTGATGTAACCCTTAGCAGTAGAATTGGCCATGCTGAAGAGCTCACTGACGTTCAACCTTCCATATGACACTGTAATAGGATGCCATCTTTCCAACAAGTATCCTCAGATTTCTGTTCTCAGCTGTGTGTGGTAGAAGACTCTAGGAAAAACAACAGCTGAAAGGTTGATAGGCCACACAAGTGTCTGTGGTGTATATTCTGAGCAGAGACTGGTTATAAGTGGTGGCTACAGGGGTCTGTTCTGGGTCCTATTCTTTGGAATATGTTTGTAAGTGACATAGGAGAAGGCTTGGTAGGTAAGGATAGCGACATAAGAGAAGGTTTGGTAGGTAAGGATAGTGACAGGAGAAGGTTTGGTAGGTAAGGATAGTGACACAGGAGAAGGTTTGGTAGGTAAGGATAGTGACACAGGAGAAGGTTTGGTAGGTAAGGATAGTGACACAGGAGAAGGTTTGGTAGGTAAGGATAGTGACACGGGAAGGTTTGGTAGGTAAGGATAGTGACACGGGAAGGTTTGGTAGGTAAGGATAGTGACATAGGGGAAGGTTTGGTAGGTAAGGATAGTGACACAGGAGAAGGTTTGGTAGGTAAGGATAGTGACACAGGGGAAGGTTTGGTAGGTAAGGATAGTGACACAGGAGAAGGTTTGGTAGGTAAGGATAGTGACACAGGAGAAGGTTTGGCAGGTAAGGATAGTGACACAGGAGAAGGTTTGGTAGGTAAGGATAGTGACACAGGAGAAGGTTTGGTAGGTAAGGATAGTGACACAGGAGAAGGTTTGGTAGGTAAGGATAGTGACACAGGAGAAGTTTTGGTAGGTAAGGATAGTGACACAGGAGCGTTTTGGTAGGTAAGGATATTGACACAGGAGAAGGTTTGGTAGGTAAGGATAGTGACACAGGAGAAGGTTTGGTAGGTAAGGATAGTGACACAGGAGAAGGTTTGGTAGGTAAGGATTGGGGTTCAGGGAAGGTTTGGTAGGTAAGGATTGGGGTTCAGGGAAGAAAGAGAGTGCTGCACCTCACACCTATGGCTGATACTAGTACCTCTCGGCTGCATAAAAAACATCAGAATTCTGTATGTGAATTGATCAAGCCACACTGCCCCACACTGTGCCAGTCAGCGACCACCACCCCCGCAGGCATGCACAGTCAGGGAAGGGAGGCCATGGAACGGCCCTGCAACCCCCATGCCACAGGACCAGACCCAAAAATGCCACACCAAAACCCAGCCAGCACCACCGGCGGAGGAAGCTGCCCCCAAACAGCACAAGTCTGGATAAGGTATTGCACTCACCATAGCTATCAAAGATAGAATGGGACAGACAGGAGGGATTAAAACCATGAGCACTCAGGTGTCTCCTGCTAATTGCGGTCATGTGGGTCTCACCAGGAGGAGTGCAAAGCACGGAGAAAAGAGAGAAACAAAATACGGTTCAGGGAAGAAAAAGAGTGCTGCACCTCACACCTATGGCTGATACTAGTACCTCTCGGCTGCATAAAAAACATCAGAATTCTGTATGTGAATTGATCAAGCCACACTGCCCCATGTACCGCATGCAGGTATCTGATACACATGGGTCCCACCCCCGCAGGCGTGCACAGTCAGGGAAGGGAGGCCATGGAACGGCCCTGCAACCCCCATGCCACAGGACCAGACCCAAAAATGCCACACCAAAACCCAGCCAGCACCACCGGCGGAGGAAGCTGCCCCCAAACAGCACAAGTCTGGATAAGGTATCTTATCCATACTGGTGTCGTTTGGGGACAGCCTTCCCCGCCGGTGGTGCTGGCCGGGTTTTGGTGGGGCTTTTTGGGTCTGGTCCTGTGACATTGGGGTTGCAGGGCCATTCCATGGCCTCCCTTCCCTGCATGCTTTGCGGGGTTGTCGGTCGCTGACCGACACGGTGTGGAGTTAGCGTAGGGACCCGTGTGGACCAGAGGACCTGCGCGGTGGTACACAGGGCAATATGGCTTGATCAATTCATATACAGACACTCTGGTGTTGATTTTTAATATAGGCCTAGCGGCATTAGTATCAGCCATAGATGGGATGTGCAGCCGTTCCATTCTCTCCAGTTCGTGTTTCACAGTTCTCCCTCTCTGAACAGCTCGCACTCCTTTATAAGACCCACATGACCAAAATTAGCAGGATATGCCTGTGCTCATATGTCAGTACCTTATGTCTTCCCCATTCTGTGTGAGCAGCAGTGGTGAGTGTAATACCTTATTCATACTTGTGTTGTTTGGGGGCAGCCTTGGCTGTCGGTGGTGCTGGCCGGGTTCTGGTGGGGCATTTTGGGTTTGGTCCTGTGACATTGGGGTTGCAGGGCCATTCCATGGCCTCCCTTCCCTGCACGTGCACGCTTTGCGGGGTTGGCGGTCCCTGACCGACACGGTGTGGAGTTAGCGTGTGGACCAGAGGACCTGCGCGGTGGTACACGGGGCAATATGGCTTGATCAATTCATATACAGACACTCTGGTGTTGATTTTTAATATAGGCTGAGCGGCATTAGTATCAGCGATAGATGGGATGTGCAGCCGTTCCATTCTCTCCAATTCGTGTTTGGTAGGTAAGGATAGTGACATAGGGGAAGGTTTGGTAGGTAAGGATAGTGACACAGGAGAAGGTTTGGTAGGTAAGGATAGTGACATAGGAGAAGGTTTGGTACTAAAAGTTTGTCTGTTTTCTGATGACACAAAAGTGTGTAATAGCTGAGCTGGGTATGGGGTAGTATGACCAACAAATCTGGTTGTTCAAATGTAAAAACAGCATGTGGCCAAACACACAGTAACAAGTGTAACGACATATAATGTCCACTGACAGTCTGGTGTAGAAGAATATGTAATGTCCACTGACAGTCTGGTGTAGAAGAATATGTAATGTCCACTGACAGTCTGGTGTAGAAGAATATGTAATGTCCACTGTACAGTCTGGTGTAGAAGAATATGTAATGTCCGCTGTACAGTCTGGTGTAGAAGAATATGTAATGTCCACTGTACAGTCTGGTGTAGAAGAATATGTAATGTCCGCTGTACAGTCTGGTGTAGAAGAATATGTAATGTCCACTGTACAGTCTGGTGTAGAAGAATATGTAATGTCCGCTGTACAGTCTGGTGTAGAAGAATATGTAATGTCCGCTGTACAGTCTGGTGTAGAAGAATATGTAATGTCCGCTGTACAGTCTGGTTTAGAAGAATATGTAATGTCCGCTGTACAGTCTGGTGTAGAAGAATATGTAATGTCCACTGTACAGTCTGGTGTAGAAGAATATGTAATGTCTGCTGTAAGGTGTAATAGGTCAACTGTAAAGTTTGTAGTAGGAGAGTGTGTATCAAAGAACAGGAAGAATACAGATCCAGCAGGTGAGGACGACCTTCAGATTACCAATAATAAAGGTGGACATTGCATTAGTCATTAGGCTCCGTTCACACAGAGCAAAATTGGCGGAATTTCGCCAGCCTCCCGTGTCATAATGACAGTCTATGGGAGGCTCGCACGTCTCATCTCTCCACACTGATGATTTCACATGTCCATTCTCCAGCGCGGAGAAAGGAGGCGTGCGAGCCTTCCATAGACTGTTATTATGGGATTCCGCAAGTTTTACTTAGTGTGAACGGAGCCTTAGACTGAGACAGAGGATAAACTCTACCACTGGACTCACTATTTAGTACATAGAGAAAGGGTACAAACATAAGGACAATGCTTTCTAAGCCATCTGAAGAAGACGTCTGTCAAGTCCTAATATGGTAGTGGAATCTCAGACTGCAGGGTGACTGACCTAAGAGGGTGTAAACAGGAATGACCCGCATGCAAAAGACAGAACTAAAAACAGTAGGGACCCCAGCGGATGATGTGACCACTGTATAAGACAATGATGTCTGAGTCAGGGTAAGGGTATGTGCACACTATGGAATAGGTGATACGGATTAAAGTTCCACCTGTCCCATTGATTCAATGGGATTTCTCAAGCGCAATCCACTTGAAGATTGACATGCCAATTCTTTGGGCTGATTGCACTTGAGAAATCCCATTGAATTAGTGGGATAGGCGTGCTGCGGATTCTGCTAGAAATTCCTCCCCTAGTCCGTAGTGTGCACTTACCCTAACACCATCAGCATTCATGTCATTTTTCTGGCACAAAATTCAAAAATATATGCAAAGGTCTCATTTTGTGGAAAAATTTGCTGC
The DNA here is from genome assembly GCF_027789765.1 of Dendropsophus ebraccatus. Taxonomy (NCBI): domain Eukaryota; kingdom Metazoa; phylum Chordata; class Amphibia; order Anura; family Hylidae; genus Dendropsophus; species Dendropsophus ebraccatus. The sequence goes on from NC_091455.1 coordinate 61,577,848, forward strand.
TTTTCTGTGTATTACTTTTGTGTAGTGAGTTTTAGCCGCAGTTATTATATGCATGCTTTTAAAAAGTTGCGTAGTTTTTGCAAGACAAGACAAAGAATGCACCAAATCATCATTTATTGTGTGACAATTTGATACATTTTGCTCAGTTTATATAGGAAAAAGTCCAAACCTGAAAAAAAGTTGTGAAGAAGAATAGGAAGTTTCCAACTGAAAAAAGACTGGAGTGGTCAATGAAATTCTCTGCAGCCTTGGAAGCTACAAGAGGCAGAAAGAAACTGTAAGAAGACTTGACATTAAAAGTACCATGGACCAGCATTTTGTCATCTGGGAGAGCTCTTGGCCCATGATGAAGTCCCAATACTCATAAGGCTAGTGCTGAGGTTATCCAAACCCACACGTTTGATTCCATGTGGATGCATGGGTGGCATCCAACTTCTACAGCAGCGGGAAATCAAATGCAGAGCGCAGAGCATTCTGGTTCAGATAATAAACCCCAGAGACATCATGTTCTCTCCTGCATTGACAGAAATATCAAACTTGTAAGCATAGCTGGTTCCACAATAGAGGTATGTTCACACAGAGTAAAATTGTCGGAATTCCGCTACGAAACTCTCCTGCCTCTGTGTCCCACAGTATAGTCTATAGCAGTGATTTTCAACCTTTTTTGAGCCGCGGCACACTTTTTATACTTAAAAAATCCCGGGGCACACCACCAAACAAAATGGCACAAAATGACACTAAAACAGTACATATTATACATATAGTTAATAATATAAATTCTAAATGTATTTATACTCACTCAGTGTGAAACCTGGGCCTGTTTCGATAAACACAAAAGGGATATCCCCCCTACTTCTCTCCCCCGTGCTTCTCTGCCCCATTGATTCTCCCCTGCTTCTCTCCCCCATACTTCTCCTCACATGCTTCTCTCCCCCATACTTATCCTCCCATACTTCTCCCCCCCTGCTTCTCTCCCCCATACTTATCCTCCCATACTTCTCCCTCCTGTGCTTCTCTCCACCATACTTCTCCCCTCTGCTTCTCTCCACCATACTTCTCCCCCCTGCTTCTCTCCTGTGCTTCTCTCCCCCAAGCTTCTCTCCACCATACTTCTCTCCCCCCTGCCTCTCTCCGCTGTTTCTCTCCCCCCTGCTTCTCTCCCCTGTTTCTCCCCCATCCCCATGTTTCTCTCCCCCATGCTTCTCTCCCTGTCTCTCCCCCCGTTTCTTCCCCATGTTTCTCTCCCCCATCCCCAGGTTTCTCTCCCCCATTGTTTTCTCCTGATTCTCTCCCCCATCCCCAGGTTTCTCTCCCCCCCCCTTCCTCCTCACCTCCTCCGAGATGGTCGCCGCTGCTGTCCGCCTCACCTACTGGCCGTCCGTAGGGCCCGGACGTGCTCCTCCAATCAGCGGAGACCGGCAGCGTGGTCCGCACAACACTCCGGTCTCCGCTGATTGGATAGGAGGAGCACGTCCGGGCGCTACAGGCGGCCAGTAGGTGAGAAGGACAGCAGCAGCGGGGCGGTCTGCGAGCCAGATGCGACCATCAAAAGACTCCAGGGACAGCGCACACCACAGCAGCACACCACTCAGTAGGCCTCTGGGCCCCGAAAGTGACGTGCTGCAAACTAATAATGTGGGCGGCGGCGGCACCATAGTTTGGGGAACTTTCCCCGCGGCACACCCGACCATGTGTCGCGACACACTAGTGTGCCGCGGCACACTGGTTGAAAATCACTGGTCTATAGGAGGGCTTGTGCGCCTCCGCATGCATCGCTGTCCGTTCAAAGAATTGACATGTCAATTCTTTGAGTGGAGAGTGGCGGGAGTCGAGGCACGCAAGCCCTCACACAGAGATACTGTGGTACACTGAGGCAGGCGGGATTCCATGGCGGAACTCTGGAATTCTGCCGATTTTACTCAGTGTGAACATACCCTTGGAGGGTTGCTGAAGGTTGAGGCCAGACAAGATTACAAATGGTATTAACTCTTTTGACTAGGAAAATCGATCACTTGCAGAGAGAAGATCTGCTGATTGAAGGGGCCATAGTGCTTGTCAAGGCATTGGAGTCGCCTAATTTCTTAGAAGATACATTGAGAAACATATGTACCCAGTATTGCAGCTCTTCCTATTGAAGTTATTGAGGTAAGCTGCTATACCAGGTACAGTCACTATAGAATGTACAGAGCTGTGCCTTGTAGTAAAGGAAGAGGCCACAGAACGTGCAGGAGTACCGTGGCCTCTCCAATCAAAGGTCACTTGAGTTAAAGTGACTGTACCCACAATCTGTCCCCCCCAAACCACTTGTACCTTTGCTGCTTTTAATCCAAGATCTGTCCTGGGGTCCGTTTGGCAGGTGATGCAGTTATTGTTTTAAAAACAACTTTTAAACTTGCAGTGCTGTGTCTAACGGCCGGGGCTTACATTAGTATATGCATTAGGCTGGCACAACCCCTCCGTCCCTCCTCCCCACCCTCCTCATGATTAGGAATGATCCAGGCAGATTACTTTCTATTCCCCACCTGTGTGTATAATGAACATGGGCTGGATCGTTAAAGCGTAACTGTCATTTCAGGGCCATTTTTCTGAAAACATTAAATATCAACAGTACAAGCGATTTTAAGAAACTCTGTAATAGGTTTTATGTACTAAAAGAGTTTCCTTCTGTACTGAAAAAGCAATCTCCCAGCCTCCCCCCTCACATCAGATGAAGCAGGATTTCTGTCTCCATCATGTGGCTATGGAGAGGGGAGGGGCTGTTAGGAGTGACTGAGCACGGAGCAGTCCTGCACAGCACAACACCCTGCAATCTTCTCTCAGTAAGTTCATAGATAAGCACTGACCTTTATGACCCCAGAATCCTGCGTCTTAGGTGCCCAGAGAGTCTACAAACAGCTGACCTTCATGTCACCTCTTCCTGCTCCCTCATCTCCCTCGGCCCCTCCCCCCTCCATAAGGATACAATGGAGAGAGCAGAGCCCGTCTTCACTGGCTCTTCTGTAATGAAGACGAGTTTGCCTGATAATGCACAGATAAGAAGTCAGGGGGGGGGGGGGGGGGGAGGCTGGGTGATTGCTTCTTGAGTACAGAAGGAGGCTTTTTTGGCTGATGAAACCTATTACAGTCTCAAAATCACTTATACTACTGATTTCTGCAATAAAAAAAAACATGACAGTTACGCTTTAAGACACCTGTGCAAAGCTCAAACAGCAGTAAATGTTCCTGGTTGCGCCAGCCTAATGCATATACAAATGTAAGCCCCGGCCATTAGACACAGCGCTGTAGGATTAAAGGTTGTTTTTAAAGGGAACCAATCACACAAAAATTGGCTATAAAGCTAAGGAAACGTGCTGGTAGATCAGCCAGCACGCTTCCTAACCATCCCCCTGTCCCCTCCGTCCCCTGTACATAGAGCCCGCAAAGTTAGTTTATTAGTCTCCCGGGCTCTATGCAAATTACCTTGTAAGTAGTCACGGTGGGCGGGTGTCTTCTTCAAGTAGTTACTGTCCTGGGCCGGCTCCGGCGCTGTAATCACGCCCCTCTGGGCGCGTGTAGAAAGCGCCGCATGGGGACGTCATTAGGGGGGGGGGGCGGCATTGCACGTCGGCCTGGCCAACGTCTTTACTAAGCTGCGCATTCGCAGTGCAGCCGGAGAAGACGCTGCGGTACTGCGCCTGCGCTGCATACAGCAGCGGCTTCACCCACAGTACTGCGCATGCGCAGCTTAGTAAAGACGTTGGCCAGGCCGACGTGCAATGCCGGCCCCCCCTAATGACGTCACCATGTGGCGCTTTCTACACACGCCCAGAGGGGCGTGATTACAGCGCCGGAGCCGGCCCAGGACAGTGACTACTTGAAGAAGACACCCGCCCACCGTGACTACTTGAAGAAGCCGCCCGCCCACCGTGACTACTTACAAGGTAATTTGCATAGAGCCCAGGAGACTAATAAACTAACTTTGCGGGCTCTATGTACAGGGGACGGAGGGGACAGGGGGCTGGTTAGGAAGCGTGCTGGCTGATCTACCAGCACGTTTCCTTAGCTTTATAGCCAATTTTTGTATGATTGGTTCCCTTTAAAACAATAATTGCATCACCTGCCGAACCAACCCCAGGACAGATCTTGGATTAAAAGAAGCTATCCGAAGGTACAAGGGGTTTGGGGGATCAGATTGTGGGTACAGAGTCGCTTTAAGGGCTTTTATATAGACAACAAAAAATATCTGGAGTGCTTCTTTATGTACTCACCTAATGTAAACTCGAGTATTTAGTTTGAAGACCATCACCACATGTTCATTTTAGGTATTGTATTATAATATTGTAATTCCCATGGTGTATGTTGAATCTATCCATAGGCCCCAGTTTAATAGACTGATCAAAATGAAAAGCAATTGCCTATGTAGGTGCTACGTTACTTTATAACTGCCCCTTGTCCTGACTCAAACTGATCCACTGCTGTATAATTGCATCTGTAATATGGAGGCAAAAGTATGACAGCATTACAACCAACTCAATGAGCCTTATTGAAGACGGAAAACTATTTGTTGGTTTGGTTAAATTACAATTGGCAGATCTCATAGACCTGGATAATGTAGGCTCTGAGGACTCCTAGGAATGTTCATTTACCCCAGGGGTGGGGAACCTTTTCCCTGTCGAGGGCCGGTCGGGCATTTATAAAATCATTCGAGGGCCGCATATCGTGCGCAGCAGGGTAGCGTGGGTTTGCAGCACCCGGGGCAAGGCAAAGTATTGTTCCCCTAATGCCCCTGCTATTGTAGTTAACCCTCTGTGATGCCCCTTGTACCTGATGTGAATCCTTAGTGATACCCTGTAGCCTGAGTTAACCCCCCAGTCATGTCCCTGGTAGCCTAATTACCCCCCCCCCCCCCCACACCCAATGATGCCTCTGGTAGGCCTAGTTAATCCCCCCAGTCATGTCCCTGCTAGCCTAGTTAATCCCCCCAGTTATGTCCCTGCTAGCCTAGTTAATACCCCCAGTCATGTCCCTGGTAGCCTAGTTAAGCCCCTCTGTGATGTCCGTGGTAGCCTAGTTTAGCCCCTCAGTCATGTCCCTGGTAGCCTAGATAACCCCCCAGTCATGTCCCTGGTAGCCTAGTCAGCCCCCCGTCATGTCCCTGGTAGCCTAGTTAACCCCCCAGTCATGTCCCTGGTGGCCTTCTTAACCCCCTCAGTCATGTCCCTGGTGGCCTAGTTAACCCCTCAGTCATGTCCCTGGTGGCCTAGTTAACCCCCCAGTCATGTCCCTGGTGGCCTAGTTAACCCCCCAGTCATGTCCCTTGTGGCCTAGTTAACCCCCCAGTCATGTCCCTGGTGGCCTAGTTAACCCCCCAGTCATGTCCCTGGTGGCCTTCTTAACCCCCTCAGTCATGTCCCTGGTGGCCTAGTTAACCCCCCAGTCAGGTCCCTGGTGGCCTAGTTAACCCCCCAGTCAGGTCCCTGGTTGCCTTCTTAACCTCCCAGTCAGGTCCCTGGTGGCCTTCTTAACCGCCCAGTCAGGTCCCTGGTGGCCTTCTTAACCCCCCAGTCAGGTCCCCGGTGGCCTTCTTAACCCCCCAGTCAGGTCCCTGGTGGCCTTCTTAACCCCCCCAGTCAGGTCCCTGGTGGCCTTCTTAACCCCCCATCCCCCCCAGTCATGTCCCTGGTGGCCTAGTTAATCCCCAGTGCCTGCCCCAAATAAAAAAAAAATAAACATCCCACTCACCTTTCCTCCGCTCCCACGCTATCCAGGTCCTCTTCTCCCTCCTCTTTTCTGTGCCGGTCTTCTCCTGCAGGCGGCGCGCGGTGAAATTACGTCATCGCGCGCGGCCCGCAGGAGTCACAAGACGTGCGCCGCTCTGTTGGGGAAGGAGCCGGCACAGACACAGGAAGATGCTGTGTATGCCGGCTCCTGCCTCACCACCGCGGCGCACATGACAGGAGAGCCGCAAACCGCAGAAGACGTGTGCCGCTCTGGAGGAGAAGGAGCCGGCATACACAGCGTCCTCCTGTGTCTGGTAACTGTCACAGACACAGGAGGAAGCTGTGAATGCCGGCTCCTTCTCCTCCAGAGCAGCGCATGTCACAGGGGTGCCGCGGGCCGCATCCGGAGGTGTCAGGGGCCGGATGCGGCCCGCGGGCCGTAGGTTCCCCGCCCCTGATTTACCCAATAATCCGCCCGTGTAAAAGAGCCAGCCATTAGCCGATGAACAAGCGCACTCTTTCTTAGGCTGATTGAATTTTTTGTGTGGCCATATAAATGTGTGACTGATGACAATGCATTTAAATGGCCGAACAAACGATCCATCTAGGGATTACGCAGCCCAGCAGCACAATTATAGGGGTTTTCCAATTTATTAGAGAAGGGGAGTCTGATTTTAGCTCTATAAGGTACACAGGAAGCTGCTGTCAGTAAGAGCAGTGAGTACACTTACTAAGGCCATGTTCACATGCTCTGTGACCCGGACGGTCTCTGCAAAGATCATCCCGGCCGGTACTGCAGTACTGGCCGGATTATCTTTAGGCCCGTAGAGTTCTGATGTGGGCGCATAGCATACTGTGAAGCAAGCAGCCGCTCGCTCCACAGTGTGCACTGACAGGGTTTTCTACGGCCACTATTCAATGAATAGCGGCCGCAGAAAACTGACATGTCAGTTCTTTGTGGCGCCACTTGGGATCGCGGCCGGAGCGTATACTATGTGTTACGCTCTGGCTGGGATCCTATAGAAGAACATGCAGTGTAGCTATGCATGCAAAGTAGGGCCGTTGTTGCCGATTGCAACAACGGCTGTACTTTTACGCTGTGTGAACATAGCCTAATACTGTACACTGAACAATTTTACTATAAAGTGACCAACCCCTTAAAGTTAGAAGGTTATGGTGCGTTTACACAAAACGATAATTGGCCCGATCGTACGATTAACGATGTCTGAGTAACTATTTTTTTTTTTCATAACGATCAGCGTTTATAAGGTACGATATATCGTACGGAAAATTCGTTTTGCGATCCTTAAGCCTATCTCACACATTGGTTAAATCGGCAAATGACTGTTCACACGGAACGATCTGCAAATTTTTTGCGAACGACGATCTGATAACATGTTGAAAGATCAAAATGAACGATTTCTCGTTCGTCATTTGATCGTTCGCTGCGTTTACACGTACGATTATCATTCCAATTTGATCGTTATCGCGCAAATTCGCACGATAATAGTTACGTGTAAACGCACCTTTAAGCAGCACTATATCAATCACACATCCAAAGCACATGCATGAGAAATAAGGGAAACTCAGGTAATGCTAACCAGGTTGTTACAAGTTCAACATACAAAGAAGAAAAAGCTGCACTTACTGTTGAGCTGAACATGGAATGCTTTATTGATGCAAGCAATGTTTTGCGCTACTCAGTGCTTCTACGGACCAGTAGTGCAAAATAAGCTGTTGCTCCCACCTAGCTGGTGTCTGCGGGGCACCAGTACCCTGTGCAATCCCCTGGTTGTTGTTTCTTTGTCTGTATAATAACCATGTTTATGTGATGTATGTGATTTTATATAAATAATTTTATTACATTTGTGCAATAAAGATGAATTGTGTCTTCACTTGATTGTGGTGTTGATCAATTTGCAGGATATGTATAACGGTATTGTTATGGTCTATGGCACTCCATTTTCGCAGCAGACTTTCATTCCACTGCGAGAATGTATTGTGCTATAGACTAGTAAAGATGAACTATTTAGCTCCTGACACCATGCTTACCTGTCTGTGTTCCACTGGCGCACTCCTGCATGCTTCTCTGGGTCCCTGCTTAGTAATGGCTCTCAGGCTGTCAGTGTGTAGGGACCCAGATAAGCATGCAACGCAGACAGGTAGGCATGATGTTGGGAGCTAAGTAGTTAATTTTTACACTTCTACAGCATTATCAGTATGTGGGTAGCTGCACACGTACCGTATCGCTGCATTTTTGGTGCGATTTGTACATGCGCGTTTTGATTTTCACATGAAAATCATGTGAAAATCAAAACGCGCATAAAAAAAAAAAAAAAATCGCACCAAAAACGCAGCGATACGGTACGTATGAAGGCACCCTGTCACTGGATTTCACTGCGAGAAACTTGCAGTGTTAAATCCGCTGTGAATGTTGTACATGTGAAGGCCCCCTTAGAATAGCTTCACATGTAGCCGACTGTAGCGGATTTCACACTGCCTGTTCCACAGCAAAATCCACTGCATTCCTCTATCCTGTCATCAGGGCCGGGACAAGGAGTTTTGGTGCCCTAGGCAGAGAAGGCAAATGGTGCCCCCCCCCCCCCCCCCCCAGTGTAGATTGTACACTATGCGGGGGCAGCCAGGAGGCTATACTGTATGTGGGGGCTGATACTTGGTCATCACAGGCTCTGCAGAGTATTACCACACTGCAGACTATATGGGAGAGTCCAGTATATATATTGTACCCTCTAAATATAACAGGACCATGTATGCTGTACCCCTGGCTGTAACAGGACCATGTATACTGTACCCCCTGACTGTAACAGGACCATGTATACTGTACCCCCTGACTGTAACAGGACCATGTATACTGTACCCCCTGACCGTAACAGGACCATGTATACTGTACAACCTGAATGTAACAGGACATGCATACTGTACCCCCTGACTGTAACAGGATCGTGTATACTGTACCCCCTGAGTGTTCACCAACCTGTGGCTCCCGAGCTGTGGCAGGACTGCAACTCCTATCATGCTGTGACTGTTGTAGTTTTGGAGCAGCTGGTCACCCACAGGTTGGGGAACAATATGGGAAGTGCTGTGTAAAGAGAAGCAGTGCAGGGATATGGGGCAGTGTTATATGGGGCAGACCTGTGACCTAGGTGACCTCCCTCTCCCAGCATTCCCAGCTCTTCCTGCACTCCCAGCCTTCCTACACCTAAAGAATGATGAGAGTCAGTCAGTGAACTCACCAGACAGCAGCCCAGAAGTCGGTACAGCCTCCAGCAGTCAGACAGGGAAGAGGTCACATGGTGAGGAGGAGGTGGAGCCTCTGTAGGTCCTGGCAGGTCCTGTAGGTCCTGGCAGGTCAATGATTTTTTATTTTTTTTTAAGAAATTAAAATTGCACCCCTGTAACTTACCACTAGATGGCGCCCTAGGCCATCGCCTACCCTGGCCTACCCTTTGTCCCGGACCTGCCTGTCATCTTATATGGCTTTACATACTCACAGCAGATTTTTCATTCCTTTGCGAGTATGTAAAGCCCCTTCCCACTTAACCCCCCCGCTGCCCGGCTAATACGTTACCAGCCTGCGCTCCCGCTTCCTTCTCAGGCTCCCGGCAGCCTGGTGTCCCGCTCAGCCTATCAGTGCTGATAAGGCTGGGTTCACACTGCGTTTTCAGCATACGTTTAACGGATCCGTTTTTTTTTTTTTTTATGGACAAAAAAAAGTGTCAGCAACGTTTCTGTGTCCGTCAAAAAAAAAACGGCTCTGTTTTTGATCCCTTTTTTTTATAATGGAAGTCAATGGAAAAACGGATCAAAACTGATGCACACAAATGCATCCGTGTTTTGCAATCCGTTTTTTATCCGTTTTTTTTTTGCAAAAAACTGATGAAAAAAAAAGATTGCAAAAACGCAGTGTGAACCCAGCCTAAGCACAAGAAAATGCCAAGTGCAATTAGATTTTTGGGCACATCAAATCTGGGAAAGTTGAGATCAAAAAGTCTCATAAACCCAAGCAAGGTACCCATAGAAAATACAGATCATGGAAATATTAATACCATATTTGTGAAGATCTGACGTTTTGATCACTTTTTATTGATTTTTTTTAATATATAATGTAACATAAAATCGGTAATCCGCGCACTTTTTTCCCTCTTTTCGTGTACGCCGTTCACCGATCACAAAGACGCTTGTTATATTTTAATAGATCGGACAATTACGCACACTACGGTATATTATATGTTTATCTATTTATTTATTTTTATATGTTTTATTTATATAATAGGATGGGGGGGTTATTTCAACTTTTATTGGGGGAGGGGTTTTGGGGTAGTGTAATAGTGTTTTGAACTTTTTTTTTTTTTTACACATTTGAAGTCCCTTTGGGGGACTTTTACATACAGTACTTTGATTTGTACACTGATCATTGCTATGCCATAGGCTGCAGCGTGTCATTACCGGTGAGGTCCCGGCTGCTCACTGCAGCCGGCCCCCACCTCCTATGAAGCGCGCTCCGCTCCGGAGCGCGCTTCATAGCGGGAGAAACACCCAGGACGTACAGTTACGTCCAGGGTCGTCTGGGGACAGACTTCCATGACGTAACTCTACGTCCTGGGTCGTCTAGGGGTTAAAGTAAATCTGTACCCACAATCTGACCCCCCCCCCCCCAAACCGCTTGTACCATTTGCTGCTTTTAATCCAAGATCTGTCCTGGGGTCAGTTCGTCAGGTGATGCAACTATTGTCCTGGAAAATAACTTTTAGGGTGCCTTCACACCTACCGGATCTGCAGCGGATTTTCTGCTGCGGATCTTCTGCTGCATTTGACTAAATGAATGAACACAGCATTAAATCCGCACTGTAAAATCCGCTGCGGATACGGTGTGTGAAAGCACCCTTAAAGGACAACTCCCGCGGGACCCCCCCCCCCCCAAAAAAAAACAAAAAACCAGACACCATACTCACCATCCCTCCGGTGACGATCGCCACTCCATTCGCCCGCCTCACCGTCACCGCCGTCCAGCGATGTCTCTGACTTCCGGGTCCTGGGGATGGAAAAGGCTGCCAGTTCGCTTGCGCACCGGCACCCTTTTCATTGGCTGGAGCGCATCACATGGCTTCCAGCAACCTCAGCCAATCAGGGCTGAGCAAGCTGAAAGCCATGTGATGCGCTCCAGCCAATGAAAAGGCTGCTGGTGCGCAGAGGAGGAAGAGGACCCGGACCGCCCGCCAGCTCTGACGTCGTCGTCACCAGATGCCGCCCGGGAGAAGAGGACCGTGATGATCGTAATAGGTAATGTATACATTCTTTAACTTCCGGGGGGGTCGGGGGAAGGGGGCCAGCCCGGGTATTTAACCACATTACAAAGTTATATAACTTTGTAATGTGTGTTAAATAAGCTAAAAAATTTTTTTAAAGTTGTCCTTTAAACTTGCAGCCCTGTGTCAAATTTGCCTGGTCTAGAGTACCCATGTCCTAGGATTGCGACGCCCCTCTGTCCCTCCTCCTCGCCCTCTTCATCATTAGGAATGCCTGTAGAACAATTTCTCATATTCATCACCTGTGTAAACACTGCATGTGAGCTGGATCGTTAAGGCACCTGTGCAGTGTTGAGACAGGTGATGAATATGAAAAATCCTGCCATGGGGCATTCCTCATGATGTGGAGGGTGTGGAGGAGGGATAGAGGGGTGTTGCAAACCTAGGGCATGGGTACTCTAGGCCATGCCAATTTGACATAGGGCTGCAAGTTTAAAAGTTGTTTTTTAGGACAATAACTGCATCACCTGCCAAACAGACCCCATGACAGATCTTGGAGTAAAAGCAGCTCTCTGATGGTACAAGCGGTTTGAGGGGGTCAGATTGTGCGTATAGAGTCACTTTAAGGGGCTAAATAAAGATTAAAGCGAATGTGTCGCCTTGATTACTGATTAAAACCAGATACTTTAATGTCCTTTTTCTCTCTAATCGCATTTCTAATTCTCATTATTGTGCTTGAAAAAGCACTATATTTTAATCCTCCTTCTTCTTCCAGCCATTGTTCTGCGATTAATACAGCCCAAACCGCTTTGCACACAGACTCCGTTCAAACTGCGCTTCGAAACCCTTGGCGGAGACAGGTGTGCTATCTATTTTTGGTTTGATCAGATTTGTCGTTTTTAACTAATTTTCGTTTAAAGACCCCTAATTTCCCACTGAAAATAATGGCCCATTGGAAATAATGGCCACACTCTAAACGCTAACAGCCAATCACAGAAAATATGCAAATAGCTATAGCAGCCAATAGAAATTCTAAGGTCTTGTCAGTCAATGCCTCACAACATCCACACAGTCACATGTCCACTATTGGCCAATAGAAGATGTAGAAGATGGAAGGTCCTTAACAATTTTCTCTCACTGACATGAGTAAGATTGTCACGGTAACCGAGCAATGATCTTTACCATTATAAGTGGCAGAGTTCAGTGAGTGATGTAGTAGAGCCGAAACCTGCATGACGTAGCAGAGGTCAGTCAGTAAAGTAGCAAAGCAGAGGGGACTGTATCAAAGTCGCTAGTCGCACTTTGTCGCTACGCAAGTCGCTCTTAAAGGGACTGTATCAAAGTTAGTCTTTAATGATCATCAGTGATGTCAACGATGATGTTGTCAATAAAGTTATCATTGTTGTCACAATGATTGTCAACAGTGATGTCATCGATGATGTCATCACTAATCGATGATGTCATCAGTGATGTCAACGATGATGATGTTGATAAAGTTATCATTGTTATCAATCATTGTCATCAGTGATGTCATTGATAATGTCATCAGTGATGTCATTGATGATGTCATCAGTTATGTCATTGATGTTATTGATGATGTCATCACTTTTCAATGATGTCATCGATGATGTCAACGATGTTGTCAATAAAGTTGTTGTTGTCAATCATTGTCATCAGTGATGTCATCAAAATTGTCATCGATGATGTCATCTGTGATGTAATCACTACTCAATGATGTCATCAGGGATGTCAACGGTGATGTTGTCAATAAAGTTATCATTGTTGTCAATGATTGTTATCAGTGATGTCGTCAGTGATGTCATTGAAGATGTCAACAATATTTGATGATATCACTATTCGATGATGTCAACGATAACGTTTTCATTGTTGTCAATCATTGTCATCAGTGATGTCATTGATGATGTCATCAGTGATGTCATTGATGATGTTATTGATGTCATCACTATTCATTGATGTCATCGATGATGTCAACGATGTTGTCGATAAAGTTATCATTGTTGTCAATCATTGTCATCAGTGAGGTCATTGATGATGTCATCGATGATGTCATCAGTGATCTTATCACTACTCGATGATGTCAACAGTGATGTCATTGATGATGGCATCAGTGATGTCATCGATGATGTCAATGATGTTATTAATGTCATCACTATTCATTGATGTCATCGATGATGTCCTCAGTGATGTCATCACTACTCGATGATGTCAACGGTGATGTCGTTGATAAAGTTATCATTGTTTTCAATTATTGTTATCCGTGATTTCATCAATGATGTCTACGATTATACTATTACTGATGTCATTATAGTGCTTAAAAAAGCACTATATTGTAATCTGTATTCTTCTTCCAGCCATTGTTCTGCGATTAATAAAGCCCGAACCTCTTTGCTCATAGACTCCGTTCAAATTGCGCTTCAAATCCCTCGGCGGAGACAGGTGTGCTATCTATTTTTGGTTTTGATCGGATTTGTCATTTTCAACAAATTTACGTTTAAAGAACCCTAATTTCCCATAGAAAATAATGGCTCATTGGAAATAATGGCCACACTGTATACGCTAACAGCCAATCACAGCACATATGTAAATAGCTGAAATATAGCAGACAATAGAAAATCTAAGGTCTTGTCAGTCAATGCCTCACAACATCCACACAGTCACATGTCCACTATTGGCCAATAGAAGATGTAGAAGATGGAAGATTGTCACGGTAACCGAGCAATGATCTTTACCATTATAAGTAGCAGGGGTCAGTCAGTGATGTAGTAGAGCCGATACCTGCATGACAAAGCAGAGGTCAATCAGTAAAGTAGCAAAGTAGAGGGGACAAGATCCAAGTCGCTCTTAAAAGGACTGTACCAAAGCTGCTGTTAAAGAGACTGTACCAAAGTTACTCTTTGATGATCATCAGTGATGTCAACGATGATGTTGTCGATAAAGTTATCATTGTTGTCAATGTCATCAGTGATGTCATTGATGATGTCATTGGTGATGTTATTAGTGATGTCATCGATTATGTCATCACTATTAGATGATGTCAACGATGATGTTGTCGATAAAGTTATCATTGTTGTCAATGATTGTTATCAGTTATGTTGTCAATGATGTCTACGATTATACTATTAATGAAGTCGTTATATTGCTTGAAAAAGCACTATATTGTAATCTGTATTCTTCTTCTTAATTTTTTTCTTCTTCTTCTTCTTCTTCTTCCAGTCATTCCTCTGCGATAAATAATACAGCCTGAAATGCTTTGTGCACAGATTCCGTTCATACTGCGTTTAGAAGCCCTCGACGGTGACAGGTGTGCTATCTATTTTTGGTTCCGATCAGATTTGTAGTTTTTAAGAAATTTACTTTTAAAACCCCTAATTTCCCATAGAAAATAATGGTCCATTGGAAATAATGGCCACACTCTCACCGCTAAAAGCCAATCACAGCACATATGCAAATAGCTGAAATATAGCAGCCAATAGAAATTCTAAGGTCTAGTCAGTGAATGCCTCAAATCATCCACACAGTCACATGTCCACTATTGGCCAATAGAAGATGTAGAAGATGGAAGGTCCTTAAAGGGGTTATCCAGCGCTACAAAAACATGGCCACTTTTCCCCCTACTCTTGTCTCCAGTTCAGGTGCGGTTTGCAATTAAGCTCCATTTACTTCAATGGAACTGAGTTTCAAAACCCCGCCCAAGCTGGAGACAAGAGAGGGGGAAAAGTGGCCATGTTTTTGTAGCGCTGGATAACCCCTTTAACGATTTTGTCTCACTGACATAAGTAAGATTGTCATGGTAACCAAGCAATGATCTTTACCATTATAAGTAGCAGAGGTCAGTCAGTGATGTAGTAGAGCCGATAACCGCATGACGTAGCAGAGGTCAGTCAGTAAAGTAGCAGAACTGAGGGGACGGTACCCAAGTCGCTCTTAGAGTACAAACCCACTTGACGTATTTGCTGCGTGAATCAGTCTTAAAAATAAGCAGGCAAAACGCAGGTTGGCTTTATACAATTGTTCTGCCTTAAAATACGCAATTGCGTATTTTTGAAGCGTGAAGCTACATGCGTTTTTCGCACAGGTTGTTAACAACTGATGCTTTGTAACAACAAGCTTCACGCTTCAAAAATACGCAATTGCGTATTTTAAGGCAGAACAATCATATAAAGCCAACCTGCGTTTTGCCTGCTTATTTTTAAGACTGATTCACGCAGCAAATACGTCAAGTGGGTTTGTACCCTTAAAGGGGCATTACTCGAGCCGCTCTTAACCCCTTAGGGACCAAGCCTATTTGGGCCTTAAAGGGGTATTCCCCCCCAAAAGCAAAAAAAATTTAATGCCCCCAAACCTAGCTATTCTTACTCACCAAGTCTCCCCGAGTATTTTGAGCCGTCTCCCATCTTTCAAGCTGCTGCTATTCCTGAGTTACAAGTTTTTCTAAAAGATGGTCTATAATCAAGTCAGGAAACTACATTTCCCATCATGCAATGCTTCTGTCTGATGATGAAGTAGCAGAGCTGAGATGGTGATGGCGTAGCAGAACTGAGATGATGATGGCGGCGTAGCAGAGCTGAGATGGTGATGGCGTAGCAGAACTGAGATGATGATGGCGGCGTAGCAGAGCTAAGATGTTGATGGCGTAGCAGAACTGAGATGGTGCAGCAGAGCTGAGATGGTGATGGCGTAGCAGAGCTGAGATGGTGCAGCAGAGCTGAGATGGTGATGGCATAGCAGAGCTGAGATGGTGCAGCAGAGCTGAGATGGTGATGGCATAGCAGAGCTAAGATGGTGATGGCATAGCAGAGCTAAGATGGTGATGGCATAGCAGAGCTAAGATGGTGATGGCATAGCAGAGCTGAGATGGTGATGGCATAGCAGAGCTGAGATGGTGATGGTGCAGCAGAGCTGAGATGGTGATGGCATAGCAGAGCTGAGATGGTGATGGCATGGCAGAGCTGAGATGGTGATGGCATGGCAGAGCTGAGATGGTGTAGCAGAGCTGAGATGGTGATGGCATAGCAGAGCTGAGATGGTGATGGCATAGCAGAGCTGAGATGGTGATGGCATAGCAGAGCTGAGATGGTGAGATGGTGCAGCAGAGCTGAGATGGTGATGGCATAGCAGAGCTGAGATGGTGATGGCATAGCAGAGCTGAGATGGTGATGGCATAGCAGAGCTGAGATGGTGATGGCATAGCAGAGCTGAGATGGTGAGATGGTGCAGCAGAGCTGAGATGGTGATGGCATGGCAGAGCTGAGATGGTGCAGCAGAGCTGAGATGGTGATGGCATAGCAGAGCTGAGATGGTGATGGCATAGCAGAGCTGAGATGGTGATGGCATAGCAGAGCTGAGATGGTGATGGCATAGCAGAGCTGAGATGGTGCAGCAGAGCTGAGATGGTGATGGCATAGCAGAGCTGAGATGGTGATGGCATAGCAGAGCTGAGATGGTGATGGCATAGCAGAGCTGAGATGGTGATGGCATAGCAGAGCTGAGATGGTGATGGCATAGCAGAGCTGAGATGCTGATGGCATAGCAGAGTTGAGATGGTGCAGCAGAATTGAGCTGAACGCCATTCGTGAGCTGCGGGGGGCCACAGGTGAGAGGGAGGGCGATGAGGGGACAGTGGGCCGCGGGTGACCGGGGGGGGGGGGGGGGGGGGGGGCGTACAGTTAGCCGCGGGTGACCGGGGGTGGGGAGACGTACAGTCGACAGCCACGGGTGAACCGGCACTTACCGGCAGCTGACAGCAAGTGAGTGACGAACGACGGGGGGGCGGTGTGGCATCGGTAAGAGGCCCCACATCGCCAGTGACGGACGGGCGGTGCGGGGTGGGACAGTGAGCCGTGGTAAGCGCAGCTTGAGGGGGTGCCGGGGGACAGTGAGCCATGGGGGGGGGGGGGGGTGCCACCGGTAAGCGCGGCAGGGTGCTGCGGGCGACAAGGCTTACGGGGGGTGCCGTCAGGGGTCACAGTCAGGGGGTGAGCTCTGGGGCTTTGGGGGTCGGGCACACGGTACCGGTGACTGGGGTGGCTGCTGTTAGAGAAGGAGACAGTGACAGCTTCACTGATCAGTCTCCCTCTCTAACAGCAGCCACTGCCGTCCTCCTTCACTTCAGATTGGCTGGGTTAGAAGTGCTAACCTGGCCCATTGAAGAGAAGGAGGACACGTGATGCCGTCTCAGAGGGTGGGGGCCAGGAGCAGGGAGCGTGTCGGAGTGGACTGAGGTCTGATGATTCTATGCAATCCATGGGGGTGAATGTACCTAGATAACAGCAAAACTGTGCAGAATCCATAATAACTTTATATTGGAAAGATGAAAAGCTACGGGTGGGCAACGTATTAATGCAAAAATAATTTTGGGGGGAATACCCCTTTAATGACCAGGCTCATTTTTCAAAATCTGACCTGTCTCACTTTATGCGCTTATAGCTCAGTGATGCTTTAACGTATGCTAGCGATTCTGAGATTGTTTTTTCCTAACATATTGTACTTTATGCAAGTGGCAAAATTTGGTCCCTGTCTTGTGACAGAGCTGGTTTTGGGCGTATTTTTTGCGGGAAGATCTGTAGTTTCTATTGATACCAAGTTTTATATGTATATGACTTTTTGATCTCTTTTATAACGTATTTTCTAAAACAGATTGATAAAATACTGCTATTCTGGTACTGTTTTTTTTATTTATTTTTTTTACAGCGTGTGTCGTGCTGTGTAATTATTGATATAGTTTTATAGATTGGGTCGTTACGGACATGGCAATACCAAATATGTATAGGATTTGTGTTTTTGATCACTTTTATGTCACGTTTTATTGTGTATGGGGAATGTAATGCATCTTTATTATTGGGGGGGGGGGCTGGGGGGGCTGTGTTGTGTTTGGTGCACACTTTTTTCACTTTTTTTTTTACTTTTACACTAGTGTACATTACTGTACACTAGTGTAAAATACTTTGATCACTGATACAATACACTGCAGTACCTGATGTACTGCAATGTATTGTATTGTATCATGCCTCATGCTGACAGGCAATAGCCACGGCCACCCCTGTCAGCATGAGGCATCTCCATGGTGACCCCGGGGACCTTCATTAGGACCCCGGGATCACCATGGAGACATCGGAGGACGGACGGCGCCGCAGGACATCGCGATCGCGTAAGTTACCCACGGCGCCGTCCGGGATCCACCGGGAACCTTTAGATGCCGCTGTCATGGTTTGACAGCGGCATTTAACGGGTTAAACTGCTCGGAGCGGAGAATCCTCCGCTCCGGGCAGTTACAGGAGGGTGTCAGAGGTCAGTGTGCAGCCGCCGCCGGGCGGTAATTTATTCCGATGCGTCCGGCGTTAAAAGGCGTACGCATCGGAATAAAGCCCATTAGTGGCCGCCGTGAATATGCGTGCGGCGGTCACTAAGGGGTTAAAGGGACGTTACCCAAGCCGCTCTTAAATTGACGTTAACCAAGCCGCTCTTAAAGGGACGTTACCCAAGTCGCTCTTAAAGGGACGTTACCCAAGTCGCTCTTAAAGGGACGTTACCCAAGTCGCTCTTAAAGGGACGTTACCCAAGTCGCTCTTAAAGGGACGATACCCAAGTCGCTCTTAAAGGGGCAATACCCAAGCTGCTCTTGGAGGGACAGTATCCGAGTCGCTCTTAAAGGGATGATACCCAGGTCGCTTTTAAAGGGACGGTACCCAAGTCGCTTTTAAAGGGACGGTACCCAAGTCGCTTTTAAAGGGTCAGAACTCCAAAATTGCTCCTTCAGGGACTATACCAAAGTTGCTCTTAAAGGATCTGTACAAAATTTGCTCTTAAAGGGACTGTACCAAATTTGCTCCTAAAGGGACTGTACCAAAGTCATTCTTAAAGGGAGGGTATCAGAGGTTAAAGTTTCTCTTAAAGGTACATCACTGTTAAAAGGGGCGCTTTTTTCAAGCACTATGTATTTCCCTGGAAATGCAAATCTAGTTTGCTAATTGTAATCTTTTAAATGTTATTTTTAGTACAGTATTATCATATGAGGGCAGCCATCTTGCCTGAGCTGTTTTTAAAAGTATTTAGGGATATGTAGAGGCAAACCACATGGCCGTAAGCACAATATAATGGTCCAGCCCCTGTTCAAATGAATAGAGTTTTCTAGGCATGCTTTGTGACCTCTGCCGGGGCATGCAGGAAGTAGAGACTGATCTCTGAACATCTGTTATTGCTGAGGTCTTGTGTTATCTATACACTGGAGTCACCTTTAACCCCCTTGCCGCAAAATGACGTTCCTGGAACGTCATGAAAAGCAGGTAGTTCCTGCAACATGACGTTCCAGGAATGTCATGCTTTCCCTGCCTCCCCCCGTTGTCCCTAAGTGAGATCGGGCAGCAGGAGGAGGCTGTGTCACACAGCATCCTCCTGCTGCCACTGCCCGGAGGGGAGCCGTGCTACCCCCTGGACAGGTAATCCCATAGATGCCGCGGTTGATGCGACCGCAGCGTCTATGGGGAGATTCAGTGGTCCCGCCAATTGGGTGGCGGGAGGATGCTGCAGCACGTTGCCTCCTACCGCCGCCACTGCCGATTCTTCCCCCGGCCCATTCCACCTCCCAGATCGCACCCCCCCCCATCTCCCTCCCCGTGGTCCGCCTCCCCGATCTGCGTCCCCCCGGATCTCCCTCCCTTGCTCCGTCTCCCCCCATCCCCCCCGTATCCCCGTGCTCCTCGCCCCCCCCCCCATCTCCCCCCTGGCCCGTTGCTAAATAGTGTTTTTTATTCGTACCACCTCATAAAAAAATGAAATAAAAAATTATCAGGGTGTCACATGTCCCCCAGAATGGTACTGATGGAAATGTCAACTTGTCTTGCACAAATACTTTGGCATCCCAAAGCCTCTGTGACATGATATAATGGCTATAAAAAACCCAGAAATAAGATAAGACCCCAAAAATACACAAGGCTTCTGTAATTTCTGCGGCCTGTGGTGGGGTCAGGTGATGCACTGCGGCCACATATGGGAGATTTCTAGAAACATTGAAACATGGGGAATAAATAGTGAGTGGTATTTCTCTGTTAGTATTTGCTGTGTTAGAGAAAAAAAATGGATTAAAATAGAATATTTGCCAAAAAAATGAAAATTTTAAATTTACCCTCCAACTTGCTTAAATTTCTGCGAAACATCTAAAGGGTTAATAAACTTATGAAATGTTACTTTGAATACTTTGAGGGGTGCAGTTTTTACAGTGGAGGGATTTATGGGGGTAACTAACATACAGGCCCCACAAATCCACTTCAGAACTGAACTAGTTCCTAAAAAAATCTGAATTTAAAATTTTCCTGAAAATTGGAAAAATCACTGCAAAAGCCCTCTAACATCCTAAAAAGTAAAAGGACGTTCACCAAATGACGTCACCATAAAGCAGACATGTTGTAGATGTTGCAGTAATAATTAGTTTATGCGGCAGGACTATTTTTCTCAGAAAAAAGAGAATTTTGAATATAAAGCATTGTAACTTTTTCTAATTTTTGTGCAATTTTTTTTTTTTTTTTTTTATAAAACTACTGAGTGTATCAACCAAAGTGTACCACAAACATAAAGAGGAATATGTCACGAAAAAACTATCTCAGAAAAACCACGATAGTTAAAAGCATTGCAGAGTTATAACTATATAAGGACAGGTCAGATTTGAAAAATAGGCCCTGGGCATTAAGGCCAAAACAGGCTGAAGAGGCAAGGGGTTAAAGCGACTCTTTACCCACAATCTGACCCCCCCAAACCACTTGTACCTTCAGATAGCTGCTTTTAATCCAAGATCTGTCCTAGGATCAGTTTGGCAGGTGATGCAGTTATTGTCCTAAAAAACAACCTTTAAAACTGGCCCAACAGGCGTGGCCTAGATTGTGTATGCATTGGGCTGGCACAACCTCTCTGTCCCTCCTCCCCTCCCTCCTCATCATTAGGAATGCTCCAGGCAGATTGTCTCCTATTCCTCAGCTGTGTGAGCGCGGCACATGGGCTGGATCGTTAAGGAACCTGTGCAGTGTTCAGACAGGAGTAAATGTTTCAGTGGCATTCCTAATAATGAAGAGGGTGGGGAGGAGGGACGGAGGGGGTGGTGCTAAGTTAGGGCACAGATACTCTCATTTAGCATGGGCTGCAAGTTAAAAGTAATTTTTTATGACAAGAACTGCATCACCTGCCGAACGGACCACAGGACAGATCTTGGATTAAAAGCAGCTATCTGATGCTACAAGTGGTTTGGGGGGGTCAGATTGTGGGTACAGAGTCACTTTAAGGGTGCCTTCACACCTACCGTATCGCAGCAGAAAATCCGCTGCGGATCCGCAGCAGATTTAACTGAATGAATGAGGACAGCATTAAATACGCACTGTCAAATCCGCTGCGGATCCGCAGCAGATTTGTAAGTGCGGATTTGATGCTGTGTTCATTCATTTAGTTAAATCTGCTGCGGATCTGCAGCGGATTTTTTTGCTGCGATACAGTAGGTGTGAAGGCACCCTAACTGTAAATGTAAAAAGTTGACTCCATCGAGCCCTTGAGAAATCCTGCGCATGTGCCATGGTGTCTCATAGTGGCTTGCAAATGAGTGAGCTGGAGGGTGGGGATAAGAAGCAAAGATGTGGTTTGGCCCTAGAGCTCTGAAGACCCTAGGCCACGCCTCCCTGACACTTCAATTCCAACATTATAGAGAGGCAGACATTTTTCACAGGTAATTCCGAGGTGTATGTAACAATGCCAGTGGTTTTACATGCACTTTGCCGGTCACAGATTCACTTTAACTTGATATAAACAATATGTCATTTTTGGACAACACATTCCCTTTAAGCATTACACACGTGGAACAGTTGTGAAACATTATAACATTTATCACCATTATAAAGATATGTTGTCTCTCAGTAAATGAGGCAATCAGCCACTACATAGCTAGTACTGCTCTCCGCTCAGTAGTAGGTACAATAGTATTTAGTAATTCTTTGTGATTTAAAGGGTTTTGTGATCAGCAGAAAAATCTCTTTAAATCACAAAGCATTGCAAGATACTACAAAAAGTATTACTTAGCTTGTTTACAGGGACTGCAGAAGTGGCAGACAACATGCTGGGCAGACTAGAATTGCCATTTGTTCCTTAGCCCACCTCCGTCCCATGCCCAGTAACTGCAGACGTGGCTGGGTTCTCGTAGGAGCTTCTTCCATGTTACACCTACAATATATGAAGCTTCCACTAATATTACTGTCCCTTTAAATCTCGCGCGGCTTTGAACGTAACATCAGCGACCGTAGCCTCACAGCCGTCAGCCAATCACTTCTCTGCTGCATTAAATGACATGACGTCACCTAGAGGGCGGGGATAGACGCGATGTTTGGCCGGTTACTATGGAGACCTCCCAATCGCTGCGCCTGTACCCGGTGCTTCCGTGAAGCGAGCAGGTATGGTCCGCGATCCCCGACATTGTTCATATACGTATCATCCATTCCCTGTACCTGCAGTGATAGGTGGTAATACAGCTCAGTGTCGGTGAGATTATCTGTATAATGCAGCGCGCGATATGCAGCGACCCCTGGCGGCATCGCTGTGTATGTTCACGTGATCTCTATAATAAACTCTATAGTTCTATTCCGGCTGTTCTGTCCTGGAATCTATACCTGTTAGTGTGAACATTGGCTAATGGTTAGCGCTACAGAGCTAAATTGAGCCACCAAAATATTTGCAATTTTCCTTTGGCTTTCTGTTGCACAACTTTATTACAGTTACAATTTGGCTGTAAAAAGGGACAAAATAGCCAAATCCAAGAAGTCACAAGCAGGGGGCAGTCACACGTGAGGCCTGCAACCACTGTGATGTCACGCTTACATCATATCGCAATCACACGGACAGTCATCAGCTGTAGCGTCTCATTGTGGCGCTGTAATCTGCATGTCTTATAACCTAAGCTGTCATGTAGCCCGAGCCTAGAGGAGGATGTGATCACATAGTGATGTAGCCCGAGCCTAGAGGAGGATGTGATCACATAGTGATGTAGCCCGAGCCTAGAGGAGGATGTGATCACATAGTGATGTAGCCCGAGCCTAGAGGAGGATGTGATCACATAGTGATGTAGCCCGAGCCTAGAGGAGGATGTGATCACATAGTGATGTAGCCCGAGCCTAGAGGAGGATGTGATCACATAGTGATGTAGCCCGAGCCTAGAGGAGGATGTGATCACATAGTGATGTAGCCCGAGCCTAGAGGACGATGTGATCACATAGTGATGTAACCCAGAGCCTAGAGGAGGATGTGATCACATAGTGATGTAGCCCGAGCCTAGAGGAGGATGTGATCACATAGTGATGTAGCCCGAGCCTAGAGGAGGATGTGATCACATAGTGATGTAGCCCGAGCCTAGAGGAGGATGTGATCATATAGTGCTTGTATGGGGCCTTCTAAACAGTCCCGATATATATGTTGCAGTGAAATGATAGAATTAGGGATTTGTTCAAATCACTAAGGGAGCAAATCCCGGAAAATGGTGAAATGCCTGCGCCGTTCCATCATTTTCCTAGGAAATTGATCAAATCATAGACTCCTTTCAGGGAAATGATGGAATGAACTCTATCATTCCCCCCCCAACATAGAATTCACTTACCGTATCACCTCTGCTTCCCCCGGCCTGTCCACTCTGCTCCTTGTCTGCCTCCGCCGCCTCTCTGCTCCCCGTTCCGCTCATTTCCCTTGCTACATGCCTCATTCTCCCCCAGCTGGAGGTGTGCCGCTCCACTCCCCCGTCCGCCCCGCCACCATATGCCTGCCGGGAAGAGGTGTGCCGCTCTGCTCCCCCCGTCCGCCTCCACTGCCATATGCCTGTCGGGGAGGTGTGCCGCTCTGCTCCCCCTGTCTGCCTCTGTTGCCGTATGCCTGCCGGGAGTTCCCGTCTGGCCCCTGCCGGCATATGTCTGCTGGGGAGGCGTGCCGCTCTGCTCCCCTGTCCGCCGCCATATGCCTGTCAGGAGTTCCTGTCTGCCCCCCGCCACCATATGCCTGCCGGTAGGGGTGCCGCTCTGCTCCCCCATCCGCCTCCGCTGCCAAACATACAGCCGGGCGACTCCTCGATCGTTCATTTCGTCATTTCCCTGAAAGGGGTCAGTGATTTAATCAAATCCCTAGGGAAATGATGGAACAGAGTGTTCATTTCATTATTTCCCGGGATTTGATCAATTTCCTTTTACACCGACCGAGAGCGGGAGTGATGAACCAACAAAACACAGTAATCACTAAACTCAAGGAGATAAGTGAAAAAATTCCAATGAAGTACTTAATAAAGAGTCTCCACTGATGCCCCCCTAAAATTTAAATATGCAAAACAAGAGTCTGTGGAGCCTCGATTGCGAATCTCAAAACACGGGAATAGCCAGATATCCCGAGCCTGTTACCACAGGGTGCCTCTATGATGGGGAGAGCACCACACCAACCTGATAGATAGCCTCTTAAGACCCACTCGATTGAGTGGCCCCTTTTTTTTCAAAATCTAACTCAAGGTACGAGTATTGCGATATGACAAGGGCTTGCAAAATCCATCCACAGACAGCCGTTTCGGGGTATTTGCCCCTCGTCCTCGTCAGTGTGGGGTAGGATTCTGGCTGGTTGGGGCAATGACAAATCAACCAACAAAACACAGTAATCACTGAATTCAAGGAGATTAGTAAAAAAAAATTCCAATGAAGTACTCAATCAATAGGCTCCACTGATGCCCCTATGCACCCTTCCTATTGTCAGGATGGTATCTTTGCAGAGCATTATGCGCCCCTCGGCTCGTGCTGTGCGGCCGAGAAGGCGCTGATATTCTTGTCTTCTGTTTCTGTGTTTTTGTTTGCAATGTGTGAACTCTGGTTTATATGTTGGGAGACACACCCGACTTCACCTGCTGAGGTCTGTCTGGCCATGTCATGGTTAATCTGTGTTCTGGTTCTGCTGTGACTGACAGGTCTTCCTGCCAGTGGATCTGTTTTATTCTCAGGTGTCTGTGCTTGGAGATCAGGGGGATGGTCCAATTACGTTCTTGATCAGAACCCTGGCCTCCTATATAACTACCTCAGTCTCTACACTCATTGCTGGTTATTGACTTAGTCTCTGCCTGCTTGTGGATTCTGATTCTTTGCATCTCCTGACTACTGCTTTGTATCTCTGACCTCCCTTGCTTGCTGCCTGCCCCTGATCATATTGCCTGTTTTCTGATTTCGCCTTTGGATCCTGATTTTGTACTTTTGCTGCCCGACTGTTGTGACCCGGATTGTGGACTTTTCTTCATTGTGTTTGTCTGTCTGTTTTGTATTTGTGTCCCACCTAGCCACTGCAGGGATTGCCGCCCAGTTGCTCGCCGCCATCTTAGGGCGGATTGTGGCAAGTAGGTAGAGGACAGTGGGCGTGGCTGAGCTTAGGGCTCACTGTCTTGTCTTTTCCTGCTGTCTGGTTCCTAACACCTATCTTTGCTATCTTTCATGTTGACTGATCGTTGCCTTCTATTACACGAAGTGATTATCGGCCAAAATGGCAGATAATCGTCCAAATATGGCCGATTACCGCTTTGTGTAATAGGGCATTAACTCATCTCTTTAACCTCTTAAGGACATATGACGTACCCGTACGTCATATGTCCCCAGGAGGTGTTCAGAGCGAGGCCCCGCGGCGACCCCGCTCTGAACCGACGCAATCCCGGGTGCCGCGTGTAGCCCGGGATCGCGGCTATTAGCGGGCACGGTCTGATCGCCGTGCCCGCTAATCAAGTAATCGGAGGCAGCTGTCAAAGTTGACAGTTGCCTCCGATTACTGGAGGCAGCCGCTCCCTGGTGTCTAGTGGGGGAGATCGCTCCTCCGCGAAGTTGTCCCGGAGGAGCGATCTCAGTGTCTGCAGCCGGCCAGGGTCCGCTCCAAGATGGTGCCAACCCCGGCTCAGCACTCGTTTGTTTTCGGCTGCAGCAGCCGAAAGCAAACGAGTGCCGGTCTCATTGATCTTTGCTGTATAAGTATACAGCAAAGATCTCAATGAGAGATCAAAGTGTATATACTAGAAGTCCCCCAGGGGGGCTTCTAGTATATGTGTAAAAAAAAAAAAAGTATTGTTATTAGTAAAAATCCCCCTCCCCTAATAAAAGTCTGAATCACCCCCCTTTTCCCATGTTTTGAATAAAAGTAAATAAATAAATAAACATGTTTGCTATCGCCGCGTACGTAATCGCCCGAACTGTTAATTAATCACATTCCTGATCTCACACGGTAAATGGCGTAAGCGCAAAAATATCCCAAAGTGCAAAATTGCGCATTTTTGGTTGCATCAAATCCAGAAAAAATTTAATAAAAAAAGATCAAAAAGTCATATATGCGCAGTCAAGGTACCGATAGAAAGAACACATCATGGCGCAAAAAATGACACCTGACACAGCCCCATAGACCAAAGGATAAAAGCGTTATAAGCATGGGAATAGAGCAATTTTAAAAGGGTAGTGCGGCGCTAAAAAATTATTCACAGAATAACACACATTACAAAGTTATACAACTTTGTAATGTATGTTATGTCTGTGAATCGCTCCCTTCCCAGTGTCCCACTACCCCCGCACGTGTACCCGGAAGTGTGTAGTGCATTATAAATTACCTGATCCGTGTCGAGGCCGTCCGCCATCTTGTGCCAAACGTCATCTTCGGACGGACGGCCGAATCCCTGCTGCCGTCCCCCCCTCCGCCGTATCATAACTGTGCTCAGCCGCGATTGGCTGAGCACAGTTATGCTCAGCCAATTGCGGCTGAGCAGATGATGACGCGGCCGCGGGGGTGGTGGGACACGGGGAAGGGGGCGATTCACAGACATAACATACATTTCAAAGTTGTAATGTGTATTATTCTGTAAATAATTTTTTTGCGCCGCACTACCCCTTTAAGGAACGTATATTTGTTAACAATGGTTTGAATTTTTTACAGGCCATCAGATAAAAGAAAAGTTATACATGTTATATATCGTTTTACCCCAGGGCGAATGGCGTAAAAACACAGTCCCCCCCAAATAAAAGAAATGCCTTTTTTTTGTTCAATTTCACCACACTTTGAATTTTTTCTGGTTTCACAGTAAACTTTATGCAAAAATTCAGCTTGTCATTGCAAAGTACAATGAGTGACACAAAAAATAAGGGCTCATGTGGGTTTCTAGGTGGAAAAATGCAAGTGCTATGGACTTTTAAACACAAGGAGGAAAAACGCAAAAACAAAAATTGGCCCCATCCTTAAAGGGTTAATCTATCACTAACCACAGACATTTTTCCCACTTCATTCAAACACATAACCATCACACCAAAAAAACAGCCCTTGACATGTCCTCCTTGTCCATCTCCTGGCTCACCTCACTTCTTCCCTTTACCTTAAAACTTCTTGATTTCTAACTTTCTTCCCACTTTTTATCCTACTCACGTTTCCACCACCTACAGTCTGGCTTCTGCTCCCACCACTACATGGATGCTGTCCTCACCAAAGTGGCCAGTAATCTGATAGCAACCAACACCCCGTGCCAACACTCTATTCCCTCCACCTACAAACTCATTCATCCCTTGGTGTCACTGGATCTGCCCTCTCCTGGATCTCATCTTACCTCTCCAACTGCACATTCAGCATCTCCCACTTGCACACCACCTCCTCATCTCACCCCCTTGCTGTTGGCATCCCTCAAGGCTCCGTTCTCCGTCGGACAAGTGTGCTCGAGATTCGCTCATCTCTAGTTACAAGCAATTGGTGCATTATTTTCTTCCTCATGAACCCATAAGACATCAATGGGGGAAGTGCACTGGATGTCATTTTTTTCATGTATATGTAACATACATCTAGGGAGGTTTATTACTATAGTTGTTTATATAAATTCTTTTTGCTGTTTTTTTTCTTTTTTGTTTTTGGCTACCTGGTAGGCCTTTTTCATTATACATATATGTTTGATTCTAAAGTGAGGGGGCTGTTAGCGTCTTTTTAGCTTGCTTTGTGCTATTATTCTTAGTTTTTTTGTGTGACTATCAACACCTAGTCCTGAACATGGGAAGGGTGCTTTAAAATATAAATAATAATAATAATAATAATAATAGGGTTAGGGAAAGTGTAGGGAGTGACAGTCTTCAGGTTGGGGGTCACCCTTATCCGGTAGAGCAGCGCTTCTCAAACTTTTTTTTACTGGAGCCTCACTCAACAGATCAAGGCAATGCTTGGGCCTCACCAGACTGAACAAGAGGGTGCCTGGGCCTCATTATCTGTGGTTGAAGTCCATTTAAATAATGCTAGGGCTACCTTTTACCCATCTCCCAAGCTCTAGATACTAATAAAGCAACTACGAAATAAATTAATAATGTTGTTAAAATGGAGATTTTGCAAACAGTCACTACTTTGCAGATCATAGTTACTTTGTGAAAACTGGCTCCCCAGCTGGGCCTCACCAACAACTAGGGGGCGCCTCACTGGTGAGGCCCGCCTCACAGTTTGAGAAGCACTGCGGTAAAGTGCTACATTAGATATAGATAAAGGGGTGGGCCCCAGTGTAAAGGCATAGGCCTGTAACATATCCTCTTTAATATCTACTGTTTTGCTTCCCAATTTCAACCAACCCCTCCCCTACCATATATTACTTGTTATTTTCTATGCTCATCCATTTACAAGTAGGTGTAGCACCTGCTTTTATTGGGACTAATATTAAGTTTTACTATAACTGAGTGTACTATCTGCTTGTGAAGGGATTTGTTCTCTCTGGTGATGGGCCGACCTAGAGGGGGTGGGGCCTAGACCTCTAGGCCGGCCCCTTCCAATGGCTGCCAAGGACTAAGCACCAAGAAATCTATAATAAAGTAAGGTATGAAAACTGCAGAATTTAGGCTTTAGAGCTGTGTAGAGAAGTCCTCGTACAGAAAGGGGGTGACACTATCACTTTAATCAAAGAAGGTATAATCAGAGGTGTACCACATACATATACATACAGGAGAACAAATATGCTGCTTTTAGTAAAGTAATTTACATCCCTGTACCATTTTTCTTCTCCATGAATCTATTCCCTCCCTGGTTTCCTCTCAGAACTGTGACCCTTCTGTTGCCAAGCAACAGTGCAGACACTTTCCCACAATCCCCTTGCTGCATATGAAGTGAAAACCAACTGCCAGTACTAATGGGACAGATCAGGTGACAGGTGATTGAACTGAGCCTGAGTGACCCTAGATAGTTGATGCCGGAATTGCTGTAAAGGAAGCAGGTTATAGAAATATGACAGGCACATGGGGGATAAGTAAGTCAATATCACTTCGACAATACATTTTAAGAAATGCTTGTACATTGGAAATATATTTACCGTAATCCATCAGTACAGACCTAGTGTGCTTTGTGACACCACCCCTTTAACTCTGCTGTCCGACTAATCCGCTTCTCCTTTCGGTCCTACTCTGCTTCACCCCTCTGCCCATCCATTCTCTGGCTCCCCATTGCCCAGAAAATTCAGTTCAGTTAGCAATGACTTACAAGGCCGTCCACAACCTGTCCGCTCCATACTTCTCTAATTTGATCTCCCAATGCCTCCCCCCCCCCCCCATGACTTCTGTCTGTTTCCTCCTTGTGCCCTCTTTCTCGCAAGCTTTCACCATACTCTGGAAATCAATACCCTGACACATCACACTCTTGCCAACCAACAAGAATTTCAATGGCAACTTAAAAACCCATCTTCTCAGATTAGGGTACAGCCCACATTAATTCTGCTGCCATCGCACTGCACTGTGACCAGCTCACCTAGTGCCCCTTCCCTTCACCTTGTAGTTTGTAAGCATGCAAACAGGATCCCCTTTCCATATGTAACATTCTATCCACTATTTATTTTTGTCATTTGTACCATACTTTATTTACACTTTGTATGTTAACACCTTATCATATGTACAGCGCTCTGGAATCAAAGGCTCCTTCAATAAAAGGGAACTATCAGACAATTCTAACCTGCTGATAGCACCTGGGAAGCTGAGAAGGAAGGTATGTGTCTTACCTTCCTCCTCAGTGTTGGTCCCGTGCTGTTAGTCAGGGTAAACTCTGTTCCGGAGCACCGTTAGGAGCACTGCCATGCCGGATGATGTAGCAGTGTTTCCAAAGATGCTTCGGAGCAGTTTACCCTGACTAACAGCGTGGGACCAGCACCGAGGAGGAAGGTAAGACACATACCTTCCTCCTCAGTGTCCCCGGCCCTATAGGGGGCTATCAGCAGGTTAGATTTGTCTAACCCGCTGATAGTTCCCCTTTATTTCCCATGGCTAAACAATTTTCTTATTTTTTTCTTTGTCACCTTCAAAGTGCTATAACCTTTTCATTTTTTTTAGCTGACAGACCTATATGAGTGCTTGTTTTTTGCAGGGCAAGTTGTAGTTTCTATTGGCACCATTGTTAGGTACACATAACTTTTTGATTACCTTCTCGGATTTTTTTCGGATGCAAAGTAACAAAATACAGCAAGTCAGGTGTAGTTTTTTCATTTTTATAGCGTTTGCCATGTGGGATAAATAATAATATTATAGTTCAGGTTGTTATAGTTGTGGTGATATGTTACAATATGTTATGTTTGATATAAAAATTATTGAGTACGCAGAAATTTTGCAGTTGTATTTTTTTTTATTTTTAATATAATAAAATTATATTTTCTAAGACTTTAATTTTTACTTTTTATTAGTCCCACAAAGGGACTGTGAAATGTAATTTTCATATCACTAATATAATACACTGTACTTCTAGTATAGTGCAGTGTTTCATCCTGTCAACAGGACATTGACAGGTGACCTAACCAGCCTTGCCGGAGACAAAACTGAGTAGACACAAATATATGGCATATATTGGGGCCTTCATTAGGCTCCCTGCTGCCATCAAATATAATCTGAATCCCAGCGATTGCATCACCACAGTGCTGATGGGGTAACAAAAGTCCAGAAACCACTTAAATGCCACAATCACAATTTGACTACAGCATCTAAGGGATCAATAGTTCCTCTGCTCTTAATAGGTAGAGAAGGGACCCTGCTGTCATGCAGCATCCAAGTTCCCATGATATTGTGCACAGGAGACCAGTGCCAGGCTACTTTTGCTCGCAGACAAAAGATGTATTGTGATCATTAAGTGGTTAGAAATAAATGATAATAATCAACTGGCTGCTGGTCAATCCCTGACTAGGTTCACTGGAACACTAATCAGGAGGAAGAATAGTCTTACTAACCAGGTCAGTACCTGGAGAGCATGCTCAAAGAAGTGACATGTCACTTTGAGCGGAGAGCGGGAGCAGCGGAGGAGCGCACACTCTCCCATAGAAAGGCTATGGCACACTGAGGCAGGCCAGATTCCACCTGACTTACTCAGTCTGAACATACCCAAGGGTCAAGGGTCCAAGAATAAAACTAAGAAGAAGGTTAAGTACCAAGAAAGTATCTGTGACCAGCAGGTGTTCGTTCAAATATCCTGAGATTATGGGACTCCAGGGCTGAGTCTGTTTGTCTTTTTGAAGTCTTCTTGATGTAAAAAAGTCACATCTATCAAACATTTGTGGTATATCCCATGGATATGCCATAAATGTCCATATGGGAATACCCCATCTACAAAAGTTACAGTGTTGCAGAGCCCTTTACAACAGTTGAACCAAGACAATGGGGTAGATTTATCAAACTGGTGTAAAGTAGAATTGTCTTAGTTGCCCCTAGCCACCAATGAGATTCCACCTTTCATTCCTTACAGACTCTTTGAAAAATGAAAGGTGGAATCTGATTGGTTGCTAGGGGCAACTAAGACATTTCTACTTGATACCATGTTTGATAAATCTCCCCCTATGCCTTTAGGCCTGGTTCACACGCTTCGGACAATGTAAAGTGCTGCCAGAGCTGCAATTTACATTGTCTGCAGTGACAGTTTTGTACAGCCGCTATTGAAGGAATAAAGCCCCCATGGGAGCCCATGGGACTATTAACTTTTATTCCAATATTTAACTTTTTATTCCAATATATTAAAATACTTAGTGATAGACTGAATATATTTGATAGCACTCTCAGGTTCAATAATGTATTCTATATAGATAGCCGAGCATTGTAGTATTGCTGTTAAAATAGCAATTCTTTCTGAGGACACTGCTGATGCAGTGAAACATGTTGAAAGGGCTAAAGTTAGGTTTTAACAGCAATACTACCATGCTCGGCTATCTACTGTATATAGAATACATTATTGAACCTAAGAGGTCAGATTATATTTTATAGCTATCATATATGAGCATTGTGGATCATGCCTATCAATATATTCCGTCTACCACAAAGTATTTTAATATGTTGGAATGAAGGATCTGCTAAATAGCTCTCACACCTCTTAAGCAAAGAGATGTCCCTTTAAGTCAAGTCTCCCTCAATCAAGGAGTCTTAGAACATTGACTCGGGATATAATTTACCATCTGCAGACAGCTGTTTCGGGGTTGTTGCCCCTCTTCAGTGCAGAGCAGGCTGTTGACTGGCTAATGAGAGGTCTATCGAAGACAGTCAAAGGGTATTATTGGAGTAAAAGTTAATTTTTAGTCGGGTCCCATAGGGGGGCTTAGAAAGTTATATAGATTTGTTATTTACTGTTATTTACTATTTACTATTAAAATATCTCAAGTCTTTCCATACTTTTCAGCTGCTCTATGTTCTACAGAAAGTGGTGTTTTCTTTCCAGTCTGACACAATGCTCTCTGCTAACATCTCTGTCCGAGACAGGAACTGTCCAGAGTAGGAGAGGCTTTCTATGGGGATTTGCTGCTGCCCAGGACATACAGCAGCTGATAAGTATGGGAAGACTTGAGATTTTTAAAGAAATAAATTACAAATCTATATAGCTACAAAATTTTCATCAGAGTTTGATTTTTTGCTATTGTTGTGTTACAGTCACATCAGATGTGATTTTGCATTGCGACATTCCAATTCTCATGTCTTGCAAGCAAAGTTGCTGTGTAGGTCTATCCTATTATTTTATTCTCTCAATATAAAGTACCGATCACTCTAAAAAACAATATAGCTCTAAACATGCCGGTACATCACCAAGCATACTTCCTAAACGTATGCCTATGCCCTGCGTCATGCCCTAGTCATCTGGGTGTTGTGGCTGGGACATGTAGCCATGTCCCCTGGGCGTGCCAGCGCTGTGATAAGGCTTACTCTGGGCATGATTCACAGCACTTTATCAGCCATACTGCGCAGGAAGCGGTCCTCTAACTCGTCGGTGATTCAATGTCGCCATCACGGCGGACACTGACGCTGCTGTATTGTGCATGTCCGGTGTTACCCTCCAGATAGTTTGGTGGACTAGCACTGCAGTCAATGGTGCACCAATCCGCTCTCCTGCCTCTGCATGAATATTCACCCAGCGTTCTGCAGTGATGAGGGGCTGGTGATGCCACTGCAGAGCGCCACTTCAAAATTCAAGAAGAGGGGGTGTGTAGATCTGTGCACTTGGGGCAGTAGTCCTGCGGTCAGTGCACAGAACCACCTAACTAGGGCTACATGGAAACTTTGGTCGCACAAGGCAAAGATTGTACAACTGTGACATAGTGTGAGTCCTCGTTCACACAGAGCAAAGGGGCGGAATTTGCCATTAGCCTCCGTGTCATAATGACACTCTATGGGAGGTGCGCGCCCTGCATCGCTCAGGGTCTCTCTGCGGTGAAGAATGAACATGTTGAGAAATGCAGCGCGCGCGCCTCCCATAGGGTGTCGTTATGAAATGGAAGCTGGCGGCATTTCCACCCCTCTTGCTCTGTGTGAACGAGGCCTGACTGCTATGTGATTCTTGCAAAAAAAAATATCCTTGCCTACAAAGTCGCAACTGTAATAAGGTCGCACAACAGCAAGCGGCACACAAAGCCACACACCAAAGTTGTGGTGTAGCCCCAGCTTTATGGAAAATCCATGGGAAATGGGTAGAATTGGCTTCTACCTCATGGAGTTTTTTGGCCTTCCTCTTGATCACAAATACATGATGCTAGGCTTAGCCGGATGAATGTCTTTTCTAGCCTTACATACGTTGTATCTACCGTTACTGTCCTCTTACTTATGTCTCTGTGTAAGGTATTGAACATAGCAGCGTATGACAAGTGCTACCACTATCCTACAAGGGTGGTGTATTTGCAGTGGTCAGGAGATCCCAGTTAGCCAATCAGCAAAGAGAAGCATGTCCTATTACACAGCTGATTATATCTCCCATCTCTGTACTAGTCCAGTGTGAACAGGGCATCTAATGTAAGGGTCTGTCTCTGTGACTGTATAACTTTAAATGCTTCTAATATTATAACATATTCTTCATTGCAAAATGTCACTGTAGTTTTACAGAAAAAATGGTGAAGTAATTAATCTGAACCAATTAACATGAAAAGTCCGGAGTGGTCCCAGGAGCCTGAAAATTCAAGATAAATTCATGCAAAGTTCAATTAATCTATATACAGTTGCTGGTTCCATTCACGTCGGTGTGTGGGGGATTTTACTTAACCTCTGCTGGCAAATACCATAGCTCTCACTAATCTGTCACAAAGTGGATCCTGAGGCATTGAATACATATTATTGTATTACCATATGCTGATCCTTTATGCTCAGATTCAATTTAAATTCAGTTCACATAAATCCACTTTCAAAGTGGAAAAGATTTTGCATGCATTCATGTGTTCATAACCTAATGGAACATCACAGCAGAGGAAATTGTACATCACGTTATAACCACAAGTGCAGACGTTTGATACGCTTGTAAGGATCTATGCTAAATTTTCTGTGTTGGCAGAAATTGGTCTGACCAGGAGGCCTATGCACTTGTGAATTTCACATATTTAGCACACCTTGATAAGCACATTCTTACCCTAAGAGCTCATTTTATTTAATAGGATTTTCATTGGAGTCATAATATAAACGGTAGTATCTTTTACACATAAGCTTATTTCGGAGTCATAAAACTTCTCATGTCTAACAGTGTATCTGTGCAGCTTTTTAAACAAATATACATTTTGACTTTGGTTTTGCATAAAAACACTGGAAATACATTGCTGGAAAACAGAGCGGGTGCTTCACGTGTCTCTGCTCCGTCACCCACTGTCAAGCGGCTGCCATTCCCTGACGTTATCTCATAGCACGCAATTAGATTGGTTTATTATACCTAGCCATTTGTCTTATTAGTGTCAGGGATAAAGGATAAGTGTAAGCATTTACTTATTTGTTCTAAAGGAGTATTCCAATCTCGGTAGAATGTGCTTTTGGGGGACCTGACTTCTAGAACTCTTCATAATCTGAAGAATGAAGAGAACACAACATTGGTGGAGCACTGTGCCCTTCACCATTTGTCTTCTGCACAGGGGTACTGACCCCCCGGCTGTAAAGATAAAGAAAAACACAGTTTAGCCCTAGTCAATCAAATGAAGCCAGTTCTCTGCACAGCTATATGCCACCCAAAAGTGGGTGCAGCCGTGCAACAGGATTGTCTCTACTTCAGTAGGGGTTCCGACTGACCGTAGAGTGATTATGAGGTGAAAACCTCTTTTATTACCCTCTCAATCAGTATCTTTTTTCCTTACCCGTTTTTCTCTAAGGGTCCTATTACACAGAGCGAC
This sequence comes from Dendropsophus ebraccatus, assembly GCF_027789765.1. Lineage (NCBI taxonomy): Eukaryota > Metazoa > Chordata > Amphibia > Anura > Hylidae > Dendropsophus > Dendropsophus ebraccatus. Next base: position 61,613,433 of record NC_091455.1, read on the forward strand.
TTTTAACGATTAACGACTAGAGATAAATGATCGCAAACAAGATTGTTTTTATCGTTAACCTAAAATCGTTCACTATATTACACAGAATGATGGTCGTTAGTTACAATCGTTACTACAATCGTTACTATGACCTATGACTCCTTCTGATCCCAGCAAAACAATGAAGAATGTGCAATTACACTGAATGATTAGTGAAAAAATGCAGAACTTGAGCGAACGAATGTGGAATTACAGCTAATGATTAGCAAATGATTAACGATAATTTTAGGTTCAGATCTTAATCAACGATCAATGACACATAAAGGATTTTTCGATCGTTGCCTGCAATTACACGATATAACAATTTTTTGCACGATAATCATCTTGTGTAATAGGGCCCTTACTCTTCTCTAAGGGGGAAACACTGAAGAGTCCCAGTGGCATAGATATATATGTTCCCTAATATAATAGTGTGTTCTGTCATCACTCCACATCCTTTCCATGAACATTGCCCAGTTCCATATTTCCAAATTCTTACAATGATGTTGCTTTGAGTTGTTAAGTCCAGTACCCGTTCTCAACACTCAATAACAGATAGGTAGAGACCAATCAGGGCTAGGCCCCCTCTCTGAGAACCCCATAACAGCTTCATGGTCTGCACCTAAGGATTGTACTGCTTTGCTTTACCTTCCTCCTTATTTCCTTCTCAACAGAGGAGTATATTAAAGCAATGCTAAATCTTCACAAAACATCGCAAGTTTATATTCAAATTATACAGATTTTCTAATGTGGCAAATATATAGAAATAATATGGATTTTGAAGTCACTAAGGAAAATCTACAATCCAAGTGTATGGATCACTGCACAAAAGTAGAACTTTTAACATAACCTTTAATAAATATACTTAAAATACCTGTAGGACCTCTAAGGTTAAAAATTCAGTAAACCTTTATACAAAACTGATGTATTACAATGAATTTAATCCAAGTGGAGAAGAGTTATTTAGAGGAACTTTACCAACAAAGGTTTATATGACTTACAGTAAGATGTCTTCTCATATATATTATAGCTGCAAGTTTGGTCTCACTATTTTCACCTACCAAAGGCCCTTGTACACGGAGCAATAATCTGCCTAATCAGGCCTATTTTGCAGATCATCGCTTTGCGTAGTAAAAACAACGATCAGCTGAAGACGGCTGATTTAATTATCTTTCAACCTGCTGAAAAATCGGTTGCCAACTGCGCATTGCTATGTGTAATAGGTGTAATAGCGATGCCTGGCAAGCGGCTAATGAATGTGTAAAAAAAATATATATATATATGATATCACCAACAAAGGATTGTCCAGAGAGACTGATGTATGCTCAATAAACACTGTTTGATACTGAGACAGATAGAATGGATGAGACCTCCTGATAAAGAGGTATTCCCACCTCAGCTTGTAGCACGTGCTGTCTTTTCGTCCTATTGTTGACATCCCGTCTAGGTTACTGACCACCACTCTGCTCTTAAAACAGCAGTATGGCTATGGTGCGCACGCACGTACATGGAAAGTCTTTGTATACACACTAGAGATATGCGAACCTGCAAAAAGTTTAGGTTCACATGAACCAGAATGATCAGCATTTCAATCATGCTGCCTGGAGAAGGTGGATGCAGCCCAAGGACTGCCTGAAAAACATGGATACAGATATAGGCAGGTTCACTCATCTCTAATACACACAAAAACATTTACACCTACAATGATAAATTCACCCACATAGTGTATATATACTGTGTAATATTTATAAATATGTATACTATAGCTGTATATACTTTTTTAATAGCAGAGCAGTGGTTGGTAACCTAGACAACAAGCTGTCAACAATGGAGGGAAGGGCCAGCGGATCAAGAGAAAGGCAACTTAGTAAATTAATTAGCAAAAATATTTTTGATGAGCCCTAAAAGTATAACTATAATCGTTGAGGTGGAAATACCCCTTTAACTTCTTGACTTGTTCCACTAGTAATGGATGAGACTACTGATATGTAGACTGTTATGAAACACAAAATGCCAATGAGTGAAAAAAAGGGTCATAGCATTTATTTCCAATTTTCTTTTTGGCAGAAATATATCGGATAGACATAATGGCTGATGTGCAGATAACACCCAGCTGTGTGTATGGTAAGTACAACTTATGATTTTATGTCATTCTCTTGATACATCCTCCTACAATGTTAAAAAACTGATGGGTTATTTCCATGTCATCAGTGGGTTTCCTAGGTTTTGCTTCATCACATTTATGTTACAATAAACCTATAAAAAATGTGCTTTTAAAGAGGTAGTTTGGCCAGCACTTCTGCACAGGATAGGGCACAACTAAGAGATATCAGAAGGGGGGGGGGGGCTTAGTACTGATGGGACTTAGTACCGACAGCAACACAGAAGCCAGGTAAGCGTATGTTATGTTTTTCTCTCACCCACCTCCCGGTCATAGAGCCTAAAGGAGTTGGCCGGGCAACCACTTAAATTTTTGCTACTTCCATTTGTAGACTTTCACATTAAAGTGAGTTGGGCAATGAAAACTGGATGTGACATGTTTGCCATACAGTTCTTGTATAAAATGTGAAATAAGTTTTATTTATTTCTAGATCTTTATTTCTAGCTGTTTATCCATTTGTCCCTATAAGCACACATAACGCCACTAATTCTGTACATTATCATATCTAATACACGCAGTACAAACCTTCCACAATATACTTTGTAAATATAAATTTTATTTAGTGTTTTCCACAAAGTTGTAAGTGAACAGAAATCATAATCCGTTTTACCTGTTCATTTTAAGGTACAAATACCAGTATGGCTTCCAAAGACACCCTAAGGCGACGTAGTTGTGAACTGGTAAACACTCCATTGCCATGTGTTAACAAGGCCCTCAGTCACATTGACAAACTTGAGGGTAAAATTAAGGTGTGGTTTCTGCAGGTGAGTAATATGTGTATAATATTTTACATCCCTTGTATCATCTTAATGTACCTGAGTGTGCAGAGTTCTTGTTACCTTTAGAGTACGGACACAAGTTGCACTATTCTACTAATCAAATATGATGAAACCTGTAAAAAAAAAACAAAAAAAAAACGGATTTATGGTATAGGCATGAGAATTTATATAGGCTATGTTCACATGACAGTCACCAACAGCGCATGACGGATCCCGTTGATATAATGGGGTCTGTTGGCTTACTTTGTAAAGTCCAATCTGTGATAGAGGCCCCAATAAGTCTATATTTGTGATTTGTGTAACTTTTGGGGGACAATACAATACTTTAATAAAACAAATTTGCTGTACTTCTCCTTTAACCCTGTAAGGATTATTTTCATTTTTGCACTTTTGTTTTTTCCTCCTCGTGTTTAACCCCTTCAAGACTAAGCCTATTTGGGCCTTAATGACCAGGCTCATTTTTCAAAATCTGACCTGTCTCACTTTATGCGCTCATAGCTCAGTGATGCTTTAACGTATGCTAGCGATTCTGAGATTGTTTTTTCGTCACATATGGCACTTTATATTAGTGGCAAAATTTGGTCACTACTTTGTGTGTTTTTTGTGAAAAACATCAAAATATCATGAAAAATTTTAAAAATTAGCATTTTGTGAACTTTGAAATTCTCTGCTTCTAAAAAAAGAAAGTCGTAGCACATAAATTAGTTACTAAGTCACATTACCAATATGTCCTCTTTATTCTGGCTTCATTTCATAAACATATTTTACTTTTTTAGGGTGTTACGGGGCTTAGAAATTTATCAGCAAATTACCACATTTTCGTGAAAGTTTCCAAAACTGATTTTTTTAGGGACCAGTTCTTTTTTTAAGTTGATTTAGGAGGCCTGTATACTGGAAACCCCCATAAGTGACCCCATTTTGGAAACTACACACCTTAAAGAATTAATCTAGGGGTATAATGAACATTTTAACCCTACAGGGGCTGGAGCAAAGTATTCACCATTAGGCCGTAAAAAAATGGAAAATTAAAATTTTCCAATAATATATACGTTTAGATTAAAGTTTCTCATTTTAAAAAGGAACATGAGAGAAAAAGCACCCCAAAATTTGTAACGCAGGTTCTCATGAGTACAACGGTACCCCATATGTGGGCGTAAACCACTGTATGGGCACACAGAGGGGCTCAGAAGGAAGGGAGCGCCAATTAGCTTTTCCAATGCAGATTTTGCTGAAGAAGTTTCTGAGCACGAGGTGCATTTGCAGAGCCCCTGTAGTGTCAGCAGAATAGAACCCGCCCAAACGTCACCCCATTTTGGAAAGTACACCCCTCAAAGAATTAATCTTGGGGTAGGATGAGCATTTTGACCCCACAGGTATTAGAGGAAAGTATTCAAAAGTAGACAGTAAAAATGAAAAACTCGAATTTTTCCAATAATATGTTCGTTTAGTTTGAAATTTCTCAATTTCACGAGAAACAAGAGAAAAAAATTACCCCAAAATTTATAACGCAGGTTCTCCTGAGTAGAACGGTACATCATATGTGGGCATAAACCCCTGTATGGGCACACAGCCGGGCTCAGAAGGAAAGGAGCGCCAATTAGCATTTTCAGTGCAGATTTTTGAGCATTTTTGAGCATTTTGACCCCAAAATGGGAGGAAAGTATTCAAAATTGGCCAGTAAAAATGAAAAACTCGAATTTTTCCAATAATATGTTCATTTAGTTTGAAATTTCAAAATTTCACAAGGAACAGGAGAAAAAATGTACCCCAAAATCTGTAACGCAGGTTCTCCTGAGTAGAACAGTACCCCATATGTGGGCATAAACCACTGTATGGTCACACAGCGGGGCTCAGAAGGGAAGGAGCGCCAATTTGCTGGAGCAAAACCGCAGCTAGTAACAGTTATTAGAATAGCGCAGTTACTAAAATACAATAAAGAAAATGAGATTACAGGTAATGTGGGGTGGTTCCGGACAGTCTGGGGTGGTTCCGGGTAATCTGGAGGTGGTTACGGGTAATCTGGGGTGGTTACGGACATCCTGGGGTGGTTACGGTGAACATGGGGTGGTTACGGGTAATCTGGGGTGGATACGGACAACCTGGGGTGGTTACGGTAAACATGGGGTGGTCACAGGCAACCTGGGGTGGTTACGGGCAACGTGGCGTGCATACGGACAACCTGCTGTGGTTACAGACAACCTGCTGTGGTTACAGACAGCCTGCTGTGGTTACAGACAATCTGGGGTGGATATGGTCAACATGGGGTGGTCACAGGCAACCTGGGGTGGTTACGGGCTACGTGGGGTGGATCACTGCCCCATGCTCTCCGCTACCTCCGGTGGGGTTTTAATTCATTTTTACATTTCCATCGTTGTGAACAGATATACTCTGTTCACAGCGATGGCGGCGGCCATCTTGGATCCGATGGCTGCCGGGGGAGGGGGGTTAGTGACTGGCTACTAGGAGGGGGGGGCTGATCTGGGGTCTGATTCACTTATTTCATCTCCCCCCACCGTGGATTCACGGTGGGGGGAGATGAAAAGCACTGCAGCGCCGGCCCATTAGTGACCGCCGTATCGGCGGTCACTAAGGGGTTAACTGCCGGGATCCGGGCACGGCGCGGATCTCGGCAGTTGCGGCGGGTGCCCGGCTACCACTGACAGCCGGGCCCCGCCGGGGATGACAGGAGTGCAGCTCCTGCGCCCCTGTCATCCCGTGGACGTACCGGCACGTCCATCTGCAGGAACTGTATGCAGATTTGGACGTGCCGGTACGTCCATATGCGGCAAGGGGTTAAAAAGCCATATCACTTGAATTTTTTCACCTACAGACCCACATGAGCCCTTATTTTTTTGCGACACCATGTATACTTTGCAATTACTGAATTTATTTTTCCATAAAATATGCCGCAAAACCAGAAAAAAAAAATTTGTGTAGGGAAATTGAAAAAAAAAGGTGCAATTCTTTTTATTTTGAGGGGTTTAGTGTTTTTACGCCGTGCACCCTATGGTAAAACTGACATGTTATTTATGTTTCTCAAGTCGGTACGGTTACAAAAAACTGAATGTGTTTAAAATTTGCTCTATTCCCATCCTTTTAACGCTTTTATTGTTTGGTCTAAAGGGCTGTGTGAGGTGTCATTTTTTGCACCATGATCTGTTCTTTCTTTCTTTACCTTGTTTGCATACATCCGACTTTTTGATTACTTTTTATTAATTTTTTTTTCCTCGATTTGATGTAAACAAAAATGTGCAATTTTGATTTTTGGCGGCTTTTTGAGACTTAGCCCCCTGAACCCCACCACCCCACAGACACTGCACCAATGCAACAATGGCCTCCGTGTGGTGCTGGGCCATTTAAGTTAGAGACCAACAAGAATCAGGAACCGTGAAGTGGTGTGTGAGCTTATATACTTTGATTAAATTGTAAACTAACTCCTGATGTTAGCAAGTATTGTGCTGAGAAGCAGAGGATCTGTGGTATGTTTAGGGATGTGCAGCCATGTCTGTTTTTTTCTCGATTTGATGTGAACAAAAATGTGCAATTTTGATTTTTGGCGGCTTTTTGCGCTTATTTATTTATTTTTATTCATAAAATGGGGAAAGGGGGGTGATTTAAACTTTTATTAGGGGAGGGGATTTTTTATTAATAAAAAACTTCATTCCGAGAAACCGAGGACCACGCACTGCATAGAGGGCTCGCGCCGGGAGCCCTCTCTGTCTACCCTAAACAGCCGCAGGACTAGTATACTCCTCCTGCGCCGTTAACAGCTTAAGGTGACCATACAATTTATTAGTTACTGGCTTTATGTCAGTTATCTCTCTGTCTCTCCTGACTTCCTTGCTTT